>NC_090355.1:9320627-9939506 GCF_035084215.1 Heptranchias perlo | reverse complement strand
AAATGTCTTGTAAAACGAAGTGAGTATCTCAGCCCTAATTGTTTGCCATTGAGGTTTTCATCCAAACTCTACTCTCTTTAGCTTGTCAGGTGACAGATGAATACTTGACTTGTGCATGCTTGATACTGAAACTTAATAACCGAATTGGACAATTGTCCCATTTGAACACTCATGGGTACAATCTCTATGAGTTTTGCCCAATCTCTCACCGTAATTTTGGCGGAAATCCTGGAGAAATTACGGTGTGGGATTTTAAGACCCCCCCCCCATAGAAATTCAAGACATCGGTGTCAGTAGGAAGTACCCTCAGGGCAGGCAAAGCTCGGTTAAACGTAAAGTTAAACTCTCTCTACTCTGCCGCAAACTTAGAAGAGTAACACCTATTGTGCGAATACAAAATTTTCCATTGCTCGCAAGTTATCATCTGTACGAGATTGCCAAATTGGTGCCACTTAATGCCAAATTAGGGTCAGTTTTGTCCTTTGGACATGCCCATTGGGAACTGGGTTGTTGTTGCCCAAACCGATTTCACATTTTTTAAAAAATTGCTTTTTCTAAAAGTCTTCTGAGGTGAAGAAGTGAGTTACAACAAGATAATTACTGATAAAGTTTTGTTGAAAGAAGTCAGGGTGACATGGTCCAGTCCTAAAAGCCAGGCCATTTTGAGTTCTATTGAGTTAGCCTCATCAGCAGTCAAAAGATCTTAAAAGTGGCAGGGCAAGTTGATAAGATGGTTAAGAAAGCGTGTAGGACACTTGGCTTTGTAAATAAGTGCATTGAATACAAAAACAAGGAAGTCATGTTAACCTTTACAAATCACTGGTTAGGCCTCACCTGGAGTATTGTGTACAATTCTGGGCACCACACTTTCGGAAGGATGTCAAGGCCTTGGAGAGTGTACAGAGGAGGTTTGCCACAATGATACCAGTGATGAGGGACTTCAGTTAAGTGGAGAGATTGGAGAAGCTGGGATTGTTATCCTTAGAACAGAGAAGGTTAAGGGGAGACCAAATAGAGGTATTCAAAATTATGAGGGGTTTTGATAGAGCAAAGTAGGGAGAAACTGTTTCCTCTGGGTCGGTAACCAGAGATCACACATTTAAAATAATTGGCAAAAGAACGAGAGAGGAAATTAGGAGAATTTTTTTCACATCGAGGGTTGTTGAGAGTGGTGGAAGCAGATTCCATAGGAACTTTCAAAAGGCAATTGGAAATGTACTCGAAGAAGACTAATTTGCAGGGTTAGGGAGAAAAAGCTGGGGTGTGGCATTAAATTGGACAGTCTTTCAAAGAGCCAACACAAGTATGACGGGCTGAATGGCCTCCTTCTGTGCTGTAAGATTCTATGATTCTAAGTGGAAGGGAAATCCAGCAGGATAGTTTTTTCCTCCACAAGTGTTTATAAAGGAAAATGAGTGTCATACCTTAAATATCTTTGACTTTTTAAAAAGAGGAATTATTTTATAAAAAAAGCCCCACTAATGTGTTCCTCTTTAATCATTACATCACCAATTCAAACCAGAAAACTCGACATGAAATAGTTAGAACAGCTTTAATACACAAGGTCAGCATTTTTTTGTCAACCTCGTTCAAGATGCTGTTGCATTATATTTAGCACTGATGCTATATGTGTCTTCTTGTAAATGAAGGTGTTATTATCATTGGAATAGCACTTTTACAGCATAAATAATGAAGTGAAATACAGGAACAGACGTGTGGCAAAATTACTAGCAGAATAGTGATGGGGATAATCAATAAGTTCTCACTTACAAATTTCATCTCCATGTCAAGTCAATTTCATTCCCTGCCTGGCTACAAATTCATTTTATGACTTTCAATAAAATATCCCATGGCTTTGATTTTATTTTATTCATGGGAAGATGTAATATGTCATTTAAAATTCATAGAAAGACAATTTTTATAACCCAATTTGCTAACAAAGTTCTTGAGGCTCCCAATTACTTTCTTGATGACTGTGCTTTGCCTAGAAACTCGCAATAAATACTAGAAGTATATCCATTTTATAACACGAATAAAGTTAATCGGAGTTACATTGACCTTATAATAATATTTCTGGACCTACCCCCCTCTCCCACCACCATTTTTATCTCGTCATAGAAATCAGCGTTATTACATGTGACAGGTAGAAAGCAAATTCAATTCATTTGATCAGCAGGACTGCAGCTCTCTAGTTTGCACCAGTAAGGCCCTAGACTGATCTTCATAAAACCATATGGCTGCAAAGCACTTTGTGTAAAGACATCTTTGTCGCAAATGCTGCTGTTTAGTAATTCGAACGTCAACAATTATGGTTGCCAATTTCTTAATTGTTGTCACAATCTGCCGTGATGTGGTTGACAAGTCACACTGTGCCTGAATTAGAAACTGCAGAATGTGGTGTGGGAGTAAGCCATTCAGTCCCTCGAGCCTGCTCTGCCATTCAATTAGATCACAACTGATCTGTACCTCATCTCTATTTACCAGCTTTGGTTCCATATCCCTTAATACCTAACAAAAATCCATCAATCTCAGTTTTAACATTTTCAATTGACCTAGCCTCAATAACTTTTTGGGGGAGATAGTTCCAGATTTCCACTGCCCTTTGCGTGAAGATGTCCTTCCTGACAACACCACTGAACAGCCCAGCTCCAATTTTAAGGTTATGCCCCCTTGTTCTGGACTCCCCCACCAGAGGAAATAGTTTCTCCCAATCTACCCTATCATATCCTTTAATCATCAATGTAGGGAGGGTCCTGGGATCAATCATTAGTTATGTACTAAATTAATTCACGTCACCTGGGGTTTAGTTGTGGTTAATTGATTCAGCCTCAGCACCTCTGGGCGAGCAAGGGGAGAAATAAAAACAGCCAGTATTCGTGCTCCTGGTCATTATCCTGTGGCCTGTGCTGGGAACTGCATTGTTGATGAGAGATGAAGTCAGGAATGGGGTGCAGTTGTGGTGCTGAGAACTGTGATGCTCGCTGACTAGCCTTACGTGTGAAGAATGTCCATTGTGTTCCGATAAAGTTGCTAACAGCCATGGAACTACATCCCAGTTTAAAAGAGCACCTTCAGGAGAGAAAAGGGTAGAAACATTTGGGAAAAGAAACTACAACCTGTGCATCAAGCTGAACTGAATTGTATTTCTTCAAATGATATTTTTTTGTTGCTCAGTGCAAAACTGTACAATTCTTGTCCATAACTTTTGGTTGTTAGTATTTTTGATCACAGTTCTGAGTCAACATATCCCATTCAGTTTTTCTATTTAAGCTGTCACCCGCCTCAGTGTAAATACAGGCTTTTACCACTAGTTGGCACTGTTATCTATTCCCCATAAATCACTCAATATGTTTTCTGAAAAAAAATGGCTGCCTATTTTTTTAATATGCACTTTCACCTCATTGCCATGACCTTTGTCTTGAAATCCACAGCAGTGATGTTGAATATGACACTGGAATTCATCAATTAATCTCAGCAACAGAAATCTCTAAACCATTCATTCTTACAATAACTTTCACAGAAAGTAATCTCTTCTTCACAAGTTACATCTGATTCCTTCAAGATACTTAACAGATTATTACATGACAGATCAAAAGTGATTGCAAGCAGATGTTTCCATTACTAGAATCTCAGTCATACACAGACTAAGGGTTAAGTATAATTGTGCAAACATCTGTGTCTAGATCGTGAAATCCCTTTATATGCAAATGCTTACACCTTAAAAGAAGTCTAGTTAACTAAATTTACAGAAGGAGATAAACGATCGAAGACTGTGTGGAGAAAAATTGAGACTACCTTTACAAAATTCGACACCATCGAATGATTCAAAGACTGACAGAAGCACGCTGACCTACAATTCATGTGTTACAAAATGCCTCCTTACATGGAATTCAAATTGTTTTAACATAAAGGTCAAAGCTCAAATAAAGCTTTTAAACATAGGAAGGAACATAGGAGCAGGAGTATGCCATTCAGCCCCTCGAGCCTGTTCCGTCATTCAATTGGATCATGGCTGATCTGTAGCTTAAGACCATAAGAGATAGGAGTAGGAGTAGGCCATTCGGCCCCTCGAGCCTGCTTCGCCATTTAATGAGATCATGGCTGATCTGATTTTTACCTCAACTCCACTTTCCCACCCTTTTCCCATATCCTTTGACTCCCTTGCTGATCAAAAATTTGTCGAACTCCTCCTTGAATGTATTCAATGACTCAGCCTCCTCAGATTTTTGGGGTGAAGAATTCCAAAGATTCAGGTTATAGTTTCTTTTCCCAAATGTTTCTACCCTTTTCTCTCCTGAAGGTGCTCTTTTAAACTGGAATGTAGTTCCATGGCTGTTAGCAACTTTATGGGAACACAATGGACATTCTTCACAAGTAAGAATTCCAAAGATTGGGAGAAGAAATTCCTTCTCATTTCTGTTTTAAACGGGCGACCCCTTATTGTGAGACTATGCCCCCTAGTTTTAGATTCCCCCATGAGGGGTTACATCCTGTCAGCATCTACCCTATTGAGTCCCATCAGAATCTTGTATGTTTCAATAAGATCTACTCTCATTCTTCTAAACTCCAATGAGTATAGACCCTGCATTATTCAATCTTTCCTCATAAGAGAACCCTTCCATACCCGGAATCAACCTAGTGAACCTTCTCTGAACTGCCTCCAATGCAGGTATATCCTTCCTTAAATAAGGGCACCAGAACTGTACGCAGTACTCCAGGTGTGGTCTCACCAGCACCCTGTACAGTTGTAGCATGACCTCCCTGCTTTTATACTCCGTCCCCCTAGAAATAAAGTCTGAACTCTATCTACCCAACTTGGTTCTGTAACCCTTAATACCTGCACCTAACAAAAATTTATCGACCTCAGTTTTGAAATTTTAAATTGACCTAGCCTAAACAGCTTTTCGGGAGAGAGAATTCAGAATTCCATTACCCTTTGTGGGAAGTAGTGCTTTAAAAAAAAAATTATTTCCTTTTTTCCCGAAGGCACTGACTCATGCTGTAGCGCAGTTCCACGGATGCCATTGTTTGTGTGGTGTACTTTGGTTAGTGGGCGTCGGGTTCACAATCTGACTAGGGCAGAGCATAATCCTGCCCTCACCCGACAAAGGCACTTTCCAACACCGGTCACTGCATGTAGCTTGCTTTTCATTTTCCTCGCACTGTAGCCAATTGTAGCATCATTACTGAGGTCTGCTAACTCTTCTAAGAGCAGGGAATTTTAGCTGGGACCCTTCCACTCAGTGGAATTCATTAATAAAAAGAGATGTCTCAACTTGTTTTCTCTTCATACGCTGAGAGACCTGCTGTGTCGTTCCAGCTTTTTCTATGTTTTTTTTCAGATTTCCAGCATTGATAATTTTATTTGCTTTTTACCTCTACAGGCCTACATTGCGGAAGCCAGGTGGGACAATGTGATCTGACTTCTAATTGCAGCCTGTATTTAAATATCTCACCGGCAACATCCAATGGTGGAAGGCATCAATAAAAACCCTACCTTAGGGAATGTTGGTCCCCTCAGTCACAGCTGTTGCTTTATTTAGTCTGCAGCTTTGTACCTGGCAGGACACTTTTCATCAAAGGCAATACTGTACAGTAAATGAGGTACAAAAGCCTCCCCTAAGCTATGAGGTGTTCTTTTCTGATCCATTCCTTTCAAATCAGATTTCTTTATATCTGTGTGTGCTAAAAGTGCGACTGCAGGTAGATAAAGTGATAAAAAAAAAGACCTGTATCCTTTTGGCTTTTATACCTAGGGACACGGAGTACAGGATCAAAGAAGTAACAACAAATTTATTCAAGGCAATGGTCAGGCCATTGTTGCAAATGCCATCGGCACTTTTGGGCACCCTATTATAGAAAGGGCATTAAAGCAAAGATTCACCAGGATGATGCCAGGGCTGGGAAATAATAATTATGAAGAGAGATTTGAGATACTGGAACTATTTTCATTGGAGCAGAGAGGCGAAGGGGAGCTTTAATAGAGGTTTTTAAATTTATGCAGTTTTTGATAGCGTGAATAGAAAAATACAATTTCTTCTATTTGTGGGGTCTGACAAAGGATCATTAATTTATATTTGCCACAAAGTGAGAAGAGAGTTTACAAGAAATATCTTCACACACAGGTTGCTGGAGCATGGAATGCTTTGCCATAGGGAGTGGTTGTGGCGGAGAGACCACTGCCTTTTTTTACGTAAAAAGTGGATAAACATTTGAAGCTGAGGAAGATACAGGACTGTGGGGAGAGAACGTGGGACAGCGGGATTTGTTTTGGATTGCCGTAGCAAAGAGTCGGTATAGATACGATGGACCGAATGGCTGCCGCCCGTGCTTTAAACTACCATCTAGGTCACTAAATTTGCTAAAGTTCTTTTCTACAGTTTTTACATGGAATTTTCAGCACAGAAACAGGCCATTCGGCCCAACTGGACCATGCCATTCTTTTCATGCTCCACACGAGCCTTTTCCCAACTGTAATTCATCCAACAGTTTCTGTTGAGACTGATGTCTGGGGTTACTGACAAAAATTAAGGTCCTTGTAGTTTATTTTTTAGACTATTGTTTATGGATGTCCCTTACGAGTCTTTGAGGTTATGGATGTTCAAAACGTGAACCAGTGTTTTCTTTATCCACACACCCCTTTTTTTGTAATTGGCCTAAACATTGAAAAAGTGATTTGGGACAAAATACTTAAACATGCAATTGCTTCAGACTTGAGGTAGAAAAATTAGACCTACTTGTAGTATATATTCAGCAACGAGGCTTTTGGTGATATGTTACGGCATTAAGAAAAGAATGAAATAAAGAATGCAGGGAGCAGATACATTTTGAGATTCTAACTTTTCACACGTTAGTCCAATGTGGTGGCTTGGTCAGAAAAGATGACAGAAGTGAGCTATTTCCTTTATAAAATCCAAGAACTGAATGAAGGGCCAAAGCTTACTTGAATGAATACAACAAAGGGTGAAGAGTTAGAAAGAAGTTGAGGTAAATCAAGCAGCAGTGGTTAGGTGCCACCACACTTAGATTTTAAATTCCAGGAAGGGCGAATTCATTTCACAATTTAATAGCTGTGAGGTCCTGGGAAAGAAAGAGTTAGAGCAGGACACTGTGATGAATCTTGATTTCACCAGTGAGGATGAAGAACATGTTCATTGGTAAATTTGGAGCTCAGGCAGCAAAGGAGAGGCAAGTTCAGGGGAGCAATGGGCTTAGCAATATTAAAAAGTATAAAGAAAAAAGACTTGCATTTATATCATGCCTTTCATGACCTCAGGACATCCCAAAGCGCTTTACAGTCAATGAAGTACTTTTGAAGTGTAGTCACTGTTATAATGTAGGAAATGATGCAGCCAATTTGTGCAACTCCCACAAACAGCAATAAGATAATGACCAGATAATCTGTCTTAGTAATGTTGGTTGAAGGATAAATATTGACCAGAACACCAGAGAGAACTCCATTGCTCTTCTTCAAAATAGGGATTTGTTTATGTCCACTGGAGAGAGCAGGTGGGACCTTGGAAGATAGCACCTCCGACAGTGTAGCATTCCCTCGGTACTGCACTGGAGTGTTGGCTGAGATTACATGCTCAGGTCTCTGGGACTTGAACTCACAACCTTCTGACTCAGAGACAAGAGTGCTACCACTGAGCCACAGCTGACGCCTATTATTAATGAAATAATAAAATGTACAAATCTTATCAATATAAAAAGATTTACACAAAGTATTGACAATGCAAGACTAGATTTCATGCTGCATTATTTACAAACAAACTTCGGGTGCTAATTGCTAAGTTAAATGAATTTCATAGAAAATCGACACAGACGAACAACAGTCAACAACACAGCATAAACCCTGCATCCATTTCTTACAGACAAATTACCTTCCTCATTCACAACGTTTAGCTGCCAATTTATCAGCATTGCACCCAAGGACGTTTAACCCAGTATAGCATTCAACTGCACTTACTCCATCCCAATGCAACGTGGCAGTGATCAACACCCAATAATAATTCAAATTGTTTTTACATGAGAAGACAGTTACATTTCAAAACACACAAATTCCTTATTGTGAAAGTTGAATGGTTTGCTCTGCAGCTGCAAGTGTGCAACGTAGCATAGACAACAGTGCCTCAACTGCACAATACAATCCACAGCAAGAGAACAGCTTCCTTCCGGCAATCTGGTGCTACAGAAACTGTCAGACGATTTCTCCACAGCCAGTCAGTTGTTTCCGTTTCCCTTTAACTGAAATGGAAGGAGTTTGTGAAGCCCAATTCTACAAACTCTCAGGTGACGAATGAACTCTTTCATACAGATTTGAACGTTTTTAAGGCGTCTGTGGTGGAGATTGAACTAACATATTTGCAAAGTTTTCCAAATTCGGTTGATGTGCAGTTTGTCCATTTGGGCACTTTGCAACTCTGACCACTGCAGTGCACCATAGACATCGATGCTGATTTAGAGAGGAACTGGAGAGGCAGCTGCATCCCATTCTGAGATGATTGCCTTTGCTTGACCCCCAACCCATCCCATCAGTCATCATCACAGTTCTGCACTGATAATGAGCCTGAGGTGGGAGAGCTGCACATAAGGTCAGCTTCAAATGAAGAAAGAAAGACTTACATTTATATCACGACTTTCACAACCTCAGGATGTCCCAAAGTGCTTTACAGCCAACTTTGAAGTGTAGTCACTGTTGTAATATAGGAAGCGTGGCAGCCAATTTGCGCACAGCAAGCTCCCACAAACAGCAATGAAATAAATCACCAGATATTCTGTTTTTGGTGTCGTTTGAAGGAAAAATATTGGCCAGGATAACTCCCCTGCTCTTCTTCGAATAGAGCCCTGGGATCTTTTACATCCACCTGAGGGGGCTCAGTTTAACGTCTCATCCGAAAGACAGCACCTCCGACAAAATTGCACTGAAATGGCAGCCGAGATTATGTGCTCAAGTCTCAAGAGTGGGAATTGAACCCACTTCTAACTCAGAGGCAAAAGTGCTACCACTGGGCCATGGCTGAACACCTAGCAATCCACTAGAGTGCATGTTCTCGGTGGATGTATTCGATCTCAGTGACTGTTTAAAATGATGGAATCAGCTGAGGATTGCAGGCAACTTGGAGGACATTTTCTCTCTATCGTGACCTATTTTTCTGTTGAGCAGAGGTGAAGTAGGTTAGGAGGGGGTGAGGAAAAATAACAGATCTGTTCCCATTCGTTTTGAAGATTTATTTTTGAAGTTGTGACATTCAGAACTAGACATGAACAAGAAAAATCTTGTCTGATCGATGGTCTCTTTATTGTCTCTAGCCTCCAATCTTTCTTGCCGTGGTCTACTTTTTTAACATGTCTATGATCATTTTTCCTCTAAGCTTTCCTTTCTTGTTCCCACCAAGCTCGAAATATGCTGTTTTATATGCTTTTCCTCTTCCCTGCAACATCACTGTTGAAATTGTACCATCTCCCTCGTCAACACATTCTTTCCCAGAACGTCAAAATTGTGGCACTCCTTAGTCCTCCCCTCCATCTGCAGTCCACAGGCTTTAAATACCTATGCTTGGCATCACATGGCCACTTATTGATGTATCTCATCTTTCCTCTTGTCAGTCTTGGTGGTGTCCTGTATTATGGGCCTTGACCCTTCAACCAGCGTTCTCAAAAAGAAAGACACTGGCCCATGATTTGCAGTCCAATTCCTTGATGAATTGGGACAGGGTGGGAAGCGAGGGTAAAGGTCAATGCCATAAGTGTGACAAGCATGCATTTTTGTTTCTTATGCTCTCCGACTAAAAACATTGCACCTTAAGGATTATTCTCATTCATATTGTGATGTTTCTTTTGTAGCTGAACTGTCTCACCTCTGGCTTATTCATCTAAACGTTTCAAATTATAGTGCACTCCGGCTTTTTCAAATAACCTATTAAATTCTGACATTTACATTTTTTTTTGCCAACATATGCTTCCAGTTTAAGTGTTCAGTTCTACTGAAATCATTTCTCTTGTGATTTGAAAGCACTGTATCCACTTTACATGGTGTAAGCATTAGTTGCCTGGCCTCACTGACAGGGAAGTTTGACCATGCATCCTTTCACTGCAGAAAAAAATTGTATTATTTAGCATTTAATATTATGAGCGTGCTGACATCTCACTGGAACTGAAGTTTAGTGAATAAAGTATTTTACAAACACAAGGAGCATGTTGAATTTTTGACCTATCAGTGAGGTGTGATAGATCCCAAGGCATGGCTATAGGGCAGTGACAGTCATAATCCAGCCCTGGGTCACTTGCGACCGAACTCTCCCTTCACCTATGGCCCATGGAAGATTTGCGGCTTCATTCTTCTTTGAGCCTCCAACTATGGCTCAACAAACTGTACAATGTCAACATAGCAGGGATTCAATGTCGTTCTATCTTCTCCCTGATTAGTGACAGAAAATAAGAAAGAACTTGCATTTATATAGTGCCTTTCGCGACCTCACAACATCCCAAAGCATTTTACAGCCAATGAAGTATAGTCACTGTTGTAATGTAGGAAATACGGCACGAAGGTCCCTCAAACAGCAATTTGATAATGAACAGACAATCTGTTTTAGTGATGTAGGTTAAGCAATAAATATTGGCCAGGACAGTGGGGATAACTCCCCTGCTCTTCTTCGAAATAGGACCATGAGATTTTTTACGTCCACCTGAGAGGGCAGATGGGGCCTCGGTTTAACGTCTCATCTGAAAGGCAGCACCTCTGACAGTGCAGTGCTCCCTCAGTACTACACTGAAAGTGTCAGCCTAAATTTTGTGCTCAAGTCTGTGGAGTGGGACTTGGACCCACAACCATCTGAAGCAAGAGTGCTGCCACTGAGCCAAGGCGCCACGGCTGACATCGGAAATAAGGGAGTTGGATTGGGAGAAGATGCTGTCCCAGCATCCGCAGAGCAAATGTAAATGGTCTAGGAGGTTTTTTGCTTGCGTCCTTGGACTGACCTTCCCCGGACATCGGTAGCCAGAAAGCAAACACTTAAAAAGAAGTGGACCCAGATACAAGTGTTTTTTTGTTGATGTTTTAGTGCTATACAATCAACCCCGCAATATAAGAAGAGTGGATTCCCGAGAACCCAAAGCCGAGGGCAAAATGAAGTATCACCTCCAACTTACCTCTTTTCAGTGACATATATTCTGCACAAGTGAAGATTTGTGGCATTCTGAAGCTTCCAGGAATCTAAAGCAGCGGTGAAGCCCCAGCACACCTAACTGCACCTTGCAACTGCAACACCTGCTCGACGATTCCCCTCAGAAAATCTTCAAGTTGCGAGGTCTGAAAGAAGTGGTTCTGCAATATAATGATTCAAGATCCCCTTGACTGCAAACAAAGCTGGGCATTCCTGATTGAATTCTTACAATGTGGGACTCAACCAGGGCTCAGTGCCCACACACACACACCAATCAAATCACTAATAAACTACCGTTATCACCGCAATATACTTCTTGTTAAACTACCCATTAGAACTGAAGCACCACACAATCAAACAGATTTATTTCACCCTTTAAGGCAATGGCTGAGTAAGCAGTATTGTGGTAAAATAGAATAGTATTTTCATGTTGCGCCTGGGAAATTATACAATTAATTACTTTGCAAAGATCACGGAGACTGAGTGTTTGTTTGTATGGGCAGGGCTTCAGCTGACATTGCAGAAAGAAAATACATTTCTCACCATTAGAATATGGTTTAATTTCAGGCCTTTTCAGACAAGAATCCATAGGGCCCAGTTTGGTCATTCATGTTCTGAATCTGATCTGCCATCCATTTGTAATCACCACTCACAAATTAGAACTAATTCACATCTGCTGCCATTATAAAATCATTTGATCAGCAAATGTAGAATACTAAGTTGCAGTGCTACTAATACGCACTGACCTGTTATGACATTAAGAAGTAATAATGAATTATACATATTATGAGTGACATAACTGCCATGAGCAGCGGACTCCCTGCCGTTCCCACATACTGAATTATGCACTCATGATTGCTTCTCAGCATAGCCTACAAAAAAGGGGCTTGAATTCAATGCCTAATTACTGGCTTTTGCCATGAAATTGGGCTCTTCAAATATGATCTGCTGGTTCATACAGAATTCTATTGTGTGCTACTTTAATGGAGGCATTAATCCACTTAAAACAAGCTGGTCAGTACATCTTAAAACAGCAAATTTCGAATAACGTTTGGCACCCTGATATTAGAAGAACTAAATTTGAAGGAACTTCTCTAAGAGGCAATTTAATTCACAAAATATTCTTGTATCTGGAAAGTCCATGTGCCTGAACATCACCCTAGTCTTGTCCATACATGATGTTCGCACAGATTCCTAAACTGGATTTCATTTTAACTCACAATATTTCTGTAAAGTTAAATTCAGCACTTTGCCTCGACAATAAGCAAGCTGGCTGAATCCAGACAGGTGCCAATGTAATTTGGGAAGTGCCCCCCACCGCCCGCCAATAGTTGAATAGTCTTCAAGCACTAACTGTCCAAGCTCAAGATAACCAGTTGGGTGAAATACTGGTGGACTTTCAGCGCCTGTGAAACCACAGCTCAGTTGAAGAGAAGGGGAGAAGATTGGAAGAGAAAATAAGAAACCCAAAAATCTGAATAGAAAATGGCTTCCACTCATCGTCAACCATGGGGAGATGGGTGTGGGAAGAGGGGGGGGAGGGGGGATGGAAAGGGGGGATGGAGGGAGATGGGGAGGTCATAGCATTACCCGGAAATGTGGGTAATGTGGAGGTCCCGCCGAATTTAACGGCAGGATCTCATTTGAATTTTATTTCTCCTTTTCTCAGTCGGCAGCCAAGCAGATTGAAAGGCTGGCTGGCTGTTGGGCGGGATGGCCTGTGCTGGAAGGCTGCAGCAGGGGAGCGGAGAGGAGGGAAGGAAGAGATCGCTGTGGGGGTCCGAGATCGCGGGGGAGGTTGAAGAGTTTGCGATTTGGTAGGAAAAATAAGAAAAACAGAATATTTTTTAAATGGTGAGAAACTATTAAATGCTGGTGTTCAGAGGGATTTGGGTGTTCATGTACATGAAACACAGAAAGTTAGCATGCAGGTACAGCAAACAATGAGGAAAGCAAATGGTGTGTTGGCCTTTATTGCAAGGGGTTTGGAGTACAACAATAAGGAAGTCTTGCTGAAATTGCAGAGGGCTTTGGCGAGACCATACCTGGAGTACTGTGTACAGTTTTGGGCTCCTTACCTAAGGAAGGATATACTTGCCTTAGAGGCGGTGCAACAAAGATTCACTAGATTGATTCCTGGGATGAGAGGGTTGTCCCATGAGGAGAGATTGAGTAGAATGGGCCTATACCCTGTGGAGTTTAGATGAGAGGTGATCTCACTGAAACATATATAAGGTTCTAAAAGGGCTTGACAGGGTAGATGCTAAGAGGATGTTTCCACTGGCTGGAGAGTCGAGAACTAGGGGACATAGTCTCAGGACAAGGGGTCGGCCATTTAGGACTGAGGTGAGGAGCAATTTCTTTCCTCAGAAGGTTGTGAATATTTGGAATTCTCTACCCCAGAGCGCTGTGGATGCTCAGTCATTGAGTATATTCAAGAGTGAGATCGAAAGGTTTTTGAACTCTAAAGGAATCAAGGGATATAGGGATCGGGCGGGAAATTGGAATTGAGGTCGAAGATCAGCCATGATCTTATTGAATGGAGGAGCAGGCCAGGTGGCCTACTTCTGCTCCCATTTATTATGTTCTTATGGGTCGGCTGGGGGCGGGAGGGGGGGCGGGTGAGGGTGGAGTTTGTGGGGGGGCTTCGAATCGCGGGTTGGCCTGGAGATCTGGGGGGCTTCGGATCGCTGGGGGGGGGGGTCGGCCGATCGAGGGGATGGAGGCCGATCATGGCAGGTTTGCTTGAGGAGCTGGGGGAAAGCAATGCTGCTCCTCCTGGCCCACAAGCAATGCTGGAATGGCACATATCAGCTGGATCCGGCTTTTCTTGCCTTCCTTCAGCTGTTAGGTTTTCTGAGTCTTGTGAAACCCTGTCCACAGTCGTTAAATGTAAAAGTTTGTTAAAATCTGAGGCACACAGCCTCATTGACATATTTAAATAACTGACCCGCCTCTTGAGAGCAGGTTAATCGCCCGCCTCCCAACCCGTCACCGCTAAAACCAAACGTTCAAGCTGGGTTGGGGTCGAGTTTTAGATTTTTCGAATTTTAACCTACCCCCGCCACTGTCCCGCCCGTCATGGGGAGTTAAAATTCCCCCCAAAGCATCACAAGTCACAATCAAGAGAAGCAGCACAAAGCCAGCCACTGACCTGCATACTGCGATGAACCTAATTTGCAGTTTACCATGATTACTTTTAACAGCAGCTAGAGTAAAAGAATTCCACTGTGTCACAAAAATAGCATCTCTTACTTACACATCAATGAATCCTATTACAAAAGCATTACTCTAAACTGATTCATCTGCTCGGGACTCCTGCTGCTTTCTAATTTATTGAACGTGCTCACTCAGCATTTTTTTCCTGGTGTTTTATGATGCTTACACATGCAGAATGAATTATGATACACTGCAACACCCCAAATGTTTGACTGACCATTAATTCTCCAAATGCAGCTTGTCAAACTAAGTCCTCAAATACTGCCTTTGGATCACACGTTTTAAAAAGGCAAAGAAAAGGAACTGCCCCTCAACTGGTCACATAAAAACATTGCTGAGCAAAAATAAATGAATCCTCTTAATTACCTTGTTAAGAAAAGAAAAAAAGACTTACATTTAAAAAGCGCCTTTCATGACCTCAGGATGTCTCAAGGCGCTTTACAACCAATAAAGTACTTTTGAAGTGTAGTCACTGTTTTAATGTAGAAAACACAGCAGCCAATTTGCGCACAGCAAGGTCCCACAAACAGCAATGTGATAATGACCATATAATCTGTTTTAGTAAAGATGTGTGCGGGATAAATATTAGCCAAGACACTGGGGAGAACTCCTCTGCTCTTCTTTGAATAGTGTCATGGGATACTTTACGTCCACCTGAGAGGGCAGACAGAGCCTCGGTTTAACGTCTCATCCAAAAGACGGTTAATGACATTTCAGAGACACAGTAGGTATTAATTTTAAGCTGATCTGATACATCAGGACAGATTTTGGTCATCTTGTGTTTTGGCATAAAGGATTGCGGGGGTGCAGCATGCAGTGGGAGAGGGGCTTGCGTGGATGCAACATAGCTGGCCGATTTTCCGTCCATTTAAATTAATGGATGAAAAATCAGGTGGGCTCCACTTTGCTCAATGCATTAGGCCCTGGCGATCCTTCAGGCCCAAAGGTAGCAAGAGCACAATCTGGCATATTAACTTTTTTTTTGACGTGTTACTCTGTGCCCTTACTCTCCTGGCAAATAGCCTGGTGAAGAATGGCCATGCATGAGTCCAAACAGGTCCTTGCCACCGATCGAGCCCAATCCAGCAAGAGCAGTGAACTTCACGAGGGGAAGAGCAAGAGTTTGGATTAAAAAAAGCCAACTGTTAACTATTTTCATTGCTTTACCTGCGACTATTGAAACTTTTACGCTTTATGGCATTGCATCTGCTATTATTACTACATTTCAGCACTGCACCAGTGGTAATGTAATGTCTTGCTGATTCTACCTGATTTGCTTCCTAAATTTCAAGCAATGACTTGGATTAATGTTATGTTACAGGATTAGAAATATTTTCTTTGTGATATGATGTCTATAATTAGAGATATAGGATTCACAGGGAGCAAAAGATAAAAGCTACATAAATCAGCTGATAAAAGTTACATTATGACTTAGCTATTAGACCAAAAAGGTCCCTGGCTTGATCCCAATTCTCTGCGGATGCAAATCTTAGCCAGTGCAGCAGAATGGGGGTTTAAATTGACCTTGGCACTCCTCCTTAGTTAGAAAGTGGCCAGGGTTCCCTCTCCTGACCAGGATCCAGCGACTTCTGTTGGAAAACACATCATGGGTATGAATGGGACTGGGTTCGGCTTTGATGCCATCAATGAGTGAATAACCAATCAGCGCTCACTTTCTAGACTCACGGATGAAGATACCCATTTAGGTGAGGTACATGTGGGTTGATGGAAAACACACTCAGGAAGAATGAAGATTCTTGGGGAGGGAGGAGAAATTTGACGCAAAAAAAGCTAAGCTTGGATTTTTCAGGGTAAATTCAGCAATCCCAAGAGAATCTGCACTTGAAGGGAACACGAGTCATAGATAGGGCTACAGTAGGCTTAGTTTATGAAAAAGGGGTAATAACTTTGTAGCTGTTGATGCAATGGCTTACGCTGACGACATTCAATTCCACCTCACCACAACCTCTGTCAACCCCTCCACTGCCTCTGAGGTGTCAAACTGCCTCCAATGTAAAATTCTCATTGTGTTTAAATTCCCTCATGGCCTCGCCCCTCCTCAACTACACAACCTCCTGCATTCCTCTAAGCAGCCCCACAACCCCCACCCCCACCCCACCAAAAAACAACTCTGCTCTTCCAACTCTGGCCTCTTGTGCATGCCCCCTGCACCCCCCCCAACCCACCCCCCCACTTAGCCCCACCAGTGGCAACCACACCATCAGCCATCCAGGAGCCTCACTCTGGAATTCCCTCCCTAAACGCCTCCGCCTCTCCATTTCCCTATCGTCCTTTAAGACCTACCTTAAAACCCACCTTTTTGACCAAGTTATGGTCACCCCCTCCTACTATCTCCTTCTTTGGCTCAGTGACGTGCTTTGGGACATTTCTCTTCACGAAAGGTGCTATATAAATGAAAGCTGTTGCTGTAATTAAAATTCTTGATTTCCTGGATACAAAACAAAATTGATTGATCTCGGTGGCATGAGGTAAGGCACTGCTGACAGTTGACATTAACGTCATATCATTAAATTGTGTAGAAATCTAATAAATCCGCTTGTTCAGAATATAGAAATTGGGTAACCACATCAGCTTGGTTTGAAATTGGTCAATTTTATCATGTAATAATGTACATAAGAAACAGAATTGTTAAAACATCAACATTTGGGTTTTGAACGCTCTTTGTGATATTAATAATGACATTGCTTATAGATTTCTTCATTTATTGTAGATGGTTTGACATCTTTATTAAAATAACACAGAGGAATTCTATACCAATGTATCAACTTTATTCACTTTCAACTCATTTATTTCTAAGCACCTTGACATCGTTAACAAGTAGTCAATATCTTAATGTAGTCAACTATAATTATGGCTGCACAAGGAGCTTTTCTCCAAAGTAATACTGCGGTATGTTTAAATAAGACCAGTACCATATAACACTCAAAGACCAAAGCTACCTGATCACCATATGTTTCTAATTGAGAAACTGCAATAGCTAATAAATCAATTCAACCTAGCTACGCATAACACCAGAGGTACCTAGGTATTCTCTGCTTATCTCTTCAAAAGCACAGCAAGTCTTTCTCTCTCAGAACAGTCTGATGCAACAACAATATCCATGATACCTTTCGAATTTGGTCAACTTTCCCAATGTCCTCTGCTCCATTGGTGTTTCGATGCAAACAATCCACTTCTTAGTAGACTATTGATCCCAAACCAGCCCGCCTGTCGTTTTCTCATGATTGTGATTGACTATACACGGGTTATCCTCCATTTGCTGTTCATATTTTAATCCGTCATACTCTTTTACCAAATCCATTCATTTATCCATCTCACGGTTCCCGGGAGAGCATTGCCCTGACAGTTCCTGGTCCATAGGCCTTACTTAGCCCTGTTTAACAGCAGATGCCAAAAGGGTCCATAACCTGGGTTTCCAGTCCATTCTTTTAGTCTTCCTTAAAAACAGATATTAAAAGTCTATGTTGAAAAGTCCAAGATCCTTCAACATTTCGATATACGCAGTGACAAGAGTCACTGATAGAGAGTGCAAAACCACTCCACCTGATCAGTAGCATGGATGGACTGCAAAGAGGAATGTTCTTATAGAGCAGCCAAACTTGTCAAGTGTTAGCACTAATGTCAAGCTGATCTGGAATTGTTTTAAACCTTTCTTTCCACATGTTATCTTGAAAAAAAATGTGCAGGCAGACAAATAAAGACAAATTCTTCTCAATATTATTAAGCAACTGTGAGCTTCATGCTAACTTTATTCTCACAAGTCTAGCTCTTCTGGTCCCTGGGATAAAATTGGGGTCACTAGATGACTCCCCCCCGCCACATTGTAATCTGCAGTGTGCAAAAAGATAAGAGCGACAACAACTATTACATTAAAATCGAAGCAAGAGGAGAGCATAGCAGTGTGGGTTGGTTCAAATATACATTGATGGAATGAAAGCCTATATAAAAAAATACTGTAGCTAAATAACTAAAGTCAAGAACATCCTTTCATTTTTGTAATATTCCATTTTCGAAATCAATTCAAAACATGTCATTGTTTGTGGTTATGTACTGAAAGGAACATTGATTTTACTTTAAAGACTACTTAAGAATTGTGGCTTTTTTTTCAATAAGTTAAGTCCTGCAAAGTCTATTTTATTTGCTTTGGATTTATCACAATTATAATTTACAGTCTCACAACAGCAGACAGGACAATCATTGTGGGTTTTACATTTCTAATCTAAAGCGATCAACATTTGGACTGACTTGGTTTAACGCTGATTTTCTTGTCATCCCCAGATACATCACTGTAGCTTTGAGAGTCTAAGAGCAATTGACGCAAATCTATTATACCTATAGAGATGAAAGGAATTGAGTGGAAGTGAGGAAATAAATGTGATGAAGGAAAGGATGTATCAATGTTGGGAGTCAGGAGGGCAGAACTTCAGGAAACATTAAATCAACAATGTGTTATATCTCTAACTAACATTCGGGTAGGCAGCTTTATAAGTAGTTTTAAATGTAAATATCTCAACTGTGCTTTCTGTCAGGTACATACACTTGCTCATGGGTGAGCCTCTATTGTGAATGCTTAATGACCCTCTACCTCATTATACAGGCAGCAGCAAAACAACCCGATTTATTTTAATATCACCCTCCGTTACCTCCTGCCGCAATACATAAAGAATACATGAAGGCATGATTATCTGAGCAGAGAAATCTGACAAACGTTGGCTCAGTCCTCAGCTATGACTCATTACCAAGGTTTCCTCCGAGTCTCTTGTTAGCTCCCTTTCAGTAAATTGCAAATGATCCAGCTATTAATTGTCGCTGTTTAATGCAGCTGCTATATTAGAACAAGAAGTGACAACAACAACAAGACAGGCCCGGAAGGGTCAGAGACACCGAAACCGATTGCACCAGAGAACAGCTTCCAGAAGGTCATTTGGTAATTGTATTCCAGACCAGTCTAGATTCCCAGACGGCTCTTTGACAAGACGGGCCCAGTGTAAAGTGATCATTTGCCATTATAATTTTGAAGGATGATGCTAGTAGAATAGGTAGTAATGCTTTATTTAAAGGGCACATGAGCAGACACTGAAAGAGAATGCAATTACTGTGTAGCAAGCAATCGAATATTGAAAAGGAAGCGAAGCCCAGCAGCAGAATATTTTTCATATTACTCACTTTTGTCTCCTCTTGCTCTCAATCCCCAGCAGGAGACAAAATGTCACACCAACACAGGTGAGATAAATGAACCTGCATGGAATGTTCTGACCAGATGTGTAAGGCATAGCTGAGAAGTAAATGAAGATAACAGCGGCAAATTAAAGGAGTCAATTCATTTTCTGGGTTATAATTCAATATTAGTATGTTTCAAATATAGGCAACTATGTAACATAGCACAAATCTCCAAAGATGACGCTAGAGCTTTACAGTGTGTTGATCAGCCTCCGCATGCATTACAGTGTTCAATTCTAGTCACCAGGCCACCAAAATAATTATAAACGTGCACTGGATGGGGTGCAGAAAAGAGCAATGTGACTGACTCCAATTGTAAAGAATGCAAGCTCTGAGTAAAGATTGGAGAAACTCAAGCTCGGGGTATGTGAAACATTAAAGATAAACCCAGAGTATTACTTTAAAGCCATCTAGGACAATAGGAACAAGGGAATGAATTCAGATGTGTGAAAAGTAAACTGGTAACAAATGCTTTTCTCAAACGGTGACAAATGCTTAGAATCATCTGCCAGTGAGAAAGTGTAAGGTATCTTACAACACCAGGTTATAATCCAACGGTTTTATTTGAAAATCACAAGCTTTCGGAGGCTTTCTCCTTCGTCAGGTGAGTGTGGGATTCCTTGAAGGTTACCGCATATATAGTCAGAGAACAATGCCTGGTGATTACAGATAATCTTTCCAACTGCCCGTTGTCAAGGCAATCAGAGAGAGAGACAGTACATACAGGACTACTGAATATACAAATGGTCCGAACCCAAAGACAGAGAGAGAGAGAGAGAGAGAGAGAGAGAAACATCCGATAGGAAGAGAAAGAGGGAGAATGACCAGTTGTATTAAAAACAGATAACTCTTTTTTCACTGGTGGGGTTACGTGTAGAGAGACATGAACCCAAGAGCATCTCCACATCAGTCAGAAAGTGGACACAAAGGCATTGAGCTTATTCAAAATTCAGTTGGATGCTGCAGTAGGAGAATTAAGATACTGGAGGGATGTGATTTGATGGGTCAATTGGCCTTTTCTAATCCTTTTCTAATGTTCTTATGCTAATCACCCTCTGGTCACTTATAAGGATTATTATGGTTTGACAATGCAGCAATAATGGGACAGCAGAGGAGGGAAGCTTAAATAGAAAGCAAAAAACTGCAAATGCTGGAAATCTGAAACAAAAACAGAAATGGTTGAAGCACTGAGCAGCTCAATCGGCATTTGTGGAGAGAGCTGAGGAGTTAAAGGAAACCCTTCATCGAAACTGGAAGAAAAATTGCAGGTGAACTGCACTTAAAAAAGACACAGAGACAGGAGAGGAAATAGAATGACCCGTGAAGTGCTTCAGAGGAGAACAGGAGATGGGTAGATGGCTGAAAAAGTGGTATTGCCAACCCTCCCAGATTGTCCTGGAGTCTCCCAGAATTAAAGATTCATCTCCTGGATACTCCTGCGAGCAATCCATGAGAACAATCATACGCACTTTTTCCGTCTCCTCATTTACTGTGGTACAACCATGCGATGGATAGCGCGGATTCTGGACACAGAGGTTTGTGGATATTATAGACGCCATTAAATTGTCATATGGCAGGACTAAGGGGGCAGGAGGTCATTTGAAGAAACTTCCTGGATACGGTCCAACCAGTCTTGGCAACCATAAGCTGAAATGAGATGAACATGAGACAATAGCAAGAGGCGTAATAAAATAAATTAAAGTGATTTAAGAGAAACAGAGAATGTGTGATTAGCTGAGATGGTGGGGGGGGTGGGGGGGGGGGTGGGGGAGGGGGTAAGGCAGAACTGAAATGGAGACAGGAGAAGTTGGCAAAGTGGAACAAGAAACCAGCAGATGTTTGCCCACGCTTTATAAGGCCGGTGATGTCAGGAGGCAGCTTGGGAGGTGGAGCAAGGGGTGGGACCAATGCCAGAAATGCCTGCTTCTCAGGCTCAGTCAGGACCCGAGTTAACACTGGAGGCTGATAGGCTGAAAGAAATGAGGGCTGGAGGAGGTTACAGAGACCGTGGAAGGATTTGAAAACAAGGATGAGAATTTAAAAATCGAGGCGTTGCCGGACCGGGAGCCAATCAGCCTCATGATGTAGGTGGACCTTGTTCTTGAACTGCTGCAGTCCGTGTGGTGAAGTTGCTGCCACGATGTTGATAGGTAGGGAGTTGCTATTCTTTGTAGTGGTTTGATATGACTGAGTGGCTTTCTAGGTCAATTCAGAGGGCAGATAAGAATCAACCACTTTGGTGTGGGACCAGAGTCACATATCAGCCAGTCCAGATAAGGACGGCAGGTCTCCTTCCAGAAGGACATCAGCTGGACAATCCAACAGTTTCATGGACACTTTTTACTGATATCAGCTTTTATTTACAGATTTTTAAACTGAATTCAAATTCACCAACTGTCAATTCAGACCCAGCAAAAAGTTTATATTTCAATAAAATTTACACTGATTGTTGGCATCATCAGGTGAAGTTCAAATTTCTGTCCTTTCTAAATTCCATTATATAACCCTCTTCAATGACACATTTCCCATGATACATCTCAGAATGCCAATATTGCATTCAACATTGAGTGAACTCATTGAGGAAGTGATGACTTTAATATTTCTCCAGACATTTGCCTTTCATATTTCATCTTCAAAAATGAATTTGATGCTAATTTCTAATGCTGAATATCACAGCCTTGGAATTAAAGAGGCATTTGGCACCTCAAAAGATTTACGTTTACAATAAACTAATAAAAATATAATCTTGTCATTTTGATTTTACCACAGATTTGCTACTGTACACATCAGAGAGTTAAAGAGGGTTGCTAATCCTTCTATAACTAATTCATGAGTCAGAATATCCACAAAAATGCAATTATATGGAATCATGGTCTATAAACAAAGAAATAAAGAACTTGCATTTAAATAGTACCTTTCACGACCTCGGGACATCCCAAAGCACTTTACGACCTAATGAAATATTTTGAAGTGCAGTCACTGTTGTAATGTAGGGAAATGCAGCAGCCAATTTACAAACAGCAAGATCCCACAGCAATGAAATAAATGTCCAGATCATGAGTTTTAGGTGTTGGTTGAGGGATAAATGTTGGCCAGGACTCCCCTCCTCTTCTTCAAATAGTGCCGTGGGATCTTTTACGTCCACCTGAGGGCAGATCGGGCCTTAGTTTAACATCTCATTTGAAAGATGGCACCTCTGACACTGCAGCACTCCCCCCACCCAGTACTGCACTGAAGTGTCAGTGCAGATTTTGTGTTCAAGTCTCTGGAGTGGGCCTTGAACCCACAACCTTCTGACTCAGTGACAAGAGTGCTATCACCAACACTTAAACAGTCACAAAATGTAGGTTCCTAAAATGCTTCTATTTAACAATGGCATAGTTCTGGGTAAAAAGATGAACTATGCACAAGCTTGAAGGCAAGTATTACTCCTAACAGAGTCCTGAACGTGGCAAGCAGCCTTTGAATTCGAAGCTGCAACTCGTAAAAAAAAATTAGGATGATGAGAGATACTTCAGAATCAACCATTATCATGTTATAATGAAATAAACTGCTCTGGAGAATATCCCGCAAAGTAGCATTAAATCTAATATGAAAAGGGAGTCTTAGCCCTCTAGCCTTTTAACTGGATGTGGTAAAGTTAATGGCCCTATTATTCTGCAAGTACTGGTATGATACCAATACCTGCTCTGGGGTGGTGTAAGCAGACAACACCAAGTTATACTGATGGTCCTACACCACTTTGCACACAGGCAAACTGGAGTTCTGTGTGCATGCATTTAAACCCTTGTGCACGGTGCTCTGCGAACTCACACCAGGATGTCAGGGAAATTTTTTATGTCACCCAAGACCAAGTGTACTGCAGCCAATTATGAAGCGGGTAATTTCTTTATGGTGAAGGGACATGAATTTTGGCAAGTGGCGCAAAATTACCCGCTACATACCAGGTCTGGTTACTGAAACACAACAAATACCCAGAACGTATGGTAATAGTTGGCTGTCAATGAGTTACAAGGCTGAGTCAATCAAGCCAAGCTCAAGGAGAACCTGAAAACTGAATTAATAGAATCATAGAATGGTTACAGTACAGAAGGAGGCCATTCAGCCCATCAAGCCTGCACTGACTCTCTGCAAGAGCAATCCAGCTAGTCCCACTCCCCTGGCTCTTTTCCCATCGCCCTGCAAATTTTTCTCTTTCAGGTACCTATCAAATTCCTTTTTGAAAACCACAATTGACCCTGCTTCCACTATCCTTTCAATTGTAAACAATTTTACAACACCAAGTTATAGTCCAACAAATTTATTTTAAATTCCACAAGCTTTCGGAGGCTTCCTCCTTCGTCAGGTGAACGTTCACCTGACGAAGGAGGAAGCCTCCGAAAGCTTGTGGAATTTAAAATAAATATGTTGGACTATAACTTGGTGTTGTAAAATTGTTTACAATTGTCAACCCCAGTCCATCACCGGCATCTCCACATCATGACTATCCTTTCAGGCAGTGCATTCCAGATCCTAACCACTCTCTGCATAAAAAAGTTTCACCTTTGGTTCTTTTGCCAATCACCTTAAACCTATGTCCTCTGGTTCACGACCCTTTCGCCAGTGGGAACTGTTTTTCTTTATTTACTTTGAATACCTCTATCAAATCTCCTCTCAACCTCTTCTGCTCTAAGGAGAACAATCCCAGCTTTTCCAGCCTATCCATGTAACTGAGGTCCCTCATCCCTGGAATCATTCCAGTAAATCTTTTCTGCATTCTCTCTAAGGCCTTCACATCCTTCCTAAAGTGCGGTGCCCAGAATTGGACACAATACTCCAATTGTCGAACCACTGTTTAATAAATGTTCAAAATAACCTCCTTGCTTTTGTACTCTATGCCTCTATTTATAAAGCCCAGGATCCCATACGCTTTCTTAACCGCTTTCTCAAGCTGTCCTACCACCTTCAACGACCTGTGTACATATAGCCCCAGGTCTCTCTGTTCCTGCACCCCCTTTAGAGCTGTACCCTTTAGTTTATACTGCCTCTTCTTGTTCTTCCTACCAAAATGTATTACCTCACACTTCTCAGCATTAAACTTCATCTGCCCTTTCCACCAGCACGTCTTTGTCCTCTTGAAGTCTATCACTATCCTCCTCATTGTTTATTACACTTTCAAGTTTTGTGTCATCTGCAAATTTTGAAATTGTGCACTGTACTCCCAAATCCAAGTCATTAATATACATCAAGAAAAGCAGTGGTCCCAGTACCGACCCCTGTGGAACACCACTGCATTCCTCCCTCCAGTCTGAAAAACAGCCTTTCGCCACTACCCTCTGTTTCCTGTCACTTAGCCAATTTCATATCCATGTTGCCACTGCCCCTTTTATTTTGTGTGCTTCAATTTTATTGACAAGCCTATTATGTGGCACTTTATCAAATGTCTTTTGGAAGTCCAATGCCCTCATCAACCCTTTCTGTTACCTCATCAAAAAACTCAATCAAGTTAGTCAAACACGATTTGTCTTTAACAAATCCATGCCGGCTTTCCCTTATTATTCCACACTTGTTCAAGTGACTATTAATTTTGTCCTGGATTATTGCTTCTAAAAGCTTCCCCACCACCGAGGTTAAACTGACTGGCCTGTAGTTCCTGGGTTTATCTTTAAATCCTTTTTTGAACAAGGATGTAACATTTGCAATTCTCCAGTCCTCTGGCACCACCCCTGTGTCTAAGGAGGATTGGAAGATTGTGGCCAGTACTTCCGCAATTTCCACCCTTACTTCCCTTACCAACCTCGATGCATCCCATCTGGACCTGATAACTTATCTATTTTAAGTACAGCTAGCCTTTCTAGTGCCTCCTCCTATCAAATTTTATCCCGTACAGTATCTCAACTCCTCGTTTACCGCAGCTTTGGCCGTATCTTCTTCCTTGGTAAAGACAGATGCAACGTACTCATTTATTACCTTTGCCATGCCCTCTGCCTCCATGCGTATATCCCCTTTTTGGTCCCTATTGGCCCCACCCCTCCTCTTACCACCCGTTTTCTATTTGTATGCCTATAGAAGACTTTTGGATTCACTTTTATGTTAGCTGCCAGCCTATTCTCATTCTCTCTCTTTGCCCCTTTTTCACTTTCCGTCTGAACGTTCTATACTCAGCCTGGTTCTCACTTGTATTAACAGTCTGACATCTGTCGTATGTCCCCTTTTTCTGCTTCATCTTGCTCTCTATCTCTTTTGTCATCCAGGGAGATCTGGCTTTGGTTGTCCTACCTTTCCCCCTCGTGGGAATGGATCTTGACGATACCCAAACCATCGCTTCTTTAAAGGCCAATTAAACCCAATAAGTCATTGGCATTTAGCTTTATTTGAAGGTATTGCCTGAAAGGGTGGTGGAAGCAGATTCAATAGTAACTTTTAAAAGGGAATTGGATAAATACTTAAAATGGAAACATTTGCTGGGCTATGGGGAAAGAACAGAGGAGTGGGACTAATTGGATAGCTCTTTCAAAGAATCGGCACAGACACATGGGCAGAACGGCCTCCTTTTGTGCTGTATGATTCTATATATATATATGAATATTGTATTTTTAATCAACTTTTCTTACTGTTAGAATAAATATGCCAAGCAGAATTACAGAGTAGAAGCACAGTGGCAGAGGTAAAAGGGTAAGAAATGCTCGTAATGTAGTACCTGAAGATATGCAACATCATGTGTCTGGTATTATTTCTCTGACAGCTGGTTGCTGGTAAATGAACTCCTCTGTATATGTTCTTGCACAGTAATGGATAACAATGAGTGGATTATCAGGCAGTTGCACAAATCTTGGGTTGAGGGCTGCAGGTCTTGTGATTTTCCAGGTCCGCAGAGCCCGACAATTTTTGTAACCACCTCAAATTCGCTGATTGCCATTTAATATGTCCCGAATTACAGATTGATTTTCGTTGTTTGAAAGGTCACTGTTTACTTTCTTCACTCGCCTCGCTCACCTCCAGCTGCTCAGCTCTGTGATCTTACATCAACTGTTGAATGTTCCCAATGTCATGACATTCTCTGATGTCAACGAGTGCAAGCTGTTGCCATTTGTTTCCAATTCATTTTTTTTTGTGCTTTGTTCCATTGATGTTCCAGTGTTCGACATCATCTTCCACATAAAACACCGAATGGCAATAAAGGTGAAAACAAATCATCTGGAACAAGTGCTCGGTTTAACACTAGAGAGACTGAAATTCTTCCCCCATGTGATGTGCTGCTCAGAAGGGCAGACAACGGAAAAATCCACATGTGCAAAAGTGAAAACAGAGGCAACGGATGATCTGAAAAATTAAAATGGACCTTTGTTCAATAGAAATCACTGCCCAGCCACGGGTATGGCTATGATAGCATGGATTTAGCCACAAGCACTAATATTATTAGAAAATGCTGTACACACAATACAGGTGAATGTACTTCACATGTCTAATTACTTAACAAACATTTACCACCGTTCCATGCAAAACTTTGCAGCCTTTGGGGGTGAAATTCACCATGGGAGTCAAAGAAAAAAGAGAATTTGGTGAAGAATATAACGGGCTGTCCATTCGTTATTGTCCATTTTGCTCTCCCACCTAAGATAGATTTCACCCCCTCCCTCTTTCATAAAGAATGGAATTCAAGTATGAATTTATCAGACACATTACATCTTCATGTAGCTTTGAGACATTTGTTCAGCAGTTGCGAGCAGTACTTTGACTTCATCAGAGTGATCACTGAGAATATTGACTTGCACGAGACGCAACTGACCCGCCCCTGCTCTCCTTCCAGACCCGCCCCTGCTCTCCGTCCAGACCCGCCCCGCTCTCCGTCCAGACCCGCCCCTGCTCTCCGTCCAGACCCGCCCTGCTCTCCGTCCAGACCCGCCCTGCTCTCCTTCCAGACCCGCCCCTGCTCTCCGTCCAGACCCGCCCTGCTCTCCGTCCAGACCCGCCCTGCTCTCCGTCCAGACCCGCCCCTGCTCTCCGTCCAGACCCACCCCTGCTCTCCGTCCAGACCCACCCCTGCTCTCCGTCCAGACCCACCCTGCTCTCTGTCCAGACCCACCCTGCTCTCCGTCCAGACCCACCCCTGCTCTCCGTCCAGACCCACCGCTTCTCCACCCAAAACACGGCTGGACTGGATGCTGATTGCCCTTTGCCATGATGTGTCATGTTGGAGCTGCTCGATATTGGTTGGCCTTGTTTTCTGCTGCTGGCTAGGAGTGATTATTCCACTAGATCGAGCTGACCGCGATGACAGCTCCCCTCTCCACACAATGTAACTGGTTTTCACCCATGTTACCATTATATCAGATAACCATTAAGCAGTAATCAAGGAAGCAATAAAAAAACACTCGCTCACTCTGATTTTCACCTTACCATTTTATTAACAAATGCACAAAAAGTTGAAAGTAGCAAGAACAAGAAATAGTATGGTAGTAGATGGGACCAGACTAAGAGAGAGTACAAGAAAGTCTAAGAAAGGTTTACAGTGCACATGGTAAACAAGGTTGGAAAGCTGCAGGCGCAATTAGCCACATGGGAATATGATGTTGTGGCGATAACGGAGACCTGGCTCAAAAAAGGGCAGGATTGGATACTAAATATTCCTGGATACAAGGTGTTCAGGAAAGATTGGGAAGGAAAGAAAGGAGGGGGTGCGGCAGTATTGATTAAGGAGATTATTGTACTGGTGGAGAAAGATGATGTCCTGGATGGGTCAAGGACAGAATCCATTTGGTTAGAGCTAAGAAACAATCGAGGTGCCATTACACTACTGGGTGTATTATATAGGCCACCAACTAGTGGGAAGGAGATAGAGGAACAAATTTGTAGGGAAATTACAGAGAGGGCAAAAGCCATGGAGTAGTGATAACGGGGGACTTCAACTATCCTTATATAGACTGGGGTAGTGATAATATAAGGGGCAAAGAGGGGGAGAAATTTTTGAAGTGTGTTCAGGAGAACTTTCTTGACCAGTTTGTTTCCGGCCCAACAAGGAAGGAGGCATTGCTGGACTTGGTTCTGAGGAATCAGGCGGGCCAAATGGAGCAAGTGTCAATGGGGGAACATTTAGGGAACAGCGATCATAGTATCATAAGGCTTAGAATAGCTATGGAAAAGGACATGGACCAATCTAAAGTAAAAATACTCAACTGGAGGAGGGCAAATTTCAGTGGGATCAGAACTGATCTGGCCCGGGTAAATTGGAATCAAAGATTGGCAGGCAAAACTTTAATTGAACAATGGGCGGCCTTTAAGGAGGAGATGGTTCAGGTACAGTCTAGGTACATTCCCATGAGGGAGAAAGGTAGGGCAACTAAAGCCAGAGCTCCCTGGATGACAAAAGAGATAGAAAGTAAGATGAAGCAGAAAAAAGGGGCGTATGACAGATGTCAGGTTGACAACAGATAAGTGAGAACCAGGCTGAATATAGAAAGTTCAGAAGGGAAGTGAAAAAGGAAATAAGAGGGGCAAAGAAAGAATATGAGAATAGACTGGCGGCAAACATATAAGGGAATCTAAAAGTTTTCCATAGGCATGTAAACAGTAAACAGGTTATAACAGGAGGGGTGGGGCTTATCAGGGACCAAAAAAGAGATCTACTCATGGAGGCAGAGGGCATGGACGAGGTACTAACTGAATACTTTGCATCTGTCTTTACCAAGAAGGAAGATGCTGTCAGAGTCTCAGTAAAGGAAGATGTAGTTGAAATACTGGATGGGTTCATAATTGATAAAGTGGAGGTACTAGAAAGGCTAGCTGTACTTAAAGTAGGTAAGTCACCCGGTCCAGATGGGAGACATCCTAGGTTGCTGAGGGAAGTAAGGGTGGAAATTGCGGAGGTACTGGCCATAATCTTCCAAACATCCTTAGATAGTGGTGCCAGAGGACTGGAGAACTGTAAATGTTGCACCCTTGTTCAAAAAGGGTGTAATGATAAACCCTGCAACTACAGGCCAGTCAGTTTAACCTCGGTGGTGGGGAAACCTTTAGAAACGATAATCCGGGACAGAATTTGCCGTCACTTGTACAAGTGTGGATTGATTAGGGAAAGCCAGCATGGATTTGTTAAAGGCAAATCGTGTTTAACTATCTTGATCGCGTTTTTTGATGAAGTGGATGAGAGCAATGCGGTTGATGTGTATGTGGACTTTCAAAAGGCATTTGATAAAGTCCCGCTTAATAGGCTTGTCATCAAAATTGAAGCCCATGGAATAAATGGGGCAGTGGCAGCATGGATGCAAAATTGGCTAAGTAACAGTAAGCAGAGAATAGTGGTGAATGGTTGTTTTTCGGATTGGAGGGAGGTGTTTCCCAAGGGTCGGTACTAGGACCACTGCTTTTCTTGGTATATATTTATGACTTGCACTTAGGTGTACAGGGCATAATTTCAAAATTTGCGGATGACACAAAACTTATAGTGTAGTGAACAGTGAGGAGGATAGTGATAGACTTCAAGAGGATATAGACATGCTGGTGGCATGGGCGGACACGTGGCAGATGAAATTTAACGCAGAAAAATGCGAAGTGAACATTTCGGTAGGAAGAACGAGGAGAGGCAATGTAAACTAGAGGGCACAATTCTAAAAGTGAGACAGGAATGGAGAGATCTGGGGGTATATGTGCACAAATCGTTGAAAGTGGCCGGGCAGGTTGAGAAAGCGGTTAAAAAGCAAACGGGATCCTGGGCTTTATAAATAGAGGCATAGAGTACAAAAGTATGGAAGTCATGATGAACCTTTATAAAACACTGGTTCGACCACAACTGGAGCATTGTGTCCAGTTCTGGGCATCGCACTTTAGGAAAGATATGAAGGCCTTCGAGTGGGTGCAGAAAAGATTTAGCAGAATGATTCCCAGGGATGAGCGACTTTAGTTATGTGCATAGAGTGGAGAAGGTGAGGTTGTTCTCCTTGGGACAGAGAAGGTTGAGAGGAGATTTGATCGAGGTATTTAAAATCATGAAGAATCTCGACAGAGTAGATAGAGAGAAACTGTTCCCATTGGCAGAAAGGTCAAGAACCAGAGGACATAGATTTAAGGTGATTGGCAAAAGAACCAAAGGTGACATGGGGAAAAAAAAATTTACGCATCGAGTGGTTAGGATTTGGAATGCACTGACCGAGGAGGTGGTGGAGGCAGATTCAATCGTGGCTTTCAAAAGGGAACTGCATAAATACTTGAAAGGAAAAGATTTGCAGGGCTACAGGGATAGGGCGGGAGAGTGGGACTAGCTGGATTACTCTTGCACAGACCCGGTACGAACTGGATGGGCTGAATTGCCTCCTTCCGTGCTGTAACCTTTCTATGCTTCTATGATTCTATGAAGTACACATGCACAAGCCGTGCGAATATGAGTATTGGGGTCACATGGCCAACAGTGTTTTACTTATTTTTTACTTACTAATCGGAAATGCAATTAGCCACATCTGAACTCCCAATTAGGCATATGTAGCTAACGTATTGGACACAGTGATGTAAATGCACAGCCTCGCGTGGAAGGTCCCAGGTTTGATTCAAAGGTTGTGCTGAGCTTGCTGGTCTTAGCTGGAGTAGCAGTAAGGATGTAACAACTTGTGTCATGGATCCTGGGTTTAAGACAGGAAAAATCACCCAGGTTCCTGCTGTCAATCCCTGTTAGTGACCCCCTACTGGAAAAAGCGACTGTACTTACCTTGGGTGAGGAGTGATCAGGCTCTGCTGTGATATCACCCACTCTCGATTGGCCTGCCAACACTCGCTGTCTGTCTCACACATAAGGAATGGCAATGTGGGAAATAAACTGGCAGCTGGCCAAGGAACCGTACTTTAACATCAATTAACACCTTCAGCAGAGAGGGGGAGGAATAAAAAGACACGGCTTTAATCTGCAAGGAGGATGAACGCAGGGCTCAGCTGACCCTCTTTGTGTTACCAAGTTCAGATTAAATACAGTCCCCACCACTTACACCATCCTCACTTTTCACGGGCAGCTGACGCTATCGGGCAAACGGCGCTAACCATTTGCCATTACCATCAGAGGCAATTACAAGGGCGCTGCTTCGATCGTATTAAATCCTCTGGCTGTTTCGGGCAGTTCTTTGCCCCTCATTAATTGCAGTCTAGTATTTAATGATGTGCGATGTTCAGTTTTTATCCCCGACAAGGACTCCTGGAGCATCAATGCTGCCGTGTGTCTCTCTCACGATGCTGTCTTTGCTGGCAGACTCACATGTTCTGTTGATGTTTCTTTAGGTCGGTACAAGAACTGAGTGGAAGCTGCATCCAACACCAATACTGTATTTTAGTGACGGGTAGTGCCCGCTGGGTACACACAGCAGTGGCGATTGGTTTTACCATTCACCGCGTATAGTGGGTAAATCACGTTAACACCAACGTGTCTGTGACAGGCGGTGAGGACTTTATTGACGTGGTTGCATAAAGCAAGAGCAGTTTATGAAGGCAAACAGCTTGGCCATGGCAGAATCATACTCTGAAAAACATGGAACAGGCCCCAGTGTGCCCACCATTGGGCAAAGCTCAAACCAAATAAATCAATTGATACCATTTCATATCCAGTGACATTCCATAGCTTCAAACAGGCAATGTACCTACCACGCAATAATACACATGAACCTAAAAATTATGGTGGGTGATATTCGAGTACAAATAATTCATGCTTTCGCATCAAATTACTTTGGGGGTAATTTTAAATTTTATCACCAGGCGCAAAGTGGGCAATGACGAACCAGCCATGCCTTTTTCTTTTCTAATGAAGTTAAGGGGAAAAAAAATCGAGGAAGCTGGGCATGTAAAATGGACGTCTGATTCGTTATTACCTATTTTTTCGCATGGTGATGAAAGTTAAAATTACTCCTCTTTGTCTTCTATTTTAATGGTGGTACAAACTTTCAAACTAATGAGGTTGTGAGTTCAAGTCCCACTCCAGGAACTTGAGCACAAAATCTAGGCTGACACTCCTGTGCAGTACTGAGGGAGTGCTGCACTGTCATAGGTGTCGTCTTTCGGTTGAGAAGTTAAACCGAGGTCCCATCTGCCCTCGCAGGTGGATGTAAAAGATCCCACGTCACTATTTAAAGAAGAACAGGGGAGTTGTCCCCCGCATCCTGGACAATATTTATCCCTCAACGAACACCTAAAAACAGATTATCTGGACATTATCACGTTGCTGTTTGTGGGACCTTGCGCAAATTGGCTGCAGTGTTACTTACATTACAACGGTAACTACATTTCGAAAGTACTTCATTGGCTGTAAAGCATTTTGAGATGTCCTGAGGTCGTGAAAGGCGTGATATAAATGCAAGCCTTTCTTTTAATGAGTTACCTGTGTTAAAGTAGAGAACAAAGTAATGCTCTATGAATAGGTTCATAGTTCACATTCTAATATTGTACACAGCAATTTCTAAATTAGCCTTTAACTGGTGCAGATACAATTTGAGTTTTTGCAAAGCTTCTTGATGATGAGACTTCTGTTTAAAATAGAAGTATTTTTGTAAACCAAGAAAATCAGTTGATATTTTGTGCTGTCACTGCTATTTCAAATATTTTATTTTTCCAACTGCATTCTGTAAAAAAATATGATTCCAGTTTCCCGTGAAGAACTGGAACAAGTGGGCTGGAACACGTAGAGATTGTTAATAAAAGGGCCTTGCCAAGTTATTGCATTGAAACGCAGGAGATCAGGAAGTTAGGCCATTCATGGACAATGAACACAATTGGTCACCTCTTCCAAAATGTCTACGTGTGCCGATTAAAAGCAATGCACGTGGTGTAAAATTCAAGTCTGGACCAGTGAAGACCATTTCAGGTTAGGTGACCTTCTCAACTGGTTTCAATTTGAATCGGTATCAGGCTGTCTCAAAGAGGACGACATAGCAACATTATTAATTTGTCTGCATTTGATGATCATTCATCCAAGGATTCAACTGCTGCCATGGGAACTGAGAAAGAGATATGCGAACCACCTCCTGCCAAGACAGCAGCTTTTATAGCAGATTGGCCGCAATTAATTTCTGTCGCAGTGAGAGATGGAGGCTCTTTTTTTGTATTAATTATGTTCAAAGTAAATTTCTCTAATATTTAGTTCAGTTCAATTTGAAGCACAGATATCAGGGTGTGAAATATCCCTTATTTCATAATTCACAGCATCTGCCATGCTAACTGGAGTCATTCATTTGATTAAGAAGTTGTTCCTGGTTTTCATTACAATGAACAGTAGTTTATCTTCTCAGCGTTTCGCTTAATGGTTTGTGTTATCCAAAAAAAAGTAGATAGAACAACCTAATGGGGTCACAATGGAGTGAACATTAGTCTTTGATTTCATAACAATGACTAGTAGCTGCGAGTGACACAGTGTGTGACTGCAGCCAATGGATAAAAATATGCTGTCAATATGCAGTTACATCATTTCTGATAGATAGCTGGAGAGATCCATCTAAGCATGTGAAAGGTTTAAAATGTCGAAAGGTTGCTTGAAAATATGAAGTGGGCTCATCTCTTCTCAATTACGTGGTTGTGGGGTAGGTGAGTGATGGGGTGGGGAGGGAAGATGTGTTGTCATGATACTCCAGCCATCATGATGTGGGGCAGGTTTGATGGACCCTGCTGGTCTTTTCCTGCCTGTCAATTTTGTATGTTCGTGTGTTCAATGCTGCTAGTGAGCATGTTCAGCATGTCATGGTCCAAAGTGGACTCTGTGCTTTCTCTGAGCTTCCTCGCTCTGGCTCCAAGACTTTCTTCTTCCTTTCTGAGCTCATTATGTACCCCTCTCCCTGATTATACTATTCTACTTCAGAATTATTTCTCTCCACTTCACCTGTATCGTGACTTAATTTGCTGTGCATATGTACATATTCAGACCTGGTTGCCAACAATGGAGGAGTATACCTGACCCGGGAGTATTGGATGCTCATAATGGGTGCATAAAAAGCCAAGTCTTCCATTCCCCAACACTAACATGCTTGGCCTCGTTACAAGAAACATCAAGTCCCAGCTGCAGTTGCTACAGTTAGTGAGTAATGAGATGTTACAGTAACCTATTGAGATGAACAATTACCCAATTAGCATTTACACAGGTAAGAATGGGCGGGAGCATCAATTAATGTATTTCTCAAATGCTGCATTACTATTCGTTTAAATGACAATCCCATTCTTATTCATGAAACAGAATAGGTTTACACAGCATTAAATTAGAGAGGGAATCAATACCTTGAAACAAGGTTTGTTCTTAACAGGGATAGATTTGCCCAAGTAGGATGTATGCACAAACCTATTATTGCCATTCAAGTCTATTTTATTGCTAATACCAACTACCTTCATGTGGAACAGAATGCAAAATAGATACAGTTCCCAAAGCTTATAGCGGGCATGTTGGTGCAAACACAATTTGCCAGCTGTACGATATAACACAGTGGCATTAATAAAATTAAAAATCATCTCAGTTGCAGTGACATTCATTTTTTGGAAACTTGTCAGTGACACAGTAGGTCTTGTATGCTAATACATTGAGCCATGGAGTGGGTATCTTTGACAAAGGACAGTAACCCACAGAACACCAAGCTGGCTTGCTCCACATACCAAGTGCGTGACAAATGAGATTGTGTTTCTGCAGAGAGAGGACAGTTAAAATTTACGTTGCAGCGTGTGCTAAAGATACCTGTAGCTGAAATATCAATAACAACAAGAGAGAAATGTAACAAAAAATAGCCCGGGGTAATGGGGTGCGAACTAATAAGTAAGCACAGTTGTTCCTGCCTGAAATGAATGGAGCACTTAGAACGCTATAACCGGCAACTGTTAATTGACGTTAATGCAAATGGCTAATGGTTATCGCTTTTTTGGCCATTAGAAGCGACTAGCTGTTTTACACTGGCTTCAGAGGGTGCTTGTATCACTGGTCTCCTGCACCACCGTACACAATGTAAACTTGACGGATCAGCTAACATCGACTGCCAAGAAACCCTGATTTAAAAAAAAACTGATATGAGAGTATCTGGTAAGTTTACACTAAGGTTGCTGCCAAGTGTCAGAAGCCTTCGAAGGACAATGTAAAAGCATGATGTGGAGATGCCGGTGATGGACTGGAGTGGACAAATGTAAGGAATCTTACAACACCAGGTTATAGTCCAACAATTTTATTTTAAAATCACAAGCTTTCGGAGATTATCTCCTTCGTCAGGTGAGTGAGTGAAAGGTTCTCAAATCGCATATCTTATATGAGGCTGGGACACCATCACACCAATCAAAGGTGTCATTGGTGTTCAGACAGGTTAGCCACGGAAAACAGTAGGTCCCAGTATGCTGAATACACATTGTGTCAAATTACACAGACAGAGAGAAAGAGACCCGAAAGGCAGAGAGAGAGAGAAAATATTAAAAACAGATAACTTTTTATTCCCCTTGCTGGTGGGGTTACGTGTAGCGTGACATGAACCCAAGATCCCGGTTGAGGCCATCCTCATGGGTGCGGAACTTGGCTATCAATTTCTGCTCGACGATTTTGCGTTGTCGTGTGTCTCGAAGGTCACCTTGGAGAACGCTTACCCGAAGATCGGTGGCTGAATGTCCTTGACTGCTAAAGTGTTCCCCGACTGGGAGGGAACCCTCCTGTTTGGCGATTGTTGCGCGGTGTCCGTTCATCCGATAGTCGCAGTGTCTGCATGGTCTCGCCAATGTACCATGCTCCGGGGCATCCTTTCCTGCAACGTATGAGGTAGACAACGTTGGCCGAGTCACAGGAGTATGAACCATGTACCTGGTGGGTGGTGTCCTCTCGTGTGATGGTGGTATCAGTGTCAATGATCTGGCATGTCTTGCAGAGGTTGCCGTGGCAGGGTTGTGTGGTGTCGTGGACGCTGTTCTCCTGAAAGCTGGGTAATTTGCTGCGAACGATGGTCTGTTTGAGGTTGGGTGGCTGTTTGAAGGTGAGTAGTGGAGGCGTGGGGATGGCCTTAGCGAGGTGTTCGTCGTCATTGATGACATGTTGAAGGCTGCGGAGAACATGGCGTAGTTTCTCCGCTCCGGGGAAGTACTGGACGACGAAGGGTACTCTGTTGGTTGCATCCTGTGTTTGTCTTCTGAGGAGGTCTATGCGATTCTTCGCTGTGGCCCGTCGGAACTGTCGATCGACAAGTCGAGCGTCATATCCCGTTCTTACGAGGGCGTCTTTCAGCGTCTGTAGGTGTCCATCGCGTTCCTCCTCGTCTGAGCAGATCCTGTGTATTCGTAGGGCCTGTCCATAGGGGATGGCCTCTTTGATGTGGTTAGGGTGGAAGCTGGAAAAGTGGAGCATCATGAGGTTGTCCGTGGGGTAGCGGTAGAGTGAAGTGCTGAGGTGCCCGTCTTTGATGGAGATTTGTGTGTCCAAGAAAGAAACCGATTCTGAGGAGTAGTCCATGGTGAGTTTGATGGTGGGATGGAACTTGTTGATGTTATCGTGTAGTCTCTTCAGTGATTCTTCGCCGTGGGTCCATAGGAAGAAAATGTCGTCGATGTATCTGGTGTATAGCGTTGGTTGGAGGTCCTGTGCAGTGAAGAAGTCGTGCTCGAACTTGTGCATGAAAATGTTGGCGTATTGGGGTGCAAATTTGGTCCCCATGGCTGTTCTGTGTGTTTGGGTAAAGAACTGGTTATCGAAGGTGAAGACATTGTGATCCAGGATGAAGCGGATGAGTTGTAGGATGGTGTCTGGAGATTGGCTGTTGTTGGTGTTGAGTACTGAGGCTGTTGCAGCGATGCCGTCATCGTGGGGGATACTGGTGTAGAGTGCCGAGATGTCCATCGTGGTGAGAAGTGTTCCTGGTTCAACTGGTCCGTGGGTGCTGAGTTTTTGTAGGAAGTCTGTAGTGTCGCGACAGAAGCTGGGGGTTCCCTGTACGATGGGTCTCAGGATGCCCTCGACGTATCCAGAGAGGTTCTCACACAGGGTTCCGTTGCCTGATACGATAGGACGTCCGGGTGTGTTGGCTTTGTGTATCTTTGGGAGGCAGTAGAAGTCTCCCACGCGGGAATTACATGGGATGAGAGCACGTGGGATGCTTTGAAGGTCTGGATCGAAGGTCTTGATCAGTTTGTTGAGCTGGTGGGTGTGTTCTTTGGTTGGATCTGCGGGTAACTGTCTGTAGTGTTCCTGGTTGTCCAGTTGTCGGTATGCTTCTTTGCAATAGTCCGTTTTGTTCTGTATGACAATGGTTCCTCCTTTGATGACGATGTTGCGGTTGGTCTTGAGAGCGTTGATGGCGTTGCGTTGTGCTCGGGTGACATTCTGGACTGTCTTCTGAGTGCGGCTGATGAATCTGGCATTGACGCATCTCCTGACAGCTTGAGCATACATGTCAAGCTTAGGGCAGCGACCCTCCGGAGGAGTTTAGTTTGACTCTTTCTTCTTCGGTTGCTGTACCGCGGATCCCTCTGTCTGCTGTTCCGGATCGTTGATTGTCTCATTGGGTTCGCTGCTGAAATCTTGGGATTTGTGGAAGAATTCCCGGAGTCTCATTCTCCTGATGAATTCCTCTGTGTCCGCCGCGAGACCGATGGGGTCCATTTTGGTAGTGGGGCAGAAATTGAGCCCTCGGCTGAGAACTTCGATTTCGTCTGGTTGAAGGGTGTGTTCGGACAAATTGATGATAGACTTCCCTGTGGTTGTAACCGTGGTACCGGGGGAGGCTTGGTTGATGCTGGTGGTGATGCCGAGTTTCTCAAGCTTCCTGCTCTTGGTTTTCATGTAGGCAGCGTAGTTCCGTTGCCTCGTCTGTTTGGCGGTGTCTCGTAGCTGGTCTGCTGTTTCCTGAGTACAGGTTGAGAGTATGGACTCTATCTTGGTTTCGAGGTTGCGGCGTCTGCTGTAGAGTTGGTGTACGAGATGGTTGCAGAGTGTGCGAGAGGTACGACAGCAGAGTCTCTCAGCGTAATCTGAGTTGTATGTGGACCTGAGTGGGTTCGTGATCTGGAGTCCTTTCGGGATCTTGTCTGCTTTCTTGCAGCTCTGTAAAAACTTGATGTCTGTGTCGATATGCGCGATCTTCATGGAGATCCTCTCCACTGTGAGCCGGCAGTTTGTGGTGTCGATAGTAGCCATGATGTGGAGATGCCGGTGATGGACTGGGGTGGACAAATGTAAGGAACCTTACAACACCAGGTTATAGTCCAACAATTTTATTTTAAAATCACAAGCTTTCAGAGATTATCTCCTTCGTCAGGTGAGTGAATGAAAGGTTCTCAAATCGCATATCTTATATTAGGCTGGGACACCATCACACCAATCAAAGTTGGTGTTCAGACAGGTTAGCCACGGAAAACAGTAGGTCCCAGTATGCTGAATACACATTGTGTCAAATTACACAGACAGAGAGAAAGAGATCCGAAAGGCAGAGAGAAAGAGAGAGAGAGAATTTTAAAAACAGATAACTTTTTTTTCCCCTTGCTGTAAAAGCAGCTAGTGAGGCGTTACGACATGTACTAAGGAAAGGCCATTTGAATAATTAGCCAATTATTGCACAGACCTTATAAAATTGACGTTGTCATGCTCTACCCAACACATTTTATCTTTGGAGGAAAGGATCTACGAAAAAATTTCTCTTCCATCCCAAGGAAAATAAAAAAAAGACTCGCAATTATATATCACCTTTCACGACTTCAGGACGTCCCAAAGCGCTTTACAGCCAATGAAGTACTTTTGAAGTGTAGTCACTGTTGTAATGTAGGAAACGTGGCAGCCAATTTGTGCACAGCAAGGTCCCACAAACAGCAATGTGATAATGACCAGATAATCTGTTTTTTTTTTAACTGATGTTGGTTGAGGGAGAAATATTGGCCAGGACAAAATAGAACAGAAAACAGACAGGAAATTGTGCAAAACCCTGGAATATCCATCAATCTTACAGCACACGTAAAAGATCCTTGACTGACTGCCATAACGAGCACAACACTTTGCACAGTTTGAGCTGCTCACAAAGTTATGTGAAGACCTTTTGTACCCAGGGTAACCTAATCCCAACAGATTTTCTCTCTGCCAGACAATAAAAGGTTCGAATACCTGTACGGATGTTGCCACCATTGGTGAGCAACAGGATTTCAAATCTTTCTTGCCGGATGACAAGACTCTCTAAAATGTCATTGCAACAGCGACAGCGCTGGCACCGAGACATTTTCAAGGGAATGATGACAGTGGCACTTCCTCCAGAATACTCACAAAATCATGTTCAAACTTATTTTGGCACCAGAGCTAAATCAACATGATTAAATTGTTGTAAACAATGCTATGTTCGTGTACTTGCTGCTGGCTTTCCAATGCATAAAAAGTAAACACACTCTTGAAATAAAGTATGTCAACAGGAAATGTGAATGGCAAGAAAAGCATTTCACCCCTATTAGGCCATTGCTCCATTTCATTTATTTTTTGCACTGGTTCCTCCTGCAATTTCGCTGAAAGTTTGGACAAATCGCCTTCTTAGGCGAAGCATTTGCGTCTGAGCATGATGAGAAACCAATTTATGATGAAGTGTATGTGGCCGTGATTGCATGTTAAAAAAAGCACGATAGGCAAGAAATAACAATACTAATATAACATCAGACAAAACCCTAATGGAGATCTATTGAAAAGAATTGCTCCTTCAGATAAAGCAACGGTGAAATATGGCAACAGTGGAATGATGTAAAAAGCCATGGCAAAATGTTGTATTTAAGAGTTTCAACCTGCTGAGAATTGACCTTACTTGATTTGTCCTTCTGCATAAAGTGACCTTGCTCCGTAAAGCTGAGCCTATCCAATAACCTTTTCTTCCTTTGGTGATTAGTTATTCCCATTACAGTCAACATAAAGAACAATTCACAAAATTTATTTTCGTACCACACCAGCTATCTAACTTTGATCATGAGCAGGATAGCAACGCTGGTTAATGTACCTGTATCCCAGTGTGTGCATTCTCAGGCCAAGATAATCAATCAAGACCGACAATTCTTTTAGTAAGTTGTCTGAAATTGAGAAACAAATGTTAGCAATATGCTTGTCTTTATTTCTAGGTATTCTACATTATCCTTATTTTTCTATTGTTTGTCACATATCATCAGCAAGACTGTTATGTTTTCTAATTTTCTTCTTTTATATTAATTTTTCTTGTTTTCACGGTTTGCGAGAACTGATAAGTTCAGCTAATAATGGCATCTTTTATGCACTTGATTTCATGGATCATTAATATTTGGCATTAATACAATGTAGCCTCAGTCCCAAACCACAATGAGTATTCTCCATTGCACCAGATTACACATTAAATCTTCAAATGTTGACCTTGGTCTTTCAGAACTGAGCAGAAACATTCCAACTGGGATATAGAGTATTCCCTTGGATCAGGAGTGTACAAAAAGGGATATACTTAGAATCATAGAATTTTACGCACAGATGGAGGCCATTTGGCCTGTCGAGTCTGTGCTGGCCTCTTTGAAAGAGCTGTCCAATTTAGTCCCACACCCCAACATCTTCCCCAGAATCCTGCAAATTAGCCCTCTTCAAGCACATGTCCAATTGCCTTTTGAAAGTTCCTATGGAATCTGCTTCCAATACCCTTTCAGGTAGTGCATTCCAGATCTTAACAACCCTCTGTGTGAATTTTTAACAACCCTCTGTGTGAACTTCAAGAATTTTTTATGTTCAATTCAGATTTATGCAAGATCTGATTTCCACTTAAATTTTAGTTTTGCAATTCGTCGAAAAAGTACAATTTTGACTAATCTCTTAATGAATCATAACCCATAATTTCTGTCCACTGAAAAGTTATCTCCTTTCGCTGAGGGTCCTCTTCTAAAGCTGACAAAGCCTATGACCAATATCATGCGATGTTAGATTTGTGCATCACACTGCTGATGTACAGGATATATGTGACTCTGAACCTCTCCCCCACGCCATGTATTATTTCATATGCATAAAATCCTGTTCAGCTTCCACCAGTTTGGCATTCTTTATGTGACAGTTATTTCAGCCCTCCCAAACAACACCCCACCAATTCAATAAAAGTACCCAAACAAAGGCCAAGTTAGGAAAACCAAATGGAAAAGAGATAATCAATCTGAGCAACTCATTTTGGACCAAGCATAACTAAATTTCTGTTAATCCAGGTGGATAATACACATTTGCTTCTCCAGCCCTAAAGTCGTCCCTTAGTTGATGGGTGGAACACAGTTAACCCACACTCACAGGTGCCCAAAGGAATTAACTAATAATAATGTTGCATTTTCTGTGAATGGCCTTGAGAGAAACAAATCTCGCCTGCAGGGTTTTGTGAGGGTACTAACATGACTTCAAGTTATAGTTGCACAGTTATCTTCTATAGGGACAAATTAATGTTAATGACTATGGTGGATGCAGCTTTGCCTGGGCAATTTCCGCCCAGAAATTACTCACCCGAGGATGCCGTTCCATAATGGCGTCCTCTCCGACTGCCGGCGAATTGATGGAGTAAGTTCACGAACGCACATTAAAACCAGGAAATCGGAAACTTGCTCCCATTGGTTAGCTGTCGGTTTGACAGGTCCGAATTAAAGGGCCACCAACACTAAAATCGTTAAACATTTTAAGCTTACCCATCTGCCCAGCTGGAACGAAGATACTTACGCCACCAAAAGGTACGCTGGAAAATACCAGCCTTGCACTACTTTTTAAATAAAAACAGAAAATGCTGGAAAAGTTCAGCAAGTCAGGTAGCATCTGTGGAGAAAGAAACAGAGTTAACGTTTCAAGATGAAGACCTTTCATCAGAACTGGAAGATGTTAAAGAGTTAAAGTTTTTAAGCAAGTACAGAGCCAGGGAAAGGGTGGGGGAGGGTGGAAAGAACAAAAGGGAAGGTCTGTGATAGGGTAGAGAGCAAGAGTGATTTAATGACAAAAGAGATGTTGATGCAAGGCAGGGAGGGTGGTAATGGGACAAGTTAAGATGCAAAAGATCGGTCTAGAGTTGCTATAAGTGGCAATAGCAGAACTATTACCAGCACCTGCTGCCTGAAAAAATGGGAGTGGTTATGATCTGAAGTTATTGAAATCAATGTTGAGTCTGGAAGGTTGTAATGTGTCAAAACGAAAGATGAGGTGCTGTTCCTCGAGCTTATGTTGAGCTTCATTGGAACAGTGTAAGAGGCCGAGGACAGAGAGGTCAGTGTTGGAGTGGGACGGGGAATTAAAATCGCAAGCGACCAACAGGTCAGGGTCACACTTGTGGGCAGAGCAGAGGTGTTCAGCAAAGCGATCACCCAATCTGCGTTTTGTCTCCCCAGTGTGGAGGAGACCACATTGTGAGCAGCGAATACAGTTTACTAAATTGAAAGAAGTGCAAGTGAACTGCTGTTTCACCTGGAATGAATGTTTGGGGCCCTGGACGGTGGGAAGGGAGGAGGTGAAGAGGCAGGTGTTTCATCTCCTGTACTCACACGGGAAGGTGCTGTACGGAGGAGAGCGGGTGTTGGGGGTGATGGAAGAGTGGACCAGGGTGTTGTGGACAGAGCGGTCCCTTTGGAATGGTGAAAGGGGAGGGGAAGGGAAGAAGTGTTTGGTGGTGGAATCATGCTGAAGGTGGCAGAAATGGCAGAGGATGATACGTTGAATGTGGAGGCTGGTGGGGTGGAAGGTGAGGACAAGGGGGACCCTATCATGGTTCTGGGAGAGAGGGGAAGGGGTGAGGGCAGCAGTGCGAAAAATAGGACAGACACGGTCGAGGGCCCTGTCAATTCCACTGGAGGGGAATCGTTGGTTGAGGAAAAAGGAAGACATATCGGAAGCACTGGTGTCAGAACAGAAGCGATGGAAGCGGAGAAACTGGGAGAAGGGAATAGAATCCTTACAGAAAGCGGGGTAGGAGGAAGTGTAATCAAGGTAGCTGAGGGAGTCAGTGGGCTTACAATAGATATTGGTTGCAGCCTATCCCCAGAAATGGAGATAGAGAAGTCGAGGAAGGGAAGGGACGATTTGGAGATGGACCGTGTGAAGGCAAGGGTAGGGTGGAAATTGGAAGCAAAGTTGATGAAATTTTCCAGTTCGGGGCGAGAGCTAAAAGCAGCACCGATACAGTCATCAATGTACTGGAAAAAGAGGTGCAGGAGGGGACCTGAGTAGAACTGGAACAAGGAATGTTCCACGTACCCCACAAAAAGGCAGGCATACATAGGTAGGACCCATACGGGTTCCCATAGTGACTCCATTTATTTGGAGGAGCTGAGTGGAGTCAAAGGAGAAGTTGTTCAACGTAAGAACAAGTTCAGCCAGGCGGAGGAGGGTGGTGGTGGATGGGGACTGGTTGGGCCTCCATTCAAGGAAGAAGCGGAGGGCCCGCAGGCCGGTCCTGGTGGGGGTTGGAAGTGTAGCATGACTGCACATCCATGGCGAAAAGGAAACAGTTAGGGCAGGGGAACTGGAAACTGTTAAAGTGGCGGAGGGTGTCAGAAGAGTCGCGGATGTAGGTCAGAAAAGACTGGACAAGGGGAGAAAAAATAGAATTGAGATAGGAGGAAATAAGTTCTGTGGGACAAGAACAGGCTGAAATGATGAGTCTCCTGGGGCAGTTCTTTTTGTGGATCTTGGGATGGAAGCAGGCTGTGCGAGGTTAGGGGACTATGAAGTTGGAGGCTGTGGGGGGGAAGATCTCCAAAGGAGATGAGGAGAGTGACGGTCTGGGAAAATATGGCTTGACGTTCGGCGGTGGAGCCATGGTCCAGTGGGAGGTAGGAGGAGGTGTCGGAGAGTTGGCGTTCAGCATTCACAAGGTAGAGGTCTGTTCACCACACAACAACAGTGCCACCCTTGTCAGCAGGTTTAATGACAATGTCAGGGTCGGACCTGAGAGAACGGAGTGCAGTGAGATCAGAGGGAGGTAGGTTAGACCGAGTGAGGGGAGCAGAGAAATTGAGACGGCCGATGTCACGCCGGCAATTTGCAATGAAAAGATCAAGAGAGGCTAAGAGGCAAGAGGGAGGGGTCCAGGTGGAACGATAATTCTGAAGACGGGAGAAAGGGAGAAAGACGCTGTGTGGGGGGAAGACTCCTGACCAAAGAAGTGGGTGCGGAAGAAAAGGCAACAGAAGAAGAGCTCAGTATCATGTTGAGCTCAACATTCATAGAGGTGGGGCCATAAGGAGATGAAGCTCAGGCTTTTGCTGAGGATTGATCATTTGGGGTCAGAGAGAATGGTGAAAACACGACAAAGGGTAAGATTGGAGGGAGGGATGGGGTCAGAGGAAAGTGAAAGCATGATGGCTGTTAATGACTGCGAAACAACAAAAAAATTAAATTTTAAAAATGTGGAATGCTAAACTACTCTTATTTTAATATTTCTCGATCATTAAAAAATAAATTTTGAAATTAATTTTTTAAAAACTTTTAACTTCTGTAAGTTTCATTAAATTAAATCATTTGCTTGGCTTTTTATAAAATATGTTAAATTTTTGTTTAAACTAACATACAGAAATTTACTTTAAAATGAATGATTTCTAGTTGCCTGCTTGTGGGCGTGACTTCTCCTCTGGACAGATCCTGTTGGCATGGCTTCAGTTCCCACAGTCTCTATCGATACGAAGGAACCTGCACTGAAATCACAGCGCTGAACTGAAAAAAAATTGCAAAGGGAGCAAGTGAACGTCAGAGGCCACGAGGTAAGTTTTTCTATAGTCTTTGTCCTCAGGATGTACTGACAGCCTTGCCTTGCCAGTCGGAGCAAATTCCGGCCAGTTATGTTCTATGAAGAAGATTATAGCATTGTTTTTCATGCTCTATGTGATATGACTCTCTTTGCATTGAGGAATTTAAGGTCCCAAGCTGCGTCATCAATAATCCTTCAAGGAGAGATCCAAGACTCATGTAATTAGATAATCATTAAATCCACAGCTTGAAAAGACTAATGGAAGTACGTGGCAAGCTCTTCGATAAATAAAGGTTGATTGTATCTGTATAGCCACTGTTGACTAACTTGGAGAAATTCTTTTAATGCACACTTGTGGGAGATCAATGAGAACTGATGGTCCTTTGTGAGCAACTGGAGTGGATTTGAGGAGACTTTAAATATTCTCACGGATTTGCACAAGCTGTGCTGGTCCTTACTTTTGGTTGAAGCAGCTTTGCAAATATTTGCCAACGTACTCATGGAATTTGGTCATGTCTGAACACTTGTATTTATAGAATTAGTGAACAGATAAAATTTTATCATGTAAAACATATTGGCCCAGAATTTGCTGGAATGGGGCATCTCATGGCATGCCCTGTTAGTTAGATTTGTTCCTGCACCCTTACGTTCAAAAATTGTTTGCCAACAAAGTGGCTGGAAGTGCGAGCTGGTAACGGTGAAGCGAGGATAACAGGGCATCTGGGACCTTGGTGGAGAATGGGACAAACAGGTTATCTCCTTAAACAATGAGATTAAAGGATTGAGCACTAAACAGAGGAACGACTGAGAAGGAGGATGAATTGGAGTGGGTGAATGCAATCAGATACAGAAAGAGAAATAAAGAGAGGGAAAGAAAGATTGGATTCAGAGAGACAGAAAAATAGACAGAAAGGAAAAGAAAAAATAAATAAATTTAAAATTTGACATTTTTAAAATCTCCAACAACAATTCACAACCTGAAGGAATGAGACTCCACACTTTTAATTCTTCACTTTCTGGGCAAGAGAGGTTGATTGACAGTCATTAATAATTATCATGTTGTTAAAAGGGTACTTACACTGTTAATTACTAGACTTAACTTTCTGAGGCGAGTTCAATGGGCAATTAACGTGTAAATGCAGCAACTTCATGACAATCACAGGGAGGTTAAGGGCGAGATGTCGTTTTTGTGAAAATAACGACGGAGCAGTGCAAATCGGCCAGCAACAAGTGGCGATTCACAATTCACGGTTATCTCTTACTTGCCACAAGTTGCTGAACGATTTGCACTTCAATAATGGCAAACGTCCTTCACACACTGTTACTTTTTCATCAAATTCTGAGCCACTATAGCTCAACACTGCACATTATACCAAATCCAGTTGTCTTAAATAGACACACTGTGTACCTACTGCCAAAGAACTCTGTTTTTACACAAACATATTAAGTGTTCTTCAAGTGTGTTGGGTGCCCACTTTGAAATAATAACTGCTGATAATTTATCAGTGGTCAACAGAGTACAAATAAAGAGATACTTGTGGCCCGCTCAGTAGTGGTTGCTCGCAAACCCACAGGAAGTGTACAGAAGGAATTTGGAGGGATTTTCTGTATAATCAACAGAAAGCAGCTCAATGCCATATTGCCCACTGAAGATGCCTCAATGTTAACTCAGAATATTAATTTTATTTCAACAAAGTTATACAAATTTCTATCCCATCATCTGCCCTTCACCTACCATTCTGAACTCCTGCAGGAACAAAAAAGAAGCTACACCAACGATTCAAACATTTGATGAGACCTATAGGATGGATCCACACATGGATTGAGGATTGGTTAACGGACAGAAAACAGACAGAAGGAATAAACGGGTCATTTTCGGGTTGGCAGGTTGTAACTAGTGGGGTGCCGTAAGGATCAGTGCTTGGGCCTCAGCTGCTTACAAGATATATTAATGACTTAGATGAGGGGACCGAGGGTAATGTATCCAAGTTTTCTGACGATACAAAGCTGGGTGGGAAAGTAAGCTGCGAGGAGGACGCAAAGTGGCTGCAAAGGGATACAGACAGGTTAAGTGAATGGGCCAGAAAGTGGCAGATGGAGCATAATTTGGGGAAATTTGAAATTATCCACTTTGGTAGGAAGAATAAAAAAGCAGAATAATTTTTAAAAGGTGAGAGACTAAGAAATGTTGGTATGCAGAGGGATTTGGGTGTCCATGTACACGAATCACAGAAAGTTAACATGCAGGTACAGCAAATAATTAGGCAGGCAAATGCTATGTTTGTCTTTATTGCAAGGGAGTTGGAATATAACAGTAAGGAGGTCTTGCTGCAATTATATAGGGCTCTGGTGAGACCACACCTGGAGTACTGTGTAGAGTTTTGGTCTCCTTACCTAAGGAAGGATATACTTGCCTAGGAGGGGGAGAAATGAAGGTTCACTGTATTGATTTCTGGGATGAGAGGGTTGCCCTATGAAGAGAGATTGAGTTGAAAGGTCTTATATTCTCTGGAGTTCAGAAGAATGAGTGATGATCTCATTGATACATATAAGATTCTGAGAGGGCTTGACAGGGTAAATGCTGAGAGGCTGTTTCCCCTGGAGAGTCCAGAACTACGGATCATAGTCTCAAGATAAGGGGTCAGCCATTTAGGACAGAGATGAGGAAACATTTCCTCACTCAGAGGGTTGTGAATCTTTGGAATTCTCTACCACAGAGAGCTGTAGGTGCTCAGTTGTTTATTATATAGAATCATAGAATGTTTACAGCATGGAAGGAGGCCATTCGGCCCATTGAGTAAGGCCATCGTAAATTTTCTATGATTCTATAATTGAGGCTAACAAAATTATGAGGAGCCTCGATAAAGTAGATAGGAAGGACCTAGTTCCCTTAGCAGAGAGGTCAATAACCAGGGGGCATAGATTTAAAGTGATTGGTAAAAGGATTAGAGGGGAACTGAGGAAAAATGTTTTCACCCAGAGGGTGGTGGGGGTCTGAAACTCAGTGCCTAAAAGGGTAGTAGAGGCAGAAATCCTCATCACATTTAAAAAGTACCTGGATGTGCACCTGAAGGGCTGTGACCTGAAAGGCTACAGACCAAGTGCTGGAAAGTGGGAATGGCTGGATGGCTCATTTTCGGCTGGCGCGGACACAATGGGCCAACTGGCTCACTTCTGTGCTGTAAGTTTTCTCTGATTCTATGAGTACTCGCCGGTTCTCTGCAACAGCAATCCGGCTAATCCCATTCCCCCGCCCTTTCCCTGTAGCCCTGCAAGTGTTTATCTTCAAGTACTTATCCAATTCCCTTTTGAAAGCCATGATTGAATCTGCTTCCACCTCCCTCTCAGGCAGTGCATTCAAGACCATAACCACTCGCTGTGTAAAAAAGTTTTTTCTCATGTCGCCTTTGGTTCTTTTGCCAATCACCTTAAATCTATGTCCTCTGGATCTTGACCCTTCCGCCAATGGGAACAGTTTCTCTTTATCTACTGTGTCTAGACCCTTCATGATTTTGACTACCTCTATCAGATCTCCTCTTAACCTTCTCTGCTCTAAGGAGAACCCCAGCTTCTCCAGTCCACCCACGTTAATGAAGTCCTTCATCCCTGGAACCATTCTAGTAAATCTCTTCTGCACCCTCTCTAAGGCCTTCACATCCTTCCTAAAGTGCAGTGCCCAGAACTGGACACAATACTCCAGTTGTGGCCGAACCAGTGTTTTATAAAGGTTCATCATAACTTTCTTGCTTTTGTACTCTATGCCTCTATTTATAAAGCCCAGGATCCCTTATGCTATTTTAACCACTTTCTCAATCTGCCCTGCCACCTTCAATGATTTGTGCACATATAACCTCAGATCTCTCTGTTCCTGCACCCCTTTTAGAATTGTACCCTTTAGTTTATATTGCCTCTCCTCGTTCTACCTACCGAAATGCATCACTTTGCACTTCTCTGCATTAAATTTCAACTGCCATGGGTCTGCCCATTCCACCAGCCTGTCTATGTCCTCTTGAAGTCTATCACTATCCTCCTCACTGTTCACTACACTTCCAAGTTTTATTCAAGACTGAGATCGATAGATTTTTGAACACTAAGGGGATCAAGGGATATGGGGATATGGGGGGAAAATGGAGTTGAGTTAAAAGATCAGCCATGATCTTATTGAGTGATGGAACAGGCTCGAAGGGCCTTGTGGCCTACTCCTGCTCCTTTTTCTTATGTTCTTATGTTCAATAGACATTGGCACCTTTGAAAACAAAATTGAATTTCCTCAATTTATTTTTCTTCTCATCTCTTAAGAGCCTCACTCTTGCTGAGCTATGGGATTCTATGGACAACAGTGATCCTCCTGCATCTCATTCGAGTGGCCTTTCTTTCTCTGTAATCGTAGACAGTGTATGTCCTCAGGTTATTCAACCATGAAGGGGAGTGGGATGGGGTTGTATCACAGTCTAACTGATTGTGTCCTCGGCTGATTGCCATATGCACACTTTCCTGTAGGAGTCACGATATTTACCAGGAGGAGCTGGCTGATTCCATCTTGCCCCTCCCCAGAGCCTTGGGGTGCTGAAGCCAATCGTAGCACTCTTTTTGTCAGCATGTTTGACTCTGCAGAGCTCAACCCTGCTGAAAGGACGTTTTTTCTTGAATACTGCTAATGAAAGCATTTAAAAGCATCTCCTGTTGAAGAGCTCTTGGCCGCACATCCATGACTTCCATTATCAGTGACCTCTACTGGTCTCTTGTTCTCCCAGCATATTGGCCTCTAGATCTTCACCTTCATTTTCAAATCCCTCCACCTTATCCGAGTGATCTTCCCGAGCTATATGTCCTCACCTGCAGCCTCTGTGTTGAATCTCTGCTGTTCTGGGTTACTGCTTACTCCTCACTGCCTTTTCAGCTCAGTGGCAGCACTTTCCGCCTCTGAGTCAGAAGGTCGTGGGTTCAAGTCCCACTCGAGACTTGAGCACAAAATCTAGGCTGGCACTCCAGTGCAGTACTGAGGGAGTGCTGGACTGTCGGAGGTGCTGTCCTTCAGATGATATGAGAAACCGAGGCCCCGTCTGCCCGCTCAGGTGGATGTAAAAGATCCCATGGCATTGTGAAAAGCACCATATAAATGCAAGTCTTTCTTCTTTTCTATCTTTCCACCATCCAAAACCTGTCTTTTATTTCCTTCTCTCTGGATGTCCCTATCTAAGTAATTTCACCTTGCTGCACATCTGTTGTCCTTTAAAAGCCTCTTAAAAAACTTCTCTCTTCCACTGTGCTTTTGGCTCTCCTTGTGCCCTTGTCAAGGGTTCTCACGTGGCTTTGTACATGGGGGAATGCTCTATAAATTCACGTTGTTGGCACTGCACTTACCAATTTTTCCCACAATAAATTCCATTTTCTTTTGAAAACAGGAACACGTCCTCAGCTAATTAACATATGGCAACATTTAAATGAGCATTGTAAACATTATGACACTTCCCCAAAGAGTATTAACATGCTTTATTTGCTCACATGGGATGGAAAATGCCTCAGTAACTAAAACACGTCAGTCTTTCATTGTGTTTTCTGCATTTCTTAAACAATTTTTATTGAGGCGAAGTGAGCCATCAATCAAGAGTTAATTTACTTAACATTTCTTTAGCATTTGGAGAAAGTTACCTTCCTGCCATAAATTATGCAGGAGCTGTTATTTATATTCCAGGAGCTTGGTATCTAAATGGGCAGTTTGCCTAGACTAAGTACATCTGCCTCAACTAAGTATTTTATCTAAGGGTTTGCATAAACAAACCTTCAGCAAGCATCATTAAATTACATTTTAGGTTTCAGTAGAATAGAGATTAATTCGGAATGCATACATATGACTTGGACCTGTGAGCTATTTTGCAGCTTAATCTTTTTCCAATTGGATCTGGTTGCCCAATCATGTATTTTTGTGACAGGAATTTCATTAAAGCCCCACTAATGTCCTCGGGCACTCATTTTGTCTGTCGGGTCTCAAAAATTAAAAAATATCCATCAAAATTGATTGAAACTTTGAAAACACTCAACTTTTTTTTTCACCAACTGAGGACATAACAGCAAAAGCAATCAGATAAAAACTAGAAATGATTCCTTATTTTGTTTCCTTTTATTTAATTGAACACATTAACAGTGCAACCAGCCACAATAGAAAAAGAAATCCATTTATTAACCAAAAGCTCATTATTATTGGAAATGAAAATGAGCATTGGTTTTGGGAGCATTTCAAATCTAAACTGCGGCTGTAAAATAAATGACTCACTTGAAGTTAATTGTCTGCTGAGACTGAATGCTGATGCATCACGTTTGGGTTGGTTAAGGAAACCCGATCATTGGCAAAAATGGAACTTCTGAGAAATACATTTGCATCATCAGAAATGAAGCACTTTTTAAGTTTATGTTAGTTTTCTTATTATTTTGCTTTATTCCCACACCTGACATATCCTGCAGCTAAGAACAGCATGATACTAATCATGGCAGCACAGTGGAGAAATAGTCTTTTGATTTTCACTTCTGCTGATTTTGATTCCGCAAATTAACTTGGCAACATCAGGCAAACGTCCTATTTTTTTGTTCCTCCTTAAGGCAAATCGTTACGTTTAATACTGAAGGAGAACCGGTGACACAAAACCGTGTATAATTTAAGTGTTGGCATCAGCTAGGACTCAAATCCTTCGGAGCAGAAAAGACGCTCATTTCAAATCAAACCAATGCAAACCTATGGTTTGAAAAACAAGATAGAGGAAAGCTGTTCATAATAATACGAAAACAAATTACAGGAAGGAGAGATTGGGCGCGAGAGAAATGTAAAATCCATAAACATGTACAAAGCATGGAATTAAGAAAGAATTTGCAATTTGCGCCTATCACAACATTGGAATGTCCCAAAGCACTTCACAGCCAATGAAGTACTTTTGAAGTGTAGTCACTGCTGTAATATAGGCAAACGTGGCAGTCAATTTGTGCACAGCAAGGTCCCACAAACAGCAATGAGATAAATGATCAAATGATCTGTTTTACTGATGTCGGTTGAGGAATAAATATTGGCCAGGACACCGGGGAGAACTCTTTGGCTCTTCCTCATATAGTGCCACGGGATCCTCTATATTCAGCTTGGAGAACAGACAGAGCCTTGGTTTAACATTTCTTTCGAGAGACAACACCTCCGACAGTGCAACACTCCCTCAGTACTGCACTCAAGTGTCAGCCTGGATCATGTACGCGAGTCTCTGGAGTGGGGCTTGAATTGACGACCTTCTGACTCGGAGGTCAGAGTGCTACCCACTGAGCCACGGCTGACATGTTAAAGACACTGCAGAAATGTGAGTTGTTTATCAAATATTAAAATAGGATTTCCAATATTTTAATCCTTGCCTGTCTTTTATATGAAATATAATGCCTTTTATTGTTAACATTTCTTCTGTTTCTCAGCGTGAAGCAGAAATGTTTTCCTTCTACACATTGGGGCATTATGAATGGATGGCAAGCCGATGCTATCAAGCAGAATTTGTAGGCAGAGTGTTGCATATAGTTTCTCAAGGTCTGTCCAGTAACCTGTCACCTTGGGCTATTCCCACAGTAACATCATCCAGTGGAGTCTATTTATCAGAGCTCCACCTGAGCTTTATGCAGTTTAATATTCTAAACCACCTCTACCTCACACTGGGCAGGTTCCATTGGATAGAAGTCATTCAAAATGTTTCTTCTTATATTGGTTAGTTTTCACTCCAGTAACACATTAGTTATGGCTGAAAGATGACTCAGTGACACCTGAGTACCCAGTACACAAGTATTCTATATCATAACACATCCTGCCTCTTCCTAGTGAACTCACTTTATTTGATAAACCAGGGACTTGGATATAAAAAAGAAAAACGTAATGTGCTAAGCAAATCTAGATCATAAATAGCAAATCCATCTCTGGATATCTGATGGATATATTTAATAATTAGAGGTTGTTGTTTTCGTATCTTCACACTCTTCCTTGCAGTGAGAGGTTAAACTGACGCTCCGACTGCTCTCTCAGGTGGATGTAAAAGATGCCTCAGCACTATTCGAAGAAGAACATTGGAGTTCTCCCGGTGTCCTGGCTAACAATTGTTCCTCAACCAACGTCTAAAATAGATGATCTGGTCATTTATTCCATTGCTGTTTGTGGGACCTTGCTGTGTGCAAATTGGCTGCCGCGTTTCCTACATTACAACAGTAACTTCACTTCAAAAATACTTCATTGATTGTAAATTATTTTGGGACATCCTGAGGTCATGAAAGGCACTATATAAATGCAATTCTTTCTTTTTTTCTTTCCCTTGGTGAAATGGTGGAAGGATTCACAGGTTGATTAACAGTCTGAAGGGTGCCACGTGAACACTTTTTCATGGCTACAACCACCATTATACTGTTGGAGGATGGGTGTTCTTACTTATAATTACTCATCAAAATAATAGGGTTCACAGCATTGAATGCAGACATTCATCGATTTATTAAGCATACAGTGATAACTGTTATTGACAATAATTAAACATACGCTTAACATCAGCACATACAACAAAACCTTGTAAGCTTTATCTAGAAAATTCAAAACACGTTACAGTTCCGAGCTCAGAGTACTTGGTTGGTCAGATCTTAATCGAATTCCAAAGTATCTGCTCCAATACCCACTTTTTTATGCCTTTTTTTTCAACCCTGATACGTGACAATTCGCATGCTCCAAAACATTAGCTCATACATAGTTATCAGTCAACATTGATTTGATTGTCCTGTCTTTACAGCACACAGATCCGTCACTCCCTTACTTGCTATACTCCATAACTTTCCAGATCTATGATCTTTCTCAGGCAGGTATTTATCTTCAAGGCTTGAATGAACAAAGAAGAAAGAAAGCTTCCCTGTTGATAATTTGCTACGAACTAAAGCTCTCTGACGGTCTCTGCTTGGAATGTATTTTAATTAGGTTTTACTGTCTAAACTGACCATTGCTTTTCATTACATCTATATGAAACATACATTTATACAAAATAAAGCAAGCCTGCCTTGTGATTTACATAAGAACATAAGAAATAGGAGCAGGAGTAGGACATCCGGCCCCTCGAGCCTGCTCTGCCATTCAATAAGATCATGGCTGATCTTCGACCTCAACTCCACTTTCCAGACCAATTTCCATATCCCTTGATTCCCCTAGAGTCCAAAAATCTATCTATCTCAGCCTTGAATATATTCAATAACTCAGCATCCACAGCCCTCTGAGCAGAAAATTCCAAAGATTCACAAACCTCTGAGTGAAGAAATTCCTCATTTCAGTCTTGACTTTCATTCTTCGAATAGAGCCTCACTTAACAGGCAAAAGCTGAAAGTTACTATAAAGAGAATCAATAGCAGTACCATGCTGTCAGACTTCAAGACAGTCTGAGTAACCCTTTCCTTACAATACCAGCCGACAGGGTGGTTATCCCTTTACGGTGGCATCTTTATATCAGTCGAGAGAGTAGCTCATCCTTTACGCTCCCACAACCCATACAATAAGTAGTGGCCACCCACACCTATGAGTATCCCTCTGGATGTCAACCCAGAATTCAGAGCCGGAGCTCGCCGTGACTGTCTGCAGCAGGTTTTGGACCCTGCACCATCTGATTCAGAGACGGGTACGCGGCCACATAGTTAAGCACTGACATCCTCAGAACAGAGAAGGTTGAGAGGGGATTTGATAGAGGTATTTAAAATCATGAAGGGCCTAGACAGAGTAGATAGAGAGAAACTGTTCCCATTGACGGAAGGGTCAAGAACAGAGGACATAAATTTAAGGTGATAGGCAAAAGAACTAAAGGTGACATGAGGAAAAACTTCTTTACACAGCGAATGGTTAGGATCTGGAATGCATTGCCGGGGTCGGGGGGGGGCAGGGGGAGCTGTTGGTGGAGGCAGATTCAATCGTGGCTTTCAAAAGGGAACTCGATAAGGACTTGAAGGGAAAAAATTTGCAGGACTACAGGGATAAGGCGGGGGAGTGGGACTAGCTGGATTGCTCTTGCATAGAACTGGCATGGGCTCGATGGGCCGAATGGCCTCCTTCCGTGCTGTAACCTTTCTATGATTCTATTCTATGATTTCAATTATTTATGTAATCCTAGCAGCAACAGGCTTGCTTAGCAAGAATTAGAAATAGAAAGAAAGAAAAAAGAAAGACTTGCATTTATATAGCGCTATTCACAACCTCAGGACGTCCCATAGCGCTTTTTAGCCAATGAAATATTTTCAAAGTGTAGTTGCTGTTGTAATGTAGGAAATGCTGCAGCCAATTTGTGCACAGCAAGGTCCCACAAGCAGCAATATGATAATGACGAGATAGTCTTTCTAAAAAGAGATGTTGGTTGAGGGATAAATATTGGTCAGGACATGGGGGATAACTCCACTGCTCTTCTTCGAAATAGTGTCGTAGGATCTTTTATGTCCACCTGAGAGGGCAGGTGGGGCCTCGGTTTAACATCTCATCCGAAAGACGGAATTACCGTTACTCCACAGGAACGGTTGAATGGCGAGTTATAATGTCTTCTTCAGTAAGGAAATAGGCTCGGATAAGGAGTGAAAGAGGACAGGGAAAGGGCAGAAAGGACAAATAAGCTAATAGACTGGGCTTGTGAGGCATCAACAGGGATTCAACGACCAATTTGCTTGTGCTCATTCAAATCTATTACCATTATTTGAACCTGCCTGGCACAGTACAGATGATCAAAATGCCACTGGTTTTGTAACAACATGTTGATTCCTGAAGCAGTCTTCTGTTTTCCACCACAAATGCTCATCATATGTGACAAGACTGCACGGGAGTTATTAACTAAGTTCTATGAAACAAAAGTATTTCTGGATAACAACAAAGTTACAACAAGCCTTACATTAATTGTAGAAACTGAAGTGACAGTGTTTTGATTTTCCCTTTTGGGGCTTTTTGAGATGCCGTAAGAAAGCTAGAAGTAAATGCACACCGAATAGATACTAAATCAGAGTGCCAAAATCTTAACACAAGGCCATGTACACAGCAATGTTACACGGGCCGCTGACCTAAAATAGCAATGACTTAATATAATTCAAAAATGATGTAAATTAGAGAATGGAGAGCATCCCCAGTTTTAACCAAAATAATTTTTTCTTCAAAATGAACCTCTGAAGTCATTCAGTGTGTTAACGTCTGCTCTCATCTCCTGTTAAAATTATTTCAGTTGATAATTTAAAACTTCAGTGACCCATTACAACACAATCAAACGCAATGAGATGTGATAAGATTACACCTGTATGATTGAACAGAGGATGTGCTCATCTCCCTGCTTTATTTTTGGATTTTTAAAGGGAAATGGGGAAATGTCAGAAGTGGAGACAGTGATTGTGGTAAACAGAGTATTTGGATTAGTTTTATCTGAGTCACAGTCAAAGAAGGTTTCAAAATATATCTTCATTTCTCTTGCATCCTTTTCAACCCTGGTGATGCCCTTCAACTGAATTCCTCACTAAAAAGCAGGAGTAATCAATAGACTAGGCAGCGGCAACACCAAAGAGATTTTTTTTGGAAAGTTGGATGAGTGTTACGTGTGGGGACCCATTACCATAACTAAAAAATTCTAAACCAGGCAGTGAGAAATGCCCACAGGTGGATTTTCTGCTTTCCTGTTATAGACTGTGCAGTCTTTCTCCCCAAAAGGGACATACCCAAGGCCAAGAACTTAGGCATAGGTTGGCAACAGTGAAATATCAGTGACCTCAAGTGTACGCAAGGAAAATTATGGAGTTTGTCCAGCTACAATTATGCAAAAGAGAGCACGGCAAGCTTCTTGTTGCTTATCAAAAATTAGCAGGAAGATTCCCATTGACAGGTCTAACCCTCTCGGTCCTAGGTATTGGAATATTGAGGTTGATTTTAATGGAAGGCAGGACGGTGCGCATCGTGGGAGGGAGGAGAAGGTGGGGCGAGCGGCAAGTTCGCATGCCGGTGCTGCGGGCCCGGAGTGATTTTAGTTCTGGGCCACGTATTAATGCAGAATGACAGACCCCTACCCGAACCCGGCAGGGATCAATGACTAACTGGTGGATGGTAGCGGGAACTCAGCCGACAGGAGGCTGCGGCGGGGAGCCTGAGGGAAAGGTGCCGAGCGCTGAGATAGGATGTAATGGGGTGCGGCGGTGGGGTTGGGGGGGTTGCTGGTGGTCCAGAGTCAATCGCAGGAGGGGGAGGAGGGGGAGAACCCAGGACAAAGGGAGCCCCAGATTTCTTCATGAGACCCAGAAGAACACTCCTGTTCCTACTGGCCTACAAGGAAACCGGACAAAAATTAAACATTTTAAATTACCTGGCCCTCGATCCAGCTCCCAACAGGCCTAGCTTGGTGGGGAAGCCACTACTGCTCTCCCAATCAGGCCTTGAGTTACGATTGTAGATGGGCCCTGACGATGTCATTACAGTCTGATCCGCAATTTAAACAAAGAACCCTGCTGGCATTGGGTAGGAAACCTTGTCCCCTGCAGTCAAGATCGACAGTTGGATTGATTGAGTCAGGAAGCCTGTGGGTATGTTCACCATCAAGTCTGCCATAGAGGGTTGATTTGGTTCTGATCATCCATCACCAAGCATGCCATCCTGGAGCCACTTTACTCCCATAGCGACCCTGTTTAACCCTTCTCCCTGGAGGGAGGGAACGGGGGAGATAGTCACAAATAGTCATTAGGCAAATAACAAGCATAGGTTCGAAGTCTTGCTAGGCAGCCACCAGATACCAGGAGCTCCTGATGAATGGCTTGGTGAGCAACAAAACTCACCATAACATGTGTGAGTGCATTGGCACCACTGCCTTGATCACAACGTGGACACACCACCTGCTCCATGGAATGGTGGATCCACCAGTTAATGGTGCAAATCTTCAGCAGCAGATGCCTGATCTCTGCAAGTCAATCATGGCAGGCATCATACCCTAGATATTTATGAGTATGATCCCATACTCAACCTCCAGAAAACATCTTCCAGCAGTTGTCATCTCAGAGTTTCCTCATCAATTCCATGACATTTGTCTTCAGCAGAGCAGAAAGAAGGAAATTACTTGCATTTATACAACACCTTTCTCAGTTGCAAAATGCTTCACATACAATGAATTACTTCCAAGTGTATCCATTGTTATGTTGAATAAACACTACAGCCATTTTTCGCACAGCAAGGCCCACAGAAAGCACTGAACAATTAATTTGTTTTTGATGGTGCTGCTTGAGGGAAAGGCACTGGGAGAACTCCCTGCTCGTCTTCATATAGTACCATGGGATCTTTAATGTTCATTTCAACCAGTGGAACAGGCAAATTAAGCCTTAATATAAATCTCACCTGAAGGACAGTACCTCTGACAAAGCAGCATTCTCTTGGTACTGTAATGAAGTGTTGGCCCTAGATACGTGCTCAAGTTCTGCAATGGGATTTAAATTTAGAACCTTCTAACACAAAGGCAAGAGTGCTATCCACTGAGACAAACTAGCAAGAAGGATTGATATAGGATTCCTTGTGACATGCCGGCCACCTTAATGTTTTAGATGAGTAAGTCCAGGATTACTCATCACCAACTGTTTGATCTAGGTTCTCATTTAATGGACTTTGCCAAAGAGAGGTGCCCACAATGAGGTTGGCTTCCATTCCAAGGTGTTTGTGACAGGTCACTGTTGGCTGGATTTCTCCCTCCTGGCAATCGTTTTTCCCTTCTGCTACAAGTCCACCTCATTGATGGGTTCTGGACTTTGCACATTGGCTGAGAGAAGCCCTTTTGTTGAATTACTAAGAGTTCTGAACCATGAAGGAAAACAGTTTGGATAGATCTTATACCCCACAAGCTTCACTTACATTGGGACTCTGCGATCTCTGAAGGAATATGAAAAAAGAGCAAACAGCCCTTCACCATTCTTAGTGCAGTCTAACACATAAGTAGGCATCCACCTGGATCCCTAGATATCGATATAAATCAATAACCGTGATAGATATCTCTTGTAACGTCCTGTCAATACCTGATGGTCACTTTGCCCAGCAATAAGATCAGGAGTTGGTCCTTTCTGTGAATTCATAAATACTTACAGATAATTTCAACCATAATAAACTAGGTTTATTAATCACTTTTTGGGATGTGGGTATTGCTGGCAAGGCTGGCATTTATTGCCCATCTCTAGTTGCCCTTGAGAAGGCGGTGGTGGGCCACCTTCTTGAATCGCTGCAGTCCATATGATGAAGGTGCTCCAACAATGTTGTCAGGTGGGGAATTCCAGGATTTTGACCCAGCGACAATGAAGGATCAGCGATATATGTCCAAGTCAGGATGATGTGTAACTTGGCGGGGAACTTGGAGTTGACGGCGTTCCCATGCACCTGATGCCCATGTCCTTCTAGGTGGCAGAGGCCATGAGTCTGGGAGGTGCTGCTGAAGAAGCCTTGGTGACTGCTGCAGTACATCCTATAGATAGTGCACATGGGTGTTAACCTTTGTAATACAATGCTGGATTGTTATGAAACCTAACAAAATGCATTACATAGGAGCACACAATGAGCACCAACTGGTCTGTTATCTCTTGTTTTGTTATTCTCCATTTGCTCATCAACTATGAAATATATTCCATTCATCACGTGTTACAGTGTATGGTTTCATCTGGGGTCATCATGTGTGGTGATAACGCTCGGCTCCTGGTCTGGTGATAGCCCCTGCCCTGCTCTTCATGATAACTTAGAAGATTCAAGCAAGCGGTTGGGGCTAAGATATCTTCCTCCCCACTAAATTCTACAAAAGAAATGTCTCATTTTCCTCCATATGAAGTGGCACTAACTTTGCACATACTCTACATTATTGCCAAAGGAAACATTCCTGAAGAGTGGATGAATCATTAATGCTTAGCCTACTGAAAACAGATTTCTACTGTGTATTAAAATGTATTTTCAGCAAACTTGAGTTTAGAAATCATGGGTCAAACCACCAATAAATTATATTTTTTTAAAAATCTTCTCACAGAGCAACTTAACATTCAGTTCTACCTTTTCTTCAACCTGGGTTCAAAGCTAGCAACTTATCAAATAACTCATTTGCCTCCATCCTTCATCAACACACAAGTAAACATTTCTTACAGTTCTATTTGCAGGCAATAAATATTTAACTACTTTTATAAATATTTTGCCTCACTCCTTTGACTAAGTCAGGAACGGAATAACACTTCCATTAAACTACCCATGCCAGAACTATAGTGACAGCATTTGAGCTGTACTGAAAGTCGGAAGCCACAATTGCACACCCGCTTTCAGCACTGAAGAATGGAGGAAGGGTGATATAGGTCTACACATGTGCACTAAAACACAAAGTTGGTTTCTGCTCACCAGGATGTGGGATTTTCCTGATCAAGAGCTGTTGGAAGAATCAGCTCCTCTCCTTTGGCCAAAACAGAATGCTACTTCCCAGGAAATTCTGGGCCATTCTGATTTTCAACAGGCCTTCGATAAGGTACCACGCAGTAGACTCATGACGAAGGTCAGAGCATGTTTAGTCAGGGGTCAAGTAGCAGAATGGATATCAAGCTGGCTACAAAAACAGAAAACAAACAGTAGAGGTTAAAGGTATTTACTAAGATTGGCAAAAAGTGGGAGCTGGTGTTCCACAGGGATTGGTGCTGGGACCACTGATATTCACCATTTACATCAATGATTTGGAATCGGGAATAGGAAGAATAATTTCAAAATTTGCGGATGAGGAGGACTGCGGCAAAATACAAGAAGACATTAATAAATTTGCAGAATAGGCGTGTAAATAGAAAATTAATTTCAATAGAGATAAGTGTGAGGTAGTGCATTTTGGTAGGAAGGATAAGGAGGTCACATACTCCTTGGAAAATAAGAGTCTAAATGGGGTAGAGAAGCTAAGGGATCTCGGGGTACAGATTCACAAATCATCAAAAGTAGCAACGCAGGTTAACAAGGCCATAAAAATGCAAAGAACTGGGGTTCATTTCTAGAGGAATAGAATTGAAAAGCAGAGTGGTTACATTAAACTTATATTGAGCCTTGGTTAGACCACACTTGGAGTACTGTGCACAGTTCTGGTCTCCATAATACAAAAAGGATATAGAGGCACTGGAGAAGGCGCAAAATAGATTTACAAGTATGATACCAGAAATCAGAGGTTATAATTACCAGGAAAGATTAAACAGGCTGGTGCACCTTTCTCTAGAAAACGTAAGGCCAAGGGTGACCAAATAGAGGTCTTTAAAATTGTCAAGAGTTTTGATAGGGTAGACATAAAGAAGATGTTTCTACTTGTGGGGGAGTCCAAAACTAGGGGTCATAATTATAAGACAGTCACTATTAAATCCAAAAAGGAAATCAGGAGAATTTTTTTTACTCAGAGAGTGGTTAGAGTGTGGAACCAGCTACCACATGGAGCAGTTGAGGCGAATGGCACAGATGCATTTAAGGGGAAGCTGGATAAGTACATGAGGGAGAAAGGAATAGAAGGATATGCCAATAGAGTTAGATGAAGTAGGGTGGAAGGAGGCTCGTGTGGAGAATAAACACCGGCATAGACCTGTTGGGCTGATTGGCCTGATTCTGTGTTCTGAATTCTATATAATTCTATAAAAGAATTTTTTTCAGTTTAGACTGGCTGTTTACTAATGGCGCCTTCCGTTGAGTATAGCTTGTTGTGCTGATGGGATTAGGCTTTTCCATTGCCACCATTTATCAGTTTGCTTCGTAAAGTGTAAACGATCACACTGCATCATTACACCTGTAAGCCCTTGTTCATAATTACAGATAGCCTTTGGTTTGATTTTTGAAAAAAATCGTAATGATAAGTAAGAGAAATGGGTGCAAGCTCACCTCATGGCAAGACTTAAAATCTACTTGTTGAAGCCGCATGCCCAAAGTTTTGATGCAGCACTGGCATCAAATGTTATTATTACACTTCAATTCACCAGCAATAATGAAGCAAGCCCTTTGCCACACACCACATTACAATACTTGAATTCCATCTTTTACCAGCCCTACTCCCCAGGTCCCATTCAGTGAATGGGTGAACAAGTTCATTCAATCACGCTATTGTGTGTGCCTCTCAATCAATAACCAAATCAAGTTATTCCTTCATCGTACTGAATTCTTTTAATCATTCACTTAGTCCCACATACCTCTATTACTGCAAAAGAAAAAATTCAAAGCATGCACTTGAGAGTTAGACGAACGTGCTCTAAGAAGCAAACAAGTCCACAGGCTGAATTTCACACAATTAATTCCTACATACTCCAGATCCCTGCGCTTTTCAATATTGAACAGAGGGCCTGGCAACTTGTTCTCCCATTGTCATTTTCCTCTTCAGGGTAATGTGACAGGAGATAGAAATAGAACTGAACTGTTGCCAAGTATTACAAATATTTCAAAGCGCTGATTTTAATTTACAATGCAAAGGACATGAGAAATGATATTTCCTAGCAGTCTCTACCCTCCCCCCCCCCGCCAACCGTCCTATTTTAAAACAAATTTTCCAGGTGAAGGAACCATTTTAATCAAAAATCATGAACTCTGCGACAAAAGGAAAAAGAAACTCCCATCTTGTATCATCTCAATTTTGCCTCAAATTTAAATTGTGGCTTTCTGGCCTGACTATTTATACACACCGATATACTGATGAAGTTTGGCAGACCAACGGACTACCCTAATTGCTCTTGTAAAGGTAATTCAGAAGGGATGCAGCTGGGTTGCACATTGTCCTCTCATGCCTGTGACCTGGTTTTGAATCCATTCTCGATCGATAGACTGACGATATATTCTCTTAGTCAACTCTTTGGATGGTATATAAACAATATTTATCCTCTTGTCTGTAGGCACTGGTCCACAACTTCATCTCTCCCTTTCTTCAATTGGCAAGCTCACTCAGAAAGGCTACAAAAATGGCAGCTGTTAAAAATGGAAGATTCCCACTGATGCAGATAATGGTGCATACTAATGCCATGCTCACATTGCAGAACTTCCTCCAGAAGAAGGGTCATACAATATGGAGGGGCCCCTGGTGTTCTAACTTCACCCAGAATGCATTGCAGGTCAGATTCCAAGCTCCTGTGCCAAACGTGAAACAACTGAATACGTTTAAATCTAATTTCCCTTTCTCCATCTGTGTCTGAGTTTTTGGGGGCTGGTTTTCAACTGCTGGATGCCCATTTCTTTCCTGAAAAACGGATGGCCAGCAGTTGAAAACGGCGGCGGGGGGAGGAGGGGTTGGGCAAATCGTCTGGCCCATTGAAGCCCAAGAACCACCTGATGCAGTTTTCAGGTGAGCCTGTAGCTGGGCGAGTAACCTGCCTCCCTGAAAAAGGTGGGAGGCTGCTTAAATGCGCAAATCTGGGGCCTTACATCAATTGTAGGACCAACATTGTCTTTCAAATGGTTGCTTATTATAAATAGTACATTTTTAGAAATACATGATGAAGATTTCCCCCTGGTGACGTGGGTCTCACAGTGCTCAGCTTTAACGCGTAGAACAGTATTTGAACAAAAAATGATAGAAACAAAATTCTGCATAAGTTAAAATAAAGTTAGATTTTAGTTTTTGTTTCCTGCTTGCTCGTCCTGGGGCTGATATGGTCCAGTGGTTAGATGTTAAGGTCTCCAATCAACAGGTACCAAAAAAGTGGCACCTGAACAAGGGATTGACCTTAAACGGGCTACAGCTCACCCAGCCGCTAAATAGGCACCAACATTGCTGGGAACAGGAACCCTGTGCAAAAAGATTGGCCCCAGTTCACGCTTGCAGCCCTGGGTCAACGAAAAATAAAAGGGTTGTTCCCTATGAGTAAGGGTTGGATGAGAATGGAAAGGGAAGGCCTGGTGAATTACAGAGGGTAAAGCCAAAAACATGATTCAAACCCCACCCCAATCCCCTCAAGTCTGTTGCACTCCTTCAAAATTAAGGTTGTGGTGAAAGGCTGTTACGATAAATCACTTCCAATCTCAGCAATCACTGAAGCAGTTTATATTAAAGCAACTTCGTAATCTCACAAATAACAAAAATGAATTCTGTCAGTCGAATAAGATCTATTCCCCATCTATTCTTTCTGTTGAGTGATTGCTTTGCATGTTATGTCATTTAGAATATGTATTCCTGATCTCCTCGCTGTTTTTTCTCTCTCCAGACTCACCAACATCTTGCTCTGGAAATAAGATGTATAAATGATGCATAGATTGCCACACAAAGGGTCACCTCACTACATCTCGTTATGTAAACACAATAAAAGTGCAGCTTGTTGGTGGCAGCTTCTTGTTGCACTCGATCACAGATATAACAAATGTCTTCTTTCACATTGCAGAGGCAAATCACGCCTCCATCTGATTGCTGTTTGGAAACTGAAGCCATCGATCAACGTTTAAAATTACTAATAAATAAGAATAGCAGTGATACCTATCATCGGCCGAAGAGTTATGATACTGCAGTCTCTTTATAATAACAGTTTAGTTCAGATTCACCAGCCATGTGAATATTCTGGAACTGATCTAACAGTAGTTTGAATGTTAACAATTCTCCCTTTTCAACACACCTGATGTCGTGAAGGGTTCTATGTATTTCTAAAAGCTAAGTCGAATCAAAAAGATCATATTCAGTGCACAGAACCTCACTTTATGACTTTGGTTGACCAAGCAGTGTGGATTAGATAGAGGATACATCATGAAATGTGATATCAAATTGTATGTACTCGCAAGCAAGGATTCACCTGATAACTCACAAGTGTCATCATCCTTCACTGGTTATCTGCGGTGAAATATCGATTTTATTGTGCCTTTTGTCATGGCGTTTTCTGTTCTTCCAACAAGGCTGATAAGGCTAGATTTGCCCCCACTGACCCAAAATGGGAGACAATCTAGAAAAGAGAATATTTTAAAATGATTCCCTCATTTACTTTTACAGCCCATTTATACTGTAGGTTCTGTGTCGATAGAGCATTGATGCAAAAGTTGTTCTTTAATGCAGGAGGGAAGTCCAACTTGTTGAAAATTCTGCCACAGGTATCCCATCCCGATTGAGTGCTGCTCGCCCATCACTCCAGACCTTGCTGACCATATTGGTTCCCCATTTCCCAGTGCCTGAAGTTTAACATCCTCATCCTCCATGGCTGTGTTCCACCTTGGTTCTGCAATCTCCTCTAGCCGTCCTCCAAACTCTCTGTTTCACTGATTCTGGCCTCCTGTGCACCCCCTCCCCCCACCCACCCCCATCCCACTATTGCTGACGGAACCTTCAGCCATTTGGTTCCACTCTTCAACCAAGGTTTTGCCACTCCTTGCTCGACCTCTGTTTTCCACACGCCTATCGCAATGGGATTTCCCTTAACATTGAAAGCACAACATAATTGCAAGTTGCTGTTGCTGGAAGTTCATTCTGGTAAGTGCTATGAAACCACCTCAACAAGGCAACCTTAGTTACCTCAGTGGTGAAGATTTCCTGTGTGTCAACTGTGCCAAAATTTAAAGCATATAGAGAAAATCTTCCTGCAGTATAACTGCAACTGGTGCAATGTGAACTTATGACATTTCCTCTCCAACTTTTTAGTTTTGGCAAAGAACTCTTTAGCTGACATTAATAGTCTAACTGGTAGCCAACCATGAGCATCGGTTGTGAGGCACTATGGGATGTTCTAAGGTCATGAAAGACACTAACTTACTGCTGCCAGATCTTCACTGCTCCAATCAGCTACCAGTCTCAATTTGGTTGCAGGTGCTTCTGGTGAGGAGCTCTGTACTCTATTTGCCATGTGTTTATTGTAAAGACATAAAAAGCCTAGAGTCTTTCAAAAGCCATTTGGATTCTGTGAAAGAGGTAATGTAAAATTTTCTTTTTGGACTGATGACCTACGATGGGATGAATTTATTTTTTTTATTCATTCTCAGGATGTGGGCGTCACTGGCAAGACCAGCATTTACTGCCCATTCCTGGTTGCCCTGGGAAAGTGGTGGAGGGCCTTCTTAAACCACTGTAGTGGTTTGTGAAAAAATGAGTGGCTTGCTAGGCCACTTCAGAAGGCAGTTAAGAGTTAACCATGTTTCATTGCTGGTATACCTAACAACATAGTGTTGTTTTGGGCTTGAGAAAACAACTGTTCCAACCAATCAAACCTCTCAGTTTGCTGCAGTTATATAAGGTATTGGTGAGACCGCACCTGGAATACTGCATACAGTTTTGGTGTCCATACTTAAGAAAAGACATACTTGCTCTCGAGGCAGTACAAAGAAGGTTCACTCGGCTAATCCCGGGGATGAGGGGGCGGACATATGAGGAGAGGTTGAGTAGATTGGGACTCTACTCATTGGAGTTCAGAAGAATGAGAGGCGATCTTATTGAAACATGTAAGATTGTGAAGGGGCTTGATCGGGTGGATGCGGTAAGGATGTTCCCAAGGATGGGTGAAACTAGAACTAGGGGGCATAATCTTAGAATAAGGGGCTGCTCTTTCAAAACTGAGATGAGGAGAAACTTCTTCACTCAGAGGGTAGTAGGTCTATGGAATTTGCTGCCCCAGGAAGCTGTGGAAGCTACATCATTAAATAAATTTAAAACAGAAATCGACAGTTTCCTAGAAGTAAAGGGAATTAGGGGTTACGGGGAGCGGGCAGGAAATTGGACATGAATTTAAATTTGAGGTTAGGATCAGATCAGCCATGATCTTATTGAATGGCGGAGCAGGCTCGAGGGGCCGATTGGCCTACTCCTGCTCCTATTTCTTATGTTCTTATGTTCTTATGTTCTCATCAAGATCCTGATTGTGATTCTAGATCTAATAGCCAATTACCAATGAGAAGTAATCTAGTCCTTCCTTTAAAACTTGCCTTGATATGTGGGCTGCCGCCTGGGGACTGGGGAAGAAGATGTTTCCACTTGCGGGGTAATCCAAAACTAGGTGTCATAAACATAAGATAGTCACTAATAAATCCAATAAAGAATTCAAGAGAAACTTCTTTACCCAGAGAGTGGTTAGAATTTGGAACTTGCTACCACATGGAGCAGTTGAGACAAATAGCATCGATAAGGGGAAGCTAGATGAGCACATGAGGGAGAAAGGAATAGGAGGTTATGCTGATAGGGTTAGAGTGGGAGGAGGCTCATATGGAGTATAAACACCGGCATAGACCAGTTGGAGTGAATGGCCTGTTTCTGTGCTGTAAAATTCTAAGTAATTCTATGTCGTCCCATCGCCCTCACTAGTCATCGATTGCAACTGAAAAAAATTTCATTCTTTCAATCTAGCTTTGAATACAGAACTGGTAACCAAAGCCAGGAAAATAAGGAGATCAGTCAGCAATGTAACATTGAAGGAGATTCAATCTGTAAATCAATTAATGTAGATGTTTGAAAAGACTGAGAGAATGGGAGATGAGAGAACAGAACAATCATTATGACATCTCATTTCAAGGAACGTTTTTCTTTGAAACTGATATGGAATGTTTGCATTGGTGGCTTCAGTCACGCACTGCAGGCTTACAAAATAGATAAATACAATCAATTTGCTTCGAGGCGTCAGCATTTTGCTCCAACAAAATCAGATGTGCCCACTCCCGTGAGGACAGGATTAGGTTCGGATCTGTTGTCCACCAAAGTCAAAAAACCTACCATGTATCACTGCCACAGCTAACATTTGAGTAAAGTACACAAAGGAAAAGTAGCCAGCTGGAGTCGTCACCACCAGGGGAGGAGGGAGAGAAAAGAGGGAGGCAAAAAGGGCTAAAAATAAAAATACATGTACATAAATAAATTCATTGTCCCACGGAACTGTGCATTTTTTCAACAAAGCTCGTTGAATGATCACATTTCAATTTTAAGTGTTGTTGTCACTCACAATCTCATTAACCATCTATTGATTTTGTAGCATTGTTTTAATATGCACACTTTACTGGCACAGAGGGGTTGGGTTTGGTGAGGGGCGCAGGTTAGGCGGGCCGTGGACAAGATGCGTGCCCCACCTGCCCGATGACGTTCACAGAAGGCCCGATCGATTTGGTGCTCGGGCCTCATTTAGCTAGAACCGGCGAGCTGCCAGTTGTAGGCAGGTCACTGTTAGGGAGGAAGGAGAATCTGGTGGGGTCGATGCTCATCGTGAGCATGCAGCAGCATCTTAAAGGACAGGGTTGGAAGCATCAGGGCTTAAAAGTAGCAGTGGCAGAGAAATGTCATGAGCACACACAGCATCAAGAAGATGAACGAGTGAATTTGGACATCCCCTCTTTTCATTAAACATTGCCTTGAATGTCTTATTTTCTTCTTCTTTATTTCCACCATATTAAAGTCAGATTATAATCCAGAATTGCTGCAGTCTTCACTCTCTGAACAATGGCTAACACGTTTGACTATGTAACCAGTTTATGCAAAGAATGCAACTTTATTGCCTCTCATGCACTTCCATACCACTCTGTGCATTCTTCATTTCAGACTCTTAGTAATGTTACTTAATTAACAACCACTTCAGGCTTTAACAGTTCAATTAAGTATGTTACTGTATCCAATACTGCCATATAGACTGTAATGAGAGGGCATAAATTTAAGATGATCACAGAGAAAATGAAAGGGGAAGTTAGAAAAAATTCTTTACACAGAAAGTAATCAGAATGTGGAATTCTCTGCCACAAGCTATTATTCAAGCAGTCTGTAAATTTGTTTAAAAGGGAAATAGTTGCTTGGAAAGGATGAATGTTATAATCTATGAGGAGCGTGCAAGAGATTGGACGAAGTAGCTCTCACCGGTGCAGACTTGATGGCTGAATGGCCTGGTTCAGTTTGGTAACATTCTGCGATTCAACGAGGAATCTCCCCGCAGTGTAAGTGGAGCAGACTCCACAGCACATTGCTATGCCCCTTTAACTAGAAGAAAGTTTGCAATATGAAGGCAGCACAATACAATTAGGCCATCACTTTTGTTACCATGTGATAGCCTGGTGACTTGAGCGAATTAAGCTCAAAACACTACAATCGGCAGCTTTTGAGTTTGTAGAATATGGTTGACGTTTCCTGACTTTGCAGAAAAGGATCACATTAACACCATAAATAGAATTTCACCTTCTGTTCCACTGGTGAGCCAGGGCTGCCAATGGATAAACCTCTCCAAACATGAATTATGCTGTATTTTTGGAAACGGGAGAAAATATGGGAAGTTTGAAAGAAGCCTCTCTATTTATAGAACACTAAGCTGGAAGGCATGAATGCAAGACACAACCAGCAGTCCCATAATTGCAAGAATAATAAGCGAAAGTAGCAAGTGGGAAGGAGGGGGAAAGCTGATAAATGCACAGAGCCCATCATTAAGACTAAAAAGGATGCCACCTGGGTAAGTAGTACTTCTCTTTCATTTCACTCCGTATCTCTGTTTCAATGGGTCACGTACAAAGTGACGCATGTCGGTGGAGAGGATCGTCACTAGATAAAAATATACAGTGCAAAATTGAGATGAGGACTGTTCAGCCAAGTCTCTTGCAAAAAGGGGAGATTTCATAGAGGCGTTCAACGTCATGAAGGGTTTTGATGGAGTGAATAAGGAGAAACTATTTCCAGTGGCAGAAGGGTCGTTAACCAGAGGACACAGATTTAAGATAATTGGCCAAAGAACCAGGGGGGAGATGAGGAGAATTTTTTTACGCAGCGAGTTGTTATGATCTGGAATGCACTGCTTGAAAGGGTGGTGGAAGCAGATTCAATGATAACTTTCAAAAAGGATTTGGATAAATACTTGAAGGGGAAAAATTTGCAGAGCTATGAGGGAAGGGCAGGGGAGTGGGACTAATTGTATAGCTCTTTCAAAGAGCTGACACAGGTATGATGGGCCGAATGGCCTCCTTCTATGCCGTATCATTCTCTGATTCTACGAAAGCAAACAACTACATCTCATTTTTCTAACCATCCACATCGTACATCCCTCTCGCAGAGGCTTACTAGCCAATTAACACATAACAGTCAAGTGACCATTTGGACAATGACTGCTGAAAATTGCCTCACCAGGTGGTCTTGTACTGAAGCGAACCGATGCGGTAAGATATGGGTTTTGCAAACTGTCAAGCTTACTGCGCCAAGGTAAAAGTGGAAAATCAGAAAACAAGTCCCATCAGAACACGCTCAACCTTTCCTGAGAGCCAAGTAATAAAAATCAGCTCCCATTGAGGAATGATGCCTGTGGTGGTGAGGGGAGAGGTGAGAGAAGGGATTACTGCTAAAAATCATCAGAAGAAACAGGAAACCAACAGTTTGCTGCAAGGAAGTTTCACACCAAGAAAAGCCTGATGATGGACAATTAAGAGGCTCTATTGCTCCAATGAGCCTTCACGTAGGCCAGATTTTACATAGAATTTTACAACACAGAAACAAGCCATTTGGGCCAACAAATTGACCGCAGCTGTATACTTCAACAAATCTATTAAATTAACATTCTATGTCAGCTGTATACTTCAACAAATCTATTAAATTAACATTCTATGTAATGCCGAGAGAGAAAAACAAAGAGAGTACTTTGAAGGTTGGCAGGGTGACAGTCATAGCGGCTAACAATATTTCATAAGTGATTCCAAGGATTTTTGTTTCCACTTCAGTCCATTGCAAAATTTGATCACACTTCGTGAGATTACCAGAATTGGAAAATCTATAGGTCTGAAACCAATTGTAACGAACACACAGCTTTCACATTATTTTCCTAGTCCTATCACATTTTTCCACGCGTCTTCTATTTTTAAAAGGTTTCTATTCCTTCAGTGTGCTTGTGTCAGCCCAATCTTGATTGAGAGGATGGGCAGGCAGCCTGCTTCCAATCTTCTGCTGATGTCTCACAGTCCAACTATCCCTTCTCAACTTACCTCCACTTAAAGATTCAGCTGATTTCGGGATCTCACTGGGTAGAACTCGTGAGCTTGTGTGTATGTGTGTTAAAATTACTATTCTGCTTTCCATGGCAAAGCTTCCTCGCAATAACCAGGCTCATGATTCTATGATTCAACTCACACCAATTCTTCTGAAATCTTAATTCCTACAGTGGCAATAAAAGTTAAAATAGAGACAGCCATTAATTGTTTTGGAAAGATAATTTAAAAAAAGCTTTTATCACCAATCAGGTCAAGAAGCTCCCTGCTACCAGCTGCAATATGTGTGAACATGGAGATACCAATTTTCATTGGGAGCTTTCGTAGGAAATAGGCTTCACTAGCAGTTAAAGAAGATAAAATTCTCATGAATACTAATATCTATCCCACATTCTAAAGGTATTTTATATGATGTAAAAGTCTTGCAGCTGGAAGGCTGCTGCACTTCATTGTGTAAACAGGCCTGGCTCCCTTATTCCAACTGCATTATACAGTCGGGTCCATGATTGTGTGATTAGGATAAGGGAGCCAGTTTTCATTATGTTATCGAGGGGAGCTGTTATGTGTTTGCTCTCAGCAGGGCCACTAGACCGAGGTACTGGCGAGCTGCCAGCACCTGTGGAAAAATACCTCAAGTAGTAATCGGGGCCAGGGACAGGAGATAATTGGAAAAAGAAAAAGAAGGTCTCCTCCCTCTTGCCAGCTGTAAAGGCACAAAATCGGCACTCTTGGATAGGCCAATGAATGGCTGCAGTGGGGAATACCACTGGCAAAATGTGTGGTGCCTTTCTGAATTTGGTCTTAGGTTGCATTGTTAGGGAATATAAAAGGAGCTTTACTCTTCATTTTACTCAGGCTATAACATGATCTGGATTAGCTTCAACGCTGACACTATCACAGTAAATAAAATGTTCTATTCCTAAGCCCCCGCAGGGATAACTTTGACGAGCATTGAAAAAAAACACCAATTATTTGCCTGAATGCTATCATTCAGTTGCATTAATACTGTAAGAAAAGCACTATACAAGCTTTCTACATTATTGTAAACCTCCTGTTAAAGTAAAATCTATATGTTAGTTTAGCTGTGAACAAAGGGGCTTGCTGTATGTCCCAATCAAGCTTTTTATGACCTCGTGAAAGAGAAGACCTCTTTGAGCAATGAACACCTGGTACCATCCTCATGGCCTGGTTTATAAGTTAGGAAAGGGGAGTCGTCTCTAGCTTTATTATGTTTTGTGTGAAGAAAGGAATCAATGACATCTCGGATGCAACTAATCATGAGGGAGGTGGTACAACCAAATGTTGTGTTTATAAAGGGGTACAACTGGTAGTAGCCCCATGGGACAGACAGGATGATTGATGGGAGACCCGGTATAGAGCTAATTGTTTCTAAAACGTGTATGAAGTTGGGTGCTTTTCGGTACTTCTTCAGAACGTTCTCGGAGCAGGGCTGGTCTGCTGAATTAATCAAGTACTTCGAAAGTGCACTTCAAAGTCTTGGACAGTGATCAACTTTGTATCAGGTTGTATTCGTCTTGTATTACGTTGGATTGTACTCTTGTATCTTAACATCTTTTTGTTACTTATAACTTCTTAATAAAGCCATTCTACTTTGGAACAAACCACCCTGCGACCTTTTGATTAAGGATTCAAACAGTAAAAGCATATTACTTACAAATACCACCATTATAGATTGTTTTGCTGGCACTGAATCGCTTTTCTGAACCATTCTCTGTCTAAATCCTCTTTGTACTATTGAGCAGTATCGTAATAAGAGCAGAAGGGAACAGATTCCAAATATCAAGAAGTAGAATGATCTCGAAATACTGTGGGGAGTGCGTATATCTAACAGAAGTTCCCTCCAGATAGTTCCAAAAGGGAAGTTATAGACTCAAGCTCAAGATCACATGCCCATCCCTTCAAGGCGTATCAGTTCTGCACGTTTAAGATCAGATGAAGAGGACTTGATGTCACAGCGGTGGTCAGCACCTCCTGGAGTGAACCAGAGGGAGTTGAAAGATCGGCATATGGAATCAGTCTGAGAAGTATTGACCAATGACAAAAGCACACACAATGTAAAATTCAGCATGATCAATTACGCACAGAATCCCATTTCACAAGAAAAGGTCAAGTTCATCCCAGAACATACCTACACCACTCCATCTCTTCCATTATTCATCCTCTCGAGTGAATTGTTCGAAATAGATACCTTTTTTTGAGTTCCAATTTAGCTACATCGTCAATGCTCTCAGGCTTTTCAAAATGTATCTGGAGCCCTTCCATAGAACTGAGGCTCATAATTTCATCCCAGGTGCTTGTCTTTGAATTTAACATTGGACAAAAAAAGAAGCAAGTAAAGTAGGCCTGTTTGTATAAGAAATAAAACTAAAGGCATTTTCTTCAAACATAAAAATGTTCAAAGTGAATTCAGCAGTAATAATATTTTTCATGTGCACTGACTTGCTGAACTGAGGATGGGTTGAACGTCTCACAGATTCTACATCTGAAAGTTTTTAACAAAGAAATCAGTTAAATAGACCCAGTGGGTCTTATTACTACATCCAGAGCTTACTTGCAGTGAGTTTCAGTCCAAATGAATCTTCATGTTGGGTCCAAAGAATATTCTTTCAGAAGATTCTAAAGGCCTTTCACCCTGGGCCTATTTAAATGGATATGTATTTCCATGCTAAACAAAGGGGAAGATAACTTTTGAGGGCCTTAACTCAGAAGCAATAACATTTTAAATCTGTATGGGCAATAAATGTTTAATCCACTAGGATGGTGTAGAGCCTCACAGCCCCTGTTTTCTTCAAAACTTAAAAGGTTAGATTCCATTTGGTTTTATCCCTGGTCGTATTAAGATATCACATGAATCAGATTGTGAGACCATTTCATGTCTATAAAATAAAATGGACCAATAAAATATCAAAGCAGAGTAAAAGATTAAACTTTCAAAGGAAAACCAAACCGACTTGCTGGAGTTTTGGCCAGTTCCTAAAGTAATGATTTAGAGTCTTTTTTGGTTCTGTGGGAGAAACTTAAAATTAAAACCCATTCCAACATATCGCAGTGCCTGGTTCTTCTGTTGTATTGGTATTTGATCTGTTTTATTGGTTCATAAATTACCCCAGTTTCCAAATTAAATTGGACTAGTGTTTAAAATCTGTAAATTAGAAATGTCCTGGAATGTGCACAAGGTGCTGTGTTAACTGAAAATTCTAATCCTGTAAACCACATGCTTATATGTCAAAATGAAGAGATAGATTTTTGATTGCCTTTGCCCCCCTCCTCCAATTTTATCTCAGAATTACTCCCGTAACATCTTTTCTGCTGAAGATTGTGTCTCGTGTTGGGATATGGTTTCACGGCCAGTGGCAGCACTTAGGGAGTTTCCATCAGGCGACCATTCTTCATGAGTTCGTTGGTGTGCCTTTTGAATGTGTAAGCTGAGCCCAGACCTCTGTGGACCCCATCTCCACCGACATGCAATTCCAGTAGGGCTCACAGAAGAGGAGTCGACAGCTTGCTTGACTTTCCCTTTCCCAGTCCAGAGACACCGAGGCCAACTATAATACCCTCATTCTTGACCCAGCTAAGATTGGCTGACTCAAAACAGATTAGAGGTCAAACTTGAAGATCCTGTTGGTGTTGTTTATGGCTCAGCGCCATGCCATGCAGGGTAATTGTTCATGGAGATATCAGAGGAGTTACTCTAATATTTGATACGTCCTGGGCATCTCGTGGCACATATTTATTATTTCCTTGCATCCATGCCATCACACATACATTCTTTACCATTTTTATCATTCCCAGTAGCTGCATTAATCCAATCATATTACCAGGCATATTCTGTGGTGGTAAATTGAATGAATTTAACCTTCTATGTATCATAGAAGATCCAGCTATGGTACTGTAGTGGTTATGTTACTGGACCAGCAATCCAGAGACCTGAACTAATAATCCAGAAGAACGCAAGTTCAAATCCCACCACGTCAGTTTGAGAATTTTAAATTCAGTTTTAAAAAAGTCTGGAAGTAAATAGCTGGTATCAGTAAAAGTGACCGTGAAGCTGCTGGATTGTCACAAAAACTCACCTGGTTCACTAATGTCCTTTAGGGGAGGAAACCAGCCATCCTTACCCAGCCTGGTCTATATGTGACTTCAGTGCTACACCAATGTGGTTGACTCTTAACTGCCTTTGAAGTAGCCTATCTAGCAACTCAATTGTATCAAACCACTGCCAGCAGTTCATGGAGAAGGTCCACCACCACCTTCTCAGGGCAACGAAGGATGGGCAACAAATGCCGGCTTTGCCATTGATGCACACATCCTGAGGATCAATTAAACAAAATGTAAACTGACTGGTTATCAGATGAACGACAGACATGTAGAAGCCCCTATGACTACAAATCTGTCTCTATTTCACTCCTCGCCATTCATTAATCATTCACCATCTGTCAGCTACAGGAGGCTGTGAATTGTTTCCATCTAGGTTGGTTTTGGGCAACACTTCAACTGTCCAATTCCATGATGCTCCCATTGGACATCAACCTTCAAGGAAAGAGAGCTTGGACTTTCTGTAAATTCTTGTGGTTTGGTTGATATAATGTGGTGTTGTTCATTGGTTCCTTTTCTAATTTCCTTAGAATGTATCCAATCTATCAAAGCCATCAGGAAAAGTTCTGGTAAAGATGGCTGCTTTAATTGATCGGAAATATTCTGGTTGGTGCTACAATCAAAGTTGAAATGACAATATGCATTGTTCCATCAGTATTTATACAATTCTATTATGCATTACATTTTATTTAATCACAGTCATGTACAGGATTCAAGTTTATCTCCCTAATATCTGCTCTGAAGGTTCGACAGTGGATTTTATCATCACATCCATTTAGCAGTCAGGTTTACGATCTGGAGTAGGCCTGATTTAAATAAATAGAGTTAGCAAACAAATAAAGATTTAAAAAAACCAGAGTTGAATATGAAAATAGTAGAAGACCGTAGAAAAAAAATTTTAAAAGGAAAGTGTCAGCATAAGAAAGGGTGAATGGAACAGATTTTTAACATGCTTAATAACTGGTGATAGGGTCGTTAACACTTGTTTTGTCTCGAATGTTTGAGGTGTCTTTCAGTGCTAAACTATGGTAAGCTGCAGTTGTCATATGTACTTTACAATTTAGAAACAGGATTATGACCAAACATTGGATTTTTATTAAGAGGCAAATAGGAACTTTACACTTCAACGTTTTATTACACTTACTTGCAAGTGCTTGCGAGAAATTGAAACATTTTTGTCAGAGGTTAAGCAAAATATTGGCATCTCCAATTCTGTCAAAGTGCATAAGTAATTAAAAACCAGCTTCACTCCCAAGAGAATGTTCCAACTCATTTTGTTACATTTTGTCAGGATGCACACACACACATGATTCAATTCAAATACAAACATTATGGATAACCAGTATATGATTGGCAGTTCTTCTTGAATTTAATAAATAATTATTTAAATTCTCCTTGATCCTGGCCACTCTTGTGAAGGTATCTGGCTGGACCACATTAAGCACGATCAGGTCTCACTCTCCTCTTGCAAAACTATCCACTGTTGTAGGATCATCCTGGAGAGCAAAGTTAACCCCCAGCTTCTTTTCTCCATTACCAATCGTCTCCTTAAACTATTCTCTCCTACCACCTCCACCCTCACCTCTAAAAACAAGTACAAGGAGCTCATGGACTTCTTTGTCATTAAAATTGCGATCATCCTTTCAGCTGCCTCTGCTGCTTTTCCCGAACCCTCTTTACCAACAAGCAAATCTTCTCCTGCCTCAGCCCTGAACCCACATCTCTTTCTAAATATCTCAACTATCTCCCCTTCTGTCCTCTTCAAGCTCCATGTCCATGAGACACACCACCTGCTTCCTTGATCCACTCCTCACCAAAGTGCTGAGCACTCAAATTCCCTTCCTAGCTGCCATGCTAGTTGAGGATATGAACAAATCTGTTGAATTCACATGTGGAGGAGGTTAGGAAGAAAAGATAGAGTTCTTAAGTGGAAGGGGTGGAGGGGACCTCATAATTAAGATGGCCCTATATGGACTGGATTCGAAGACATGTGGCCAAATGGCCTTTCCTTGTTCTAAGCTTTCCTCTATTCCTGTGACTTATTATTTTACATTAGAAACTGCAATCATGATGGATACAAAGGATATGTGTTTCATTTGCAGAACAGTCCCTTTGTTTTGAAACAGAATCTTGCACCATTCTACTCAAGTTAATTTTGCTTCTCCGTACGATGAACACCGAACCCAACTGAAAGTCCATTTTGGAGTTCAGATCTGTTTGTGCTTTTAGCAAAAACAACACTGTGAATGTGCTCATCACAGCAGTTGGTGGGCTTGTAGCTGCCATATGTAGCCGCCATACGACTTGTGTGATTCCTTGACAATCTTGTTGTGAGTGGGCACCTTTAAACCCTCCTGGTCTGGAGTTTGCCAACAATTCCTTGCGAGTTCAGTGAAAAAATAAGTCTATATTCCTTGCTCGCCTGAGGTTGGCCCTGTTATTATTGGGGGTTGGTTTTTGCAAATACCCACAGTTCGAGCCCCTGAAAATCCAATCGATCACAAATGCTCATCAATACCCATTGCTCCACGTGTTCTCTCTCCAAAAGAAAAGTTGTTAAAAACTGCCTGCTTCTTATCAAATAAACGAACTGGTTTAAAATGAACCAATATTTACTAACCTTGGTCCTTTTCAACCTTACATTTGCTAAAGCTGTTTCTGTTTCTTTTCTGATAAATTCTATTTTATTTAAATACCCACAATGTGGTCAATGAAAAACAACACAAGCTCCCATGTTTTTCTTCACTTATTTTCTCCCCCCACCCCCCCTCAACTCCCTGCTCTTTCCTGAAGGGCTGTTGCACAGTTTCAAAGACATCAAACACTCTCCAAACACTTGCCCAAGTGGCTATCATTCATTATGAGCCTTCAGGAGATTTGAATGTGAGTATGCAATTCCATCGTGGGGAGCATCACAGCTAAGCCTGATCTTACCCTCAGTCAACATATTCATGGACTTCCAGCAAGATAAGTATCAACAGTGGGAAACTCAGGCCAATTTAGTTTCCCCTCCCTAACCTAGGGATACTGAGACCAGTTGGTGTGACTCGACCACCACCAAGTTAAGATTAAGTAATTCAGCAGAGACTGGAGATCAAACCTGCGGCCTTCCTTGTCACTATTTACTGGATAAACTTGAGCCAGCAGTTAAATAATGTCCTGTGTGATCAAATACAATGTACAAACATATTTTGTTGCAGCTTTTAATCACCAGGCGCCTTAGGCTGGATGTTAACTCCGAGGCAGCAATAAAGCTGGGGGGGCCAGGGGGGAGGATTTGCAGATGGAAAACCCAGAAGTAAGGGCTTCCCACAAGTCCTGCTGATTTTGACGGTAGGACTGGTTTTAAAATTTTTCAATAGGTTTCTCGCCTGACAGCCGGACAGATTGACAGGCTGTCGAGTGGGAAAGCAACCAGGGAGCGATTGGGATCTTCAGTGTTTGGGTCGGGGGGCTGGGGGAGTATTGTGGATCTTCAGTGTTTGGATCGGGGGGCTGGGGAGCGATTGGGATCTTCAGTGTTTGGATCGGGGAGCTGGAGGATTATTGCGGATCTTCAGTGTTTGGATCGGGGGGCTGGGGAGCGATTGGGATCTTCAGTGTTTGGATCGGGGGGCTTGGGGAGTATTGTGGATCTTCAGTGTTTGGATCGGGGGGCTTGGGGAGTATTGTGGATCTTCAGTGTTTGGATCGGGGGGCTTGGGGAGTATTGTGGATCTTCAGTGTTTGGATCGGGGGCTGGAGGATTATTGTGGATCTTCAGTGTTTGGATCGGGGGCTGGAGGATTATTGTGGATCTTCAGTGTTTGGATCGGGGGGCTGGGGGAGTATTGGTGATCTTCAGTGTTTGGATCGGGGGGCTGGGGGAGTATTGGTGATCTTCAGTGTTTGGATCGGGGGGCTTGGGGAGTATTGGTGATCTTCAGTGTTTGGATCGGGGGGCTTGGGGAGTATTGTGGATCTTCAGTGTTTGGATCGGGGGGCTGGGGAGCGATTGGGATCTTCAGTGTTTGGATCGGGGGCTGGGGGAGTATTGTGGATCTTCAGTGTTTGGATCGGGGGGGCTGGGGGAGTATTGTGGATCTTCAGTGTTTGGATCGGGGGGCTGGGGAGCGATTGGGATCTTCAGTGTTTGGATCGGGGGCTGGGGGAGCGATTGGGATCTTCAGTGTTTGGATCGGGGGCTGGGGGAGTATTGTGGATCTTCAGTGTTTGGATCGGAGGCTGGGGGAGTATTGTGGATCTTCAGTGTTTGGATCGGGGGGCTGGGGGAGTATTGGTGATCTTCAGTGTTTGGATCGGGGGGCTGGGGGAGTATTGGTGATCTTCAGTGTTTGGATCGGGGGGGCTGTGGGAGTATTGGTGATCTTCAGTGTTTGGATCGGGGGGCTTGGGGAGTATTGTGGATCTTCAGTGTTTGGATCGGGGGGCTGGGGAGCGATTGGGATCTTCAGTGTTTGGATCGGGGGCTGGGGGAGTATTGTGGATCTTCAGTGTTTGGATCGGGGGGCTGGGGGAGTATTGTGGATCTTCAGTGCTTGGATCGGGGGAGGGGGGTCCGATCGCGGGATGTTTATAAAGTAAGCTTGTTGGGCCGAGGGGAAGCATCCTGCTCCTCTTGGCCCACAAGCAGTGTAATAAATGCACTTACCTTATTGGATCCGGCCCTTCTCACCTCCTTTCATCTGCTGGGAATCCCGGCCTGCAGGTCTTAAATATAAAACTTGAGTTAAAATGGAGGCACACAGCCTCCTTCCAATATTTTAGTGACCGACCCGCCTCCTGAGAGTGGATTTTTCACAGGACCCCCGATCCGCCTCCGTTAAAACCGGAAATGGGCGGGTTGGAGGCAGGTCGGGGTCGAGTTTCCTGTTTTTTTAGTTTTAACCCCCACCCGCCCTGGGCGGGATTAAAATGACCCCCCTTTGGTCTGTGATGCTCCATATCTTTCAATGGACACACTTCATTTAATTTAAAACGTCATCTTCTTTTCAATATTCCCTGGCGATGAAGCTCACATGGGTAGCACATTATCATTGTTACTAAGGGGCAGGCTTTCCAGTTGGCTGCCAGAGTCTGTTCTTTAGCACTGCATAATGACAGCTGTGTTTCTGATTGATTTTTAAAAGCTCGTTTCGAAGATGCTGAAAATCACTGATCTAAATAGCACTTTGATGGAGATGGTGAAAGTATATCAGACACCTGCTCAATATTATAAAAAAATTGAAAGAAATGGTCGTAAATCAATGGTAATGGGTAGGCTTGATTTATGCTCAATGTTCACAGGATCTACCACTTTCTTAACCCATTAAGTTTTTAAGTGGAATATTCATGAATAAACAGTAAAGTTTAAAAATTTACTATAACCACATCTCTCACTGTGTTCACAACTGCTTCAGGGACACATATTTTAACTTCAGTGCCACAGGATTCTTCCCTTTAAATATGTTAATTTGCATATTTCTGAATACCGATTTGGACGTGAGAGTTATTTTTCCACAGTATGTTCTTACAAAAATGTTAAAACTTGTAATTCTAATGCAACAAAAATCTGCATAACCCTTTTCTCTTAACTGTTTGACACCATGGGCACCAAATTGGGCCATGTAGAGCCCGTTGTTTTGGCGCTACACGGCCTCTCTGACATTCGAGATGACGTCTTGGATGCGCGTGCACGTTTCCAGCGTGACATGCGCCAGACTTCACCTTGGTATAGGAATTAGCGCAGGCACAGATAACGAACACTGGAATCATGTGAAGTAGGGAGAAAATGGCTTCAATCAGTGTGCAACGCTGATTTACAGTGATAGACACCATTTTGGGTGTTAACGCTCAACTCAACGCATTCTCTTAACCCCGACCATCTGAACGTGTCTTAGAGTATTAAACATGCTAAAACTGGGGGAGAAAGGCAATTGGAGATATTTCTGAGACTGTTATTTTCAGAAACGTGTGTAATAAATTGGAATGAAGCTTGATATTCAAATTATAAAAACTGTTCTGTATTTAGCCATGGTTTACTACTAAATGGTAGCGATTTGGATGTTGTTTCTGTATCTGTTAGGATAACAGCAAATATTGTAATGAACTCATAGCAATAAGCATTAGTTCTGGCAAGACCACAGTTGATAAATCTGAGTTTCAACTTCAAAAAGGTTGGCAGAAAACATGGCTGCTGGGTCACGGACTCTTTACCCAACCGGCAGAGAGTAATGCGCACAATTAACAGACTGCCAGGAAATTAGAGATAATTATCTGTTGCTACCCCTAGTAAACAACTTACGACAAAACTATCTGTTTGCCCTTGCCGATCATCAGAGATCAGATAAATTTATCTAATCGCTGGCCTTTGAAGCTGTGAACGCAAAGCTATAAACTTTGGCCAAGATGGAGAGGGACACCATTCCCACACATGCACAATTATTCATCACAAGGTTAAAAGCTTTCCATTTGATTCAGAGAATGACAATGCACATTGTTCACAGGGCCTTTCTGCTTCTGCGTCTGTGTGTAGCTACCATTTTATTTAAACGTCAAGTCAATGGCACTGGAGTCCAAACTGTCCAAATTAAAATATTCCAAGATAATCTTACCTGACCCATTTAAGCTTCAATACATGACGTCAGGTACTGTTCACACTTCTCTTAAATCATTTGAATGCAGAAACATATTTTCAAACTGCATATTTTTAAATTTATTCTCACAAGTATATGGCAATTTTCCTTTTATTATCCAATGATGCATGCTACAGGCAGTCTTTTTCTTGTCAACTTGCTGAAACAGTTTTCATAAGCATTGCTCTGAATGACATTTGTTGGCCTGACTGAGGCAATAATGTCAGGACTGCTTCTGCAACTCTGTGACTCGTAATTTGTAATAATCTTACCAAAACATTTGATCGCTTGAATTTATAATTCGACTTCAGTACGATTTTTATGGTTACATTAAAAGCAAAGATAGCAGCATATCTCAGTGGCAGTATAGGACTGTAATGCTAAAAGAACATTACTGTAGATCTGTTGTGGTGAATGTTATTTCCATTATGTACCACAGACTATGAACAGGTCACACCATGGAAAATCAGGCCGGTGTGTTTTGTTCTGTGATTCCCAGAATCGCCCTGGACTGTGAGATATATCGAGAGAAGTCATTGGTGAGCAGCCATTCTATGAGGAGAAAGTAGGTACTGTTTTGCATAAGTGGAGGCAAAAACATTTAGCCATTCACAAATTGACTTGAGAAACATTATACACCATTATAACTGCACTGGTGTACTCATCATTGTGATTTTAGAAAATACTCTGACTTGTCATGCTCTCCTGGCCAGGCTCCCATCCACCGCCCTCCGTAAACTTCAGCTCATCCAAAACTCTGCTGCGCATATCCTATCTTCCACCAAATCCCATTCACCCTGTCCTCACTGACCTACATTGGCTCCCAGTCCCCCAACGCATCTAATTTAAAATTCTCATCGTTATGTTTAAATCTCTTCATGGGGTCCCTCCTAACTATCTTTGCAACCTCCGCCAGCCCTACAGCTCTTCCAGAACTTTCTGCTCCTCTGACTCTGGCCTTCTGTGCATCCCCCCCTCCCTTTGTCTCACTGTCTCGGCCCTACATTCTGGTATTTCCTCCATAAACCTCTCCGTCTCTCCACCTCCCTCTCCTCCTTTAAGACACTCCATCAAACCCACCTCTCTGACCAGGTTTTGGTCACTCCTTCTAATATCTCCTGCTTTGGCTCAGTGAGAGAGATGACCAGTGACGGAATGGGGAGTGCTGCTCATTTCTGATACCCCAGGAAGTTAAACAAGAAAGTGCCTCTGAGTCGGAAGTACTGGTAGACTGGGACAAAGGCAGATTGCTGGGGCAGAGCAGAAGGACCTCAATCCAATGTGGGGCCTACACTCCAAGTAGATTTAAGAATGCACTCGATTTGAGAATGCGCTGGATTTGAAAATACACTGGATTTGAGAAAGTACTGGATTTGAGAATACGCTGGATTTGAGAATACACTGGATTTGAAACACACTGTATGCAACAAAATTAATAATGAGCGTTCTATTCTCCAGCATTAGCATTCGTTAATTTGCTGAACAAAACGTTTATACTTCAAGGTAAGCCATTTTTTGCGAGTGTTCTTCAATTGAGTGTGAAATAACCAGCAGATTGCGATGTTGCTCTCATTAAAACAAGACACAGCTCATGAACGAACCTACTTGATCATCACAGTTTGTGTATTTTAACTCCTATACATCGGTCCGATCTAAAAGCGCTTATGTTGGCCCTCAGAGTCGGCAAAAACAAATTGTTTATCAAGACACATACAAGTAACTAAAAGGGCAAAACGTAAAATCTGCAAAAGATCCACATTATACTGAAAGAGTGTCTGGTAATCACTGACCTGGAGTTCCATATGTTTAAACATATATATAAAAATACAACAACACAGCTGCTCCATTAGTTGTGTTTTGGACTAAACAACATTACAGCAGCCGATCCCTCCAATCAAAGAAGAACTGACACTCCTCTATCTTAATTGCACTTAGCATAAATAACTTTTGCCTTCTTGTTTCTTTCAGAAATCATTACAGAATTCCATCTGTCATCCACCAAATTTTATTAATTGTGCATAAGAGGATATAGGAACATCTGCAGAGAGTTTGCCGCTAGTTTCATTTCATAATTAACTGCTGCAAAATTGCCAGAGGAATTCATCATTCAAAAGTGTGCACTGATTATAAAAGTCTTTTCCTCCTCCTGCCCAAAAACATAACTCTTAAACAAGGTGGACTTACTCGAGCTTGAGTATAAATTCACGGTGGAACCAAATCTCTCTGCAAACATCCACATTGAGAATAACTGAGGCAACAGACGGAAATTTAAAGGGAAACTGTCTTCATGGAATCTGGGCCATAAACTCTTGCACGTCAACAAATTGCCCAATCTGCAGGATAGCTCGTTAAGGGTCGTGTTGACTTGTTGCAACAAGCCTAAATGGGACAGACTCCATGGACCAGCTGGTCTTTTCCTGAGGTCTATTTTGCCTATTCGTATCAAGTCCACCTCAGCCGTTTTTGGATAGCGTTGTTGGTACAGAGAACAACCTTCCCTGTTCCAAGCTAATGCTCAGCACCCAACTACCTCTGGAAAACTTACAATTGTCCTTTCAATGGAAAATGCGTTTCTTTACTCTTTTAGATGTTCTGTACGTTGTTTAAGAACATAAGAATGTAAGAAATAGGAGCAGAAGTAGGCCATATGGCCCCTCTAGCCATTGAATAAGACCATAGCTGATTTTCTAGCTCAACTCCACTTCCCGCCCTATCCCCATATCCTTTGATTCCCTTAATGTCCAAAAATCTATCGCTCTCAGTCTTGAATATACTTAACAACTGAGCATCCACAGTCCTCTGGGGTAGAGAATTCCAATGATTCACGTCCCTCTAAGTGAAGAAATTTTTCCTCATCTCAATCCTAAATGGCCGACCCCTTATCATGTGAAGAATTTGGCACAAATCCTGACAAACTAATCATTCCAATGGGCATTGCAAAACTTTAGTTATGGAAGATGAAAGAGGTTAAAGGGGAAGCCAACTTGTCAGCACAATTTAAATATAGTTCAAGAAAGCTCCAACTCGCTTCTCCATAATCAATGTCACCACGATAAAATTAAATGACAGCATCCAGTGACCTTTTCTTTGTCATTCAAAAATTACATTTGTAAGTTTTTGTTTAAATTAAAGACACTAAGAGGGACAATCGATCTAGGCAGATGCTCATTTTCCAGAGGACAGGTTGAAAGGTGTGAAGGGTAATTTTAGGATAGACACCTGGAAGTGTTGCTTTACACAGAAGGTGATCAAGAATTGGAACAGATGGCCAGGAGGAGTGGTTGAGGTTAGGAGACCAGATGCATTTACCAACCAGCTAAATGCTAAAATAGGAAGATGGTGAGGGTGGTGTTCTCGAAGGATGAGATCAAATGGGCCAAATGGCCTCATTTTGACAGTAACCATCTAACGCCCCTGTTATTCCCAGCTTACTTAGAAAGAATTACTTGCCCACTTTGACCAATTGCATCCAACAAGATTTTCACTGCATTCCCATGCATTTTTCAAGCAGCTGTTACATTCGAATTGAAATCTCTGCACAAGACAAGACGGTAAAATTTGTTGGGATTAGTATTTGTGTTTCAGTGGGAAAAGAGTTGAATTATAACTCCCTCTCCACCCAAAGAACACGGTGAAAGCTGGTGATAAACGTAAAAGGAAATATCTTCTTGCTGATGTGTCAGGAGAAACGGTGAGGTTCAATAGTAAATCCTGTTGATATTTATGAACAGTAGTACAATCATTTACAAAGTGCGCACTTTAGTATAGCCAGGTTATGTTCTGCATCAGATTCCAGAGTTGTTTCAAATTCTGTGTCTATCACAATGGGTCAAATCATAAAGCTGATGTGGTTAATCCTGCTACACTGTCTTTTTAGTCCAATACTGCACACCAGTCCTGGCTTGGCAGTCAGGGCTCAAACCATCACAGTAAAGAGTCTGCTGGTTAAAGAACACAAGGAGGGGGGTTTCTACAGTTTACTATTTAAACCACAACATCAACAACTTGCATTTATATAGTGCCTTAAATGTAGTAAAACATCCCAAGGCGCTTCACAGGAGCGTAATCAGACAAAAATTGACACCAAGCCACATATGAAGATATTGGGACAGGTGATGAAAAGCTTGGTCAAAAAGGTAGATTTTAAGGAGCGTTTTAAAGAAGGAGAGAGAGGTAGAGAGGTGGAAAGATTTAGGAAAGGAATTCCAGAGCTTAGGGCCTAGACAGCTGAAGCCATTGCTGATGGGGCAAAGGAAGTCAGAGGCGCACTAATATTAAGTATGCATATAAAGAACATGTTTATAAATGTGCTAGTCACAAGAAAAGTTCCTCCCCCTCCCCACCAGGCCAAAATATTCCTCATTCAAGTAATACAACCAAAAAAATACAGATTTGCTCGTCCTTCATCACACTGCTGCTTCTGGGGCATTGCCGGTGCAGGATGGATGTCACACTTGTCAACACAACGGTGGTCACAACAAGATTTCCCACAGTGTTTACTGGAACTAGACTAGAGAGTCAGTTCAGGTCCTTCATCAGGCGGCCATGGACAAAGTACAAACAGAGCCCCATCAACACTCAACGCTACTGTAAGTGGTACACGGTGTCAGCTGTGGCTCAGTTGGTAGCATTCTTGTCTCTGAGTGAGAAGGTTGTGGGTTCAAGTCCCACTCCAGAGACTTGAGCATAAAATCTAGGCTGTAACTCCAGTGCAGTACTGAGGGAGTGCTGCACTGTCACAGTTGCCATCTTTTGGATGAAACCCTATCTGCCCTCTCAGGTGGCTGTAAAAGATCCCATGGCACTATCTCGAAGAAGAGAAGTGATGTTCTCCCTGGTGTCCTGGCCAATATTTATCCCTCTCTGGATAAACTGGTCATTATCACATTACTGTTTGTGGGACCTTACTGTGCTCAAATTTGGCTGCCATGTTTCCGACCTTACATCAGTGACTACTCTTCGAAAGCAATTTGTTGGCTGTAAAGTGCTTTGGGATGTCCTGAGGTCATGAAAGGCGCTATATAAATGCAAATCCTTTTTTTTGACCCGCACACTGGTGCATTAGCCCACTAAAGCTATTGGGCGGGGAATGACCATGTTGTTCATTAAGTGAAGTGTTTTAAGATATTTCCAAGTGATAAAGCACCATTTTAAGACCAGCAATATTTTTTTTTGAGCTACGGCCTTCCTGGTTGGTGTTGCTGTTTGCAACTTTTCTGCCAGTTTTGACTCGCTTGCTCTCCGCCTCTCCTGAATGCGTTAACCTTTGCATGGGGAAGTATCCACAGGCATCGGCAGTCCTCCAGCATCCTGCCCAAATGTTTATTGATCATCTTATAGTCTGGACAACAAGTGTTAGGAAGTCATTTAACCATCAACCATATCGAACCGAAATAATGAGGTAATCCTGCTATTTTATAAATCATTGGTGCGACCGCACTTAGAATACTGTGTACAGTTCTGGTCACCGCAGTACAAATAGATATTGCAGCTGTTGATACAGAAGAGAGCAACCAGACTGATTGAGCAGATTGATGGATTGGCCTTTGAAGTGCGATTACGTAAATTGCGCATGTTCTCACCGGAAAAGAGAAGATTGAGATGTGATATGATCGCTGTTTTTAGGATTTTAAAGAGACCAGATAATGTGGTCCATTACAAGCTGTTTCACCTAGTCCAGAAGAATAGGTCAAGAACTCCATTATTGTTTTATCATGCGACTGTCAGGACCGATTGAAGGCGAACTAGATGGACCTTGGTCTTTTTTTTTGTCCAGCAACTCCTATCATAGTTGAATCTAATGCTATCATCGCCAACACCTACATGTGCATTTCCCAGCGTAGGTCACCAAATAGTCATCAGGAGCAGAACCTGACTGATTTTTTTTTTCCTCCTTCCTAGCCCCTGAACACTGATGCTAATGGTCATACACCTGCTGCTGCCCCTCGCTCACATCAGCTAGTTTACCATACATCAGGAGTCAAAACTTAGACCTTCTGTACCACACATAGTAGTGCATTTACTCACTAAGATACTGGGTGGGTTCTCGAAATATATGTTGTTCAAAGGAGCCTGATCAAGGATCTGAACCGGCCGCAGTTCAAGCAGAAACTGAGGAAAATCTCGTTAGTCTCTGCTCCTGCTCCAGCATCCTGAGCTTCATACATGAGGGGAATGGACACAGAGGCAGGATTGTAGGTTTGTCAGTGAAGAATCAATATTTCATGTGAATTGTCACCCCGACCACGAGCAACAATTGGAATTAGTGACATTTTATTTATTTATTGCGACAGATCCATTTCCTGTAACATTTACATCTGGAGCACGGGGGGGACAGCTGTGATTGAGGTGAAGCAAATAAATAATTAAGCATTTCTTTTTCAAGTGCGCACAAAGCAACTCAGTTGAGGAATGCACAACACATTTAAAACAAACTACAACAGGAAAGAGGTCAAATGCCTCGAATTTCAAGAGAGAGCTGCGTCACCGATATCCTTTTTAAGTAAGTTACAAAAAAAAATTGTGATTAATTTTACCATCTTTATTCAAATTATTTCTACCAATGTTAATTTACCTCCTTCCCTCTGTTACAACCATTCTCATCTGTTTTCCCCGAATAGTGTGACTTCAAAAAAAAAATCAATAGACACGGGAAGAAAAAGGGATCGAGAAGTCAATCCTAATGCTTTTCTGCATCTTTCTTTGAAGGGTATTTGTCGTAAAATGGCCTCTTTGTGATGTATGGATGTTGCACGCTGCTTAACTCCTCATTCACACCACCGATCTTGAAGCAGTTCTGTAAAGTTTTGGGTTGTGGGGCTGTGGAATCTGTCCCGTTTCGATCTCAGGGTGGGAGAGAGAGCCCCAGGCAGCAAGCCTGAAACAATGGTCAATGCAGTTCTTCAAAGGTCGTGACCACAACTTCAAAATTCTGGCAAACAGACCTTCCCTGATGTTGGGAGAGGGTATAAACAAATTATGGCTTGTAGGGATGGGTTGAGAGGTCATCACTTCCGTGCGCAGAACAAAAATTGTTAGCTAATTGCAGCGTCATTGACTCGGAGTCAACTCTAGTTTATGGCCAGGTGATAGGAACGTAGGAATTGCTATATAAAAAAGGTCGAGGTCCATCTTGTTTGCCTTCCATCATCCTGACAGTCACATGATACAATGATAATAGAGGTTGTTGACTAATCATGGCAATCAATCTCTATCAATTAGTCTACAACAAACCCAGTCGTGGACAGCTTTGGGAATTATAGGTCCAAAGTTACCTGTTCCTCCAAGCATGCCACACTTAACACATGTCATGTCTCAAATTACTAATATATTGTATCCCAAAATATTGCTTTCTTTAGGAAACTATCTAATTTGCATTTGAATGAATCAACACTATCTCCCTAGGGAGCCTGTTCCATAGATTTACTATTCACTCACTGAAATAATAGGGGTCATTTTAACCTAACTCATTGAGTGGGAAACCCAAGGGGTTGGGTGGAACGCTGGTTTCATACTCCACCCAATATTACTCTCCATTGACTTCAACGGACAGTAAAATCCGGCAGGGTGTAAAACCAGTGTTGCACTCAATCCCATCAGTTTGGGTTAAAATTGCCCCCAATGTTTCTGCTGATTAATTTTGAATTTACCCCCTTTCAAGTGCAGGCTGTGTCCTCTGGTTCTACTGTTCTGGACAAGGCGAAACAGCTTATTATGGTGATGTTGGAGTTCAAAGCTTTCCATGACTGGTGGGCCCTGCATGACATGGTCAGTCTCATCAATGATGAGAATGGAATTACTATTTAGCATTTGCTCGCGTTTTCAATTGACTGGGTGACTTGCTTTGTTTTCGTGGTGTCCTCCTCCTGGGGGAGAGGGCACTTGCAGTGATATTTGTTCCAGTGGCATTAGGCTCATGTTCAATGTCTCCCTGTTGGCTCAGAAAAAAAGTAGAATCCACAGAGACAAGAAGAGAAACCACTTTGAGAGATTGTGGTCTATGCCTCTGTGCTACTGAAGCACTTCTGCCTGCACAATAGTCCTCAGAGGCAATGGCATAAGGCATTGGATACAAAACATACATTTAGGCTGCCCAACATCTTCTGTGAAAATGATACTCTCAACATTCACAAGGATTCCGACCTCGCAGTTAGAAGCATAAAATAATAGTACTTATGATTAACTCGCTATATCTTCCTTTAAACAAGAGTTGCTATGAGAATTGCTCACTGTTTTTTGTGTCTTTTTCACTTAACCATTAATGTACACGACATCATCGGTGTATAGATATGACTTTGAATTCGATAAGATGACATTATCGTGTTTTTATTCAGAAAAAAACTTTCAAATGGCAGCCCAGTCTTTTTTATTCTTGTGTGAATGATTCTTATATAGAATTATATAGAATGTACAGCACAGAAACAGGCCATTCGGCCCAACAGGTCCATGCCAATGTTTATGCTCCACAAGCGCTTCCTCCCTCCCTTCTCCATCTAACCCCATCAAATCTCTTCAAATGTCATAAGAACAAAAGAACATAAGAAATAGGAGCAGGAGTAGGCCAATCAGCCCTTCGAGCCTGCTCCGCCATTCAATAGGTCATGGCTGATCTGATCCGAACCTCAAATCTAAATTCATGTCCAATTTCCTGCCCGCTCCCCGTAACCCCTAATTCCCTTTACTTCTAGGAAACTATCTATTTCTGTTTTAAATTTATTCAATGATGTAGCTTCCACAGCTTCCTGGGGAAGCAAATTACACAGACCTACCACCCTCTGAGTGAAGAAGTTTCCCCTCATCTCATGTCACAGTTAATTTTTAAATGGCTGTCCATTAATTTAATGACGCAGTTGACTTGCCTGAAACGGCGGCCCAGAAATTGCTCAGAGCGGCGAACCAACAGTGCTGGCCGCTCCATAGATTTATACTAACCCACTAACTTACTGCAGTCTTTACTAGGTGCACTTCCTCTCAAAGGAAGCGGAGAAGAGCCCAGCGATAGCGCCAGGGAAGCTAGGACCCAATGGAGAAGTGAGTGGATCACTCTCTCCCCTCGACCAATCAGGTTGCACCATTTTTGACACGCTGTGAAAAGTTTCTGCAGGCTGGTACGTGAAATCCAGGAAGTGAAAGGTGCAACATTAAAATCATTTGTAAAAATGGTTATCCATAATGAAAAAGAGAGGGTAAGAAATAATTGAATTAAATAAAAGAGACAGAAGTAAAAAGTGAAAAAAAAAATTTAAAAATTTATTTTTAGTGACCAAAAACTATTAAAATAAGGAGTAATGAGCCTCCACATTATTAGAAGTTAATTTTTAATTGTTTGGCAGTCATTAAGACTTACCGTGCTATTGAAATTTAGGTTAGACCTGGTATTTTTAAGCAAATTTGTTTTGGTGGCGATATTAGTTACTTTCTGGCTGGGCAGATGAGCAAGTTGGCGCTGGTTCAATGATTTCACTGATTGCAGCCAGTGATATCCCTTTAATTCAAAGCTGTCATATCACTGGCGAGCCAGGAGGAGCAAGTTCCGGATTTCTGTGCTTGTGTGAACGCCGGAATTTGCTCCTCTATTTCGCCACTAACAATGGAGAGCACTGTTGAGCTCTCCTTTCCTTTCTAAAGCTGTTTCTGGGCCAATGTTATTTCTAACGCTCGCAGTGAGGTGCAGACTAAGTGTAAAAAATCGAGGCTCCTATCAGTGATGGCTGTTGATTGTCACTAATGAAATGAGTTCTGGCAATCGCAGTCTAGTTCCCAATGGGCACAAGTCCGCAGCACATCTCTGTAAATTGACAGTCTGTGCTCTCAGACATGGAAGTTGGATACAAGATGGGAACTACCAGTTGGTGCTACTGAGAATTTTCCTCTGAAGCTGGGATTTTACAACATGGAAGAACGATGCAGGGAGTATAGAACTTCTGGCTGTTGTTTTATCTTATCCCTTCTGTAATTGGTCTATTAGTGATTCCTGAAACACGCTTATTACTCAGTCACTGCTCAAGATGCCATTTGACGCTGCTTGTGAGGAAGGGGAGATGGCAACAATATAATTTGTTGCAGCCCACATCCCCCTCCATTGGAGGGCTTTCTTTCCCTTTCCCAGGATTAGTATCAGACGGCATCTTTAGTGGTGACTGATGCCTACGCATTAAGAACTGTTTGTTAGGAAACATCTCAGATAAATGAGCAGCCAGTAACAAATTCATTCCAGCTATAGCTATCCTGTCTCTGTTTTCCCCAACTGCATCCAAGTCATTTCCTTGGATCACTGCTAATTCCCTAGATAAGTCAGAATCCACAGTCAATTGTAGTCACGATCAATGCCAGTTGTGTATTGCTTCATCAATGACCGTCCCTCCATCATAAGGTTTGAAGTGGGGTGATTCGCTGATGATTGCACAATGTTCAGCTCCATTCGCAATTCCTTAGTTAATGAAGTTGTCCTTTGGCAGCACCTCCCAAACCCATGAACTCCACTACCTACAAGAACAAGGGTAGCGGGTCCATGGGAACACCATCATCTCCAAGTACCCCTCCAAGTCGCGCACCATCCCGACTTGGACATATATCGCCGTTCCTTCATCGTTGCTGGGTCAAAATCCTGGAACTTCCTACCTAACAGCACTGCGGGAGCACCTTCGCCACACAGACTCCAATAGTTCAAGAAGGCGGCCCACCACCACCATCTCAAGGGAAACTAGGGATGGGCAATAAATGCCGGCCTTGCTAGCGACACCCATATCCTGAGAATGAATTAAGAAAAACAATTGTCTGTAAAGGGATCCATACCATGCCAGCTTTCTTTCCGTCTCACAGATGACTCAAGCATGAATGGAAATGTTCACCAACAAGCAATAAAACAAAATTCAAATAAATACCACTTGAAATGTGATTTCTCAAGTGCAATGCTCCAATATTAAGCCGTCTGAGCGACGAGCAGTGCCTCTCTCCTGAGCTTCAAGTTCAAATGAACGGTTGCAGAAATGTAGAAGCGCTTTGCTTTTTATCCTGTTTAACTGACCCAGGAGTGCTTGTGCTTTCAGTGGTTCCACCCTCCATAATATTCTCCCCCATTTCAACAGTTGCCACATCATGACAGCTTTGCGATAACACCTGACAGTTTACACTGATTTCCTCTTTTGGTTGCTGCGTTTAAAAAAAACTGACACAAATTAATTGTTGGAAAAGTGATAAACACTGTGAAAAACCCAATATTTTATGCCTCTCAAAAGATGTGACTTTCATTTCCACATTGGCTGAAACATATTCCCCAATGTCAGATATCCAGTCAGCCTCACTTGTGGAAATAATCGTATTTCATGGGAAATCACTGATTCGACCTCCTCTGTGGATTCAAACACAAGAGTAAAGTGTCACCACATTGTCAGTGTTTCTTTAGGTATGGTTCCCTCATAGATACTGTATTCCAGCCCTTCAGTGAGTGAAATATTGCCACCTAGCTGTAAGCAGGCCTGCTCTAACTCCAAGCAACTGCTCGGGAAGTTACATGGTAAGGCAGGCCATAATAGTAATGTTGGTTAACAATTAAAGGTAGGGTCACAATGCATGTGGGTACAGCATGAAATAAGAAAGGAACCTTAAATAATAGTCAGGACTTTTAAATCGTGCACACAAAAATACATAATGGCCCAGATTTTGCTGAAAAGAATAACAGCATCTAAACAATACACATCGTTATTAACGCGCAAATCGACCAGCAAATGTGGCGAGGAAGAGATACTCCATGAATTGCGAATCACCGCAAGCTGCTGGCTGATTTGCGCCGCTCCGTCATAAGCCTCCTGAAAACGACATCGCGCCCTTAACCTCCCCGTGAGTTTCATGAAGTTGCTGGATTTGCACATAAATTGCCCATTAAACTCGCCACAGAAAGTTAAGTCTAGTAATTAAGATTGTAAGTATCCAGTTAATGATGTGATAATTGTTAATGGCTGCCAATCAACATCTCTTGCCCAGAAAGTGAAGAATGAGAAGTGTGGAGTCTCAATCCTTCAGATCGTGAACTGTTGTTGGAGGTTTTAAAAAATGTCAAATTTTAACATTTTAATTTTTTTTCTTACTTTTCCTTTCCGTCTCTTTCTTCTCTCTCTCTTAATCCAATCTTTCTTTCCCTTTCTTCATTTCTCTTTCTGTATCTGATTTGACATTGAATTCACCCGCTCTAATTCACCTTCATTCTCAGTCCTTCCTCTGTTTATTTCTCAATCCTTTAATCTCACTGGTTAAGGAGATACCCTGTCGTTCACCAAGGTCCTCGCACTTATAAGCTCGCACTTCCAGCAACTTTGTGTGCAAAAAATTTTAAATGAACATGTCTAACTAACGGGGCACACCACCAAATGCCTCGATCCGGCAAAATCTGGGCCGTTGATATTTGCATTCGGAACGTGAAGTAAAAAATTTTGACATTTGTGATATCACCACCTACAATGTAGTCACCTTGGTTCTCATGATCTAAGATTGGTGGAGGTTAGGTAGCCCACAAAATGCGTGAATAATCCCCAAATGTGTCAGTTGATGCTTCTTTAATTGGAAACTGCAACTGCTGTTGTATGTGTTCTAATGAAAAGCTAACCCTTCAGGTGAGATCGATCATTCTCTTTCAGACACTGACTGACCTGGTGTTTATTTCCAGCATTTTCTGTTTGTATTTTCTATCATCTTGAGCTATGCATAAGAGAGAGAGTGCGAGAGAGGAGGAGATGGATGTACATTTTTGTAGTCCTTATGCTATCAACTTTCCACAGACTTGCACCCTCGGTTATATCTCATCAGCCACGAGTCGAGTGATTTGAGGTCTTGGGTGCAAAAACAAACCTATTTCCTTTCATTCTCTCGTTACATCACAGGTATGTGTTGTAAATCTCGCCTCTCCAAACCATTGACCAGAGAAAAGTAGAAGAAAAAAAATAAAACATGTCTAAAAATAGGAACAGCGGACCTTGAAAAGTGATAGGGCTGCACAGTCCATGTACATCCATCAACATCAGCACAGTCCTATTTAACTTGCATTAACCTCCTGCTGATAGTCTCAAACTTGCAAACAGCAGTAAACATGCCTGACATTTAAAGCACACAGCAAAACTGTGTGGAGATTCTCTCACATATATTTTTCTTTTAAAAGACACCCAGTTGATAAAGATTAATGAATTTGTTTCTGATCTCTAAGCACAATTGAAAATCTGCAGACTCCTGCTTCATAAATCAACGAAGGTCATTCAATAACAAATTAGACTCTTAGCGATGCAGATCTCGGCTAGTTCAGTTTGTATTGTTTCTCTATCGTGTACTTATGGATTTTGGAGTGAGTTTGCTTGTGCCCATCAAGGTGAGGGACGTCAGTGGTGGGAGTAGGAACACTGTCACTTTGTGCCCCCAGTATCAGCATCAAGCCGATGTGTATTGCAGTGCGATAGTCCCTCTGTTCTCTCAGTGAGATTGCCAATTAAGTGACCCATGGCACAGCATTATCGGTGGAACTATGCTGTAGACATGTGCCCTCTTGAATAAACCCAAATTTATTTTGTGTAGCACCCCTACACACAACAGGTGCAAGAGACTTGCATCCGGTTGGTCTGGGCTACATTCAAACCAGGGAATTAAGGGTAAAAATCCAATGTCTTACTGAGTTACTCGTAACTTTTTTAGTTTTTTCCACTCGTTGAAAATTAGAGGTCAAAAGGAAATTGGCTGTGGAATTGACTTAACACTAGAATCATAGAATCATAGAAGTTTACAACATGGAAACAGGCCCTTCGGCCCAACATGTCCATGTCGCCCAGTTTATAACACTAAGCTAGTCCCAATTGCCTGCACTTGGCCCATATCCCTCTATACCCATCTTACCCATGTAACTGTCCAAATGCTTTTTAAAAGACAAAATTGTACCCGCCTCTACTACTGCCTCTGGCAGCTCGTTCCAGACACTCACCACCCTTTGAGTGAAAAAATTGCCCCTCTGGACCCTTTTGTATCTCTCCACTATTGCTCCAAAGCTATGTAAAGATGAATTACAGGATACTCCATATAGTGGCACACCCAAAAAGGGAAAAATTCTCAACAGCGCAGGCAAGGCCAAGTGACAGCCAAGGATGTGGATAATCCTTTCACCTGTTCAAAGGTCGATTTTCTATTCAATGTTAGTCCTAATACTAAAACTACTGCTAAAGAGGATCGTCTGGTGTGTAAAAAAAATAACTGAATAGGAAACACAAGGCAATGCAAAGCTGTAACACGTAAGTTCCAATTCATACTTCTGCAGGCTTACAAATTGTTAGCGGCATGTTAGGCTCACACACACAATAAAACAGCAATCACGATACATAAAACCTTCAAATGCTGCATCATGATATGATTATTAGCTCCATAAACTGTAATGACATGTATGAGATCACATTCCAGGCCTGTGACAGGTACTGGACTGCATCTGTACAGACAAGTATTCGTGGCTAAACATCAATTTTTAAAAAAAATCCAGGGGGGGGTCGGGGGTGGGGGGGAGAGGTGCAAACAAGGCTTCATAACAAAAAATATCTTTTCAACACTGTTTAAAAAGCATTGCCCACAGCCTCCAATGTATTTATACAACTCAGGCATTCGACACTATGCAACAATGGCTTGTTGCTCATGCCTTGTTCCATCCAGCCCAATTGCTGTGTAAATATGGCACCATAACAGTAGCTGTGCGATATCTTTATTTCATGCACAGTCATACTTCATATCCATAATTCATATTGTAATTCATTTTTGTTTTGAGTTTTCAGAAGAGTCAAAAATGCAGTCGGGCCAGGTGATACTGACAGGGAAGAGTGCCTGCGGCTGATACCCTGCAGTTACATTGGAATGGAAGTCTTTGTTTTAATGATTTAGTACTGGTTGGTTTGGTATAAGATCCTTGCTTAATTTTGAGCCAGCAGTGGAGGGTTGTGTCTCAATGAGAAAGAATCAGAATTTAAGCAGTTTTATACTTTGTGGTAAATTTGAACGATAGGCATTAGCATCCCTCTGGGAGATTGCCATTGCAGTTTGCAAAAATGTTGCCATAACTCCTTTTGCCCAACAACTCAGTTTCAAGTGAACAACTTGAAAGCTTTTCAAAAGTTCCACAGATGCATGGAGCCCCTCTCCCACTTCAACACATACACACAGAGCCCCTCTCCCACTTCTACACATGCACACAGAGCCCTTCTCCCACTTGTACACACACACACAGAGCCCCTCTCCCACTTCAACACATACACACAGAGCCCCTCTCCCACTTCTACACATGCACACAGAGCCCTTCTCCCACTTGTACACACACACACAGAGCCCCTCTCCCACTTGTACACATACACACAGAGCCCCTTTCCCACTTGTACACATACACACAGAGCCCCTCTCCCACTTCTACACATGCACACAGAGCCCTTCTCCCACTTGTACACACACACACAGAGCCCCTCTCCCACTTGTACACATACACACAGAGCCCCTTTCCCACTTGTACACATACACACAGAGCCCCTCTCCCACTTGTACACACACACACAGAGCCCCTCTCCCACTTGTACACATACACACAGAGCCCCTCTCCCACTTGTACACATACACACAGAGCCCCTCTCCCACTTGTACACATACACACAGAGCCCCTCTCCCACTTGTACACATACACACAGAGCCCTTCTCCCACTTGTACACATACACACAGAGCCCCTCTCCCACTTCTACACATGCACACAGAGCCCTTCTCCCACTTGTACACATACACACAGAGCCCCTCTCCCACTTGTACACATACACACAGAGCCCCTCTCCCACTTCTACACATGCACACAGAGCCCTTCTCCCACTTGTACACATACACACAGAGCCCCTCTCCCACTTGTACACATACACACAGAGCCCCTCTCCCACTTGTACACATACACACAGAGCCCCTCTCCCACTTCTACACATACACAGATAGCCCCTCTCCCATATGTACACATACACACAGAGCCCCTCTCTCACTTCTACACATACACAGAGAGCCCCTCTCACACTTCGAAACATAGAGAGAGCCCCTCTCCCATTCGACACATACAGAGAGCCCCTCTCCCAGTCTACACATACAGAGAGCCCCTCTCCCATTCTACACATACAGAGAGCCCCTCTCCCAGTCTACACATACAGAGAGCCCCTCTCCCACTTCTACACACACAGAGCCCCTCTCCCACTTCTACACATAGAGAGAGCCCCTCTCCCACTTCGACACTTGCACACACAGAGCCTCTCTCCCACTTCCACACACACACACACACACACACACAGAGCCCCTCTCCCAGCTGTTAAAATTTCAAGGTCTGGAGAGTTGAACCCCACGCTACTTTTTCCTGATCCTTTGAAAAAGAAACAAACACAATAAACAGTTTAATAGTAATCTTAAATTATTGCAATCAGCCCAAGCTAACGATTCTAAGTGTGGAACATTTACTTGAAAACAATGAGCACCTGATTGGGACAGGATATTGGAGCTGCTCTCATGGGCCGGCCCAAACAACTTTATTTCATAAACTTATCAAGATTTTAAATAAACATATTTTGTGAATGCAAATGACACAAACATTTAGATGATATAAGCAATGCATTTTTTTAACGTATTTTAATTGGCATCTCTGATTCTAAAATGCATTACATCTTTCATGTGTAAAGCACACATTTTTCAGGCCAATGACACAAGGACAAGTATTGCAGATGCACACTACAATGCTGGCAGTATCAATGGAAAATGAAAATGCCTGCATATTTTCTGCACATTCTGTATGCAGCACTTTGCAAACATGCAATTTTAAGCAGCGACCTTGAGGCGACAGAATCCTCGAATTCAGCAGCCCATTTGGCTGCGTCACTCGTGGCAAATCCTCTTCTGTCGTTTCAGGAGTCAGAAGTACCTAGCTTTAATCCGTGACCCTTAGTTGACAATCTTAACTGATGACGAGGAACCCATCACGTTGCCGTGGTAACACCAGGCAGGGATGAATAGAATGCACCCCGAGAAAAGATTCTGGGAGTGGCAATTGGCTGAAAGAAACAGAGGCAAGAACTGAGCTCACTGAAAGTGATTACCTCCTTCCTCTAAAATTGGTTTTGCAATTCCCTGTTTGAATCATTTTGAAGTGTGATGACTTGAAATGTTTCTATTATTGTACACTGCAGGTAGAACTCAAAAGTGTAATTCAAGAATTGTGATTATTCAATGTACCATAGCAAACTGCCTGTTTGGGTACCTCTCGGAATATTAAACAGATGGAGGACACTTCCCCCTCTCCCAGTGGCTACACCAGGTAAATACACCCTGTGGCGTGGTACAGAGCTATACAGACCACGTATAGTTCTGTACATATATATTGTGACATGTTCGCTCTCCGTTATGTGCTGAGTTAAGCTGATCTCAACCAGGACAGCAGCTGAGGCACTGTGATTGGCTTCAATGCTCCTGGGTTAGGGATGGTAGAAAAAAGATTTTGACCTTCTCTCCTCCTGATTGCTTTCCAGTGACTCCTTCTGGAAAGAAGGGAAGTGGGCATCAGTTGAGGGCAGGAATGGATTATATCCACCTACGCCCCCAAACAGTGGCACTGTACCTCAAGAAGAGTCAGCACTTTTACCAAAGAAAGGGAGAGAACGTTTTGGAGAGAGATTTTACAGAATTTTTTTTTTTCCCTGAATTGGTCTAGGGTTATTTTTAGCTGGTTTTTGGCCTCTTCCTGGTGATGATTATTGGGCTGGTGATGAATGGGGAGTAGTGGCAGTCACGTTCCCCAGTTGCAACACGACTGAAAGAGACTGACTCGATAGACCAGCTTGACTTTTGCTGTCCATCATTTTCCCATCGTCATATATAAAACATTACATACAAGCAAAATACTGGGAAAAAATTGGAACTGGAATCAGTCCGCAAGGGGTTAATATACCAATTTCAGAATGGCATCGCTTACAGAGAAAGCAATCCTTTGAAAGAAACATGTAGGTTTGGATCTTTCAGAAACTTTCAAGTTGCAATGTTGTATCTGGATGATGAGAGTTCCAGTTCACCCATGGAATTTGGATGCTTTTGCCAGGACTAAAAAGTGCAGGAGAACCCCAGTTCTTAAGCAGCCTAAGGACCGCTGAAGTTAGTGCTGTCAATCACTGAATAAAGGCAAAGTACATAGCAACTATTCAATAACATGCGAATGAGCCGTTACTCAAGTCATCTGAGCTCTGAGTACCTGCTCTGACAGAGTACAATTCAGTTTGCACCTGGAACAAACCTGTTTGACCGTGACAAATTTCCAGATCAATCAACCTTGACTGGCTTCCACAGACAGCCTGACTCTTGTCCTCCATTTTGAATCTTAGTGAGGGAGGACAGCTTTCACTTGAACTCTGGAAGATTTTTTTTTCATTTACAAAAAAACTCTATGAAATGAAGACAGAAAGTTCAGTTTTAGCCTCTTCCTGTTTAACCCTGTGCAGAACTTTGAGCTCAGATCCAATCCATGAGCACATCTGCCTACTTCCATCTCCGTAACATTGTCCACTTCCATCCTTGGATCAACTCACTCCAGCTGAAACTCTCATCAATGTCTTTGTCACTTCCAAACTCAGCTTCTTCAAAAATCTCTTCACTAGCCTCCTGAGTTCTATGTAATATAAACTCCAACTAAACCGAAACTTTTACCATTCAAATCCTAATCCACGTTACATCCCACTCCCCTATCACCCCTGTTTCTTTGACCTCTGCTGGCTCCCTGTTGCCCAACAAATTGAATTCAAAATCGTGCTCATTTGAAAATGTTTCCATGGATTTGCTGTGCTCTACTGCTGCAAACTCCTCTCACACAATATGCTATCGCTCACCCTCCAGGCCTTCTGGCCTGCTTTGCAACCCTCCCTCCCTCTGCTCCACTTTCAGTCGTAGAGCTTTAACTGGCTGGGCTCACCCTCTGCTACTCTCTCCCTAAATCCGTTCAGCTTGCTACCTCTCTATCCACCTTCAAAACCCTTTTCCAAACCTGCCTCTTCAGCCATTCCTTTAGTCACGTTCCCCTTTTGTCTCTTCTTCTCTTAAGTGCCTTGGGAAATTTACTACATTATAGGCATTTTATAACTGCAAGTCATTATTATAATAGGTGTTTTCACCAGGAGTACTTTTTTCAAGAAGCTATATCCTATGGAATCACGCACCTTTTCCCAAAAAGAAAATTAAATTGTCCTGCAGGTTCACATCAAATCCTGCAAAACTCTATCAAGAAAGGATTGAATGCTGCAGTGTTTTAAAATACTGTTGCTTCCTTTGGGACCTGGGCTCAAATCCATTCCAGGCATAAAGGATTGTTTGATTGCAATGTCTTTGATGAAATTTATTTGGCCAGAGACACACTTGACCCAAGATTGTTCAACAGCGTCATTGAGTGCAATGTGGAAAAGCATTAAATTCCCAGGACAATCCTCTGACTTCACGAACATTCAACCACAAAACAAATATCCAATCAGAATTATTTTGCAGGATCCTATGTATACCAGGTACAGTGGGATATTGGAATAGAGTGTTCCAAGTAATATTTTGGGAAGGAGTGGGTTAGTGTTAGCTGTTTCAACTCTATAAAATGGGTCAGTCTATAGAAAATATAAACACACACATAACAGGAATGCCAAATGGGTGATAGCAATATAGAAAGATGAGAACACGTTTGTTCGGTGAAACTCTTGATTTGCTTGTGCCAATTTGTGACTATTGGATCAATATCTGTGCAGAGACCAGAGTTACACTGCCCACTGTCCATCTATGCAGGTTCCACTGAGGTTAATGATGAGAAGCTCTGCATCCATGCATTTGAGCACACATGCAGAGCTTCACTTACCAATTTTTAATGTTGCGGGGTCGGTGGAGGGGGGTTGCAGCTGGGTGTGTCCCCTTTCTGCTATCATTATAAAGATACAAAGTTTGAAAAGTGCCCACAACTGTCAGCATAGTTTTGAAATGTGGCTTTGCACCAAGGTGGAGTTATAATGTAGCCGATACAAAAATCAAATAGATAAGTGGTGGGTCAAACAACACTTACCTATAGTGTGCTCGAGAGTCAGATACATATCAGAAACTGCCTCCCACTCATGGAGAAAGGGTAAATGTAACTGCACTCTAAATTGTACTGAAGAATTCTCACATCTACAATGTAGTGGAACATGCACACTTGTCCAACTAGTTCACTTATTTCATTCTTTTAACCATGGAAGTAGCTTCATATGTCTTCTGCCTGTCGTGTCACGTATAAGTGTCTGTGTCTCCTAAGCTCAGCTTTGATTAATACCTTATACTGAAGGAAATCTTCCAAATCCACATCCCCTCAGTCTAAGTGTTGAGGCAGACAGTATTTTGTGCAGAGATTGCATTTCAAAGAATGAAGATACCACAATAAGTAATCTCTCTTCCTTTTCACTATCTTCTGCATGCACCTTAAGGTCTCTCTTACCAAGCTGCTGACCCCTTTAATCTATTTCTGAGAGAGAGAGAGAGAGAGACTGAACAATTTATAAAGATATTGTACAATGCAAGAAGCAGCCATGCAAATATCATCTCAAGGTGACTCCCAAGTCTATCCTTGATGCTGCCGTCTCTAATAAAAACTCCAGATATAACTTTTACAAAAATGTCTTCCTGCTGCATTACAGAAAATAACAGTTGATTTGGTGTTCCAAATCAAAAGACACTATCTTAAAAGAAAGAATTACCCAACCACTATGGCTGACTATATATAAAACAAACCCATGAGGTTTCTGATCTGTGAATTCCAGTGGGAATTAAAACAAAGACACTTTCTGATCTTTGTATTCCTTGAGAAACCCGGGTGCAGGACCAAGACCAACTGACAGGACACCACCTACCAGGTGCTCAAAAGTGTGGGAGAGAAGAAGTAAAGATGAAAATAAAGCTTGCAGTTGTATAGCGCCTTAACCTCAGGATGCCCCAAAGCACCTCATAGACAATGAAGTACTTTTTTGAAGTGTAATCACTGTTTTAGTATAGCGAAACGTAGCAGCCAAATTGCACGCAGCCAGGTCCCACAAACAGCAATGAGAAATGAACAATTAATGGGATTGATTTAACTCTTCCTCCCCGCCATGGCCAAAAACAGGTGGGAGGAGCTGTTAAAATGAAATGGGGGACTTACACAATCCATTTGTGCCTCTACCTGGCTGACTACAATTTTAGATTGCAGGAGGCAAGGATATCTGCCGATGATGTCCTTCATTAATTATGCAGATCAGGCTCCGATGACACCATCAGGGCCCAAGTGCTATTTTTGCCTGAGGCCTGAGCAAAGGAGCAGTAGTGGCTTTTTGGCCAGGCCAAAGCTGCTGGAAGCTGCATCGAAGACTAGAAGGGCCAGTAAAGTCCGTTTTTAAAATTTATTTGGTTTCCTTTTTGACCAGGACGCACATGAGAACTCCTCTGGGCCCCACAAGGAAACCTTGGGCCTCCCCTGCTCCCAGTCTTCCCTCCCTCTTGCCTGACTGCGATTCCCCAGCTGACCGACCCTGATCCACTTACCTTGTGTCAAGGACCATTCCAGCAGGTCCCCAGAGGCAACCTCAGAGCCAACCGGTTTTAACGGCCGAGCAGCCACCACCCGCTGATATCCTGATCGTATTGGTCAGGACGTCAACAGCAGCCTGTTAATGAGGCCCAGCAATTAGAATCGGCTGCATTCCTGCCTGGGAGCAAAAATTAACTGCAATCTGTTTCAGTGATGATGGTTGCAGGATAAATGTTGGCCAGGACACTGGCAGAACTCTCCTGCTCTTCTTCATAAAGTGGCATGGGATTTTTTTAACATCCACCTGAGCAGGCAGATGGGGCCTCAATTTAACTTCTCATCTGAAAGATTGCAGCTCCGACAGCGCTAACTCCTAACCCTCCATACTGCACTGAATTATCAACCTGGATTATGTGTTCAGGTCTCTGAAGCTGGTCTTCAACCCACAAGCCTTGTGATTCAGAGATGAGAGTGCTACCACTGAACCAAGGTTGACATCTCAGTCATGTTCAGGTGATGTCGCGCTTGGGCTTCAAAAGAATTGTAAGGGGAATGGAAGATCGAAAGAGCTAAGGAGTTTTGAAGGTCCTAAAGAACTTGTTGGAGTTGGAGATAATAGAATCTTTAATTTCAACAATTAGGACGCAGGCAAGGTGGCATATTTGTAGGTTGCTAGAAGAAAAGAGAAAAGCTGAGGAGCAGTACCTATAGCAGTGCTGATAAAAAAAGAGAGACCACAAAGATGGTGACGGAACAGAGGCATCAAAGGCTGAGGCTAGAGAAGGATCACTTATGGCAACCTTTTTGTTGTATCCTCGAGAGAGGTTCTAAAAGATTACAATTTCCGATATTTTTGTGTGGCAAAGCATTGGGATTCTTTGCTTCTGCAGTCACTTCAATTTCACTTAAGTTCAAACTAACTGAGAACTATCCCCATCAAGCGAAAGTAGTTTCTTCCGTGAAGATCATAATCCCCAAGTGTGATTCCCCTTGGGAGTAAGATTTTGAAAAATCCTTTTCTTTTGGGGAATTAAACTGCAGTCTTTTTTTTGTCTGATGTTGCACTTACAGTACTTTTAGTTTCCGTGGAGATTGTTATCCAAGCTCAGTTGTTCCTTTGAAGTTTCTTTTAGCTAGTGACAAACTCTATTTTAATTCACTGTACCTCATTTCATGTAGATGAACACCTTATTCCCTTCTCACACGTTCTGTATATCTTTTCTATTAAAGTTATAGGGTTTTGGACTTTTATAAGAGGCAATATTGCTGCTGCACAAAGAGTTGGCCAGTCCTAGCCTGAATTTCCTCCAGGCTTCTTCCACTGCGTTGCTGTAACTTCGGTGAAAGATTGGGGGAAGCCATATTTACATGCATAAGTGTGGTTTCCCCCAAAGTTTATTTTTATTCATTCTCTGAAAATGGCTATCGCTAGCAAGGCCAGCATTTATTGTCCCTTCTCTCGTTGCCCTTGAGAAGATGGTGGTGGGCTGCTTTCTTGAACCGTTGCAGTCCATGTCGTGACAGTGCTCCCACAGTGGTGTTTGGTAGGGAGTTCCAGGTTTTCTAACCCAGTGATGAGGATGCCCTTCACATGGACACCATAAATTGGTTCAAGTTGCATTTGATTCTGTTTCTGATGAAGGTATTGAGGGATACCTCTAAAAGGCTGTGGGTGCCAGAACAATTGGAGCTTTCAAGACTGAGATAGATTTATATTGGATAAGGGTATCAAGGGATATGGAGCAAAGGTGGATAAATGGAGTTGAGGTGCAGATCAGCCGTGACCTAACTGAATAGCAGAGCAGGCTTGAGGGACTGAATGGCATACTCCTGTTCCTACGTTCCCATTCAGTGAAAAATTTGCTAATGAGGCTAAAATCAATCAAAATCACACAGGCCTAGTTGGGCATAAAATAATATGTTTTTGCTTTTCTCCACATTGTATTGTCAGGTCTTGGTCCAAATGTTTTAATGAAGGATTCTTATCTATTTGAGTATTCCAAGTTCATGTTGTGACTATAATGTGCCAGATCACAAAAGACTTGAAGAATCAAATATTCTAATTTCTTCATGAAATACAGAACAAGTGGAGCTTCAATATACCCAGATGACATTCTTTGTTGAAAGTCTTCTTTCTTTCCCCATAAAATATTCAGGTTAGGTACAGGACAACTTCTCCATCACAAAACCCCATTGACCCCAAGGGTACAAAACTACTTCATTAAAAAACCTCTAATTGGGTTACAACAGAGAGAAACTGAGAAGATAACTTGATCTTACCATCTTGTCACTACTGCAACAAATAAGACTTAGGCAGCACAAATATGTGGATTATATCAAAAAATTCTTCAACCTCTTTATTGTGCTTTCTCACAACTAAGTTGAACACCTACCAGGTTCTCAGAATAGTTCCGCTGGTTGTATCCTACACTTCAGACAGACTCATTGCTGAAAGTAGCTTTATTGTATCGGCCTTTAGTTTCTTGACAAAAAGTGGTTTGTTATGCCTTTTAACTTGTTTAGAACTTGATTGAACTGTTCTGAAGAGCTCAACTTCAGCACTTCCACAGAGTGAGAGAGACACAACACCATTTGGTAAGCCAGGGGAGATAAACGTATTCATAACAGCCTGCAGACAGCGGTTTGATGAAATGCGTTGTGTGATGTGTCAAATACTTAGGGATATGCAGTTAACTATCTTCACTGCATTTGAACTAACATGGGTAGTAGTGTATATAATTCATGCTAATGTGATGTTGCTCCCAATGCTCGTTAATGTAGAATATGTAGACCTTATTGAAGCAACTGTGTAGAAAAACGTTAGTTAGAGCATGTATTTCATGACACTTAAGTCTGCTAGTAAATCATATGATAAGTTGTGTTTGTTCTCAGCTGTGCTGCTAGGCATCTTGCAATGATGGGTACTCCTCTGAGATGCTATTGGTGGAGCACAAGTAGTCAGTGAATAATGCTGAACAGACAGCCACATGATACACGTGCAACTAGAATATGTGCCTAGGAACATTTTTATGTTGACAAGTAATGGGAATGAGTATTACTTTTTCTGGGAAAGAAGGTTTGTGGAATCATAGAAATTTCAGCTCAGGAGATCACCATTTGCCTCCCTCTGCCCATGCTGGTCTGACATCAGATTTATCTATTCGAATCTATTTTGTTCACTTTTCACCAAACCCCTTTAATATTTTTCTTTTTCAAGTGTTTATCTAATTCCCTTTTAAACATCATGAGTGAGTTGGCTTCAATAGTCATTTGTGCTAATGTGTTTCACATTCTAATAACATTTCGCCTGAATAAACATTTTCTAATCTCCCCCTTTAATGTTTCCATATTAATACTAAATTTACAACCTCTTGTTACAAATTCACTGACTAGTGGAAATTGTCTTCCATAATTTACCTTCTCACTCCTTTCAACATTTTTGATATTTCTATTAGATTCTCCTTAACCTTCACTGTTCCAGTCTATGCTGCCTGAGTTTTTCCAAGTCTCTCATCATTACAATGACCTCTCCTCCTTTGGATTTGGTTTCCCTTTGCCTTGAATTCCATTCCAAAATGTGTAAAATTTGAATAGGTGGGAGATGAAATTCTGACTCAAATCAGCATAGTCCAATGGACAAACCTTACTGCAGAACCAGAGAATCAAATCCTCCATTGTATTACTGGGAAACACACAGACAGATCCAACAGCGAGTTGCCATGGAATCTGATACTAAACACCATACGAGCAGATTTTCTTTTCAGCTTTGAACCCGAGCACACAATGATGACAGGAGAACATGTGTTGCAGGACTGCAACAAAAAAGACAATGTGAATGTGGAGAGGGAGATTTTTTTTCTATTCCTGGGACAACTATGACCCTGATTGTCCAAATTAGGTCAATTTCAGGCAGTTTTTTTTGTGAATTAGCCTAAATCAATAAGTTTGCATCAGCTGGGAGTTTGAAAACTAATTTGTCCTCATCCCTAGTAAACACAGGTTTGATTTCAAGGTGAACATACGAAAATGACTGTCAGGACAAGGTCATCTGGACCATCAAGCCTACCCCACACAGTTGCGATGCTTAAGCATTATGATTAGAAACCATCCTACCCACTACAAGCCATGTAATCCCCTGGGAGAGGCAAAAGAAAGATAAAAACCCAAGGCCACATCTGGAAAATTCCTCTCCGACTCCCCGCCTCAGGTGATCAAAATTAGTCCAGGAGACTACATTGAACTTATTTATATTACATGATATTCCACCTAAGACGTAATCTCTGCCCAGCTCTCTTCTGAAGGTGTGTACAGAGTCAGCACTCATTACATGTGCTAACAACTTGTTCCATAGGTCTACGATCATCTGGAAAAAGAAGAAATGCCTAACATCTAACCTAGCCCTAACCCTTGCGTAACCTAATCAATCTACCAAATTGAAATAATCTATCAATAGGAACACAATCTAGCCCTTTAGCATTTTTATATACCTCTATCAAATCAACCTGATGTCTACGCATATTGAAAGTGAGCAGACCCAGCTTTTGAAGCCTATCTGAGTAACTAAGGTGTTTTAAGGTGGGCATCATTATTGTGGCCCTCCTCTGAATCTTTTCCTAATCCTCTAAATCACCCACTACATGACGGAACCAAAACTGGACGCAGTATTCTAAATGTGGTCTAACCAAGGTTTGCTCCATGTAAAGTGTTAGTATATTTGGCGTTTTTTCTTCCCAAGTGCATAATATTGCACTTATGTAGGTTAAATGCCATTTGCTCGAGTTTGGTCCATTCACCCAAAGCATCTAAAGTTGCTTGCAGAAATTTATTCTCCTCCACAGTCCTAACACTAGCACAAATTTTCGTATCATCCACGAACTTGTGGACCATTCACTCAACACTAATATCTAGGTCATTTATGAAAACAGTAAAATGCAATGGCCCGAACACCGATCCCTGTGGGACACCACCGCAAACCAACCTTCAAGTAGATTCATTAATAACAACTTTTTGCCTGTGGGAATGCAGCCAATTCTTAATCCATTGCAACAACTTCCCACTGATTCCACAAGATTCTGTCTTGTAGAGTAACTTTTTGTGAGGTACCTTATCAAAGGTTTTCTGAAAATCAAAGTAGACAATTTTTAATATCCTAGTAACTTTTTCAAGTAATTCTACCAAATGACTAAGATACGACCTTCTTTTCAAGAAGCCGTGTTGAGTGTTTCTGATGACTCCTTCTCTATCCAGATGATCACAAAGAGAATTGTTTATGATCCCTTCAAGCATCTTCCCTATAAATGACATCAGACTAATGGGCTTCTCGTTCCCTGGATTTGACTTGTCACCCTTTCTGAAAATCAGGACTACATGAGCATCCTTCCAATCCAGGGGCACAATCTTAGACTTCAATGAGCTGTTAAAGATACAGGTCAGGGCTTTGCAATGCACATGTCTCATCTGTTTAGTCATCCTCCGATGGATGTTATCTGGACCAGCAGCCCGATCTTTTTTAAGGTTCCTTCTTCTGTCTAATATGAAATCCTTGGCTATTTTAATATTTACAGTTTTCTTAATCTACAGTACAGCCAATAGCTAGTAGTTGAGTATCATCCACAGGAATGAATACTGATGTGAAGTACTCATTTAACACCACTGCCATACATTGGGAGGCCATTTGAATCTGTCCTCAGTTGTCTTTCAATGGCCCTTTACAATACTAAATGATCCTCTGACTCCTAAAGTAGCTAAAACAGCTTTTACCATTGCTACCATAAGTGCTATTACCTTCCTCTCCATTAATCTCTTAGGTGCTGTGATAGGTGCTTTTGTTTCTCTTAATTGCACACCATATTTGTCTCTATTCTCCTGTGAATTATATTCCTTTAATCTGTAAAAGTGAAGTGGGGCTACAGTCGTGGCAGGTGATTTGGCATCCCACGACAGATTCTGTAAATTTCCACACTTATGTGTAGTGTGATTTTCTGTTGGAGTATCACAATTTTGCATAAGAAGTCCTATTATCAGTGAAATTGCTGGTTTCGGAGCAGATCTGAGCAATAACAAATCTCTTCCCCCAAAAGGCTGTGGATGCTGGGACAATTGGAGCTTTCAAGATCAATAGATTTTTGTTGGGTAAGGCTATCAAGGGACGTGGAGCTAAGGCGGGTAAATGGAGTTGAGGTATAAATCAGCCATGACCTAATTGAATGACGGAACAGGCTCCAGGGGCTGAATGGCCTATCTTGTTCCTAAGTTCCGACGAGTTCCTGTAATCATTAATGTTCATACAGATTTTGAAATTTTGCAGTGATGAGAAATTTACACATATTTTAGTATTGATATTTTAAGAATGTAAATGAATACAATAACTGATAAGCACTTGAGCCAAGCTATAAGTAATCTTTCTTGCAAGTAAGAGAATAGCTATTAAGATGTTATCCACGGTGATATTCAATTTACTGTATTGCCAGTTGGGCATTGTTTGGTTTGATTTAAAATGGTTCCAAAATGCTTCCCATCGCAATGGTTCATTAGGTAATAAATTACACATCTGTAGTTGTGTCATGTTATCACTGTTGTAAATCATCCCCATCAGGCCCTGTGAAATTATCGTCAACACCCTCAATATAAAATGCCTTTTGCACATCGTCCAGGATCTCTGGCTGATGTTAAAAATTACCCATTTGTCCAAGTGCGATGCATGAGACCAATTTATGCGCAATGCAACATTTCATCCGAGTACCCCTGTGAGACTCTTTTACCATACACCATCAGCCTTTCTTAAAGCACATCTGTGATCAAATAACAGCTGGATATTTATTAATAAAACAGCAGTGCCAAAATGCCTTATGGTAGCCATCTTGGGAGCACTCCCATTTTCCTCAGTCCTCTTCAATGGAATCAATTAACTTGTTTGCTTTGATAACCTGCAGGGGAGGAGAAGACTGTTTAACACGTCATGTAAAGAATTTAGCAATTAGACAGAAAGAATGAAAGAAAGACTTGCATTTATATAGCGCCTTTCACGACCTCAAAACATCCCAAAGCACTTTACAGCCAATGAAGTACTTTTGGAATGTAGTCTCTGTTGTTATGTAGGAAAATCAAAAAGTTAGTATGCAGGTGCAGCAGGTGATCAAGAAGGCCAACGGAATGTTGGCTTTTATTGCTAGGGGGATAGAATATAAAAACAGGGAGGTGTTGCTGCAGTTATATAAGGTATTGGTGAGACTGCACCTGGAATACTGCATACAGTTTTGGTGTCCATACTTAAGAAAAGACATACTTGCTCTCGAGGCAGTACAAAGAAGGTTCACTCGGCTAATCCCGGGGATGAGGGGGTGGACATATGAGGAGAGGTTGAGTAGATTGGGACTCTACTCATTGGAGTTCAGAAGAATGAGAGGCGATCTTATTGAAACATATAAGATTGTGAAGGGGCTTGATCGGGTGGATGCGGTAAGGATGTTCCCAAGGATGGGTGAAACTAGAACTAAGGGGCATAATCTTAGAATAAGGGGCTGCTCTTTCAAAACTGAGATGAGGAGAAACTTCTTCACTCAGAGGGTGGTAGGTCTGTGGAATTTGCTGCCCCAGGAAGCTGTGGAAGCTACATCATTAAATAAATTTAAAACAGAAATAGACAGTTTCCTAGAAGTAAAGGGAATTAGGGGTTACGGGGAGCGGGCAGGAAATTGGACATGAAGCTGAGTTCGGATCGGTCAAGGCCCTGTGGGTGGCGGAGCGGGCCCAGGGGCTGAGTGGTCGGGTCCTTTTCCTACTTCTTGTGTTCTTTAGATTTGAAGTTAGGATCAGATCAGCCATGATCTTATTGAATGGCGGAGCAGGCTCGAGGGGCCGATTGGCCTACTCCTGCTCCTATTTCTTATGTTCTTATGAAACGCGGCAGCCAATTTGCGCACAGCAAGGTCTGACACACAGCAATGTGATAATAACCAGATAATTTGTTTTAGTGATGTTGGTTGATGGATAAATTTGGCCAAGACACTGGGGAGAACTCCTCTTTCTTTTATTCAAAATAGTGCCATGGGAGTTTACCTCCACTTGAGCGGGCAGATGGGGCCTCGGTTTGACGTATCATCCGAAGGATCAAGAAGATTTAAAATTTGGTTTTCAGAAGAAAGCAGCCAGTTCTACCAAAATAAAAGTTTGTTTCTCAGGCTTATTGATCACTTTTGGTATTCCATGAGTGAACTAGTATCTTTGTTGGGAGGGCAAACACTTCTCCATTCCTCCACATCACCACACATGGTTATCGTCATGGTCATGTTCCAACCCTTTGCTATCACATTTGGTTACACTTCTCATGGTCATTAACAATGTTTTAAGTTGGCTGTTAAGTGAGACAGCCTCAGGCTTGGGGGTTGGAACAAAGAAAACGAGAGTGCGGGGGTGGAAAGAAGAAGAAAAAAAAGTACACAGCTAGGGCTTGCACTCGTAATCATCATGAGTGACTAATGCTGGATAATGCGCGGGTAGACATCAAGTGAGGGGACAGGATCAAGCTTGGATGTATTGCCTCATATGGACGAATTGCCTGCCAACATGGAATCATAGAATGTTACAGCAGAGAAATGGGCCATTAAGTCTGTACCAGTGTTTTTCCCCATGAGCCACCTAGTGTAACCCCACTCTCCTGCTCATTCCAGATACCATTTCATATCCCTCTTTTGCAAGCAACATTTAGCATCGAGGCTCATACATGAAGAATGGACATTTGGGTGAGGTACTGAAGGATTTCGAGCAATATTGCACTGTACCCCAGCCTGAGTCATTGCCTGCAGGAGGAGAGAAAAAAATTCTAGATCAGACAACGTGACAGGAATTGGTATAAATTTTGTTTCAAAGGCTCATTACTATTCATTCACATGTTTCATTGACTGTGAAATGTAAATAGATGCAGGCAAAATCTGACGCCTTCAGAAGGACATTGAGAACAATGATATTGTGATGACTTTAACCCTTTTCAAATAAACCAACAATGATTCCTGGGTTCGAAACAGATTTTAGGGTACTGTCTTCAGCAAGTGTGAATGCTTAATTTTGGTTAGGTTTAATGAGGGATGACCATTTAGAAAATTGACAATGGGGAATCTGATTGGGGGTTCATGGCCCACTGCTGGACTAATCAAAGAAACATTGGGCCGGATTTTTCAGTGGATATAACGACGAGGCTAACACATTGCTGTGCTTCTGGTACAGCAACTTCCAACAACCGCGCATGTACAGTCAAATGCAGAAATCCGGAAGTTGCTGACCCAGATGCGACCCTCCTCCCTAAACTCCGCGAGAATGACATCTTGCTGGCTGCCTCACTGTTCAAATGAATGGAACGGCGTGAAGTTCATACACTGTACTGATGGATACAAACTAATCTTGCCAAAAAAAGGTACATCAAGTCATTTAAAGTCTAAGTGCACTTTTAACTGTGTGGAAAGTCTTAACGACTGCCAAATAACCTCCCTGGCACTGAAAATTTACTTTTACAAGTGTGAAGTCTCATTTCTTCAGATTTTAATTGTTGTTGGACATTTAAAAAAAAATTTAAAAATTTTTTGACTTATTCTTTCGTCTTTTTTTTACCTCTGTCTCTTAATTCAATATTTCTTTCCCTGTCTTTATTTCACTTTCTGTATCTGATTTCACATTGAATTCACTATTCTAACTTACACTTCCTGGTTCAGACTCTGCGCTGCTTTTTAACATGCTTCAGTCTGATTGGTTAATGGGATACCCAGCTGCTTACCCCGTTCACACAGGTCCCAGATGCCCTGTAGGGGGCACCGTGCTGGATTGGGGGCCCCGTGAGAGGAACATGCTGTGCAAAAGCCCATGGGAAGTCTATGGGCAAGTGCAAATCTAATGAACAACAGGCATCGTTCGTTCGCTGCTCACAGGAATATTCAGCCCACTGAACTACATCTGATTCACAATATATTCTTAACATGGGACATGGACATTTGGGAGCAGATTTTGGTCTTCATCATATGGGCAACAATCTGGGGGAGCAGATCGCCCACCCATTCTAAGACCCATCCGAATTTCATTCCATTGGTGAAGACAAAAAATTCACCCTTAGTACCTTAAAGAAAAATGATGCTACATTTCTCAGTATGGACATCTTTCAACTTGACTGACCCAAAATATGATTAGATATATGTGCTTTTAGGCCATCAGCCATTTCAATATAATCTGGTTATGGGAATGCAATTGCAATACCTTATTGGTTAAGACGGTAATGAATCAGACTACATTATAAATTCATGGCATGCACTTTCATAAAGTATTTTCTGTGTTACCAGCATATTGCATTTTTCCAAATCAAGTGAAACAGCCCTTCAAGCAAATTTCTCTTATTATGTCAGCTTCCTGTGTTGCAGATAAGGTACCTTGGTGATAATTTACCTGTGGTCTTAATTATTAATCTTTTTTCCACAGAGTATGACTAAATGCTGAGTTATTCACTCACCCCATGGTTCTAATTCCCTAGGGATACATTTGGTTATGTAGAGAGTTCGTTTTTCATGTCCAGTATTTCAAAATCATTTTTCTTCTTACAACCAGGGGGGAGATGAGGATATTTTCTTTTCGCAGTGAGTTGCTATGATCTGGAATGCGCTGCCTGAAAGGGTGGTGGAAGCAGATTCAACAATATCTTTCAAAAGGGAATTGAATATATACTTGAAAAGGAAAAAAAATTGTAGGGCTATGGGGAAAGAGCAGGGGAGTGGGACTAATTGGATAGCCCTTCCAAAGAGCACAGTGGGCCGAATGGCCTCCCTCTATACTGTATAATTCTTTGATTCTAAGAGATAGCAGGTTGGCCTCTTGCCTTGAACTGGCGTAATATCAGGCAGCCCGGTTCCATTTCCTGAAAACCTAATTGACACGACCTTCCCTTTGAATGCTTCATGAGGGGGCTTAAAATCTCTGTGAGGAATCCCAAGGAAATTTCCCATAAGGGCTGCAGCCAAAAAGTTTCAACGACTCAAGATGCCTTGCTGCTCACGCATGAACATCTCTACTAAGTTTGCCGAATACAGCAATATAGATCATCTGTTGATGACCTGGCAGACAACACATGAACGCAACATATGATTTATTGCAATACTTGCTGCTTTGCTTTTGTTTTCAATCATTTTTTCCACTCTTCATTCACTTTCTCCCTTTCTCTCCTGTGAGTGCCGAATCATCTCGGCATACATTTCCTCAGGTTATCTGCCCAAGTGATTGTTCTTCATGTCTGAGCCAAGTCACTGGGAATTGGCAGGCTATTGAACCATATGGGAACACTCCAACTGAGCCCAATCTTGTCCTCAAACAATATCCACACTTTCCACCGGGGGTCACTGGATGGCAAGTTAGAATTAGAAAAATAAAACAATGTTGATTTGTATAAAAATGCTTTTAACAATTCTAATTTGTGGACACCGTGATTGTTGCTGACTCTACCTGCTCCTAAATGTGGGCCCACCCGAAACAATCATCCCCTCAAATCCAAGTCATTTAATGCTTCAGACACCAACCATCCCCAAGACGCAATCAAAATACCACAACAATCCACGGAGAGGACATGAAATTGAAATTTCCTTTCATATATACACACAAACACACACACCACATACCCAGACACACATGCACAAACATACACACACAACCGAGAAGGTTCACTCGGTTAATCCCGGGGATGAGGGGGCGGACATATGAGGAGAGGTTGAGTAGATTGGGACTCTACTCATTGGACTTCAGAAGAATGAGAGGCGATCTTATTGAAACATATAAGATTGTGAAGGGGCTTGATTGGGTGGATGCGGTAAGGATGTTCCCAAAGATGGGTGAAACTAGAACTAGGGGGCATAATCTTAGAATAAGGGGCTGCTCTTTCAAAACTGAGATGAAGAGAAACTTCTTCACTCAGAGGGTAGTAGGTCTGTGGAATTTGCTGCCCCAGAAAGCTGTGGAAGCTACATCATTAAATAAATTTAAAACAGAAATAAACAGTTTCCTAGAAGTAAAGGGAATTCGGGGTTATGGGGAGCGGGCAGGAAATTGGACATGAATTTAGATTTGAGGTTCGGATCAGATCTGCCATGATCTTATTGAATGGTGGAGCAGGCTCGAGGGGCCGATTGGCCTACTCCTGCTCCTATTTCTTATGTTCTTATGTTCTTATATACACACACATGTGCAGTATATTTTTTGAATCTCTATTTTTCTGAGTATAATAATGTACAATCAACTATCCAAACCAATGGACAGAAAGAAAGAACTTGCATCTATGATTAAACATTGCAAAAACAGTTGTTTGATTGGATATCCCATTTGTTTTTCAGAATGGGTCTGCAAGATCTGTGACAGTTGCCCAGGGCGACTCCACCTCTGATTTTTCCCTCTTCACAGATGATCAACGTCTGGCCCATACTCGGCATTTTCCACAGTATCGTGGTTAAGATCAGGAACACACAGTCTGGGCAATTATATAGTCACAAATCCATCCCCTACCACTCCCACTGTGCTGTCCCGGAAGTCATTTTTGTTAATATTTGAATTTGTGCAAATTCACACTCCTTGGGGGAGAAATTCAACATGTACACGAAAATGGCAGTAAAATGGGCTCAAAATTGGCTTGTCCCTCTCACCAACATCTTGGGCCCACATATGTGGGCCCAATGATGTTGGAGAGATGGACAAGCCAAATTGGTTTTGTGCCTCATTTGATTACGATTGGTAAGCTGCCAGCGCTACTTAAGCTGTTTATTGACAGCTCACCGATTGCTGGACGCGGAAAATCAGGCAGCAGTGGCGCCCTTTAAAAGCAGCCTGCACCTCTTAAATGGGAGATGCACTTTGGCTGTTACGAATCAGAGCTCTCAGTCATTGCTGGAAAGTGAAGATGGCAGCTAGAACAAGTTCTACAAGGGTGTCCCAGTTTTCGGAAACTGCTCTGGAGGACCTCGTGGAGGTGGTGACCAGGAGGAGGGAGCTGCTCTTTTCAGCAGTCAGAAGAAGAGTGCCAAGTCAAATAGACAAGCAGCAGTGATCAGAGGTGGCAGAGCAGATTAATGTGAAGAGCATTGCACACAGGATGTGGCTGCAATGCTGAAAGAAATTCAGTGATCTGACCAGAGCCGCTAAGGTAAGACTCCTGCTCACATCTCTCTTACTCTCTGCTTAGCCCTGCACCACCTGTAGCCCCAGCACTCTATAGCCTTCCCTCGCTTGCTTCCATCACTCTCCTCTAATCACAGCAGCACAATTTACTCAACCTCCTTCTGCTGCTACTTACACACTCTGCACCTGCTATTGTCCTCACAATTACTTTCCTCACTTCCCCACATCTGTGTCATCTATCAAGCACCATTCACAGTATTCTACCCTGACATGTACAACCTTTCAGCAGGTCACACAATAATACTCTCTCTTCTTGCAGGACAAGCTGGCACACAATACCAGGGAGCAGAATAGAACAGGAGGAGGGCCACCATCCCTACAAGTCCTGTGCCCATTAGGCAGAGGGTGAGTTAAGAGTGTCACAACTGGCGAGACAGGAGGATAAGCTCCATAGGGTCTTTGGTCATCTTACCCTCCTTTTCTCTTTTCACTGAACTATCTTCCTCATACACACTGCACGACAACAGGGGTGCTGCTTTGCACTGCCACCCATCTGTCTCTACTAACCTTTGCCACTAACTGCTAACTCTTGCCAGTAACTGCTAACCCTTCTCCCTCTTTTCTCTTTTCAGGATCATCACAAGTACCGGCTCAGTTGCGGCAGAGGAAGGGGAGAACAGCCCTTCTGAGCACTCGCTGTCACTCGATCTTACCCTTGCAAGCACCAGCTCAGAAATTGGCACCTTGTGCACTTCAGAGGGGTCTGCACAGGGAGATACACCGAGCACAAGTGTGCAGGAGAGGTGGGGGGGGAGAGCATATTCTGGCTCTGCTGCAGAGGGCTCAGATGTTGACTTCAAGGGCCCAGCCTGTGGAGGATTCATGGCTGTGCACCACCAAACTTCTCAGCACATTGGACTGTTTGCCAGCGAGCCTACGCACAATGTCGGACAGTGTGGAGGAGTCTGCCTCCAACTTGTGTGGAGTCATCACCCAGGGCATAGAAACACTGCGGTCAACCATGAGCGTGTGAACTCACCCCTGTGCACACTACAGCGAGGCCCTCACTTATGGAGCCTTTGCTGAGAATTCTGACAGCTTTGATGGAAGCTCAGACTGCTGCCACTCTGGCTCTGGGTTTCAACATCTCCTCCAGCTTGCAAGGAATGCAGGAAAGCAGGGTTAGGGGCTTCCAAACCATCCCATCCCACCTGCACTCTGTTCTCGCGCAAAGCAGTGGGAATTCTGAGACGCTTGAGTGCTGGGAAATGGAATTATTTGCCATTATTTCGTACAATACTTTTGTTCTTGATCTTTCACTCAGAAGGTACTGAACCGAATTGGACCAAACACATTTTACTTATTACAACCAGCAGAAAGCATACTACAAAATTAAGACCTTTTTTTATTAGAATCTGTTTTCAAGAACATGGAATTTGAGGATGCAGCTATTGAAGTGAAAGGTCACCTTGATTTTTAGGTGCTCAAAAATAACTGCAGAAAAGTTTAATTTTTTTGGGTGGGGGTGGGGGATTCACGCTTTTATTATTGAAATGAAAATGTTCCTTTTTATATGACTCTCCTTAACTTCCTGCATGCCATGCATCTTCAGTCATAAAGGCAAGATGTTCTGGGCCGCAGAGTCTTCCAGCTTCACCATCAGACCAAAGCCCTGAACCTTCTAGTTTCTCCACCTCTGAGATGGAGGCTGTAAGATACTCTATCCAATGAGCTAGCTCAATCTGACCACAGTGTGCGGCCAACTGCAAAACACATACTGAGGTTGGGAGTTTAAACAAGGATCCTGTGGCCGGCATGGTAACTGTGCTGCCAATTGCTTCACCATGGGAGTGGTGGGATGCAAATCCATGTACTCGGTTATTACAATGCAAATTTCTGATCAGAAATGTGCCAGCGGAGGACGTATCAAGTGAAGGGCAGTTACTTGTTGGGAGGAGAAAAGACCGAAAAATCAACAGGAGGTCACCTTGGGCCACTGGCATGCATCTGTTTATTTAAGGTTGCAAAAGGAGATAAGGAAAACCTCGTGAGGAGCTTGTTAGGCTCAACTGGTGATAGTAAATCAAAAATAAGCCATCACAATCTTAAGTCCAGCACTGTATCCCTATAACCAACTGGCTAGCCTTAGGGCAAACATTAAAAGTACAGTGAATGAGACTTGGTGGTGCAGTGGATGAGCAGACTGAGCTTTCATGCCGTAGATCTGGTTACAAATTGAAGGGATGAAAGTCTCCATTTTCTTCCAGTTGTAAGAGCTCAATGCGGTTTGAGATTGGACAGACTTAATCCAGAACCTTAGTTCAAGTGGGGCCACAGCACAAAAAGACTCAATCTGGTATGAACTGGCACCATATTGGAACTGTCACTCAGAGAAGCCACGAAGATGGCAGCATGTGAGTGATGGGAAAAAAATAAATCGTAGCGGTGAATCAGCATTTAGCAGGGTAAAGAAAGCATGACTCTGCATCGGACCTGTGCTTTAATCTAACCTGGGAGTGTTCAACTGATGCTGTGAGAGCGACATTAAAAACTTCTCTGTTCTCCAATATGGGCATAAAACTTAAAAAAAAAATTAACAATTTTTAAAAAAATGGAAAGTGCCATCACATCAGCACTTGTAATCTACTTTGGCTTTAATGATGTCTGTTATGATAGTGCACTTAACAGGTTGGGAAAACAAATTGCGAGAAGGCTAATAGGCAGATGGAGGTGTATTATCATCTCTTCCTTCATCAACCAAATCTCTCTCATTATGCAACAATGCTGGTTTAAATTACCTTTAATTTCCAGTATGTGATTCATCAAACCCTAAATTGAATCTGTATTTCCCCGATCCCTCATTCAAAAAGCTGCAGGACTGATTTGCTCACTGCAAATGAAAATTGCTATTCTGCAACGCTTCATTAAAGGCGGAAGATTCCAGTAAACCCACGCTTCCCATTCCTACTCAATTATTTTCAAGTCAGAAGGTTCTGGAAGGTGTACGACAAGAACAAAATGACTGGATGCAGCGATTGTTACCACTTTAATGAGAAGCCACACCATTTGGAAATGACAGCACAGCACAGATGACAAGTATTGAGCACTCCTGTCAGCTCCTTTGTGAGTAGTGGTGAGCTCTGCACACTCTGATAAATGTCAGACACACTTGCTGACAACTGGTAAAGGTTTCTCACATCAACGCTGTTGCTTCAACCCAAAAAAAGAAAAAACGCAAACTAATGATGATTGTGCTCCAGCCTTTCAAGCTTACAACTGAAATGTACAAGCGATGAGGAAATTTCCAGATGATTTTGTGGGAATCCAACCACCCTCCTGGAATATGGGGATCTCATTGTTCTGTGTATTAATTTTGTATTCCCATTGTAACACCCATTCCCAGTGAAAGATGACAATGAAATGATTGTTTGACTCCAAGATTACCTTCATCTATGTGGGCAAGCTAAAAACAATAATGCCAGTGATTATTCCAAATGATTAAAATGGCTTTTCAAAAAAAAATAATAAACGACAGAACTATTTAAGAAACCATTATTTTTTAAGTGTCAATATTAAGTAATCTTTGGAAGACTGAGCAGAAACTATTAAAGAAAATGATTAGCTGAGCTCAATTCACTGTACGATTTATTATTTGAAAGTGATTTATTTTACAATGTAGAATCATTACTTTTGACAAGGAAAATGAAAGAATATTGATTATGAAATTTTGAGAAAATGTTAATTGCAAATATTAATCTTTGCGATTTCCTCAAACTGAATCTACATTGAAGTTAAAAGAGATTCCTTATAAAAGAAAGACTTTTGTATTTATATAGCGCCTTTCACGACTTCAGGACATCCCAAACTGCTTTACAGCCAATAAAATACTTTTGATGTGTAGTCACTATTGTAATGCACGAAATGCGGCAGCTAATTTGTGCACAAGGTCCCACAAACAGCAATGAGAGAATGACGAGATAATTTGTTCTCAGTGATGTTGGTTGAGGGATAAATATTGGCCAGGACACTGGGGAGAACTCCCCTGCTCTTCTTTGAAATAATGTCATGGGATCTTTTATGTCCACCTGAGAGGGCAGATGGGGCCAGTACTGCACTGGAGTGTCAGCCTAGATTTTTTAATAACAGATACAAAACTTACAATATTGTAGGAGATTCGATATTCCTCATGGACCTGGGCTGTGAATGATGCTGAATAAATATCACCACCAATGTCACTAAATTCTTTTATTTCTTTTGAATGATAGCAAACCTCCTGTGACATTGCTGTTGGTGAGTTATAGGATACATTGTTTTATAACAATAAGGTTGAACAAAGTGTGATGGAAATGTATTGCAGAAAGTAAGTATGACCCCAACATGAAGAGCATGGTGCATGGAAGACTTTTAATATATAGATAATCAACATTCTGAACACTGAATATATTATGAATCCATTAATTAATGAGTCATCTCTCACATAAAGTGTGAGCTACATGAAAAGCAGTGCTCCCTGGGGAGTTCTTTGTCAAGTTAACACACTGACCCCATGATAATATATTCAAAATAATTGGTCTGCCAACATAACTCGAAAGCTTTTTTCCTCCTGTTGAAATGAATTCCTTGCAGGTAGCTTGAGAGTGCATTACTGTAGCAACGCATTATGTCCATGAGAAGTGGGAGCATGTGGTTAGTTAACTGTTATGAATCGACACAAGGAATTAGAAGAAATGTATACTTGGGAGAAGAATCCACAAAAGAGGGATAAAAATTGGATCAAGCTCCTACTTTATCAAGTCCACAATGAGGCCTTAACATCTTTCATGGAAGAACTGAGGCTGGTCTCCAGTTAACCCTTCAGTGTTTCTCTCATCAAATCACCATGTTTGTAGCAATCAAACATTGCCAATGGCATGAATGTTTTTTTTACACCATCCAATATCCCTTCAAGAACAAGCACTGACTGAATTAGAAGCACCCAGAACCCCCAAACAGGACCCAACTTAACGTGGATCTTTACATTCAGACTAAAGAGGTTGAAGTGGGTGATAGTTTGAGGCAGATCTAAAACTAATGATGTACAGTACTTCAGTTATCACCCATCCTGTTAAATACCTGCTCTCATCACATCCAGTCTGATGGAACAAAGTCGCCCAGCCTTAAAATAAAGGAGCCATTTAAGAAATAGAGATTTTTTTTTTTTACAAGTTTAAGTGAGTAACCAGGAGCTCGTCTGATGTTTCAGCATGAAACAAATCATGAGTCAGTATTCATTTTCCAGTGACTTAGACTTGTCGTGACATGGTTGACCAGAACAAGTTTTCAGCAACATTATTTTTCGTGAGAATCGAGTTTTGAAAAGCACACTTTAACTATCTGATGTGATATTCGGCAAGGCAGCTTTACTCTTATGTAACGTTGTTTTATGTTATCTCTAGACATTGTGTTAATGGGAAGTGAAAACACCAATTAGTCTTGAGTGGAGCTTACCTTGCATTTGTGCCACTGTTGGACATGAAAGTGCAATGCCAACTAATTATGTTGTAAAGAGACGTGTCGTCAGCATTAATAGAATATTTTAGCAGTGGCGCCAAGAGGCAGCAGGCTCCATTTTAGTTTACATTTTGTACAATTACGCACATTTTTAAAAACGGTGACAGTTTTGAAATGTAATGCTTTGCTTGTTGAAGAAATGTTAATCTTGATTAACTGTGATGGATGGGATGTAACAGTTAAATTGAAGTTACATTCAGCTGAGCAGCACAACAGATAGTGAATCTGGTGTGGGTGTCACATGACACAGTAGTCAAATGTAGGTTCTCGCCAGCAATTTTCCACAAGGCTCCTAATCTGATTCCATCAATCAAGAAAGTGCATGGGGGCGGGGGTGGGGGGTGGAGGGGGAAGAAATTAGCAGACAAGTCACCTGAACCAATGTCATGCATTCCTTATGCTGAAAACGCTGACTTTAGAACAGAACTATAATGCAGCACTGCTGTCTGTACAGGTAACAAAACCCACCTAAAGAGACGATATTTATTAGCATCTCCAGACACAGCAATGCTTTAACAGCTTGTGTAAATGCTGCCTCTGGAATTAGAAGCCACCATTTTCTCCCAGTAGACTGCACTGAGTCAGATTGTGACAAAAATGTGCTTTTTGCCATATTCAATTTTTCATTAGGATTCTTTACAGCTAGAAACAGCATGTGAAAGGTTAATGTAGGTCACAGATATTTAAGATCAGTCATGGCTTGCTACTTTCTGCAAGATGAAAGGGTCACTTGAGATATATTGTTCCTTCGAAGCATTTTGTAATAACTTACTGTTTAGATGTTGTCGTATTCAATATGCTTAGTTTGGCGTTTTGGTCACAAGAGTTGGACTACAAGTTGTCTCCATCGTTGATTAGGAGAGGCATTTAGTTCCATTTATCACAGATAGATGGGGGAGGGGCAAGCAACCCTGTTGTCAAAGATTGGCTGTCGATTTCATGTTTATTAAAGAAATGCAGTCTTTTGTGGATGGCTTTTGATCTAATTATTTTTATTTGTTCTTGGGATGTGGACAACCCTGGCAAGGATGTATTTATTGCCCATCTGTAGTTGCCCTGCGGTGGCGGTGGGACTTCCTCTAGAACTGCTACAATCCTTGTGAGGATGCTATTCCCCCAATTGTGTTCGGCAGGGAAGTTCAAGATATTGACCCAGCGATGATGAGGGAACAGCGATATATGTCCACTTCAGGATGGGTGTGACTTGGGAGGGGAACTTGGAGCTGATGGTGTTCCCACAACATTGCTCTTCTTGTCCTTCTTAATGGTTGAGGCAGCAGTGGAGAGAGGAGTACAGGTTCATAGCTCCTTGAAAGTGGAGTCACAGGTGGATAGGGTGGTGAAGAAGGCATTCAGCATGCTTGGTTTCATTGGTCAGAACAGTGAATACAGGAGTTGGGATGTCTTGTTGAAGTTGTACAAGACATTAGTAAGGCCACACTTGGAATACTGTGTACAGTTCTGGTCACCCTATTATAGAAAGGATATTATTAAACTAGAAAGAGTGCAGAAAAGATTTACTCGGATGCTACCGGGACTTGATGGTTTGACTTATAGGGAGAGGTTGGATAGGATGAGACTTTTTTCCCTGGAGGGTAGGAGGTTTCGGGGTGATCTTATAGAAGTCTATAAAATAATGAGGGGCATAGATAAGGTAGATAGTCAAAATCTTTTCCCAAAGGTAGGGGAGTCTATAATGAGGGGGCATAGATTTAAGGTGAGAGGGGAGAGATACAAAAGGGTCCAGAGGGGCAATTTTTTCACTCAAAGGGTGGTGAGTGTCTGGAACGAGCTGCCAGAGGCAGTAGTAGAGGCGGGTACAATTTTGTCTTTTAAAAAGCATTTGGACAGTTACATGGGTAAGATGGGTATAGAGGGATATGGGCCAAGTGCAGGCAATTGGGACTAGCTTAGTGGTATAAACTGGGCGACATGGACATGTTAGGCCGAAGGGTCTGTTTCCATGTTGTAAACTTCTATGATTCTATGATTCTAATGAGTTACTGCAGTGCATTCTGTAAGTATGAAAGATGCCTTTGCCCATTGCCTTTTGTTTCAGTATAACTTCATAGTGGTTTGCCATCATATTCCTGTGAGTAAGCCTGTCTGAGAAAAAAAATGTCCACATTGAGCGTTTCAGTTGCCCAACCAACAGTCTCAGAGGTGTTCTGTTTTGAAAGTTTTGTGTCGACCAGAAGAGCTGGGTCAGAAACCGTGATATATTCCACAATGCAAGAAGTGAGTCTACATTTACAAGTCCATCTTTACAGAAAAATTTAGTGGGGCCTTTATTATTTTGGGGGTAGTGGAGTATATAATTCACTTAATATACCATTTACTGTTGATACACCTATTTCATTTAAGTATAATAATTTGATGGTTCAGAGTCTTAGTCTGGTAACAGTGTATGTTCATTGTGCCTTTCAAAGTGAGGATGATCATATGGCAGCATGTGGTACATTCTGGTAGCCAGTGTATGAGTTAAGGCTTCTCTGTTATGATCCCTAGGTCTCACTAGCATTTACCTTGACATTGGCAGGAAAATGTATACTTTGGATCTTGGGGATGTGAAGTCTGCTAATAAGGGTGGCCACTATTGCTGATTCCAAAGAAATATCTAATGCAAAACCCCCCAAAAATGTGACACTGGTCAATCCATTCATTCCCAGACATCAGGAAAAGTCTGACAGCCACAACTTTGAGATCATTGGAACAGCAGTGCACAAGCTAAATCTGCTTTAATATCCTCATTAACAACACAATGGGAGGAAGACTTAAAACAACAGTTAATAGAAGGGGCAATTAGGAATAAAACTTGTAGTACAATGAACCCTTGGATGAGTTAAAAGAACATATATTAAGATGTGGTCACTCCTACTCCCACAAGCAGGAACGCCAGTGTAAACGTGTAATTTGGTGAACTCTCCCTCATCTTTCCTGATGCGGGTATTTTTTTTCTGTCTCTATTCTTCTCCTCTCCAAATGACACATGAGTTACTAAATTAGCGTAATGAAACCAGGCCTAAGGCTGTTCATATTCTGATGAGTCAAATGCAGCATTGCATATCAAGTAAATTGCCTGCAGAGTAACATGTGATGAAGCCCTTAAATTACCCAATAGACCATGTCCTTGTGTTAATAAATTGTACTGTACTCCAGAACTGTTTTCTGTATTCCATTTCAACCTGGGGGAAGAGTTATGTCATATTCAAAAGCGAGACACGCAGCATAAACTCCTTCGATTCCTTCATATACAGTATCATCACTCACATTTACAAGCACATAAAGGCAGTCTTGAACAGGATGTGATCATTAATGAGATCCCTGCTAATGGGAACCTTTGCTTAAAGGGAAAATTTGCTCAGCCACTGATCCAATCTCAACTTCACTATTTAGTGATGAGCAACCGCATAAAAGAGATTGTGCTACTTGATATCGGGAAATGTCGCTAACCAGAGTTTTTTTCCTGCAATGAGCAAAACACAATTAACTGCAGCACTTCACACATTCTGATAATGTTCCCAGTGTGTGTTGAGTGTAATCTTAATCCTGCTATGGTGTTGGTGCAGAGAACATTTCAGGGTACTATTTAGACAGATTGGCACTTCTGACAATATATCCTGCAATAGAACCAACACCGTCCCTCTCTCCCTCGCCTATTTTAAATGCATCTTTCTCCCCTCCCTCCCAACATAATATGCACCAATTCCCAGTTGATAGGCAGGCAGGTTGCCTGCTCCCAGACCTTTGATAATGGCACTTTGATGTGACATTTATGTTGTAATAAATGGTTCTGTAATACAGCCTGAAGCTGGCAGGGAGTGGAATTCACCATGTTCAGACTGGTCCATCATGAGAGCCCTGAAGCGTGTCAGGTCTTGGCCATCTGGAAGAGTTGCTGAAATGAGCCTCAATTAATGATCAATATATAAGTGCTGTTTATAATAGACTAATGTCAACATGTCATCGAGACCCAGACATTTCACAATTATCAAAAGGACGGTCATTATACCAGTCTGATGTCTGGCATGGAATAAAACCATCCTCTAATAGGTCTCTTTAAAAGTTATTCATATTACTAAAATACATCAACATTTACAATAAATATTCTTGCCTATAATATTATTCGAACTTCCTTCTTATTAAACCTGTTGGTTGAATTACCATCATGAATTCTTCAATTTGCTTAAGTATCAAAAACAACATTTTTGCTCTGAGGTTGTTAAGACCTGATGTGAGTTCTTTTCCAAATCAACCATGAATGATCACTCTTACTTCTACCATTCACTTCTTCACTTCTGTCTTGCTGTTCATTATTTTGATTACTTGTTTAGTAAATGCTGATTGATATCACAGAATTTGTTTGGAATGACTGCTCGAATATATGCTTATACAGAAATTACATTTCACCGCTGTACTGTCAGCACGGGAAAAATGAGACCAGCAGCAAAGACCCTGAGAAACTAGCCACACAGGCACCGAGGCACAAAATTGGCAGAGAACATCAGATGAACTGGCGCCCATTAACAAAATGGGTGGTGGAAACTGAGACCGCCAGGAATACACACACACACACACACACACACACACACACAGAGCCTCAAGAATATGGGGGGGCGCATGGGGACAAGCACCCAATCACAAGATGGCTTGAGAAATTAGGACTGACAGGCACCCAGACATCAGATTGGAAGTGCAGAGATGGCACTGGACCATGTCAATCTGGACGACAGTCAATATACAGGCAATGAAGCTTGACACAAAATATCCGTTTTAGTTGCCCAGTCTTTGCAGCTTCACTTAGCTCGGTTCTCTTTTATTTTTTAAAAAGAAAAGAATTATTACGACTACAATTAATATCTCGGCTCACTCAAAGGTATTAAAGTGATTCTGGCCAAACATCAAACTTCCTCAATCGCAGATAGATGAAGAATTACTGATCTCGTGCATTTCTTAGAGGAGGGATAAATGTGTGTGTTCTTACTCCTCAAATCAATAGGGTTTGCAAGAATGAACGTCAAATGTCACAGACTTATTAAGTATACAGTAATTAAACACACACATAAAGCAGCAGTACTTACGGCCAAACCTTTGCAAGTTTAGTCGGAGGATTCAAATGCATTACAATTCTGACCTTGATATACAGGCTGCAAACGTTAATCGAATCCCAAAGTATCTGTTCCAACACCAACTTTTTATATCCTTTTCTTATCCCCTCTACATGACAATCCATCCGTTTCTGCATTACCAACTACAACTCCATACAAGGTGAATCTTAATGAGCTTCTTCCCTTATCATTAACTTTAGTTTTAACGAGTTCTTTTGCCGCAGACCGGTACAACTCCCCCTATCTTGTTATCTGATTGATAGTTTCACTTTTGTTGCTAGTCTACCAGGTGAAACTTCTAACTATAAATCTGTACCATTCCATACCGATCTCCTGCTTGTAAAAAGGAATTGAAGGGGGCAGGGGGGAACAAAAATCTTGGAATTGTTCTCTCAGACATAGGAAGACAAGGGAACCTGGCGAGGACAGGGGTGATGGAGGCTCGGGTGTTAGTGTCGGAGAGGACGCATTCCAGATGACTTCCAGCTTGTGAATGGTAGAAGTGAGAAGGCCAGTGGGAATAACGTTGGAGAAATACAGCCGTGAGGTGATAAAAGTGAGCAGTAGCAGGTTAGCAGTGGAAGGGGTGAGCCAGGACAGAGGCCAGATGTTTTGCGGAGGTGAAAGCAAACGGTTTTGTGACAGATTGGACATGCATCTCAATCAGGCACACAGCATAGAAAGTGGGTTTTCTGCATACCCAGTATTGCACACTAACCAATATTTGAGGGCAGGTCAAGCTATGCTAGAAACGAAGGAGCCAGTCACTCACTTGTCTGGCATCTATGAGAAGCGACAGCAGCCTTATGAATTATGCCCTGCAATAGGCATAATGTACGATACCAGTACCAGCGTCAGCTAGTGCGCGGTGTGTATTGCCTTTGCATGAAATTCCATGGTCTGATCTGTCTAGTATGACAAAGCTGAGTGCTTTGATCAGGCGCGACTGTGCATACGCACACACTTCTAAAGACAACCAGTTCAGTCAGGGATCTTGTAAACAATAATTCAATCGAAAGGTTCAACAAGAGAGGCAGCTTTAGTAGCTTGGCCCATCAGATAGTCAGCACAAGAGTCTAGTCCATTTCACCAAGAGTGTTGGGGTTTTAAATTGCATGTTAATGCAGGCTTAGAGGAGTTTTTCCAAACAGAACTTGACCCTTGAGATTGCAAAGAATTGTGCAGCAGATGAAATGTTTGCATAAAACAGGCCCCGATATTAAAAAGGACGGCTGAGCAAAAGCACAAGGGTAAACAAGTGTTATGAAAACTTTGGGCGAAATCATTAAACGTCTGACCTGGGCTAAGCCACAATGCAATTTAATAAAATCCAACACAGAAAGGGCCTAAATTCAAAGGTGAGCAAAATGGCATCACAATTTCCACTGTAAATCATACTAGGGATGAATTCCACAGAAGGCTGTGATGCATGAGGCGTACTAAACAAAACATGCAGAGAGAGTGAGGATCTCAAAACCAAAGGTTACGGATAAATCAGCTGTTTCACGGAAATTTGTGTTTAAATACGGGAACAGCATCTGTTAAATGTTTTTCCTTCCCATTCCTCAACCTGACTACCTGCGTTTTATTGAGTGTTGTGCAAAGGTTGTATTCTGACAAGGCCTCCCAATAGTTGAAGAAAGAAACTAGGCCTCTGTTTTTAAACCGCTGCTCAACATCCCAACAGGTACTTTTATTCCACTTAATCTTGGGTTCTCCCATTTCCTGAAGGCATCTAGTCTTGCTAGGGGACAGCTCGAGGAATACTGACCAGTCTTTGGGACAACACCTCAGTGGCCACTCTCCATAAGTGCACCTGGGCAGACAATTCAGTCATAGAGGCACCAGAGGTGAGCGGGATCCTGTTCTCACCCAGATATCTGCACACATACATTTTCCAGGGTAGTCATTGGATCAACAGCAGAATCGAGAGCACTGGCTGCTTCCTCTACCTCTATGCACTGAAGTCAACTGTAGAATCCCTGCTGAGAACAGCCAACTAGCACTCACTGGGTGTTGACATAGTAGAATTTCTTAATATTTGTGAATAAAAGTCACATGCAAATATTGACTGCTCTTGAGCACTGTGGTCATAAACCATTGATCTTAAGAGTATCAGATTGTCCAAAAGTGTGAAGGCTGAGTGCCTTATTACACAATCGCATTCTGCCACCCAAGGGACAATGACTTATGGTTCAGACAACTGCAGTCAATACTTCTTCTCCATCTCTATCCTTTAACAAATGTAGGAATCGGAAATGTTCCTTGCTCGGCAGTCCGACGATGAGGCTTGTAAACGGCAAGTTCCCAGGCTGTCAGTGAAGAGTGCCTTTGCAGCTGGGCCACTTCTTCCAGAGAGGAAAGAAGAAAAATAGTTGGTGATGCACCCAAGCTATTTTTGTGCTTTGCCTCACAGCGAGTAGCAGAGTAGCATTGGCAGCCCACTTTCCAGCACAGGAGACAGATGGATATTAAGAATTGAATGGAAACGGCCCATCAAGTTAGTTTCTGACACAGACCGTGTAAAACCTGTTCTATTCTCAGCCGCACTAAGTCCCAGCTCTCATCACCCTGTCCTGTGTCATGGCGCATCAATTTCACAGTTCTTGTCCTGGTTTTCAGATTTCTCCATGGCCTTGCCCCACTCTACCGCCGTGACCTTCACCTGCTTTGTGCTGCCCAAAAGCACCCTTTGCTCCTCTAACACCAGGCTCCTTCCACACTGCCACTGGCAACCACTTCCTCAATGGCTGCACTCTGGAGCTCTCCACTCGGTTCAATTCATCTTCCCACCAGCCTCCCTGATTTCGACAACCTCCTCTTCAACTGTGGCTTCTGTTCCCCAGCTTAACCCTTTCTGTTTTTAAGCCATGAGTGGTTGATGCATCCGAACCACTTAATCTTCTGAGGAAAGCTTCCCACGTGTCTCCCTGCCCTTCAAAGGTACATCAAACAAAACACTGGAGCACCTACCAAATCTTAGTTCCTCTATTTTCCATCACTGTTTGATTCCATTTCTTGATATGGCATGTCCATGTCTCAGTTGAGGAACCATGATATTCGATGTGGCATTCAACCATCTCTATCTGTACTTAGAACCTTCAAATGCACACTTGCTGTACCCTCAGAGTCCACAGAGTCCTATCAAACATCATGTTCTGTTCCCCATCCATCATTTTCTATTGTACATGAAGCTTGGGATAAAGGGTAGCGGGAGACAGTACTGACACAGAGCCTTGAGGCGCCAACAGCAGTCAGCGGACTTTTCCCTTAATTTTCTCCTGAAGGTAATGACTCGTGTTGCTGAATCGTTCCGCAGATGCCAGCCAGCAGTTCCCCTGCTAAAATGGCCATTCTTCATATATGAGTCAGTCAGTGTCGGCAGACTATTCAACCATGGAGGGCATCAGAGGTGAGCCTGATCCTGCGTTACCTGACACGCATTTCCAGCGAGAGTTAATCGAAAGCGTTGGGGAAAGGAACATCGTCTGATTCTTTTCCCCGTCCCCGGTCCTGCAAATTGGAGTGCCCCTGGGGAGCACTCTGGCCGGGCTCAAGAGAAGTTATCAGTGCCTCAGGCCTCACATTACGCAGTGCACTATTTCACTCCTGACACAGGTATAAATGATACACAGCCACAAGCAGCTTCATGCTGCTTTTGCAGCCGAGGGTTGGGTTGGCCTTATTTCTACTGTGCCGTTGGGAGACTTTCTCCGCAGTGCCCTGATGAAATTCTCTCAACCGTGCAAAAGAGGCCTCAGCACCATTCAATAAGTTACCACAGTCAGGGTTATAGAGCAGAGAATGATCCAGTGCAACGGCAAGAACAAAGACAAATTATATAATTAATAATTTAATTATTCATTTAATAAATTAAAATTCAGCTTGATTTCCCCAAAAGGGCTAAGTTACTATACGCTGAGCAAGTTTCCATTACTTTTACACGGACTTAAAAACTTGGGACATCACTGCCATCTCCTCTCTTTCATTGCCAACTGACAATGCTCAGTTAAAAGTGTGGCCCACTGACACCAACTGGCAGGAAATGGTATTTTGTCACAAGCAATGGCTCTTCAGCAGAATCAAAATGATCAGTTTGGTCCAAAGTTTGAAGAATAAAGATGTGCCTTACTTTGATACAGTCTGTGGCATTCACTCCTCCCACTGAATTAATCAACCTTAATAAAGGCAAAGTAAACAGATGACTAGGCGTGAGCATGAAGTTATATTAATGTAAATTGTTTCAATTGTGCAAACTGCATCAGTTTGCTTTCTGATGTCACTTCATTTCTTTTTTAAAACCAAGTCCCTGAAGATAAGGCCTTAAAGGGACACCATCCTCCTGAACAAAAAAAGTGAGGGAAAAATCTAAGCATCACTTTATCAAGATACGTTTTGATGGGATTGACATCATTGTTTTGCCTACTTCAAAAAAAATGAAACAAGGTTTCTGGAATCTTTTCTCACAGGGGTCCCCCTTTGATGTTTCCCTGCTGTATGATCCTGTTTTCTGTCTGGCCAACAGTTATTGTGGTCCAACAGCGTAGCTGTTATTAGCCATGGAAGTGACTGAAAGGTAAATTCGGGTCTGTCTTTCAGCCTTGTACATTGAGTCCCTGATTATCCAGTGTGAGTGCACGTATTTAATCAATGGTGGCCCAGTTGGGACTATAAACTTTAGATCCTGGTCATTTTCTGAGTATGCATAAGGGACAAGGATAATGTATCTGAGTCCCTGACAATATTTGGGGAAAGGGGAGCAATACAGCTGATAGGGATTGTGGTGGTAAGGAGGAGGGGGGGAGAAATTAAAAATCTTCCTCACCTTGTAATTGGTCTCTTTTTAAGCTCTGAAGTTTAGGTTCAGGAGAAATGGAATTACTGCTGTCCAAATCCAAATTCATCTGAGTGCTCCACGATAAAATCAACCACTGAGACCATGGCATTGTCCTGGCTACAGTCGACTTCTGAAACAAACTCTGAGTGTATCTATTAGATTTTAATGGGATATTTGTGACAAATAGCTAACAATGGATTTATTCATTGGACTATTCTCAATGATTCTACATAAAATTGATTCCAAATGAAGGAAAACATGATCAGGGATTTATTGTTACCTTGTTGAAGTCAGATTACAATTTGTTAAGTGTGACCCATCCTGGATTGTTGTTAAGAACTGTAGTGATAACATAGTATCCAATAAGACGTCATCAAATAATAATGATAGTATAACATGTGTTAATTTGGATTTACATTAAACATGAACAAAACTCATACACCTGGAATTTCCGTGGGGGTTTCTCCCCACCTACTGCCATAACTTTGGTGGACGACCGGCAGAACTCCAGAAGAAATGATGCAAAGAGCCATTTGAGCCATTTCTCCATGGTCTCCATCGATCTTCCGCCAGTGGTACAGTAGGAGATCAAGTTAACCCACCAGAAATTCTCTCCAATACCCTTACTGAGCTGCCACCAGTCAGCTCACATTGTTACCGAGATTGGAAACCACTGTATCTAATTAATGCTTAAAAAAATCTCCTCTTTCCCCCATAATTTTTTTATAAGGGGACCGCCTCATGATGGGGCATGTTTCCCCAGGTACCAGGATGCCTTGTCCAGTGACCACTCTTCATGTGTGAGCTCTGACAATGAATGTTGACAATTGATTCCTCCATGCTGACAGCAAATGTGAGCCTCAACTCATGTTCACCCAAGGTGTGCGCACCATGTGCAGATTCCAAAAGGAATTAGTGGATGCCAGTCAGGGACATAGGAACAGGAGTAGGCCATTCAGCCCCTCGAACCATACTCCACCATTCAATGAGATCATGGCTGATCTGTATCTCAACTCCATTTACCCAATTTGGTTCCCTGTCCCTAAATATCCTTACCCATGAAAAATCTAGCAATCTCAGTTTTGAAATTATCAATTGACCTAGCCTCAACCGCACCACTGAAATATATTTGTAGCACTGATACATACCATTTAATCGTTACACTGATGTCTTCAATATTCACAATTTGTTTACTGTATGTTATGAAAAGAATTGGATTATTTTTTACTTTAATGCAGTAATAAGAGGATCTGAGTCACTCAGCAGGAAAGAAAAACTGTGTAGAACAGATTACTGAATTCCAGTGGAGTCAGTCCACGTTTTCTCAGCTGAACCAATCATTTCAAGAGTTACCGAGTAACAAGACTGAAAACTTGGAAGGCTTTCTTCCCCTTCTCTCCTCCCTAGTTTGTCTCCATCATGAGGGAACATCAACTGTTGCCTTTGAAGAGCTCCATGAACTGTCCTCATTTACAAGTGTGTAAGGGGAGTCATACTGCTCCTTGGAAGATGTTTTGCTTCAATGAATGCACACAATAATCATAAACCAGGAAGATCCTGACTACCTGTAAGAAATACGATTTCTAGACCAAGTCATAGTCATGTATCCCATCCTGCAAAGCAAGGCAGACCTTGTGTCTGTGAGAATACAAAGGGAACCAGCATCCCACAGAAAATGATATGCCTGACATCTGGCAAAGTAATTGAGAATATTGCAGACAATAAAACTGTGAACAGACACATTGAAGACCAAATTGTCAGAAACAGATAACAAAACTTCCCGAGGCATAATCAAAGACTCAGGACCTGGACTCAGACTAATCCTGTTATGTTAATTGCAGGAGCTTTGTTCAGTTAATTAGGTAACTTTTGTCATTGGCGCATACAGGATGAGACATCTTAAATGTCTGCATCTGAACAATCAAAATACACAGAAAGATAAGGATATGTCCTTCCCCCATAAGATAGATAGAATTCACAATAGTTAACACCATAGAATGGATGTCGGAAAGGTGTCTGGAACAATGGGCACTTTGGTGGGCATGATGTGGAGATGCCGGTGATGGACTGGGGTGGACAAATGTAAGGAATCTTACAACACCAGGTTATAGTCCAACAGTTTTATTTGTAAATCAAATCACAAGCTTTCGGAGGCTTTCTCCTTCGTCAGGTGAGTGTGGGATTCCATGGAAGGTACCGCATATATAGTCAGAGAACAATGCCTGGTGATTACAGATAATCTTTCCAACTGCCCGTTGTCAAGGCAATCAAATGAGTCGAATAGTGTTCAGACAGAGAGACATTACATACAGGACTACTGAATATACAAACCGTCAGAACCCAAAGACAGAGAGAGAGAGAGAGAGAGAAACATCCGAAAGGAAGAGAAAGAGAGAGAATGACCAGTTGTATTAAAAGTTGTATTAAAATTAAACAGATTCCTTACATTCACCCTGGTGGGGGGAGATGTCCAGGACAGACGACATCATGAGACTAATGTCGTTAAGCTACCAGAAGCAAATATGCTTTCGCAAGATATATAAACTGGGACATTGTCCCACTAAAGTAAAAAGCAGCTTCTAGGGCGACAGAGGCCCACATACCCTACGATACCAGGCCTGATCAACTTGAAACTTCCTCGGGACAGGTTGTACCATCCTTGTTTATTTGATATAACTGTATTGGAACGTTGTTATATAAATACTTGTAGTTTGGTATAACTACATTAGAATGTTGTTCTTGTGTCTATAATAAAGCTTGCATGATTGGTCACACTCAGGCCTGAATCATTGTAGAAGTTATTATTAAGAAGGATTAATAATCCTTGGTGGCGTTAATAATAGCATATTTCCAACATTACCCACTGGGCAATATCGCTTAAAGTGCCAGGATTTAACTAAGGGGTACAATGGTTAAAGCAAAACACAAAACAGCAGAATTCCAGCAATGGCCTAATATCAACATACCAGAGGTACTAAGAGGTATTCCAATTGGCACCAAGAGACACTGAGATACTTGGCATGTGAGTGTTGTCCCTTTAATTGTCTGAGTGGTTAATTTCATAGGTCTAGCTCAGAGATAGTAGAGATACAACATTCAGAAAATAGAAAATCAGAAGTTAAACACAGGTAAGGAAGGCCTTTCAGCCCATTTGTCCGGACAGAAAAATCGACAGCTCTATCGCCACATCCAGCTGCCTCTTGAATGACAAAGGTTTTCACCTTCACGATCCTACTGGGAAGTCTATTCTAAGTGCTAATTATTCTTTGAGTTAAGAAATTCTTCCCAACAGTAGACCGAAATTTGCCTTACATCAGTTTGAACTCATGCCCTCTTTTCTACCATCATATTCACCTTGAAATAATACATTGGATTTATTATTTCAACACTGTGTAGTAATTTGTATACTTCATTAAGGTCCGTGTTCAGTCACCTCCTTTAAAGGCTCAAGAGCCCGAGTTTCTTCAGACTCCCCTTATAGCTCAAATCTCCAATGGGGGATTATTGAGGACAAGTTAACAGTACGAAGGGGCATGGTCACACAGTGGTTATGTTATTGGACCAGTAATCCAGAGGCCTGGACTCATAATCCAGAGAGCATGAGTTCAAATCCTACCACGGCAGTTTGACAATTTGAAATCAGAAATAAAAAAAAATCTGCTATCAATAAAAGTGACTGTGAAGCTATCATATCATTGCAAAAACCCAACTGGTTCATTAATGCCCTTTGGGGAAGGAAACCCACTATCCTGACGAGATCTGGCATATATGCGACTCCAGTCCTACACCAACATGGTTGACTCTTAACTGCCCTCTGAAGTGGCCTAGCAAGCAGTCAGTTGTATCAAACCACTACCAGCGGTTCAAGAAAACATACCACTGCCTTTTCAGGGCAACTGGCGATGGACAATAAATGCTGGACTTGCCAGCGACACCCACATCCCGAGAATATAAAAAAATTAAAAAGGACCATCAGAGAGATGTGATCTGCAGAGATTCGAAGGGGCAAACAGTAGCCTAAGAGAAGTATAATTAAGATGAAGGGTTATTAGGTATGTGCAGACATTTTCTAATGAGAAAGACAGGTATAAAAGATGATGTGGAGATGCCGGTGATGGACTGGGGTATACAAATGTAAGGAATCTTACAACACCAGGTTATAGTCCAACAGTTTTATTTGAAAATCACAAGCTTTCGGAGGCTTTCACCTTCGTCAGGTGAGTGTCGAGATTCATTGAAAATTACCGCATATATAGTCATAGAACAATGCCTGGTGAAGAGACATGAAAATTGCCTGTTAATCAACAAGTTTAAGTAAAGGATTATGGCTTCAAGGAATAAGGTACAGGAATTTACAAGGGAAGACAAAGGTGAGGAGATTATTGAGAGAGAGTGAAAGGTATGAGACTTGGTAAGTAAATTATTACAGTTCAGTGAAATACCTGGCTACCATTTGAACTTGAGAACTAATCATCAGAGATTAGAGTTGAAGACCGGTACAGCCAGGGGCATTAATTTAGATCAACAACCGTGGATTTAGAAACTCAATGCAAAGTGGTCAAATTTGCAGAAGATACCGTGAAGAGCATCACAGGTGAGCTTCATCATTCAGTTGTGCACACTTTCCAGCAAAAATTACCACAATATAATCAAGAGCAGAAACCTTGGGTGATTTTTGCCCACCTCACTGCACAGAACAGTTCTACATTAGGAGACGCACTTACCAAATGATCTTTCAGATACAAAGTGAGCATTGCAAGCAAACAAACGACATTCCAAAGTCTCAGAATGATGCACGATTTATAATTACGCTGTGCCAATTACTCCAGTCACATCAACAATAACACGGTGAGATTTTGGACCCAGTAGAAATCTGAAAATCTTACACAACCTCCACAGCTTCTCAACACCTATGTTAGCACAGCGTTAATGATGTTAGCATCACAACACATATGCAAGATTAAGATGTCTATTTAAAGGGCTATTAAATGCTTGCTCATCTACTTAAGTGTTGCCTAACTCACAAACACTGATTGCTTAATTACCACAGGAAAAGAAACATCAAAACATCAACTGAAAATGCTCGTAGCTCACAAGAGGGCTGTCAGTGTCTGAGAAAAGAAGGCAGTTCACATCTCGCATGTAGATCATTTGTTTGGGCTGGAAACTAGAAGAAAGCCCCGAAAAGACACAACAAATGAAGAACGTCAAAGAGAACAGATGAAAATCAAGACACCTGTCACAAAGATGCAATTAATGGATTTAATGGCCTGCAAACAAGTTTTTAAAAGGCTAAAAAGAAGTGAAATTTGGCAGATGATACAAATGTTTCAGTGAGACGGTGAAAAGGTATTGAAAGAAAAAAATGTACGAAAATAACTAAGTAAGATCTGGAAATGGGTTGACAGGCTACAGCAGAAGGGAAATTAAATGGTGATTAAATAGGGAAGATATGGTCCAAGCTCAGGAGAATGATGCAATATTGGCCCAGAATTTGTTGCCAAAATAACGGTGACTTTAATGATGCACGCCGTTATTAGTGTGTAAAGCATCCAGCAACTTGTGGCAAGGAAGAGATACCCCTTGAATTCCGAATTGCCACTAGTTGCTGGACAATTTCCCCTATCCGCCGTTAGCCTCGTGAAAACAGCAGCTCGCTCTCAACCTTCCCGTGCGTTTTGTGAAGTTGCTGCATTTGCACATTAATTGCCCGTTAACTTTCTGCGACGAGTTTATCTAATTCACTCTCCTCCCCCATTGTTCCTCTGTTTCTTTCTCAATCTTTAAATCTCATTGGTTAAGGAGAGACACTGTTGGTCCCATTGCTCACCAAGGTCCCAGATGCCCCATTACCCCATCGCAATATTATCAGCTCGCACTTCCAACAACTTACAGGGCAAAAAAAACTTTAAGCTGAAGGGCGGGGGGAAAGGTGTAACTGAAGGGGCACACTGCGAGATGCCCCGCTCCAGCAAAGTCTGGGCCATTGTTCCTAAAGTTTGCATTGAGTTTAGTTGGAACAGTGTAGGAGACCAAAGATGCAGTGGTGAGAATGAGAATGGGAAGAGCCACAGACAGTTCATGATCCCACTTGCAGACAGAACAGAGATGCTCGACAAAGCATCTAATCTGCAGTTGGTTTCCGAAATGTACAACTGACTACACCGTGTACAGCTTTCAGGAAGTACATGTAAATTACTGTCCCACATGAAAGGATTTTTTTTAAATAATGAGATTATTAATGGTAATAGTGCAGATCTATTTGTAGTGCAAAGTTTTGAGAATAATTTCAAAGACGAAAAGGCATCGAGTAGATGATCAAATTGAAAAACATTCAGATCAAACTAATTCAGGAGGGCAATGTTAAAAGCATTCAATTCTTATGAACATCTATTCCATTCCACTTCATCCAGCCATTTCAATCAAAACCAATTAATTATTTCAAAGCCTGTGGTTAGAAGATTTGAATGAGTAATTTCTCATTGTAATGCCTATTATCAATCTTTCAATCTCTATTCACAAGTCATTGCTGCATTGTCATTGCGGAAGACACATTGCAAAATCTGGACATGATCTAGGAATGAGCGTTATTAAAGAAGCCATTAGAAATCCTAAGATACTAGAACGAAACAATCAAACTCTCGAGCTCAGTCATACACAGTTCCCTGTCAACCAGCCACTTTACAAATAGAGTACTTGGCACTCTGTTAATGGGAACATCCATTGAACGGATACATTCACTTAGGCACGATCAGGAGACAACTATCAGAGGGCGCAATGTAGCAGAGGAGATTGAGAAACGGTCATTTGTGGCCAGTGGAAGTGAAATCAAACCTCGAGGAAGCAGAAGCAAGAGAGGAAGGGTCTGCAAGGCTGAATTGTCTGCCTCTGAGCTTCGGGTGACCAATTTCTGCAATGTTCAAAAAAGGACAAAGAGCAGCAGGAGTAGGAGGCAGGGAATGGCTTCATTTCTGGGTATTTTCTTTGCCGACTATGAAACTTCATCAGAAATCTTAATAACCTAAATAAATCATGAAAAAATTTCATTTTATTTTGAAGATCAGGCTCTTAGGGGCAAATTTTAACCCTGACAGGCGGGAGAGGGGCGTGGGGTGGGGGGTTTAATTCTTAAAAATCTGAAACACGATCCCCAATCCGCCGCATACTCACTAACCTCCGGTTCAACCGGGGCGGTTGGGGGATGGGCAACTAACCTGCCCTCGAGAGGCGGGCCAGTAATTTAAATATGTTAATGAGGCTGCGTGCCTCAGATTTTAACAGCCTTTTAGATTTCACGGCTGTGGAGGGGTTTCCCAGGGCTAGGGAAACCTGGCATCTGAAGGGAGGAGAGAACGGCCGGATCCAGCAGGTAAGTGCCTTTCCAGCACTGCTTGTGGGCCAGGAGGAGCAGGACTGCTTAGCCCCCGCAAGCTAACCTGATACAAACAGTCTCCCTCTCCGTGATCCAAAGCCCCCCCAGACCGGTGATCCACCAACCCCCCCCATCCCCACTCTCTCCACAATCTACCAACCCCCCGATCTACAGGCCGGCCCGCGATCTGAAGCCCATCCACAATCTCTTCCCCGCCGCCCTCCTCCACTGACTGCGATCCCTCCCCTCCGGTTCCTGGCTGCCACCTTGTGCCGCAGGTCTTCCCGCCAGACAGTCAGCCAGCCTTTCAATCCAGCTGGGAAACGGAGAAAGAAAATTCAAATGAGGTCCTGCCATTCCCCGCAGTTCCGGGTTTCCCGGCCGCTACAACTCCCCACCCCACTTCCACCCCAATATCAGGATCTTGGTGTTCGGTTTACGCCTTAAAATCTTGAACTAGAAAATCAGACCGTGTGGCCCAGAACTGAACATGTGGCACCTCCAACAGAGCATCAGATATTTCTGCACCTTGGGTTACTGACATTTGGCACCAGTATCTTCTATTCCTCTAATGATCTCTACTTCGTGATAATCATCATATAAAGTCATGTTCCCATTAAAAGCATTTCGACAGTACAAAATGGGATTACATCATTCAACCTATGAAGCCAGTTTTTTCCACATGCCAGGTATCATTTATCCGATCGAAGGCTCTACACAACCCATTGCATCTTCTGAATGCAGCAAGCAACCATTGGCAAACCTTGAACTTAAGATGATCACCAAAAGAACAAAGGGAGTGGTGAGGAGAATTTTTTGTTTCTATGCAGAAGGTTGCTTGGACATGCTCTCTCAGAAACAGTGGTACCAGCACAATCCATTAAGGCTTTTAGGAAGTGGATAAATATTTGAAAACAACAAAAATAAATGGGTGTGGGGAAAGGGCAGGAGAATCGGACAGTTCCTTCGCAAAGCCGACACAGTGGACCACATAGAATTTCACAGCATGGAAGAAGGCTAAGAGGAAAATGTGTGAATTTTTTATTTATGTTCAAACGCAACACAAAAACAACCCAGCCTTAGCATTCACACTCGGAACTGGAACCAGTTGTATTCACAGGAAACTTGGGCACAGACTCAGCAGCAGAGACACCATCATGTTTCTGTGGAATATACAGCCATCCATGTCCATCCTTACCATTATACCCTTCAAACTAATTCCTAACCAGATATTAATTCAGCTCTTTCTATCGCAATGTTAATTGACACAGCATTAATTGCTTTTGCAGGGAGTCTGTTCCTATTATCACCTACTCTATGCGGGGTGTGGGGTGTGGGGTATGAGGTGGAATCCTCAGCTCCAATCTTTGCTGTGGCTCATCAAATTTGTCTTTACGTCCACTAGTTGTACGATTACAGTCCAAGTTACATTAGGAACTCACCTCTCCATTGATTTCAAAGACCCAGATCATATTCTCTCTCCAATAGGTTCAGTCATTCCTGGGATGAGAGGGTTGTCCTATGAGGAGAGATTGAGTAGAATGGGCCTATCGTCTCTGGAGTTTAGAGGAATGAGACGTGATCTCATTGAAACGTATAAAATTCTTACTGGGCTTGACAGGGTAGATGCTGAGAGGCTGTTTCCTCTGGTTGGAGAGTCTAGAACTAGAGGTCATAGTCTCAAGGTAAGAGGATGACCATTTAGGACCGAGAAGAGGAAAAAATTCTTCATTCATTGGGTTGTGAATGTTTAGAATTCTCTACCCCAGAGGGCTGTGGATGCTCAGTCGTTGAGTATATTCAAGACTGAGATTGATGGCTATTTGGACACAAAAGGAATCAAGGGATATGGGGATCGGGCGGGAAAGTGCAGTTGAGGTGGAAGATCAGCCGTGATCTTATTGAATGGCGGAGCAGGCTCAGGGGACCGCATGGCCTACTCCTGCTCCTTCTTCTTATGTTTCTTTGTTTTGTGACTCTCGGGAATTAAGAGTATTTCATTTCTCTGTCAGCACAGAGCACGTTTTAAAGTTCTTAGCCAATACTTGCCAGCTGGTACATTCCCGCATTAATCATACAATGTGCGTTTGATTGGCCAGTAACATCCTAAAAAATGCCCCTCTTCCTAATATTATACTATTAGTCATGTTATGCCATATACCTTACGACAGTGATATACATCCACAAAAGGATAAGGTTTAGAACATAAGGCACTTAATATGTCATTAATACAGCAGTACAAAAATCACTAATCCAATCTTGGGGGCCGCTGACATTTTTATATCATGGTTGGCACGATTTAAGATAGGACCGTAGAAGTTTACAGCACAGAAGGAGGCCATTCAACCCAGTGTGTCTGTGCGGCTCGACGCTAAACCAATTCAAAGCTAATCCCATTGCCCTGCAATGTCCCCATAGCTTTATATCTTTCTCTGCTTCAAATATTTGTGCAATTTTCCCTGCCTCAACTATTCTCTGTGGCAATGCATTCCATGCTTCAGCAACTCTGCTCATAAGAAATTTTCCCTAACCACTCCTCACTCTCTGACTATTTTACATTGATGGCCCCCTCTCATTGACTGTCCAACCAGAGGAAAGTGTTTTCCTATTAAGCCCATCAAAATCCTTCATAATTTTAAAAGGTCTCTATTATAGAACTGTAGAAGCATGGAAGGAGATTTACAGCACAGAAGAGGGAGAATCTCACCTTGCCAATTACAACTTTCGATCAGGTATCCATTTACCTGCAGGCATCCATTAACATTGATGGTATTCACTGCGAAGTGCCCATTAGCCTGCAAGTTACCTACTGCCAAGTATCATTAACCTGCACATTAGCCATTGCCAAATGTCCATTAACATGCATGGTACTCACTGCCAGGTTTCCATTAACCTGCATGTCACCCACTGCCAAGTATCATTAACCTGCACAATAACCATTGCCAAACATCCATTAACGTGCATGGTACTCTGCCAGATTTCTGTTATTCTCCATGACATTCACTACCAGGCATCCATTAATCTCCTCCTTACTCTCTGCCAGCATCTATTATTTTTTGTGGGACACACGACCAGTCTTCTATTATCCTCCATATAGCACACTCCAGCTATCTATTGCTCTTCAGTCAACACGATTAGCCATCTATCATCCCATATTTACTTTGAATTTTGCTCCTATTTGGCATGCAGTGAATGAGTACACAAAACAGAAATGTGTCTTTTTCTCTTTGAACCACCTCTGAAAAATATATCAAAAAACATCAGATGCCATTTTTACAGCAATGAGAAAGTTGCAGAGAGTGTCCCTGAAAACATAATAGTCCCTGAATCCTAGTTAATGCATGGCTCTACATCAGGTCATTGCGGCTTTTTGGCACACAGAATGGTGGCGAGAGACTGGACGATAAACAGTTCCCTGCCATGACTTGATTGCTGGTCTACTTCAACATAAGCACCTTGGCATCCATCACTGGCACATGCCTTAAAGGCTAATATACAAGGAAACCCCAGCAAAGGACCTTTTGTAAATATTCTTGCACAACATCAACAATCGACCACTGTAAGATGAATAGAACACCTCATACGGTTCTATTAAAAACCATGTCAAAGCGTAACTTTATGATGATAGACAATGGCTCACAGAGGACGATTAAAGCTTGCTTCATGCCACTGCGAATGTGCTGTACAGTGCTTCATTGAGCTTATTAAATGTACGTCAATACACTATAGCAAAAAAATACATCAGTGCCTGAAAGAGCTCTTACGATCTGACAATGAAGGCTTTAACTATAGGAACCCTTACAGTGTTTTGAGCCCATTTCTGATTGAAAAGACTGGCTTGTTTGAGCTGGCTGGATGTTAGGAGATTGAGTCGCATAATTGTCAGCAAAAGTAACAGTGGAATAAAAGGATCTTTAACTATAGCGCCTGGTAACTGTTTGTCAAATTCCAATTACATCCAACAGTCCCAGACCATGAAGATACATTAAAAAAACAAGAAAAAGAGCACAGCTCAGGTGTGTTTTGTTTGCACTTTATTTTGTAGCTGACATTTCAATCATGCACTCTGTCAGAATTGGGTAGCTTGAAAATCTGTTGTGTTCCTGCATAATGTTGTTTTTTTGTGTTAAAATGACTCTCTGTACTCCACAGCAAGACATAGAATCAGATACAGTAGTTCATGGTCCTGCATTAAACTGGAAATAATGCACTATTAGAAAGCCATTTACAATGGCCTTCTTAGCCCTGTAAATTACTCATTATAAATGAGCCTTGCTCTTTTGCGAGAGCATCTTTTACTGTCTTGAGAATTTTACATGCACCTCTTGTCAAGGCCAGGATGGAGGAAGAGTAGGGGGGGTATCATCATTAATGCTTGCTTTACTGCCAACAAAAATTAATTAAAACATTTAATAATTAATGCCCACACATCACAAGTCAAAGAGGAGTCGAAAAAAATGGAATCAATTTCTCAGGTGTCAGTCTTGGCTCAGTGGTCGGACTCACATCTCTGAGTCAGAGGGTCATGGGTTCATGGCCAGCTCCAGAGATTTGAGCACATAAACCAGGCTGACACTTCAGTGCATTAATGAGGGAGTGCTGCACTGTCAGAGGTGCCGTCTTTTGGATGAGATGTTAAAACCAAGGCACCATCTGCCCTCTCAGGTGGACATAAAAGATCCCATGGCACTATTCGAAGACCAGGGAGTTCTCCCCGGTGTCCTGGCCAATATTTATCTCTCAACCAACATCACTAAAACAGATTAGGTCATTGTCACATTGCTGTTTGTGGGTCCTTGCAGTGCGCAAATTGGCTGTCACGTTTCCCAAGATTACAGCAGTGACTATACTTCAAAAGTACTTCATTGGCTGTAAAGCGCTTTGGGACATCCAGAGGCCTTTCTTTTCCATCATGAGGAGTGGGGTGGGGCAGGTAAATCAACATTGCTCCAGCTTTTACAATTGCAGTGCATCTTTGGACAGCTCCAACATTTGGTGCAGATTTGCATCCTTCAAACTGTTTCAAAGCAAAATTATGAGACATCGGGGCATTGCTGAATTATACCTGGAACAGCAATAATGGTCAGTTACTAACTGATCATGAAATTAGCATGATCAGGAAAACGGAAGGGGGCAACATGTTAAATGTAAGAATGAAACTGCACAGCCTGAGAAAAGGCAAAAAAAATTAAAGAAATGACAGAGATACCCGGATATCATCAAATGTTGAGAAAAAACACCTGGGGAAAGGGTTTTTTCCCAATGCTACTGGTACGGGAAAATTAGGCATTGCCGAACATTCTGAGAAAATACAGCAAAAAAAGTAAGGGTTGGTGACTGGCACAGGTAACAATAATAACAAATTTATTGCAAATGATAGCAAGTTAGGTGTCCAGGCTTTTAAAACCCAAGCTTGATGACTTAATTCACTTAATCTCTCGTCAAATGCATTGGTGTCTTGCAATGATGGTGTTGGTCTTTCCCCTGGGTTTCATTTAAGATTTTTTTATCCAGGAGCATCTATTTTTTTTGTTTTCTTGGGATAAAAGGCTGAAATATCTTTAAAACAAACCTCAGATTGCAATGACATCCTAGTGTTTCACACACTGCATTAGGGAAAGAAATCAAAACAGAAAATGATGGAGAAGCTCAGCAAGTGAGGCAGCATCTGTGGAGAAAGAAACGGAGTTAACGTTTCAGGTCGAAGACCTTTCATCTGAACTGGGGAAGGAAACCTGCCGTCCTTCCCCACGCTGGCTTATATGTGACGTCCATCCCACACCAGCGTGGTTGACTCTTAACTGCCCTCTGAAGTGGCCTAGCAAGCCACTCTATTGTACCAACGATTGAAAAAGCGACTCACCACCACCTTCTCAGGACAACTAGGGATGGGCAATAAAGCGAGGCCCACATCCTGAGAAAGAATTTTTTAAAAACTCACCTGACTTTCCTTTCTTTGGTATTTTAGCCGAAGCACTAACCCACTTCTTTTGAATGGATTTTGCCACCACTAAAATAGCAGAAAGAGGCTTCAGGTGTATGCTTATGTCCCATCATGCAATTTCAGTGCCAGAGTGTCGATGTGGCTCATTTAAGAACAAACAATGTTCTGTGACAAATACTTTCTGGTGGTAAGATGCCAATGGTTCAAAAAAAGGATATGTTAACAGAACAGCTAATTTTGTTATTGGTGGTAGTTCCCAAAAATACCTTGGATATGAGGAAAACTGTCGTGAAACTGTCACAATTTTTAGACAGTACGCTCACACTTGTAAAAAGTCAGATAGCCAGGTGGTGAAGGAGAGAATACTATCACCATAAGATACATGTGGATATGTGCAAGTATATTTTGTTAGGAATACGTATGATGAAATCCTGACTTCAGCTTGTCTCAATGGAGGTGAAGGCTGCAGATGGCGTCCATTGGAACAGTCTTCAGTCAGGTTCATGTGTCCTGCTGGTATTCTCCCTGCACTGGTGGTGTAGTCTGCTGGGAACAGTATTTTAAAGGCACGACTGGTCTTTCTGAAAAAAAAGTGTCTGTCAGTTTTTATTTCATTTGGCACATGCTTGGACAACTTGTACCAAGCTGTTATGATCTGGAATGCACCACCCAAAGGATGGTGGAAACAGATTCAATAGTAACCTTCCAAAGGGAATTGGATAAATAATTGAAAAGGAAACATTTGCATGGCGATGGGGAAATTGGATAGCTCTTTCAAAGAGCCAGCACAGGCACGGTGGGCTAAATGGCCTCCTTCTGTGCTGCATGATTGTATGATTCTTGTGCCAAGGCATTGTTCGGTTGTAAAAATGTAACTTGTTTGCATATAGATTAAGGACAGAAAAAACAAATTACACTCCCTCCCCAGCTGTGAGGACAGTGTCGTTTTACTATGGTTCCCATGTGTTATTCTGGAAATTCTCCCATTATTGCAACTCAAGTTTCCATTTTTTTGATACATATTAATGACTTGGACTTGAGTGTACAGGGCACAATTTCAAAATTTGCAGATGCCATTAAACTTGGAAGTGTAGTAAACAGTGAGGAGGATAGTAATAGACTTCAAAAGGACATAGACAGGGAGGACACATGGCAGATGAAATTTAGCACAAAGAAGTGTGAAGTGATACATTTTGGCAGGAATAATGGGGAGAGGCAATATAAACTAAATGATACAATTCTCAAGGGGGTATATGTGCACAAATCTTTGAAGATGGCAGGACAGGTTGAGAAAGCGGTCAAAAAAGCATATGGGACCCTGGGCTTTATAAATAGAGCATAGAGTACAAATGCAAGGACGTTATGTTGAACCTTTATAAAACATTGGTTCGGCCACAACATGAGTATTGTGTCCAATTCTGGCCACCGCACTTTAGAAAGAATGTGAAGGGCTTCGAGAGGGTGCAGAAAAGATTTACTAGAATGGTTCCAGGGATGAGGGATTTCAGTTACGTGGATAGACTGAACAAGCTGAGGTTGTTCTCCTTAGAGCAGCGAAGTCTGAGAGGAGATTTGATAGATGTGTTCAAAATCATGACAGGTTTAGATAAAGTAAATAAAGAGAAACTGTTCCCATTGGAGTAAGGGTCGAGAACCAAAGGACACAGTTTGAAGATGATTGGCAAAAGAACCAAAGACGACACGAGAAAAAACTTTTTTACGAAGCGAGTAATTATGATCTGGAATGTGCTGCCTGAAAGGGTGGTGGAAGCAGATTCAATTGTGGCTTTCAAAAAGGAATTGGATAAATACTTGAAGGGAAAAAATTTTCAGGGCTACGTGGAAAGAGCGAGGGCATGGGATTAACTGGATTGCTCTTACACAGGCTTGATGGGCCGAATGGCCTCCTTCTATGCTGTAACCATTCTATAGTTCTATGATTCTTATTCACCAGCTGCAACGGACAGATTGAAGGCTGCATTAGAGGCTTTCAGTGGTCAGTAAAAAATTGGTGACTTCTCCATCTGGGAGCAAAATACATAATGCTATCGAGGATGTCTCTATCTTAGGAAGCACTGGAGGAAACCATATCTTCAGAGCCCTACAGGAGACAGCAGTGTTGCCTTCTTTACCTCACTGTGTTGGCATCATCTGCAGTGCTACAAAGCAAAACAGTGTTGGAGTAAAGTGGCAATCAAAGGCACTGAGGGTTGGGGTCAGTGAACAGGACGTAGAAAGAGAAAACCAAAAGGATGTATCTGCTGGAGCCAGACGCAATGCAGAAACTAACATCATTTTGGTCAGACTGTTAAATGAAGCACTGCAGCACAGACTAAAAGGAAAGGCAATGTACTGAGAAAACACTCAGAAGAGATGGGAAGTTAAGTGCCATTTATAACAGCGTGTCCCCAATGAGTGCTAAGTGCAGGAGAGTATGACAGACCATTCTCACCTTGTAGCTCGGAAGGTCTAATCCTGGGGTGGTGAACTGCTGAAAGACCAGAGATGTTAATGGTCGAGTACCGAGATCATACCTCATCGCATCAACAAAACTGCACAAGGCCGGCTGTGACGCTGTCAAAAACCTCAGCCTTTGCTTCAACACCGAGCAGTGTGTTTAACGTCACGGTTTGCTACCACGAAAGTCGGTGGCAAATGGTGAAAATGAACTCAATTCCATTCATGCCACCAAAGGCAGCACACTTTGCCTAAAGAGGACTGACCAATAATAAATTTTTAAAACAAAAATGTGGTTAGCTGTGGCTTCATGTTCACACTCTAACCTTCGAGTCAGAAGTTTATGAGTGCAGGCCCCACTCCAGGACTTGAGAACATCGGGCCAGATCTTGCTGGACCGGAGAATCTCACAGCCTAAGCCGTTAGTTAGACTTTTCTCCTGCAGTACGGCGAGGGCAACTGAGGCCTTAGTGATTGTCGGAACTAACAGTGTATCTCCTTAACCAAAGAGATTTAAGGATTGAGAAAGAAACAGTGGGACGACGGAGAAGGAATTAGAGAGAATTAGAGTGGGTGAATTCAATGACAAATCAGGTACAGAAAGAGAAATAAAGAGAGGTAAAGAAAGATTGGATTAAGAGAGAGAGAAATTAAGAGACAGAAAGGAAAACAAAGAGAAAAAAATAAAACATTTAAAATTTGACATTTTTAAAAACACAAACAACAATTTATGACACGCAGGAATGAGTGCGAACAGTTTAAATTGTTCCCTTTCAGGGCCGGTGAGGTTGATTGGCATTGCATTAACAATTATCACGTCAATAAAAGGGTACTTATGCTGATAAATTCAAGCCCCAACTTTCTGCAGTGAGTTTAGTGGGCAATTAATCGGCAATTAATGTGGAAATCCAGCAACTTCTTAAAAATAAGGTTAAGGGTGAGATGCTGTTTGTGCGAACCAAAAGGCGGAGTGGCGTAAATCGAGCAGCAAATGCTGGAGATTCACAACTCTCAGCGTATCTTTTAATCCCCTGAACTTGCTGATTGATTTGTGCATTAATATCACGTGTATTATTAGCATGCCGTTATTTTTCCAACAAGATCTGGAACAAATTCTAGACTAGCACAGGGAGAGCTATATTGTTGAAGGTACCATCTTTCAGACAAGATGGATTAAACGGAAGCCAAGTCTGCTCTCTCTGGTGAATGTAAAGGAACCTGTGACATTATTCTAAGAAGAGAAGAGGAATTCTCCCAGTGTCCTGGCCAATATTAATCCCTCAAACAACCCACCAAAACAGATGACCTGGTCATTCACATCATCAGATAGCTTTACATAGATTACATAGAATCTACAGTGCAGAAACAGGCCATTCAGCCCAACAGGTCCATGCCAGTGTTTATGCTCCACACGAGCCTCCTCCCACCATTCTTCATCTAACCCTATCAGCATATCCTTCTATTCTTTCCTCCCTCATGTGTTTATCTTACTTCCCCTTAAATGCATCTATGTTAATCACCTCAACTGGTCCTTGTGGTAGCGAGTTCCACATTCTAACCATTCTCTGGATAAAGAAGTTTCTCCTGAATCCCCTATTGGATTTATTAGTGACTATCTTATATTTAAGACCTCTAGTTTTGGTCTCCCCCGCAAGTGGAAACATGTTTTCTACGTCTACCCTATCAAACTTTTCATAATCTTAAAGACCTCTAACAGGTCACCCCTCAGTCTTCTCTTTTCGAGATACAAGAGTCCCAGCCTGCTCAATCTTTCCTGACAAGTATAACCTCACAGTTCTGGTATCATCCTAGTAAATCTTTTTGCACCTTCTCCAGTGCCTCTATATCCTTTACATAATATGGAGACCAGAGCTGTTCACAGTACTCCAAATGTGGTCTAACCAAGGTTCTAAACAAGTTTAACATAATTCCTTGCTTTTCAATTCTATCCCTCCAGAAATGAACCCTAGTGTTTTGTTTGATTTTTTTATGGCCTTATTAACCTGCGTCACTATTTTTATTGATTTGTGTATCTGTACCCCCAGATCCCTCTGCTCCTCCACCCCATTTAGACTCTTATTTTCCAAGGATAGTGTGGCCCTCCTTATTCTTCCTACCAAAATGTATCAGCTCACACTTATCTATATTGAAATTCATTTGCCAATAACACGCCCATTGTGCAAGTTTATTAATGTCTTCCTGTATTTTGTCACAGACCTCCTCAGTATTAACTATACACCCAATTTGGTGTCATCCGCAGATTGTGAAATCATATTTCCAATTCCTGAGTCCAAATCCTTTATGTAAATGGTGAACATTTACCAGGTCCCACCTTTTGCCAGTGTGAATGACTACCTTTCACGCCCACTCTCTGTTTTCTGTTTTGTAGCCAGCTTGCTATCCATTCTGCTACTTGTCCCCTGACTCCACGTGCTCTGTCCTTAGTCATGAGTCTACAATAGGGTGACTTATTGAAGGCCTCTGAAAATCCAAATATATTACATCTACCACATTACCCTTGCCTACTCTCTCTGTTACTTCTTTAAATAATTCAATAGGATTAGCAAGCATGAGCTTCCCTGTTGAAATCTGTGCTGACTATTCTTTTTTATATGTTCGATTTCTAGATGTTTTTCTATTACATCTTTGAGTAAGGATTCCATTATCTTTCCTATCACCAATGTTAAGCTAATTGGTCTGTAGTTCTCTGGACTTGTAATTATCTCCCTTTTTAAATATAGGAATCACATTAGCTATCCGCCAGTTCTCTGGCACTATTCCCTTTTCTAATGAATTTTTCTATATATGTAATAGTGCCTCTGTTATCTCTTCCCTAACTTCTTTTAATAATCATGGATACAATCCATCCGGACCAGGGGTTTTATCCTTTCTAAGTATGATTAGTTTATCAATTATCTCTCCCCTTTTTAACTTGAAAGTCTTTATATCTTTTTTGATCTCTTCTTCTAATGTCATGCCCACCATGTTAGTCTCCCTGGTAAATACTGAGGCAATGTAATTATTTAATATTTCTGCCATTTCACTGTCATTACCTGTGAGTTTATCATGTGTATCCCTTAGTGGCCCTATCCTTTTCATGATTTTTCTTTTGTTATTTATGTGTCTGTAGAACACTTTATTATTTCTTTTCATATTCCTTGATAATTTAATTTTGTAGTTTTTCCTTGCCTTCCTAATTGTTTTTTTTTAACTTCTTTCCTAATCTTTTCTATTCCCTTTTGTCATCCTTTCCTTTGTTGTTTATGTACTTCGTGTATGCCTTTTTCTTTAGTTTCAATGTTGCCCTTATTCCTTTATTCATGTATGGTGTGTTATTACTGGCTAGATTGCTCTTGCTTTTTGGTGAGATATATTTCTCCTGGACTCGATTGATCACCGTTTTAAATGTTTCCCACTGCAGTTCTATTTCTTGGTTTGTCAGTAAATTTTTTCAGTTTATTTTCCCTAGTTCCATTCTCATCCTCTTAATATCAGCTTTTTTTTTCCAATTTATTACTTTGGTCTTTGTCTTACATATGTCCTTCTCAATCTTTATCTTAAACCTTATTATATTGTGATCACTATTGCCTCGATGTTCTCCTACACTTACTTCTCTTATCTGTTCTCGTTCATTTCCCATTACTAGATCCAGCAGTGCTCCTCTCTTGTTGGGCTTTTTATATACTGGGTAAGAAAGGAGTCACACATTGTAAAAACTCTATCATTGTTTGTGGGACCTCATTGTGTGCAAAGTGGCTGCCAAGTTTGTGTGAATGGTGACTACACTTCAAAAATAATTTGTTGCCTGTGGAGCAACTTGGGCTGTCCTAAAGATGTGAAAGGTGTGATATGGATACTCTCAGTCTCAGGTTGTGTATTTACATCCGTTAATGTTAAACCTTTCATTTTAGTGGAAATAGAACTAGCTGGTGCGATGTAGAATTTTGAATAATAAATTTATAACAGATACCAGAAGAAATTTCTTCAAGCAAAGAGTAATAATGTGTCAGTAATCTGCCAGACAGCTGCAGACTTGAGGAGCCTTTACATATACTGGGAGAGTTACTATATTCTTAGGATTAGCTTCAGTGGACTGAGTGTCCTTGATTTTTCTTCAGTTCTACACATTTCTGTAACATTCTTCCACCAGACACAAGAAAGTGAAATTCGACACAAAAATCACACAATAATCCACTGGAGAATGTATTGTCAGAGCTTCAAACAAAGCTTCACATCTTTGTTAGCTAAGAGCAGTAGAATGAGAATAGCTCAAGAACTCGTTAGGGAATGCTTAATCATGGGGAAGGAAGACAAAAGAAACAATTATCTACAGCTAAGTAACTGGTTACCCCAACCCCACCCACAATCCTTGAGAGTGAGCATACGAAATGAACCTGGATTGGCTGCACCTCTAATAGAAGCTTTGATTCTCACTTGTCATTTTGTCCCTAAAAAAAGCAGAAAATTCTGGCCATGTTGCTCAGTTCAGGAAATATTTTTCTTGAAATAGGATCAGAACATATGAAAGGACAGTTCCACTATGATCGTATTTGGAGACTGAAATTGGCTATTGCTGTAGAACAGAACTTAGATCACTGTCAAAATTGCATATTGGGCTGAAATAAATTCACTCCTGATTTAGATTCAGTGAAACTTCTGGGTTGTCTCCCTGTCCAATAAGCTTTTCTAGCTGGCTGTCCCAACCCTGCCTGTGAAATCCTGGAACTGTTCAGTACTTGATTCTGCCTTAGTGAATTACCTGGATCTTCAGAATTTGTTTTGCTCAAGTATAAATCAATGGGCTATCAGGAATTTGCTTTTCTAAAGGCAATGTGAAAGGAGCAATCACACACTCATGGAAAAGTGTTTAATCAACAAATGGAGCAACGACGTAGATCGCATCGCATGTGTTCAGTGTGACCATGATAAAAAAAAATGTACGTCTCTTCTCACCGCTGGAGTAAGATTAAAGAGGCTCGAAGAACATATTTTCAGCAGACAAGATCCTTTTAATACTGTTTTTGTTATCTTCAGGTGCATAGAAATACAAAGAAGTTACAAAACAAAAACAGGCCATTCGGCCCAACCAGCTCGTGTCGACGTTTAACCTCCATGCGAGCAAATAGCCCTGATCACTTTTACCTGCACCGTTCCCATATCCCTTATCCTCTTTTCCTTCATCCACCTATCCAATCTAATCTTGAATGTTGACATAGTTTCAGCCTCAACCTTTAACTCTGGTAGTCAATTCCACAGCCTCACAATTCTCTGTGCAAAGAAGTTTCTCTGACTCTCTGTTCTAAATCTCTTACATTTAATCTTGTATCTATGGCCCTTGGTTCTAGACTCTGCAACTATTGGAGATATTCTGTTTCTACTTACCCTGTTCCATCCTTCCATAATTTTAAACACTTCAATCATAATGCCCTGAAGTCGGTGTTGTTCTAATGAAAAAGCAACAATTTTTCAAGTCTTTTTTCATATTTGTATTTCCTGATAGCAGGAAGCATCCTAGTGATCTGCATGTTACCCTCTCTAAAGCCTCAATATCCTTCCTATAGTGTGGAACCCAATACTGCTCACAGTATTCTAATTGAGTTCTTATTAAGGTTTCATATGCTCATTTTACCTCTGGGCTTTTATATTCTATACCTCGAGATAAAACTTTTTTTATGTCCTCATCAACCTGAGGTGCTGTCTTTAATGTCCTATGAACCTGCACTCCCAAATCCCTCTGCTCTGTAATGAAGGAATGACAGCAATAATATTAACTCATGTTTTCTCTTTTCAGAGGCTGACTGACTTGCTGTTTATTTCCAGTGCTTTGTGATTTTGCCTTTGTATTGCAACATGAAAAATTCTTCAGAAACTACAGCATCTCTTAATTCCACATTTTTGATCAGATACAGTTGGATAAATGTGCATTCAAGAAAATGTCATTTCTATTTAAAGTATAAATGGTAGATGAGCCAGAAGTTTATTAAACGACACATGCGTCAATTGATGGACTTCTTAAGTCTTTTCTTAACCCAGTTACTTTCCTCCAATAAAGATGATTTCATTAAGAACTGTAACACATATTTATCACAGCCAGTAATCACCATGGATTCACCATCGTCATGGCACAGACATTTTAAGGCAGTTTTTAATAGTTCACTGAAAATGTGCAATGCTGTAATACAGTGCACTCATGATTCCCTCCAGCTGAAGTGCCTTATCACAGCTCAACCAACAGCGTGCATTTATATAGCACCTTTAGCATAGAAAAATGTCCCAAGGCGCCTCACAGAAACATAATCGGATAAGAGGAGCTAAAGAAGCAAATGTTACGAGGTGCTTGGTCAAAAAGGTGGGTTTTAAGGATGGTCTTAAAGAAGGAGAGGGACATTAAGGCACATTGTTGGAAAGAAATGATAGGGGTTCCACTCTACATCTAGCCCGGCAGTCCCTGACCGAGAGTGAAGGAAGGTGACAACGAATGTCCAAAATGGGAGTGTGTTGCATTACCCACTGCTATTGCCCATCATCATGTCACAACAATTCACAAAATAGGAGTGTTGAGCAACTTTTTTTTTAAGCAACAAGGTGATAGAATTGCAGGGTTGTGGAACAGAAAATCATTACAGGTTTTTAAAAAGATTGGGATGAACCCCTATTAGCAAAGGGATATAGGGCTATTAGTTACAGAATCATGGGAAGGAACTGGACGGGAGATTTGGAAGGATCGACTGACAGACCAACACTCTTTCTCCTACCCAAAGCATCACTATATTATTGAGTCATTTAAAAATGAATAATTCCATAATGTAACTTTTATAAAATCTGTAATCACTGAAACCTTCTGTTTTTCTATAATGTGAAATCTTTGTTTTGGCAATTATAGGTAAATATGTCAGAACTAATTGGACACATTTACAGTAGATGTCATGCTGGTTGCTTTCTGACAGTATAAGGTCACAGCTGTCGTGTTACGAACTGTGTGTGAATAAAATTGAAGAGTAACGACTCCTTTTACAGATCACCATCTGTTTTTGACTCTTCTTCAGATTATTGCTTCAACAGCCTTAACGCTAACTTGTCGATCCTCTACCTTTCTTCCAGTAGTTTACCAAATCAATGACAGAACTTCTCCAGGCAACATTCCCTCTGCTGGATACATAGACAATTATACATAATATAGTCAGGAACACTACTGCAGTTGAAAATCTGCTTCAATCAGGGAGAAAAATGAGCATGAGACTCACTTTTGTTGCTCCTAACCCTCCATTGCCTTCCTATAAATGCAAGCACCACTTTCTTTTCTTGTTCCTGAGTTAGTGACAAACCTCAGTTGGTAGCACTCTCACCTCTGACTCAGAAGGTTGTGGGTTCAATCCTACTCCAGAGACCTGAGCACATAATCTAGGAGGGAGTGCTGTATTTTTGGAAGTGCTGTCTTTCAGATGAGACGTTAAACCGAGGCCCTATCTGCCCTCTCAGGTGGACGGAAAAGATCACACGGCACTATTTCGAAGAGAAGGGGAGTCCTCCCGGTTGTCCTGACCAACATTTATCCCTCAACTGACATCTGGTCATTTATCTCATTGCTGTTTGTAGGAGCTTGCTGTGTGCAAATTTGGCTGTCGTGTTTCCTACATTACAACAGTGACTGCAATTCAAAAGTACTTGACTGGCTGTAAAGTGCTTTGTGATGTCCTGAGGTCGTGAAAGGTGCTATATAAATGCAAGTTCTTTTTCTTCTTCATTCTAACATGAGAAACAGCGGGTGGGAAAGAAATAGAAAGTGCAAGTTTGCTGGGTACAATGAGAAGGAATTAAGACAGCTGATACAAACATGATACAAATCGACCAAGTTCAGCTTGCACACTGAGCATCAATCGATGCATGCATTCTGACATTAATATGGGAATCTTAAATTTAAAAAACACATTTTGGTGGATTAATTATGCCGCTGAGATTCCAGACATATAATTCAGACTTATCTGCTTCTGACAGAGACTTCCAGAAATCTCTACCAATTGAGTCGATGTCAATCTCAATATTTCCCAGTGACTAAACATGAAGTATTACTCAATAATGTTGCAATATCATGATTATTAATCATTCAGTACTGACACTGCACTTCAACTCAGTGAAATGCATTGTCCAGTGTTTATCACATTAAAAACTGACCCAAAATCAATGCCAGCCCCACAATTCAAAACTATGTGTTATTTTTAAAGTAAAAACAAAACTATCAGGTTTGTTAAAAAAAAAGCTCTCCTGTCTTGCTGTTTTAATGGGTGTTGGCTGCTGCTTGAATTCCTAGGTGTCCATTGTACTATGTGCAAACCGAATGGACCCCTACAATTAGGTTCTGCATTGTAAATATTCTCCTGTAGGACATTGAGTGCTACCAGACTAGAATGGCCTTGATCCAGTGACCCCCCGACTGGGAAGTGCCTTCGTGAGGACAGGGATCAGGCCCAGCTGCAATTTTCCCCTGCTGATGAATAACCTGCCATCACTGACCACTCAGGCTTGCAAATAAAGTATGGTCACTTGGGCAAGGCACCAGGGGTCTGCAGGGACTCACAGAATTGCATCGCAGTCGGAGTCAGAACCTTAAGGAGGAGGAAACGCAAAGACCAACAGCCAGGGGAGCCAGAGATGCAGTAACTTTAATTTGAAAAAATGATCTAAAAATATCTAAAAAGGTAAACGTTAAATACTCACCCCTAAAGCCTCACTTTGACCGTGTTTATTTTTTGTTGAAAATATTGCCTTTTCATGGAATGAGGCTGAAACACAAAATCAAGGCAAAAGGTCATGGTTCACTACACTCTTTAGAAGCCAGTCACTGTTTGGCCTTTTTTCTTCAGGCTCCATTGAGCCTCAGGAGACTTTCAGCGAACAGCTGGCCTGGTGCCAATATGATGTTTTCATTCCCCGTATTAACTGATCCCGTAGCCTCTCAGACTAGCAGTGTCAATTTAGTATCCAGTGTGGACTCTGTTATGTCCCTTCATCTCTGGGACATGAATCTGAATCCAATCCAGACTGATGAAGTAAAAGTCTCTTTTCTTTGAAGGATTCAAGTGAAACAGGTCTGGGCAGTTGGATCTTGACGGCTTTAAAATTTGTAAATGTAACTCGTGAGGCCCATAAAGATGACTGGTGTAGCAAATGGAAATGTTAGGCACACAAGGTGGCATTCTTCTGAGGTTAAAGCACATTGTGGAGGCAGAGCTGAAAGATCTTTCTCCTGCGTGTAAATTTGGGAGGGGGGAGGAATCCAAAACTAGGGATCATAAATATAAGATAGTCACTAATAAATTCAATAAAGAACTCAAGAGAAACTTCTTTATCCAGCGAGTGGTTACAATTTGGAACTTGCTATCACATGGAGTAGTTGAGGCAAATGGCATAGATGCATTTAAGGAGAAGCCACATAAGCACATGAGGGAGAAAGGAATAGAGGGTTATGCTGGTAGAGTTAGATGAAGTAGGGTGGCTCGTGTTGGGCATGGATCAGTTTGGCTGCATGGCCTGTTTCTGTTCTACAAATCCTATGTAATTTGATGTAAAATGCATCTAACACTTCAGCACTTCGAGCCAAATGGGGGCATAGGTTCTGTCCCTTGGGAGATACCATCAATGGGGGAGGAGGTGCCTGGAATGAGTAACCAGACAGCTTTCTGCAACCACCACACCTCAAAAATGTTTTGGACGAGATTTTATGAATGTTTTATGAAGATTTCAGAAAAACCTACCTGTGCTCTGAAAATACCTTCACAAGACCCCGCCCTACAATGTGAACTCACAGTGTGGAGGCAGACGCCCAAGTGCCTTGAGAAGATTATATAAAACCCAACCTGGCAATGCTTGATCCTGATGCCGGCTGCCAAAAGGAAGAGTTCCATCATCTGACACTGATGTCATTAACCATGAAAAGTGAGAAAAGGAAAAGGTAAAAATTGGCAAAAACAAATACATCAGGGAGCTTGATATAAAGAAAAAGAAATGGGAGCATGTCACATTTTTGGGGGGTTTTGGATATTCTACTCAAGATCTGTCACTACCAACCACTCCGCTAAGTGGACTCATGTCCCCTATGATCTGGAGTGTGCCTTTACCTGTCCAAGTAACTGACTGTGAGACCTGGAGTCAAATCAATAACCCTTGCCACTGTATTCTGGATTACTGGAATGAACCACATGCCACTATATGATTCACCTCTCTTTGATAGACTGTATACTCAGACTGCCTATCAGGCCAAGAGTCAAGTTTTAAGCCAGATGGTTTATTTAAATAAAGCCAGTAAATGAATAGTATATACAACGTAGCGGGTTACATCAATTTACAAACTTTGCTATACTTCACAATATATTTCCAAAATAATAGATTCCACTTCCTGGGCTAGCTCTCCTTTAAAGCAGATGTTAACTCCTTATGTGGTAAATCCCAGCCTCAGAGCAACTCTTGTTCATCTGCTGGTTGCAAAGATGACTTAATGCAAATCCTCTGCTGGCTGAAGACTGACTGATGGCTCGGTTCAGGCAACCCCAGGAAAACCCCAAATGGGGGTTTCCTGTTTCAGTGCCGTCAGTCAACGACTACAGCCATTGACTGATTCCTCCCCCTCTTCACCAGCCCATTTTGAGATCCTGTGAAGGTATACCAGAACAAAACAACCCCAACAAAGAAGCATCTTTGATTACTTAAGATTGGGCCGCCATTCTTTGACAATGGCATAACGCCATGTTCCACAGCAAAAACATAAAATGCGGGAAATGGTCAGCTGGTCAGTCAGCACCCCGGAGAGAACAGGTGAGTTAACCTTTCAGGTGTGGCCCCCGCATTTTCTGTTTATATTTCAGATTTCCAGTATCTGCAGTTTTCTTTATGCTTATTTGTTCTACAGTCGATACATCTCCGATAATGGAACTAAACGCCTCTTCCAACCAGCCATTGAACTAATATTACTTAATGCCTCGAGAAGCAGAACAACATGAGGGGCATAGCATCAGGATACGGGATCAGACATTTAGGACTGAGATGAGGAAAAATTTCTTCACTCAAGAGGGTTGTGAATCTTTGGAATTCTCGACCTCAGAGGACTGTGGATGCTCAGTCGTTGAGTATATTCGAGACTGAGATTGATAGATTTTGGGACTGTAAGGGAATCAAGGGATATGGGGATCAGGCGGGAAAATGGAGTTGAGGTCGAAGATCAGCCATGATCTTATTGAATGGCGGAGCAGGCTCGAGGGGCCATATGGCCTACTTCTGCTCCTATTTCTTATGCCTCAGCATTCAAACTCTATTAACACATTTAAACACCTTTGTTCTGCAGAAGCCACTTCCCAGTCACACATCATTCACTGTGACTATCTCCAGGGAGTGAGTACTTCCTCTTTTGATGACACGCATGCGCGGGACGGCGATCTTGCCGCGCACGTGCATTGTAGATCATCAACTGCCCTCACTGCCGTTAAGTGCGGACAGAAGGCCGATGGCCAAGCACCAAAAATGCAGCCGAAGCAGGTAGCCATAAGGAGGGAGGAGAGCAGAGCAGCGGGGGAAGTGGGAGGGAAGCAGAGTAGTTGGGGTGAAGGGGAAGCAGAAGGTGGAGATGCAGGAGGACTGGTGGGGGGGGTTGCAGTGAAACAACAGGAGCTCAGAGGGGAGCAGAGCATGGAGTCGGGGGTGGGGGGCAGTGGGGGAGGAATATAATCCAGGTCTAAGGTGGAGGTGGGCGGGGAGAGGGAGAACATGGTCCAGGCCGGGAGACGGATCACGTTCACCTCCTCCCCCCGTTAGACCTGGATCTCGCTCTTCAGCGTGAACGGCAGCGAGTTGATTTCTCAGAAAGCCTGGCGCATTCGCAGCAAGTGACATCATTGGACGCAGTGTCAGCATTCACTTTCTAATGTAAAAGGTGACCCCTCCCGTCCCCACTTTCTACCCAATAAATCTGAAAACAATCCATGGCCCGCACACAATGCTCCATCAGCCGCCACAGCTCTCTCCCACAGTGTTTAGTTTGACGGAGTGATTTGCGGCAGTGTGGGTACTTTTGGTTTTCAATCGACCCTTGCCTTCCTCCTGCTCATGGGCCAGGCCACCTGATAACGTCACTCTCAGCACATGCTAAAAAGCTACGGATCCGCTAGTGACCTCACTTCCAATGACGTCACCCTCACCCGTTCTCGTAGAATGAAACGCGCCTCACAAAACTAACCTTGCAGCTCAAATTATGTAAAATAGTCAACGCTGTGGATTTGTCAAATTCAGCCTCTGGGAAACGGTTACAGCTCCCTGCATGATCTTGCAGTGCCCGTTCATGAGGCCGCATATTCGAAGGGGCCCACAAGTCAATTGCTGGGTTGGCCTGGCGTGAAGTGTTTTCAGAGTCAAGGTGAGGTGGGAGGCTGCTCAACGTGGAGTCCTCACTCCTCCAGCAGACCGGAGTTTTTACAGATCATGCTGATAGCATTCGAGAAGGTTCCACATAAGGGACTTTTAACAAAAATGAGAGCACATGGAACTGGAGTCAACCTGCTGGCTTGGAAAGGGAATTGGTTAGTAGGTAGGAGACGGAGAGTAGGGATAATGGGTATGTACGCAAATTGGCAGGTTGTAATTCGTGTCCCCCAGGGACCTGTACTGGGGCCACAGCTTTTCACTATATTTATCAATGACTTGGATGAAGGAATAGAGAGGCGTATATCTAAATTTGCTGACAACACTAAGTTAGGTGGCACAGCAAATAGTGTAGATGGAAGCAGAAAGTTGCAAAGAGATATCGATAGGTTAAGTGAGTGGGCAAAACTGTGGCAGATGGAGTTTAATGTGGGAAAGTGTGAGGTCATCCACTTTGGACCTAAGATAGATCAGAGTATTTTCTAAATGGTGAGAAGCTAAGGACTGTGGATGAGCAGAGAGGTTTAGGGGTCCAAGTACAGAAATCACGAAAAGCTAGTGGAAAGGTACAAAAAATAATTTAAAAGGCTAATGGAATGTGGCCTTTAACTCAAGGGAGCTGGAATATAAAGGGGAGGAAATTACATTACAGTCATACAGAGCTCTGGTTATACCCCATCTGTAATACTGCATTCAGTTCTGGGTACTGCACCTCAGGAAGGATATATTGGCCTTGGAGGGGGTGCAGCACAGATTCACTAGAATGATACCAGGGCTAAAAGGGTTAAATTATAAGGACAGTTTGCAAAGACTAGGCTTGTATTCCCTTGAGTATAGAAGATTAAGGGGTGATCTAATTGAGGTGTTTAAGATAATATGAAGGATTTGATAGGGTGGATAGAGAGAAACTATTACCTTTGGTGGGGAAGTCCAGAACAAAGGGGCATAACCTTAAAATTAAAGCGAGGATGTTCAGGGGTGATGTCAGAAAGCACTTCTTCACACAAAGGGTAGTGGAAATCTAGAACTCTCTCCCCCAAAAAACTGTTGAGGCTGGGAGTCAATTGAAAAATTCAAGACTGAGATTGAAAGAATTTTGTTAGGCAAGGATTTTAAGGGATATGGAACCAAGGCGGGTAAATGGAGTTAAGATACAGATCAACCGTGATCTAATTGAATGGCGGAACAGGCTCGAGGGACTCAATGGCCTACTCCTATTCCTATGTCCCTGTGGCAGTCCAGGAGATCAATGTAGCTGCCAGCCAGACATTAGGAGGAGGGCATAGCAGCTGTTTGTCACTTCTGTGGTGGCAACAATTACTGCCTGCCTGTGTGTTTGATTTTAGCAACCCATTCATTTGATTCCCACGGGTGCGCTGCCAACAGAATGATCAGGGCCACAGTGGGGTCATGGAGGGAAATCATGGCAGAAATCGAGGTGGCCAATTCTGGTGCGGAGTTTTGGCTGAGGTACCCTGCCTCACCCCATTTGCCAGGCCATCACCCAGAAGTGGGTGGTTTTCGTAAGGGAAGTCCAGGTCTTTACATCAGAAGAAGTTGTGAACAGTCTGCTGCTCAGACCACACCTTGACTCCCTTGTGCAGTGCTGGTCACTGAGGCTGTGGCCAGTGCAGAGAAAAGCAAAAGGAGGATCATTGGTTTAGGGGAAATCAACATGGGTTCAAATGCAGGAATGATATCAAAAAATCATTCTTCACATAAAGAGGAATCAACACTTGATTAAAGACAAGCCAAATGGCCTTGCTCATCCATAGTTTTCTTATGATCTCTTATCCTTGAATGAAGAGAAGGAGCATTGGAAGGAGGATGAGCAGCAATCATAGGAACATAGGAACAGGAGTAGGCCATTCAGCCCCTCGTGCCTGCTCCGCCATTTGATAAGATCATGGCTGATCTGTGATCTAACTCCATATACCTGCCTTTGGCCCATATCCCTTAATACCTTTGGTTGCCAAAAAGCTATCTATCTCAGATTTAAATCTAGCAATTGAGCTGGTATCAATTGCCGTTTGCAGAAGAGAGTTCCAAACTTCTACCACCCTTTGTGTGTAGAAATGTTTTCTAATCTCGCTCCTGAAAGGTCTGGCTCTAATTTTTAGACTGTGCCCCCTACTCCTAGAATCCCCAACCAGCGGAAATAGTTTCTCTCTATCCACCCTGTCTGTTCCCCTTAATATCTTATAAACTTCAATCAGATCACCCCTTAACCTTCTAAACTCCAGAGAATACAACCCCAATTTATGTAATCTCTCCTCATAACTTAACCCTTGAAGTCCGGGTATCATTCTAGTAAACCTACGCTGCACTCCCTCCAAGGCCAATATGTCCTTCCGAAGGTGCGGTGCCCAGAACTGCTCACAATACTCCAGGTGCGGTCTAACCAGGGTTTTGTATAGCTGCAGCATAACTTCTGCCCCCTTGTACTCTAGTCCTCTAGATATAAAGGCCAGCATTCCATTAGCCTTCTTGATTATTTTCTGTACCTGCTCATGACACTTCAATGATCTATGTACCTGAACCCCTAAGTCCCTTTGGACATCCACTGTTTTTAACTTTTTACCATTTAGAAAGTACCCTGTTCTATCCTTTTTTGATCCAAAGTGGATGACCTCACATTTGTCTACATTGAACTCCATTTGCCACAGTTTTGCCCATTCACCTAATCTATCAATATCGCTTTGTAATTTTATGTTTTCATCTACACTGCTTACAATGCCACCAATCTTTGTGTTATCGGCAAACTTAGATATGAGACTTTCTATGCCTTCATCTAAGTCGTTAATTAATATTGTGAATAATTGAGGCCTCAAGACAGAACCCTGTGGGACTCCACTAGTCACACCCTGCCAATGTGAGTACCTTCCCATTATCCCTACTCTGTCGCCTTTCGCTCAGCCAACTTCCTAACCAAGTCCGTACTTTTCCCTCGATTCCATGGGCTTCTATCTTAGCTAACAGTCTCTTATGTGGGACCTTATCAAATGCCTTCTGGAAGTCCATATAAATAACATCCATTGACATTCCCCTGTCCACTACTTTAGTCACCTCTTCAAAAAATTCAATCAGGTTTGTCAGGCACGACCTACCTTTCACAAATCCATGCTGGCTCTCTCTGATTAACTGAAAATTCTCGAGGTGTTCAATCACCCTATCCTTAATTATAGACTCCAGCATTTTCCCTACAACAGATGTTAGGCTAACTGGTCTATAATTCCCCAGTTTCCCTCTCTCTCCTTTCTTAAAAAGCGGAGTGACATGTGCAATTTTCCAATCTAGAGGGACAGTTCCTGAATCTAGAGAACTTTGAAAGATTATAGTTAGGGCATCCACAATGTGCTCACCTACTTCCTTTAAAACCCTGGGATGGAAACCATCTGGTCCTGGGGATTTGTCACTCTTTAGTGCTGTTATTTTCTTCATTACTGTTGCTTTACTTATGTTAATTTTAATCGAGTCCCTGTCCCCGATTCAATATTAGTTTTCTTGGGATTTCTGGCATGCTATCCTCTTTTTAATTGTTCAACATATCCACTATTTCCCCATTGTCAATGACAATATCCCCACTTTTAGTTTTTAAGGGGCCAACACTGCTCCTGACCACCTTCTTTTTCCTAATATAACTATAAAAGTTCTTTGTATTAGTTTTGATATCCCTTGCGAGTTTCTTTTCATACTCTCTTTTTGTAGCTCATGGATACACATAAGCCAACTGGCAGAGCAGCTGTAGAAATGAAGAGGAGGCACTGTGCAGTTTGTGTTGCCTGCAATTCTCAACAGCTATCGCCCTTGTTCCAAAAGACACCGTGCATTATTTGCAGCTCTGGAGTAGAAGACAATGCTGCTGTCCGTTGGCCTCATACTTGTCTGCCGCTCCATGTTTGTACCTCTCCGATCAGGTTTCGGCCCGAATCAAAGTCAAAAGTGACATCCTTTGTGACTGTGGCTCTGGTGCACTATCCCTCCTCATCTTTATTTCAATAGTTTTTAAACATGGTTAATCACATCATCTTTCTGCAACACCCAGTCTAAGATGAACTGCAAATTCCTCCAATTAAACATTGGGAAGATCAAAGATATTGTCTTCGATCCCAGCCACAAACTCCGTTCCCTCGCTACTGATTCCACTCTTCTCCCTGGCCACTGTCTCAAGCTGAAACAGACTGTTCGTAACCTCGGCGTCCTAACTAACCCTGAGCTCAGCCTCCGACCCCATATCTGCTCCATCACAACGACCACCTACTTCCACCGCCACAACATTACCCGTCTCAGCCTCTGCCTCAGCCCATCTGCTGCTGAAAGCGTCATCCATGCCTTTGTTACCTCAAGACTTGACTATTTCAATGCTGTCCTGGCCGGCCTCCCATCTTCATAGAATCATAGAAGTTTACAACATGGAAACAGGCCCTTCGGCCCAACATGTCCATGTCGCCCAGTTTATACCACTAAGCTAGTCCCAGTTGCCTGCACTTGGCCCATATCCCTCTATACCCATGTAACTGTCCAAATGCTTTTTAAAAGACAAAATTGTACCTGCCTCTACTACTGCCTCTGGCAGCTCGTTCCAGACACTCACCACCCTTTGAGTGAAAAAATTGCCCCTCTGGACCCTTTTGTATCTCTCCCCTCTCACCTTAAATATATGCCCCCTCGTTATAGACTCCCCTACCTTTGGGAAAAGATTTTGACTATCTACCTTATCTATGCCCCTCATTATTTTATAGACTTCTATAAGGTCACCCCGAAACCTCGTACTCTCCAGGGAAAAAAGTCTCAGTCTATCCAACCTCTCCCTATAAGTCAAACCATCAAGTCCCGGTAGCATCCTAGTAAATCTTTTCTGCACTCTTTCTAGTTTAATAATATCCTTTCTATAATAGGGTGACCAGAACTGTACACAGTATTCCAAGTGTGGCCTAACTAATGTCTTGTACAACGTCAACAAGACATCCCAACTCCTATATTCAATGTTCTGACCAATGAAACCAAGCATGCTGAATGCCTTCTTCACCACCCTATCCACCTGTGACTCCACTTTCAAGGAGCTATGAACCTGTACTCCGAGATCTCTTTGTTCTATAACTCTCCCCAACGCCCTACCATTAACGGAGTAGATCCTGGCCCGATTTGATCTACCAAAATGCATCACCTCACATTTATCTAAATTAAACTCCATCTGCCATTCATCGGCCCACTGGCCCAATTTATCAAGATCCCGTTGCAATCCTAGATAACCTTCTTCACTGTCCACAATGCCACCAATCTTGGTGTCACCTGCAAACTTACTAACCATGCCTCCTAAATTCTCATCCAAATCATTAATATAAATAACAAATAACAGCGGACCCAGCACCGATCCCTGAGGCACACCGCTGGTCACAGGCCTCCAGTTTGAAAAACAACCCTCTACAATCACCCTCTGTCTTCTGCCGTCAATCCAATTTTGTATCCGATTGGCTACCTCACCTTGGATCCCGTGAGATCTAACCTTATGCAACAACCTACCATGCGGTACCTTGTCAAAGGCTTTGCTAAAGTCCATGTAGACCACGTCTACTGCACAGCCCTCATCTATCTTCTTGGTTACCCCTTCAAAAAACTCAATCAAATTTGTGAGACATGATTTTCCACTCACAAAACCATGCTGACTGTTCCTAATCAGTCCCTGCCTCTCCAAATGCCCATAGATCCTGTCTCTCAGAATACCCTCTAACAACTTACCCACTACAGATGTCAGGCTCACTGGTCTGTAGTTCCCAGGCTTTTCCCTGCCGCCCTTCTTAAACAAAGGCACAACATTTGCTACCCTCCAATCTTCAGGAACCTCACCTGTAGCTGGCGTGGAAGGTGAGGACAAGTTGGACTCTATCGTGGTTCTGGAAGGGAAAGGGTGAGGGCAGAAGTGCGGGAAATAGGATGGACACGGTCGAGGTGCTTCCGATATGTCTTCCTTTCTCCAAAACCGAGGATTCCCCTCCATTGTAGTTGACAGGCCCCCCTTTCCCTAGCTCTGTACTTGCTCAAATACTTTAACCTTTTTAACATGTTCCACTTCTGACGAAAGGTCTTCGACCTGAAACGTTAACTCTTTCTTTCTCCACAGATGCTGCCTGACTTGCTGAGTTTCTCCAGCATTTTCTGTTTTCATTTCAGATTTCCTTCATCTACAGTATTTTGCTTCTGATTTAATGTTAGCACAGTATGAACTCTGTAGCCTGCCCGACAATGACTGGATCAAATTACACATTCCAGAGAACTTGAATTACTCTGCAGCAAACTGGATCAAATTACACATTCCAGACAAAGGGTTGGATGAGTATTGCCCTCCTACATCCTGTCGGTGGCAATAGCAGAATATGTTACTGCCACTATAGTGGTAGCAATTGACACGACCCACATCGTTTAACCATTGACTGCCATAATGTGCATTCTCTGAACCTTGTAGAAACAGCTCGCAAAAATAAACACAGAATTTATGCTGTATGCACTGGTTCTAGCAATAAGAGATTCAAGTCAATAAACTAATAGACAAAAAAATGCATGTTTGTCACAGAGAAATAAAAGCTCAAGATGACAGAACTCTATAATACACTTACATCAATGTCAGAATTTCTCTGCTGAAGCTCATCAGAAATGAATAGTTAATTATTTGATCAAGCACACTGAAGGAACTTAAACCAGTTTGCCACAGTATTTAAAAACTGAATTAGAGCATGCTCAGAGCTAGCAAGATAGCTCACAGTAAGAGGAAACCCCATTATTGTGCACGGTTTTGGTCTCCACACATGACATTGAATATCAAGCACCTGGAGAAGGTCCAGAGGAAGGTGATGCCCAGTCTTAGGGCTCATAATTATTAGGATAGGCTATTTGCAGTAGAGAAACTCAGGCTTAGAAGAGATATGGTTGAGGTTTTTAAAATGATGAAGGGATTAGATTCTGTCCAGTTGGATAGATGTAAGAAATACAATTTCTAGACCAAATCATAATCATGTATCCCATCCTGCAAACCTTCAGGCACTTGGCTAAAAAGTGATGCTGAGCGAAACGCAGACCTTTTGTCTGTCCACAGGAAATGATATGTCTGACATCAGGCCATCAGGCAAAGTGATTGGGAAAATTGCAGAGACAAAAGAAGTGTGAAACAGACACATTGAAGACCAATTGTCAGGAACAGATAACAAGACGTCCCGGGGCATAATCAAAAGCTCAGGACATGGTCAGAGACTAATCCTGTTATGTTAATTGCAAGAGCTTTGTTCAGATAATTAGGTAACCTTCGTGATTGGCATACACAGGATAAGACATTCTAAATGTTTGCATCCGAACAATCCAAATACACAGAAAGATAAGGACATGTCCCTCCCCCATAAGCTAGATAGAAATGACAAGTTAACTCCATAGAATAGGTGTTGGACAAAGAGTTAACACCATAGAATGGATATCTGAAAGATGACTGGAACAATAGGTACCCTGGCGGGGGGGGGGATGGGGGTGGGGAAAGATGTCAAGGACAAGTGATATCGTGGGACTAATCTCGTTAAGCTACTAAAAGCAAATATGCTTCAGGAAGATATAAGAACTGAGGCACTGTCCCATTAAAAGGTAGAAGCTGCTCAGGACAACGGAGGTCCACACAACCTACAAACCAGGTCTCATCACCCTGACATTTCCAAGGGATAAACAGGTTGTACCGTCCTTATTTATTTGATATAACTGTATTAGAATATTGTTTTAGAAATACTTGTTTGGTATAACTGCATTTGAACGTTGTTCTTGTATCTATAATAAAGCTTGCATGTTCGGTCACATTCGGGTCCAAATCTTCGTGGAAGTTGTTATTAAAAAGGATTAACAACCCTTGGTAGCACTTATAATAACATTTTTCCAATAGATAAGTTATCTTCAGAGGAATGGGAGATGTAGGGAGCACACATATAAAATACATAGGCCAAAACTCAGGTTTGATGTTAGGATGTATTTCTTATGAGAGAGTCATTGCCCTCTCAAACTGATTACCAAAGTGTGAGAGGATTGTCGATTCCCTGCAATCATTCAAAAAGGAGCCGGACAAGTTCCTCAGAGAGGTGGGCATTTCAAGTTATAAAAGGCAAGGTGTGGGGTAACTGGGAATAGTGGGACTTATAAGCTTATCATTTTGCTGTAAAGAGTTGGAGAGTAAAATCCTAAAGATGTTTTCTCTGATTTTTGCCTCTCTCATGAGATTCCGTGAGGGGAGACCATCCAAGCTTTTAAACAACAAATGTGTGTGGCTATAGCATGTCTGGATTGGTGGGCCAGATGGTCTTTTCCTGTTTGTATAAACCTCTGCCTTCAGTTTTCCTTATCAGGGCGTATGGACCTCCGCCATCCCGAGTAGCTTCTACTTTTTAGTGGGACAGTGCCTCAGTTCTAATATCTTTCTGAAGCATATTTGCTTCTAGTAGCTTAATGACATTAGTCCTTGACCTGTCCTTGACATCATCCTCTCCCCCACCCCGCCAAGGGTGCCCACTGTTCTAGCTGTCTTTCGGGATTGTATGCATCAAACCTTCACTGGCTAGTGTCACGCTCAATCCCACAACCAGGACTATAGTACAATGAATCAGGTTGGTTTTATTTCTATTCCTATGCATCTGCAGCTTCTAATCATCTTTGCTGCCATGTTTCAGCAATTCTTCCTCTTATAGCAAGCCACAATGATGTTACCAGAACGTCTAGCTATTCTGGCTTCCATAGCATAAGGGAAAGAGCTTTATTACCCTACAGAATTCCCTTGCTTGCTCTCAAATATATGTATTGGTAAATCACAGTGACATGACACATACAGGTGGGATGAGGATCAGAGGCACAGAAACAATTGGTTGAGTCAGCTGGGATAGAAGCATACAAGCAAGAAGGGGTGGTGGGAACTGGCAGCAAATGTGTGTAGCAGACAATGGTATGGAAAACTGAAGGCAGAGGTTGAAGGGGGAAATGAGATGACATTATTGCTTATGATTTTTATTTCTGTTCAAAAAATTAAATCTCAGGGACAAACATATGTTGTCTCCTGTTGCAATGTAATCCATATATGTTGTAGACTTACAAATCGTGTACATACCTAGAATCTTACACACAGGAGGCCAATCGGCCCATCATGCCTGTGCCGTCTTTGTGAAAGAGCTATCCAATTAGTCCCACTCTCCCGCACATCCCTCATAGCCCTGCAAAATTTTTCTTTTCAACGATATATCTAATTCCCTTTTGAAAGTTACGACTGAATCTGCTTCCGCCATCCTTTCAGGCATTGCATTCCAGATCAAAACAAATCGCTGCGTAAAAATAATTCTCCTCACATCCTCTGTGTCACCTTGCAAACTAGTAACAGCTCAAAGGAATACTTATTTTCAACAAATGCTGGATTTCAACCCGGGCAGTAAGGATTCATAAGGCCAGACTGTGCGCGAGACCTTTGGTGGCACTGTAACAGGAGCTGGTGTTTGAACGTTGGCATTCTTGGAGAAAAATGAGATACAATTTTGACTCCTTCATTAGACGAAATAAGACAAGAGTTCAGGCACTCAATATCGTGTTCAAATAATGTCCAAAAACTAATGTTGATCTCTGCATGTTTCACTGCAATTGCAGAGCTAAAATATTATTGAAAACTTGCTTCCATTTCCCTGAACATAACTTCCTAGAAATGAGAAAGAGTCTCCCATATTCTCTTGATGGTGGAACGCCCACCCAACTCTGGGTCCCGATATTTATCGCTAGTGCAGCTCAAGTAAATGCTCAATTATTTATGTTTTCCATGCAAAACATCTGTCATCTCATAAGGAATACACCTACGATTCCTGTGGAAACAAGATGACGATGCCTACAGGAGACGGGAACGAAAAATTGGTCGATAAAAGAGGCGGGGGGGGGGTGTTGGTGGGGGATGGCGGTGGGCAGGGGAAGAAAGCAAAAAAAGAATTACTTATTACCTTAGATTAAAGTACCTTAACATTCATTCTTCCTTGGCACATCACTATTCATGTGTATACATAGGAGATGGCCAAGCAAGCACAAGGTAATTATGGGAAATATAATCTTATATATTGTTTTCATTTCCGCAGTGCGTGGCCAACTTAAGCATTTAAACCACTTCAGGCGATTAATTTTTTGTGTATTGAGTTACACAAACCATTTTAACTTCTCCTGAACGCGTCTCCTGTGGCCTCTGAAACACGACATGCAAACGGAGGCATGAGTTTTCACAGCAGGGCACTCAGTTCTCTCAGACAAACCTTTGGCTAGGAGTTCTGTGTGTTTAGGCTGATAGTTCTTGTGTTCAGACATATTTACCTACATTTTGGACCCCCTCAAACTGACAACAACATCAGGATAGGGGGGGGCGCAATGGATTTAGTCTACAGTACATCTGAGGCACATCACCATTTGCGGCCTGTATGGCGTGCAGTTCTGGGAGTTGCAGGTGCACAAGACAGAGGTGCGCCACAAGGACCTGGAAAAGAGCAGAGAGAGAGGACCAAGAGAGGGGCCGAGGTCGCAGGAATCACTACCCATGTGAGAGGGTGTTCAGGCGGAGGCTGAGCTTCCTGGCTCTCTCTGAGGGGCAGTGTCTACACAGGCTCAGATTGCATCATCAGGTGGTCGCAGACATCTGCGTGCTCCTTCATGCAGAGCTGCTCCCGGTAGCCATGCATTGTCCATCGCAGTTAAAGTCACCACTGCCCTCAATTTCCTCGCCTGTGGATCCTTCCAGGGTGCCACCAGTGACATCTCCAGGGCCTCTTAGTCGTCTGCACATAACTGTACGTAACAGATGACAGATTGCTTGTTTGCCAAGGCATCCGACTATGTCAACTTCCCCTGCGATGACATCAGCCAGACTGAGAGGGCAATGGGTTTCCACTCTCTGGCTGACTTCCCATGGGTGCAGGGCGCAATTGATTGCACACACGTAGCAATCCGAAGAACTCCACATGAGCCAGGACTGCTCATCAACCGAAAGGGATATCACTCCATCATTGCGCAGCTGGTTTGTGACCACCGGAAGAGATTTCTGCAGGTGTGTGCCAGATTCCCTGGCAGCTGCCATGATTCCTTCATTTTGCGCAAGTTCAATATCCCAACCCTCTTCCACATAGAATACGGATTTAAGAGCTGGCTCCTTGGAGACAATGGGATATCCCCTGCAGACGTGGCTCATGACACCTCTGAGAAACCCCACCGAGGCACAATGACAGTCACATCTCCACCAGGTTTGTCATTGAACAAACCATAGGAATGCTGAGGATATGCTTCAGGTGCCTGGATCGATCTGGGGGATCCCTTCAGTATTCACCAGCAAGGGTGTGGAGAATAATAGTCACATGTTGCATCCTCTGCATCATCACTCAGCAGAGAGGGTTACAGGTGAAGGAGCTCCAATGCAATCACGAAGCATCCTCATCTGCCGGCAACACTGAAGAAGCGGAGGAGGAGGAAGAGGAGGATGACGACAATGGATTACCCATTGCCAGAGCAGCAGCACACACGGCTGCTCGTGATGCCAGGGAGCCACTCATATCTGATAGATTCTCATAAGGAGATCTGCAAAATGAATATTGTGAAGTACTCAGACCACCTGGAACAACCACCACCACAAGTGGGATCGCTTTGAATGGAGCGCCCATTTCCATGTCCCCTTTCGCCATCATCCCTCTCCAGGGCCACATCACTCCTACCACACTGCTGGACAACAGCTTGGAGCACATCTATGACGTGTTCTAAGGCCACGGCTGAAGTATCTGTCTGCCTGTTTAAGGCGGAAGAATAGTCAGAACCCTGAGTCCGCACAGCTGTTGTCAGTGCCTGAATAGATTCAGTTGTGAGCCTTGCTTGAAGCTCAATGCAGGCTGCCATTCTCTCCACCGCAGACATTCCCGCACTTACCTGCGCCACCAGTTCACTAATGCTGGAGGTCGACTCCTCCATCCTCTCTGCTATTGTGGAGAGTGTGCGTAGCATGTCTTCCAACGCCTCGCAAAGGTACATCTGTACCTCTATCATTCTCATTCTCAACGATGGCCCCCAGAGTTCAGCATCTGCATACAGCTCAACAGAGCTTGGAGAGGAGTGCAGCCCCCCCTCCCCGTCACGGACTCTCCACAGCTGCCCCTGCCACCAGTGTCTGCTCGTACTCACTCGAGAGTAGTGAATCACCAAGTGACAACCCAATAACCGTGTAACAGGACCCACCCAGGTGTGAGTGTCTGCGCTGGTGCATAGCTGAAAGTGATGTGATGGTGCGCACTCAGAGGAATGGAGCTCCTCTGAGGAATCGGCTTTGTCCAGGTCGTGTGCCGTTTCAGCAATCCTTGAAGGCCCTGGAAGAGAACATAGGGCAATGTTAAGAATCATATCAGAAGTTATAATGTGATTAGTATGCTGAGGTATGCAACAGGTCAATCATTGATAATATCGATTCATGATGTGCGTGAGGGATGTTAAAGTTCTGTCACCAGCCGTTTGCGGGGTGCCAGTCTTGGCATCTCCAAACAGCTAGGCATTGGAGCATTTGGTTGGTCTCCAAGGCTTCCTCCTCCGCCTCTGTCAGGGTCACTGTTTGTGATGGCTCCCTCCGGTCCAATTCCTCTCCCGTGCATTTTGCGCTCTCGTCTACAAAGGGAGAAAGAACTGACGTGTGAGTGAATGAGGGTGACGATGGATGCATTGCTTTGGGTGAGGCTGTCAATGAAAGATGCATCAGAGGGAGAGTATCAGACAGATTCATCTTATAGGATTAGGGTGAGTGGGAGTGGTGGGTCACAAATGGGAGGTACACAGAATTTGAAGGTAAGTTGTTAATGAGACTTAAGTAGGTGTGATGAGTGATGTGATGGAGTAGGCTTGGAAGACACAGTGAGGTGGGGGGGGGTGGGTAACGCACACCACAGGATGTAGGTGAATCAGTAACTGTACTTGCCTTTCCTGACCTGGTTAGGTCATTAAAACGCTTCCTGCATTGCACCGATGTCCTTGACATGGCGCTCCTGCTGCTGACCTTCTCTGCCACCTCAAGCCAAGCCTTCTTGGTGGCAGAGGCAGGGTGTTTCCTCCCATCAGCCGGGTACAGCATGTCCCTCCTGCTCCTCATACTGGCGAGTAGCAACTCAAGAGAAAAGTCAGTCAACCGGGGTGCTGGCCTCGTTCATTGTAGCTCCATCTCTTTAAATTCCTCCTTCCGCCCTCAAAATGCATAGTTGCAATGGCCCTGTAAATACTCCACTTCCCAGCACGTCATTCGGTGTACAGTACGCCCGCTGCGCAGCTTGGAGACACAAAACCCGGAAGTCACATTAACGATCTTCAATTGAGTCGCGATCGATTGAGACAACGCACATAAATTTTTTCTGAGTTTCCCACACGTGTTTTGACCTCCCCCCCGCAGAGTTTCCACCGGGATGTTAAAATTTAACCCTGTTGAGTCTCCATCTTATTTCCATTTTGTCTCCAGTACAAGTACTCAGTTGAATCTAGGCGGCACGGTATATTTATGGTAAGAAATTCATATTTTAACAAAAAGCAGTCAGTCAATTGCTCTCCGTAATTAATTCACAAAATTGTGGGAACCTGTGGCTCAGAAACAGGCACTCTCCAGTTTTCCATTAAAAGATGATTTCAACCTGAATGGAAGTCAGTGGCCAAGTCACAGAAAACAGATTTCAAGCCAAAGATTTTTACTTTGCTGGACTGAATCTTAAGTTAACTTCCTCTCTTCAGCTTCAACTGTGCTCTGACCTCCATTTCCACTCTCCTGGCTTCGCAGGAGCTGTCTGTGCCATTCTCTCATCCATGTCACGATCTTTACAATTCTCAAGACTCCCTTCTGCTGTCGTCATGTAAGAGCAGACTATACACCTCAGTGACAGAGTACACACATCCCTTAATCGATATAATGATTTAATGGAAACGTCTGCGTGGATTTTGTAGAATACAGAAATTCTTACTGAGCAAGCAGTTTTGTGATTTAATTACCTCAGGGAACACTGAAACAAGGTCTCAATTCAGACAACAGTGCATTTTTGTGGTTGTAAATTTTCTCACACTCTGGACTTTTGTACAGATACCGTCCTTTCTTCAGTGTGCTGTTGCTGGTGTTATTTTGCCCACTAAGCTTCAAACTGAAGTCCATTATCTTCTATCTCTTCTCTCCTTCAAATTTCCCACGTTAATTTAATCTTATTAGGCCAAGGGTCCCCTAGGAACTCAGGTTATTAAAGTCACATCTGAGGAAGTAACTGTTCTTTCCTGATCAATTATTTCAACCAATCACCTGCCAACTGGTATCTTTTTTCTTATTTGTTCATGGGATGTGGGCATCGCTGGCGAGGCCAGCATTCATTGCACATCCATAATTGCCTTGGGAAGGTGGTGGTGAGCCGCCTTCTTGAACTGCTGCGGTCCGTGTGGTGAAGGTTCTCCCACAGTGCTGGTGGGCAGGGAGTTCCAGGATTTTGACCCAGCGACGATGAAGGAACGGCGATATATTTCCAAGTCGAGATGGAGGGGGAACGTGCAGGTGGTGTTGTTCCCATGTGCCTGCTGCCCTCGTCCTTCTAGGTGGTAGAGGTCACGGGCTTGGGAGGTGCTGTTGAAGAAGTATTGACAAGTTGCTGCAGTGCATCCTGTAGATGGTACACACTGCAGCCACGGTATGCCGGTGGTGAAGGGAGTGAATGTTTAGGGTGGTGGATGGGGTGCCAAACAAGCGGGCTGCTTTGTCCTGGATGGTGTCGAGCTTCTTAAGTGTTGTTGGAGCTGTACTCATCCAGACAAGTGGAGAGTATTTCATCGCACTCCTGACTTGTGCCTTGTAGATGGTGGAAAGGCTTTAGGGAGTCAGGAGGTGAGTCACTCGCCGCAGAATACCCAGCCTCTTCCAAGGTGAAGGGGAAGCAGCAGATATAGCTGCCAACAGTAGTTGTTAACTATGGACCAGAATTGTCCTCATGAAAACCATTATAACTCAAGAACATGCTACAGCATCTCAATTGCCACAATTTCCAAATTTGGCTTTTCAAACTTCTCAACATGTCATGCTCTCAATCTCAAAATGCTGAAAAAATCTGATTGTCTTGATGTGTGGTGTGTTGTCAGAGCTGAGCCTCTCCACCTATTTAGAACACATCCCCTCTCCTCTCCTCCCCCCTACAGCTCAGTGGGTTTGTTCAGCAAAGATCTCGGGTTCCATCATATGTAATGCCCCAACCCTCACCAACACAGAGTGAAACATTCAACAAGAACTTGTATATAAATGGCGCCTTTGACAGAGAGAACCATCTCAAGGCACTTCGCAAAGAGGCATAATAACACAACAACAGCAATAAGCCATTCAGCCCCTCAAGCCTATTCCCTCATTCAATTATATCACGGCTGATCTGTACCTCAACTCCATTTACCCACCTTTGATCTATATCCCTTGATACCTTTGCCAGACCAAAATCTATCGACCTCTGTCTTAAAAATTTCAATTGTTTTAGCTCCATAGCCTTTTGGGGGAGGGAATTCAACATTTCCACTACCTTTTGTATGAAAAAGTGCTTCCTGATTTCACTCCTGAACGGCCTAGCTCTAATTTGAAGATTGTGCCCCCTTATTCTGGATTCCCCCACCAGAGGAAATAGTTTCTCAGTATCTACCCTATCAAATCCCTTCATCATTTTAAAGACCTCAATTAGAGCATTCCTCAACCTTCTAAACAGAAGGGAATACAAGCCAAGTTTATGCAACCTGCTCTTATAATTTAACCTTTTATGCCCTGGTATCATTTTGGTGAATTTGCGCTGTACCTCCTCCAAGGCCAATATATTCTTCCTGAGGGGCGATGCCTAGAACTGAATGCAATACTTCAGATGGAGTCTGACCAGGGCTTCCAGCCCCATCGAGATAAAGGTCAACATTCCTTAAGCCTTTTTGATTACTTTTTATACCTGTGCACTAGCTTTCAGTGATTTGTGTACCTGGATACCTAAATCTCTTTGTTCCTCCACAGTTCTTAATCTGTGCCATTAAGAAAATATTCTGATTTGTCTTTCTTGGATCGAAAGTGGATGAGCTCACACATTGAACCCTATCTGCCACACTCACTTAGACTGTGTCCATTTGGAACTTTCTGCTCCCATCTACACAACTTACCGTGCCTCCTAACTTCTTTATATGTTGGAGTGTGTCTAACTCGCAATCCAGCTCAATGACTCTGAGCCGGAGTGACTGAAGAGATAAACATTACCCACAGGTTCATCCAGGGCAGTTTCAGTGTCCACAAGTTCTCACATTCTGCAGTCCCCACACATTACCTGTGCTGCCATTATCTGTACTTTATTTATTTTTATTTATTGTACAGCATTTACTTATTTATTTATTTCTATAGCCAACTGATTTGTCATGAATACTAAATTTTGTTTGTCAGATGGATTTAATTTTATTTCTTTTAGGTACTTTTTATTGCTCAATTTAGTTTAATTGTCCCATTTCTTTCTCTAATTGATAACAGTTTTTATTTAATTACTTTTTAATTACTTACTTAAAGCTGTTAGTTATGTTTTTGCCCTTGCCTCTTTATTCATTTCCATTTTATAAGTTTCGTAGCCCCATAATCTACCATATAGTTAAGTGTTAAAGGAAGAGTAAATAATTGAACACTGCTTTTGATCTTCAATTAATTTACTCAGCACTCCCGTCCCCTCGGCACCTAATTCCCACTCCCAATAAATTCCTCTTTTAAAAGTCCTCACTGCTACCCCAACTCATTCTGCTGTGCTCTCTGCTCGAGCTCTCAAAGAAATGGACTACCAAGAGAAAAGGAGAGATTGGGAAAGATGACTGAAAATTTGATCAAACAGATTTCGAGATGGTTTTTAAAGGTGGAGAGAGAAACGGAGAGGTGTGGGTGTTTAGGAAGGTAGTTTCAGAGAGTGGGACAGAGGAGAAACATTGGAGAATGGAGTGGTCAATTGTACTGAATCTTATGACAGGATTCAAGGCTGAAGTAGATCTGGACTCACTGTCAAGACTCTCACGTGAACAACGGCAATTTGAGAGGTGACTGCCACTCATGGGACCTTAACTCAGCAATGAAAGAACATCTTCAGAAGAAATTGGTGAAAGAAAAGGTTCAGATCATTTGATAGTGGCAAAGCTGGACTTTTATGGATTTGCTGGGGATTTATTAATTTGGAAGAGTGACTTCCTCAGGGCACAAACAACAGATTGTGATGTTCATAGAATCATAGAATAGAATCATAGAAGTTTACAACATGGAAACAGGCCCTTCGGCCCAACATGTCCATGTCACCCAGTTTATACCACTAAGCTAGTCCCAATTGCCTGCACTTGGCCCATATCCCTCTATACCCATCTTACCCATGTAACTGTCCAAATGCTTTTTAAAAGACAAAATTGTACCCGCCTCTACTACTGCCTCTGGCAGCTCGTTCCAGACACTCACCACCCTTTGAGTGAAAAAATTGCCCCTCTGGACCCTTTTGTATCTCTCCCCTCTCACCTTAAATCTATGCCCCCTCGTTATAGACTCTCCTACCTTTGGGAAAAGATTTTGACTATCGACCTTATCTATGCCCCTCATTATTTTACCTGCTCATCACATCGTGGAAGTCGAACCAAGTTTCCTCTTACCCTTAATTTTAAACTGGTGAACACACCAAAACGGATATTGTTCTTGGAGCTGGCATCACTCTGCAGAGTGGTTAATTCCCAACTAAAAAGATTGTTATGGAATGTTTCATTTCATTATTGAATTGAACTCTCATTATCCAGCGGATTTAAGGAGTTCCTCAAGTTCCTTAAAAAGGTGTGACTTTCTGTGTCACTAAATATTGGAACTCCACTGTAAAGGCCAAAACTCAGGTTAAATAAAATAGAATATCATCAGACTGGAGCATGCAAAATACACCAACGGAATAATTGTGAAAGTTGCTGGATGTCTCGAGGATGAAATGATTATGTATCTGACCTGTCAGATTTTAAGAAAAAATATTCCTTGCAGGCCTTTGAAATAGCAACTGGAATATTAAAATATTTTTTGTCCACCACGTTTCACTCCACTAAGCATTTGACAACTTACTATTCAACCATCTAAATGCTTGATCTTCCTTAATGTTTCAATGGATCCATCTCCAATTTGCAAGGAACATTTGTTACAATGGCACGTAAAAGATTGTGCTAAAATGATGAGGTAGTGAGTGCATATTAATGAGGCAATTAACAGATTCAAATATCAATTTTCATTTAATCTTATGAAAGAAAATTCATTTTTAAAACTTCTAAAAATCTGTGTTCATTCATTCTTCTGGAGACTTACCACAAATGGATAGGCAAACAACACTCGTTAATCTGCTAAATAGCTCAAAGACAAGGTAATTTACATATTAATCAACCTTTGTCGACATTTGTAAGCAAGCACTTTGAGCATCAATGTTTAACATGTAAATTCATTCAGTAATCGCCAGGCCTACATGAATTTTCAATTATTACAGGTAGAACAGTGATGTGATGTCTTTCCTTTGAAGAATCATGTCAGTAGAAGCTGTGTTTGGTAATTTTAATGTGTCTTTATTAACTGGGAGTGGGTCAGGGTTTGAAACCTCTCATTTTAAATTTTGCATACCATACTAGAAGTGTATTTATTTTGACATATTATGCACGTTAAATTGACAACATTTCAGCCCATGCGTTTCATAAGAAAAATGACTTGTATCATGGGGATTGGTGTTCATTAGTCAAAAAATCAGATTAGATAGAAGGTGGGATTGGAGCTTGCCACAAGAAAGGTGCCACTTTCTCCCATTGCTGTTGTTTGCACATGAACTTGAGGCAGAAAATCTTTAAGATAAGCTGATTGTATTTGAGCCACATTTATGGGATTATTTAGTGTTCGACGCCAAAGAAGTTATACGTAACAAATTAACTGCCACCGCAGCCCTTAAAACCCGATTTTCTGGGGCCTGCCTGGTTGGTTTACTTATACGAAGGTTCCGCAAGATTGGTTGCAACCACTTTTTTGCAATATTGAACATGATCTTATTTATGAATGCATTAACTGGCTGTATTAGAACCTGCCTTTCATAGCACTTATGCAGTTACCAGAGTTTGTAAATAAAACAGAGTCCAGTCGGAGTGGTAATAGCATTACTTAATTTTTTAATAATACACCGATTCCCAAATTTACGACAGTGTGCTACTGTGATATGTGCTGCAGACTTTTGGCTGGTTTGCACTTAGCTTTGGAGTGTTTGGTTAGGTGGCGTGACTTTCAAAGTGGTCAGTATCTACAAAGAAATGTTAGGCGTATGAGAGAAGTGGCATTAATAATCATATAAGACAATTGAATCCCCCAGACTTGAGCCAATCCAGCTGGTCTGCAATTTTAAAGGTGATGTTACCTCATTGATTTTAAGTAGGCGGCCGCTTCGTTAAGATGGCGGATGGTGGAATGTGATGCGAGTGTGTGTTAAGCATTCACCCATCAATATCGTCGAGCGCAATTTCTCGCCTGGCGCCACAAGATTTTAAAAATGACAAGTGCTTGAGGTGCAACAAAAATTGATAAGTATCTAAAAGAGGACGAGCACACTCATGTTCAGCTGTGATCCTTCATCAGAACTCAGTTCTGAGGTAGTGTTTCAATACTGATTCATCCTTATCCCTCCCAAAGCTACTGAAAAATGAAAATTAATTTATTTAAAATTTTCCACACTCAAGCTCACAATTGCTTCTGGATTGCCATGGGGGTAGTGAGATGAACAGATGGGATAGTAAATGAGTTTTCTCTCGTGAATGTAGGATGCACGGTCAGCTGGGATTACCAGAGGTGAGTGTCATACAAGGTTTCAGTTTGTAAATGTATCTGGAGTGAGATTCACAATAATAAGGAACTGGACCCTTTGAAGTTGTATTTAAATCACAACAACTTTAATTTTCCTGTCAGGAAAATCTGCTTTGAGCTTAAAAGGCAAATTACAAAAGGCTCCAAAATACTGCAAAATGTATCAATGTTGAAAGATTTTTTTTTGGTGGGGGGAATGAATGGAGATCCCAGATCCCACTACAAAACTAAGTCTCCTCTTCTGCGCTCACATCCCCCTTTAGTAATTTTTAAATTCCCAAAGCTGCACCTGCTGTTTTTGTGCTCCTTTGTCCCACTCCAGAGACTTGAGCATAAAGTCGAAGCTTTTCAGTGGAGTACTGAGGGAGTGCTGCACTGTCAGAGGTGCTGCCTTTCAGATGAGATGTTAAACTGAGGCCTCATCTGCTTTCTCAGGTGGACGTAAAATAGCCTGTGTCGCTATTCGAAGAAGAGCAGGTGAGAGGTGATCTCATTGAAATATACAAGATTCTGAGGGGCTTAACAGGGTAGATGCTGAGAGGTTGTTTTCCCTGGCTGGAGAGTCTAGAACTAGGGGGCATAGTCTCAGGATAAGGGGGCGGTCATTTAAGATTGAGATGAGGAGGAATCTCTTCACGCAGAGGGTTGTGAATCTTTGGAATTCTTTACCCCAGAGCACTGTGGATGCTAAGTCATTGAATATGTTCAAGACTGAGAGATAGATTTTTGGATTCTAAGGAATCAAGGGATATGGGGATCGGGCGGGAAAGTGGAGTCAAGGTCGAAAATCAGCCATGATCTGATTGAATGGCGGAGCAGGCTCGAGGGGCCGCATGGCCTACTTCTGCTCCTATTTCTTATGTTCTTATGTTAGAGCAGGAGAGTTCTCCCGGTGTCCTGGCCAATATTGATCCCTTAACCAACATCACCAAAACAGAGTATCTGGTCATTGTCTCATTGCTGTTTGTATGGCCTTGCTCTGAGCAAATTGGTTGCCATGTTTCCCTGCATTACAACAATGACTACACTTCTAAAATTATTTCATTGGCTGTGACTTTGGGACATTCCGAGGTTGTGAAAGGTGCTATATAAAAGCAAATCTTTCTTACCTTAGTTTTTACTCCCCCCCCCCCCCGTCTGCAACATAAGTAATCAAATGTTGGTTATACTTCAAACTTATGAGAAGCCCACGTCCTGCTATGCGTTCAGTCTAACTCTTTGTCTCCACCAGACATCAGCGCACGGAATTTCCCCATGGGGAGGTCCTCCAGCAGGAGATCAGCAGAACTGCCAGAGAATACGACGTGAACCGGTAAGAACGGCCATTTACTGAAGCTACGGCAGGTCAGGAGAACCCTGTGGAATTCAGCATCAAGGCATTTATTTAAGTTTGTTTCTGAGATGTCATCTTTTTTGGGATACTTTCAGCTTTTTTGAAACTGTTGAACTTTCACTAGTTTTTTTTTTAAAGTTTGGTAAATATGTCTGGGAGCTACCAAGTATAATAATTAACTGGCAGCCTCACCTCTGGCATGGGAAAGAGATGGGAACAACAGCGATCATACTCTTGATTGGCTTTAAAAAAAAATAGACTTTCCAGCTGTTTCCAAGTCAACCACCCCCCTCCCACCCACTTTTTAAAAATAATAGTTGCTACCTCCTCAAAAATGGATGGTGCAGCCAGGAAGAGTAAGTCGGTAAAGGAGATTTAAGTTGGAAAATATTCATTACTAACCCGGGAGTAGATTTTCAATTTACCGCCCAGATGTAAAACTGGCTTTGTGGATCAGCTACCCGTTAATGAAAACCAGGTAGCTTCTATAAATGGGAAACCGAGCTGAAACATCAGGTTTACACCCAGTCAGTAAGTTAAAAATTTACCCCACCCAGTCCAAAGGTGAACAAAATGTCCCACTGCTAACAGCAACACCTTTTTTTCCCCTTGAAGAAAGACAGCTACAGTTGCTCAATGAATTCCACTCATCACTGGCTGCACTTTTATTGTTTTCAAACTGGACAATTTTGATAGTGCTCCGTTAAAAGGTAATGATCTGTACATAGTTCCAATTGTTGCATTTCACGATCCTAATTCATTGCTTTAACCCAAGCCCTGTCTCTATCTGGCTGAGAGATGTGTAAGATGCGCACTTACGTGTCAGTAATAGTCTGCCATTAGTAACCACTGCATTTTGGAGGTTGACCTTGACTCATTCTAATTAGTATGCAAATAGGATAGTAAATCGCAGCACATAATAGATTGGACATAAAACTCCCTGGTAAACAATTTTAGATGATTTTACTATAAACTGGAAGTGATTACACTGCGATCATTAAATATAACAATCTATGCCCTGACTGACTGTCCTGGACAGCACAAGAACTGAACCAGAACACAATAGCCACCAAACGTAAAATTAGAAGTGTTAGTATTTTAAAGCCCACGAATGTTACGGCTGTTAATTAAACCTCAGTGTTATAAATTGCTCAAGAGTCTCCATGGTGGTTCAGTGAGGAGCCGCTCCAAACAGATCAAGGTGATCCCAAGTTTGACCTTTGGTCGGTTTTGAGTTTGTTGACTTCAGTGGGCTGTCAGTACAGCTATTAAAAGTCACCTCAGCGTTCCTCGGTTACGGGGAGGGGGGGAATCCGTGTGCCTCCTGCTGGAAAATGCCCAGGTGGGCATTGAGTGACAACAGGATCATGCTTGACTGTGCTGCCCCTGCAGTCAATCAGCCTGCCAACATCAATTGTCAAGGCCGACACATGAATGATGGCCACGCAGTTGATATGCCAGAGTGTTGTTACTCCCACCACGATTACACTTGACGATTTTGATCATCACTCATTACTTGAAACTATGTTAAAATGGCTGAGAACCAAAAGGAAGAAAAGGTCTTTGGAACTGCATTTTGCTATATAAAGTTTTCAAGCCAATTGTTCACTTTTTTCAGTTATGAAAAACTCAGTCAGACTGAAAGGTGAGCTTAGTATTCCCATGCCTCAAGAAAATAAGAGACAAAATCAAAGAAAAATATCAATAATAAATACTTATTGGCCTTTATGAAACTAAAAAACCATAAATCCGTTCATGTAGCGCTTCATCACGTCTCTCAGAGATGTCTCAAAGTGCTTTGCAATGAATTAATTGGCAGTCAGTTCCTCCTGTTATGTAGATAAACGATTAATATTTTGGACCCTTCACAGAAGGCACTAATTTCACTAAGTCTTGAAATACGGGGTGTGATTTCCCCTTTGACGTTCTGGAGAGCAATCACCTTTCCCAGCACTATTTTTTTTGTTCACTGAGTGCTTCTAATATTGAACGAGCAATCCAAAATCCTTTTATTTCATAAATTCCATACCAAGTGATCCAACAAATTAATTTCGCAACCGAGGCTCCGATGAACAGAGAGATTAGAATCTATGTAGTGGAAAGAGCCTTGTTAAACAAACCAGCACCTGAGTCCTGATCCATTTCATCTTGATAACGTGATTTAAGTTTGATTATTAAAGTAATTTATGAGCCATATGGGTCACTGACAGGAAAGTAAACTCCCCATCAAGAATTCCGCAAGCAGATTTAATCATCTTACTTTTCAATCCTCACACTCAGTTGTTCTCTCACGTTACTTCTGTGATTGCCATTTAGGAAAAGAAAAGACGATCTTTGGGACATTTTTCTCTCCTGCATTAACCTTTTACATACACAGAGTGCAAGTAGCCCAAGAAACTGTATGGCACAAATTGTTTAGAACCTTTTGTTGCACATTGCTTGCTTGCAAAATGACACCTGATCCAAGGTTAGAGTATATCTGCAACTTCCTGCTTCTCTGTTCGACTTGCTTCACATCTCAGGAAGGGAAGAGAACTAACTTTTCTTTTAAAGCAGGCTGCCGACTCACTATCGCTCATTTTGCACTATCACCACCCAAGACCAATCTCCCATATTTTCAAGCTAGCATGGAATCTGACCTTTGGTTCAATTTGGCATGGGAATTCAACTCTTTCCATGCAGTTCAATATTACAGAAACTTAATTTTAGTGAACATAGCACAATGATTCGTAATAAATGTGCATATATAATGATTTTAAACATCCCACCCTCATTAGCCTCTTCCTCAAAGCAGAGAAACAATGGGGTGCCATTATTTATTCATGATGGGATTCTCAATTACATATTCTTTGGAAGTAGGAGCAGATACCTTTAAATCACCGGGGATGGGAGCAATGCAGTGTTCTCAGCGCTCCCCCCCCCCCCCCCCGCTGTCAGTAATTGATTTATCGGTGAAACGGATGATGTGACTGGAAGTGAACCGAATCAGGGAATCTTCAGATCCCAGTCAATTCACTAATAACGGCAATGACGACTTGTCGAACCAAACACATGGCTTTCAGGCCAGAGTCCCAGTACTGCGAATCCTACAACTTAACGTCAGCAGCGAAACATTCAATCCTTACCGCTATCCGCCTCAAGGTTGACATAATTTGCCTTGAAGAAATTCACACTGCAACAGATGAAGCCGGTCGGTTCGCTGTCGATGAATTGGGCTTGGTACGTCACGCACCGTGCAAAGAATAGCAGAGCAACTACATCCATAATAACATCTTCGTCGCAACTCACATCCTAAATCTCTGTGATGTCATTCGGATTGGTAGTTTCAAGATTATGAACAAGTCAAACCTGGGGAACAACCTACTCCCATCTCACCCAGCTACCTACGTTGGTGATTTTAATAGCCACCATGCAGAATGGGGTTACTCATAATCCAATGAAGAAGGTGATCAGTTACAAAGTTGGGCATCCAGTAGTGACCTTGCCCTGATCCACAACTCTAAACAGTGCTCAGTGAAATGGGGTCAAGACTACCGCCCTCATGTCTGCTTGGTCATATCAATCAACAGTCACCCACAACCAGCATCATGCAATGCCCTTCATTACATTCCACACAGTCAACACCAACTATCATTTACCCATGTCGGCCTGTGACTACCACTCATCAAAAGAGCAAGGAAACCCCGATGAAATTTCAGGAAAGCTAATTGGAATTGGTTGACAGAGACTGAACGAATCATTGTTACTATCCCAGGAAGTAACAGCCCCAGCGAGGAAGCTTAAAAATGGTTTTGTGGCACTCTCTACAAAGCTGCAAAATCCACAATCTCACGTGGCTTTCACTCCTTGTACACGCCGTGCCTGGACAAATTTTGAAACTGTACAAGGAAACTCAGACATTGCAGGCCACCTGCTTGAATCACTTGATACTGCTCGTCAAGTCTGTTGGGAAGAGTCAAACTCAAGAGATAGATTTTACAGGCTCGAGTCGGAAAGGCGAGACCCTCAGCCGTCACCTGGGTGCTGCTCAATGGCAACTCCGTCATTCAATGCCGTTGCCAGTCACCTATGAAAAGTGACCAGAGCTCCCAACAACAAAGTCTTTGAATGAAAAGAAGTGATGAACTGCAGCGCTTTCATCAGAATGCCTTGAACCAGGACCCCTCACCAGCCTTCACACCATCGGAACTTGGCTCTGCTGCAACATTTAAAACCTGGTACCGCAGCTAGCTTCAACATATGCCTTGCATTTTTCAAGAACTTTGGTCAACAAGCTTGTAATGATCTATGCTGATGACAGTGTTTTTGTTACTCAAGCTAGTGATTTTTCCACACTGGAAACTACATTCACTGATGATATGAAACTTATGGCGGAGTACTGCCTAAAATGGCATCTTCAACCAAGTACCACAAAGACTGTGTCCTCCATCTTTCACTTGCATAATGCTGGTGCCTCAAGTGAACTCACTATCATCCCAAATGGTCAACTTCTTAAACACAATGCTCACCCTGTTTACTTGGGCGTCACCAAGGACCGGTCACAAACCTACAAAAACCATCTGCTAAAAACTGCTGGGAAAGTCAAAACCAGAAATAACCCAATCACCAAACTTGCCAGCTCGGCCTCCAATTTACGCTCATCTGCTCTCGCACTCTGCTGTTCAGTTGCGGAATATTGCGCTCCCGTTTGGGCTAACTTAACGCACACTAAGCTGGTGGATACTCAACTGCATGCTACTGTGTGCCTCGTGTCAGGCAGATTGTGCCCTACTTCCCTCCCATGGTAGTTACCAGTCCTCTGTAACACAACTCCTCCACATCTTCAGCGTTCAGATGCAGTAACAAAATTGGTAAATAGACTTTATGGCAAAATCATATTGCCAGTTCATTCTGATTTGTTCTATCCACCAGCAGTGCGGCTCTCTCTGAGACACTAATGTGGTCAGCCTTTCCTGATTCCTTTGAATGTTCCTTACCAGCTCACTGGCGTGATGAATGGACAGCTGATTCTCCTATAAATCACCATGTCATCTCCGACCCTACAGACTGTCAATTAGGATTCAACCATGTCATAGTTGGGTGCTTCTCAACCACTTTCGATCTGAACAGGGACAGTACGCCTCAAATCTTCACCGATGTGATGACAATGAATGTCCTTGCAGACAAAAACAAGCCATGTCCCACATCGTTGAATCATGCCCACTAACTAAACCATCTGATGGCCTATATGCTTTGCATGCTGGTGATGACTATGGCTGGAATTATATGCCGAGTCTGCATATGCTGAATAAATAAACATCACCCGTGTCACATCAACTCTGCACTGCTCAAATATGGACAAGTTTGTTCAGGCATGAAATCCTCGATATTAAATATTTCATCTGATCCTATAGTTTATCAAAGCAATATCATCCTCCTCATTAATGAAGCTACTTCATAATATCATTCAGATTGCTACGGGTATATTTTTGTCATTGTCAAATAGACAATTAAAATTCCATTTAAAATTCAATTAATTCAGATCTTTGAAATTATGGGTGCAGTTAAATTACTCTTTTGTTGTACCTCATTAATTTGCGATCCAATTAATTGGTTTCTTACACATGTAACATTCTTATTTTATCAAAGCAGTTCATTATAAGTAAAGCAAGAATCACAGTGGCAGTTTATTGTAACAAACTTTGTGGTACGTTTGAAGAAAAGTTTTCAATTCAAGGATATGGTATTCAGCAGCATAATCCTTTATAATTTGGACCAATCCTGAAAGTTGTTCTTTTACTGTGTCTTTATGAAGGGAAGCTGGAGCACAATGAGCAGAATGTCTGAGTCACCACTCAATCACCAGTGGGGACTCATGATTGACAATTACCAGGAAAAGATTGTGCCTCATTATATAAAGAACACTGGAGGTTAAATTACCGCTTGGGCGGTACGCAAAGCAAGCGATAGCAAATTGGCAGCCTGTTTATGCTCCGCCCGATTTTCTTTTCCATTCAAGTCAATGGGTTGCCTATTCACTCACGCCCGTTTTGTGCCACAGTCCAAGACTGATTTCACCCCCATTGCATTCAGTGATTTCAGATTTCAGCTATATTCTCATTTTCAAACTGGTTTTACTTTCAGACCTAACTCCCAGGCTTTCCATCGCCACCATTTTCATCAGACCTCTCACTTCCTTCGCAACGCACAGAGATCCTTCATTTCTCTCATGTCTTTTATTTCTTCCAATCGTCTATTACTTAACTGCGATCATCTGTTACGCCATTCCACTGATGTCTCCTCTCTGTTTGTTTGGCTTTTCTAATATGCCTGTCTGTCTCCTATTTTTCGGGTTTTGATAAAGGGTATACACCTGAAATGTAAATTTTCTATTCTCTCCACAGATGCTGACTGACCTGTTCTGTTTTTGTTGCAGATTTCAGTATTTTGCTTTTTACTTTATATATAAAAGATCCCCACTGTCACACAGTTATAGAATCATAGAGTCATAGAAAGATTACAGCAAAGAAGGAGGCCATTCGGCCCATCGAGTCGACGCCAGCTCAATGCAAAAGCAATCCAGCGAGTCCCACTCCCCCATATTAGTCCTGCAATTTTTTTTCCTTTCAAGTCCTTATCCAGTTCTCTTTTGAAGACCACGATTGAATCTGCCTCCACCATCCTCTCGGGCAGTGCATTCCAGATCCTAACCACTCCCTGTGTAAAAAAGTTTTTCCTCATGTCACCTTTGGTTCTTTTGCCAATCACCTTAAATCTATGTCCTCTGGTTCTCTCACTTAATAGTTCATCATATTTGCATAAAGATTGATACAGCTGCTGTGGGTGAATGAAATATGAATGATTTGCTGTTGAGTGGAAAATACCAGAAACTCTGTAAAAGGTAATATTTTTTGTATATCGATCTGATAACAACTTAAGCTCTTTTGATGTTCTTGGGTTTCTATTTCAAAGAAGCACCACACTCTGGGCACTTTATCTCAGAAAAATAATGGCCCCAAATTTCCTAGATCGCAGTCATGCAGAAATTGCGCTGAAATTTACAACGGTTTCTGTGCCGATCTTGATGATGGGAACTTACGGTGAAATTCCAAACCAGTTCATTTGCCGACATTGGAATGTAAAATCTGACATGAAACAATTGTTACCCATTTATGTTAAAACTATAGATTGTAAACAACAACTTGGATTTATATAGCACATTTAACATAGTAAAATGTCCAAAGGAGCTTTGCAGGAGTGTTACCAGACAAAATTTAACACTGAGCCACCCAAGGAGATATTAGGACAGATGACCAAAAGCTTGGTCATAGAAGTAGGTAGGTTTCTAAACCTCTTATAAAGTGCTTTCTAAGTTATTTTTAAAATGGTGTATTCCCCATAGAAAATAAAGACATACTGCAAGTTGTATTGCTGTTTAGTGGATTTCTTTTTTTGTAAAATCAGGAAATGTGCATGAGTGTAGTGTGAAATAGAGCAATACCACATCATTTAGGATCTGACAAGATGCGATCTGGGTTGTCCAGTTGAGATCTCAGCATTTTACCAGCAGGTCACCTGGAGAGGAACTTATTTCTGGTTCAGCCTTTCATCTCTACACATGCAACTGAAAAGACATCAGCTCCATTGCTATGTCAAGTAACAAAGATTGACTTGTAACTTCACCGTGGTGTCTGTTTTGAGCAGTATCCAACGCTAATGTCAAAAAGCTACTGTAAAGTTGGAATTATTCAGAAATACCTTTTGAGTTTAACATCCCTACCAGATGTAGTTTCACTTTTGAGTGGACGCTGTGTTGCTGTCCTAGTGACTTCACCCTTCTGCCATGGCTGCCCACTCTCGGAGCCTCTCGCCTCTGCTGCTCCTCTTCCATTGTTAGAATTCCAGAACAGAATTATGCCCATTGTGAAGGCCATTCCAGCTGCTTAGTCCTTCTGAACATGTGCGAAGGTCCAAAGAATTTCAGGTGCATGAAAACTGACAACACTTTGGTTAAACACAGTGCAAGTCTCAATAAGGAAAATTCAAGAAAGAAAATCACAAAGAAAATCACTATCAAACTTCAAAAACCTCCATTATGCTGATAACCGGTAACTTTGAGCCATGCTGCGCCTAACGTTTTGGGCGTAAATCTACGCCAGTGTATTATTCGTGTTAATCCAGGAAACTCATGTGTGCTCATCTTTTGCACAAAGCTATGTAAATAAGTAGCAAAGAGTTTTGGCGGACGTATCTCAGAAGTGGCGCAAACGACCAGGGACCTTCTCACGTAACAATGTTTCGGTATAAGACCGGCATAAATAAGTTACGCCTGGATTTCCTCAGGAAAAAAACGGCACAACGCTGCTCTTATGGCGTAATTACGCCAAAATTATCTGGAAAATTCAAGGCCATCCTGAGGTAATTTCTGGAAGTGTTTAATCAGTGACAGATGGCTGTTAGAAATGCTCCGGAAAGGTTGAATTAAAGAATCCATTTCATGTTCAGGACTCCATTTTGTGGTTAAAAGACAGTTTTTGCAAAATCTGCTGATATCTGTATCTGTAGAATATCTGTAGAATGTCAACTAGACGGCCCACATCTCCAAGACTGGTACTGGCTGTAGCCTTGTGTAGTTCTGACCTGTCTGTTTGACGATTATGTTTACATTTTCCGTACATGTAACAAGACAAGGTGTTTCTGTTAAGTCCAAAGACCCATTATGGAACTTCCACCCACTGATACCAAATCTGTGGAATGATGAGCTGATCTGAGGTAGTGTAAACCAGTGGTAAAGTTGAGTATAATTAGGATAACCAAAGTTGCTGCATTATTTATCGGAGAACGTGAATACAGTTGGCGGTCGAGTTTCCGCGAGTTACATCAGCATAATCCGAGTGGAATCAGCCGAAGCAGCGCAAAAGATCGTGCAATTTTAAACGCAGGTGAGTTACACCAAAAATCACTTCCGTTCATGTTTTCCGTGATCTTTTACCCTGGTTCAAGATTCAATTTGCCCGGATCAGGCCCCGTCCACAAAACCGGCCTCGACCCCAGGTCGATATTGAGAATTTCCATTGATTGCAATTTGAAGAGCCTTCCCCAACCAGCACATTCATTTTCTTAGGCGCATAGGCACCAGTCGGCACATTTTAAAAACTTTATCAAATCAAAAAATATTTGATTTACGATTTACTAAGAAACTAACTAGTGCACACCAATGAAACTAGTAAATGGTTCAGTATAGACTTTTTAAAAAAAAGTTATTTTTAGTGAATTTAAATCAGGTTACTCACAGGTGGACAACTGGACAACCTTATTAAAAATGCTTATTTTGCTGATAAACCCATTTTCAGTCATATTAATAAAACTGCAATAAAAACAGGACCTTAACTCTGTTTCTTTCTCCACAGATGCTGCCTCACTTGCTGAGTATTTCCAGCATTTTCTGTTTTTATTTCAGATTTCCAGCATCCACAGTATTTTGCTTTTGATTTAATAAAACTGCACTAGGTTACCACTCTTAAATACATCAAGGAATGCTTTATTTTTTTCTTTCCATTAAAAAGTAACGATTACGTTCTATTACGCTGCCCGATTACGCTGGTTCATCCACAGGATGCACTGCAGCAACTCGCCAAGGCTTCTTCGACAGCACCTCCCAAACCCGCGACCTCTACCACCTAGAAGGACAAGGGCAGCAGGCACACGGGAACAACACCACCTGCCCGTTCCCCTCCAAGTCACACACCATCCCGACTTGGAAATATATTGGCCGTTCCTTCATCGTCGCTGGGCCAAAATCCTGGAAATCCCTTCCTAACAGCACTGTGGGAGAACCTTCACCACACGGACTGCAGCGGTTCAAGAAGGCGGCTCATCACCACCTTCTCAAGGGCGAATACGGATGGGCAATAAATGCTGGCCTCGCCAATGACGCCCACATCCCATGAACGAATAAAAAAATGGAAGATTTTACGATTGTGATTATGCAAATGAATTTTAGCGGAAACTTGAACTGTAACCTAACCAGTGCAATTTCAAGCGTATTTTGGGTGCAATTTCCCGATTGCGCCCAAGGCGGAAACTCTACCCCATGATATCTAAGAAAACCTACGTTAAGAAACAATTTAATAAAGTTTATGCCTTGGAATGGTTAATTCTAACTTAATATTGTGCCCCCCAAAATCTTGGGAGATTTAAAAGTAGTCCTGCTTTTCATTCATTTTGGTCTATTTTTAAAGAAACTATAATAGTTAATTCAACCTGGGTGCACTGGGTTAAGTTTGGGAATGAATATCCGTCAGGAAGTTAAGTGCACCCTTTGGAGTCTTGTGACTGATTGTGGTCAAATGGACCCTAGTCCAATTTAAAACTTTGATGTTTTTAAAACTCTCGGCACACTGAAGCAGATGCTTAATACACAATAGTATGTTAGTTGCAGCCTTTGTATCGTGGATACAGCTGGACTATTTCTGATCAACATTCAACATACAATTTTCAATGACTCAGATGTGGACGCACTCATGGCATTGGAGTATAATTATTGCACAATAAAGGTTAGTTCTATAAGGAAAAACTCAGCCGTTAGATTTCCTGAGGGGACCACGTGCTTTCAGAGTTAATCTTTGGTGTAATATTCAACTGATTCACCATTAAAATTCTTGTTTTTGTACATACAAAATGGTGGCTGTGCACAACTTTTACAAGGCACGCAACAGTAATTGCAGTGTCCGTGCTGACTGTTAAACACTGATTACTGCTGTTTGCAGTTATATTGGGAGTAGTGTGAAGAATAATTATATTATGATTTATAGTCCATAAACTTTTAATATACAGTGTGACTCTGTTTTAATAAACTAAGCTGGGTGGTGTGCACAGTTGATAATTTTGGAACCTGGGACTGTTCCAATAGTTAATTTTTCTTTACAAGAAAATAATTGACATAATTAATCCAGACTTAAGCATCTTGCATATCCCTTATCTTGCTCCTCTCTCATTCACACTCACAGTGTGGGGCATATTGGAACTCCCACGTGCTGCCTTTAAAATGTTCCTTTAAAGTAACAAGAAGTTGATTGGGAGAGTCTGTTGGCAGGCAAAGGGACGTCTGGTAAGTGGGAGGCTTTCAAAAGTGTGTTAACCAGGGTTCAGTGTAAGCACATTCCTTATAAAGTGAAGGGCAAGGCTGGTAGAAGTAGGGAACCTTGGATGACTCGGGAGATTGAGGCACTAGTCAAAAAGAAGAAGGAGGCATATGACATGCATAGGCAGCTGGGATCAAGTGGATCCCTTGAAGAGTATAGAGATTGCCGGAGTAGAGTTAAGAGAGAAATCAGGAGGGCAAAAAGGGGATATGAGATTGCTTTGGCAGATCAGGCAAAGGTGAATCCAAAGAGCTTCTACAAATACATAAAGGGCAAAAGGGTAACTAGGGAGAGAGTAGGGCCTCTTAAGGATCAACAAGGTCATCTATGTGCGGAACCACAAGAGATGGGTGAGATCCTGAATGAATATTTCACATCGGTATTTACGGTTGAGAAAGGCATGGATGTTAGGGAACTTGGGGAAATAAATAGTGATGTCTTGAGGAGTGTACATATTACAGAGAGGGAGGTGCTGGAAGTCTTAACGCGCATCAAGGTAGATAAATCTCCGGGACCTGATGAAATGTATCCCAGGACGTTATGGGAGGTTAGGGAGGAAATTGCGGGTCCCCTAGCAGAGATATTTGAATCATCCACCGCTACAGGTGAGGTGCCTGAAGATTGGAGGGTAGCAAATGTTGTGCCTTTGTTTAAGAAGGGCGGCAGGGAAAAGCCTGGGAACTACAGACCAGTGAGCCTGACATCTGTAGTGGGTAAGTTGTTAGAGGGTATTCTGAGGGACAGAATCTACAGGCATTTGGAGAGGCAGGGACTAATTAGGAACAGTCAGCATGGTTTTGTGAGAGGAAAATCATGTCTCACGAATTTGATTGAGTTTTTTGAAGGGGTAACCAAGAAGATAGATGAGGGCTGTGCAGTAGACGTGGTCTACATGGACTTCAGCAAAGCATTTGACAAGGTACCGCATGGTAGGTTGTTACATAAGGTTAAATCTCATGGGATCCAAGGTGAGGTAGCCAATTGGATACAAAATTGGCTTGACGACAGAAGACAGAGGGTGGTTGTCGAGGGTTGTTTTTCAAACTGGATGCCTGTGTCCAGCGGTGTGCCTCAGGGATCGGTGCTGGGTCCGCTGTTATTTGTTATTTATATTAATGATTTGGATGAGAATTTAGGAAGCATGGTTAGTAAGTTTGCAGATGACACCAAGATTGGTGGCATTGTGGACAGTGAAGAAGGTTATCTAGGATTGCAACGGGATCTTGATAAATTGGGCCAGTGGGCCGATGAATGGCAGATGGAGTTTAATTTAGATAAATGTGAGGTGATGCATTTTGGTAGATCGAATCGGGCCAGGACCTACTCCGTTAATGGTAGGGCGTTGGGGAGAGTTATAGAACAAAGAGATCTAGGAGTACAGATTCATAGCTCCTTGAAAGTGGAGTCACAGGTGGATAGGGTGGTGAAGAAGGCATTCAGCATGCTTGGTTTCATTGGTCAGAACATTGAATGCAGGAGTTGGGATGTCTTGTTGAAGTTGTACAGGGCATTGGTGAGGCCACACTTGGAGTACTGTGTACAGTTCTGGTCACCCTATTATAGAAAGGATATTATTAAACTAGAAAGAGTGCAGAAAAGATTTACTAGGATGCTACCGGGACTTGATGGTTTGACTTACAGGGAGAGGTTAGACAGACTGGGACTTTATTCCCTGGAGAGTAGGAGGTTAAGGGGTGATCTTATAGAAGTCTATAAAATAATGAGGGGCATAGATAAGGTCGATAGTCAAAATCTTTTCCCAAAGGTAGGGGAGTCTATAACGAGGGGGCACAGATTTAAGGTGAGAGGGGAGAGATACAAAAGGATCCAGAGGGGCAATTTTTTCACTCAAAGGGTGGTGAGTGTCTGGAACGAGCTGCCAGAGGCAGTAGTAGAGGCGGGTACAATTTTGTCTTTTAAAAAGCATTTGGACAGTTACATGGGTAAGATGGGTATCGAGGGATATGGGCCAAGTGCAGGCAATTGGGACTAGCTTAGTGGTATAAACTGGGCGACATGGACATGTTGGGCCGAAGGGCCTGTTTCCATGTTGTAACTTCAATGATTCTATGATTCTATGATTCTATAACAAATGCTGAGGATAATCAGGGTGCTAAGTTAGAGGGGTCACTAAATCGCACTGTTAATATTCAGTAAATACACAGAGTCCAGCATGTATCAGTGATCGTTCCATTTTAATTGTGTAATGTATTCAACACACTCACTCACATCCCTTTCCCTGTTGACGTCACCAGCACCCGCGGATCAAATTTTCAAAAACCTCAAACGGGAACTGGTCCAGTTTGCATATCATCTTTGTATCTCTAAGGTTTAAACCCAATCCAAACTAATTGCAGGAAATTGTTCTCTCTCTGTAGACTGGTGGGGTCCTTTCAAAAAAAAGTCAGCTTTAGCAACTTCAACCCAGGTCTTCATGGCACTGGTCCTTACCACAAAACTATCCATAAATCTCACTCAGAGAAGCCATTAGGATGGCTGTTAGAGGAAATTGAAATTCTACACTGATGTATAGTGGAGTGCTACTTTGAGGTTGGTACAGGGAGGGACCATTCTGTATCTAATCTGGAAGCATGACAAGAGTGACATTGGAACATTTTTCACCATTTTATACCAAGTCTCTAGCATCAACAATCCTTTCCTTTGTGAGCAGAAAATACAAAGCTGCGCTAAAAGTTGAATTTAGCATACATTTTGTTTTGATGTGGTAGTTTTGGCAACACGCCATCTTTAAGTAGTAATATATGCAGTCTAATCTTTTGGATCCTGATTATATTTCCCTCAAACTTCCATCCAGTGGAGGTTCAGTCTCTTGTCCCGACTGTTCAACTCAGCTTTAATCACTTAACTCCAATCTCCCGTGGCTAAAAATCTCTCTCCCTCATCTTATTAAATTCATCTGCTGCCTCTACAACTCTCCGAACCTTGATAACCCGACTGAACTTTTCAACCTTTTGTTAGCAAAATCAAATTTACCAGCTTCAATGTTCAAAATCAACAATCACTTCTCTTCCACTGATGAATGCTGCTCTAATGTGGAGCTCCAAAGGAACATTAAGAACATGTTTACTTCAAGGGACATTGTCATCTGGTGAAGTGACCTTGCAGTATACTCAATTATATGATGACTCGTAACAAATTTTGCTTTGCAGTGAAATGTTAAACTTCAATAGCAATTTAAAAATAAACATGTAGGTTCCTCCGAAGGTTATGTGTGTAAATGCAGCACAGAATTTGCCATAGAAGTAGTGCAACGAAGGTTCACTTGATTGCTTCCTGGGAAGAGAGGGTTGTCCTTTGAGGAGAGATTAAGTAGAATGGGCCTATACTCTCTGGAGTTTAGAAGAATGAAAGGTGACCTCATTGAAACATTTAAGGTTCTGAGAGGGCTTGACAGGGTAGATGCTGAGAGGCTGTTTCCCCTGGCTGAAGAGTCTAGAACGAGGGGTCATAGTCTCAGGATAAGGAGTTTGCCATTTAGTTCTGCGATGAGGAGAAATTTCTTCATTCAGAGGGTTATGAATCTTTAGAATTCTCCATCCCAGAGGGTAGTGGGCTGTAGATGTTCAGTCATTGAAAATAATGAAGGCTGAGATTGATAGATTTTTGGACTCTAAGGGAAGGGATATGGGGATAGGGCGTGAAAGTGGAGTTGAGGTCGAAGATCAGTCATGATCTTACTGATTGGCGGAGCAGGCTCGAGATGCCATATGTCCTCGTCCTGCTCCTATTTCTATTTCTTATGTAGAATGAGCTACGTGGCCAGAAAGATGAAGGAGGTCCCAGGTACTAGTTTGTGCTGAGTTACCTGATCTCAACCGGGATGTTAGTGGGGGCACTGCCATTGGGCCTCAGTGTAGCTGGGGCTAAAAAAAAAGAGAAAGAGGGGAAAAAAAACGAGGGTTCCTGATCCTGACTGCTGTCCAGAGACTAATCTGGAAAGCATCGCTATGTGGAAATTGAGTGAGCACAAGATAGGGTTTAGCTGTAACGGCCTCCAAAGTTGAACGGCTCATCGCCACTCACTACCTGAGCTCACATGCCTAGAATGATGAGCTTGGAGCGGAGGTACCAGAGGAATTCCCACCTTTGGAACTGTACATTACTATGTGCCACCACCTTCAGGAGAAGGCAGGACAAAAAGGGGATAAAATAACTTTCACAAGAGCGCATGCTGCAGCACATGAGACAACATGCGCTGCAACACCCATCAGCCACTTGGGTGAACAACAGGGCAGCCATCGGAGATCTTGAACTAAGTTGCTCCTGGATGTTTGATAGAACGAACAAACGAGAATACTTCCCCATGACCATCACACCCTTCACACTGGCACAAATTTCAATTTAACAAGGCTATGTCCCAGCAGTGCGATTTATCAGCTCTCTGATGAATGACTATAGAAGATTTATTTTTGTATTCCTCTTAAATGAATGTGATTATCCTGTCAAGTATGTTCGTACATTAAAGTCACTGAGACCGTATAACATACTGAGAAATGTCATTTTTCCAGTAATACTTTGCCCTCGTGTGGCACCAATTACTAAATAATAACTCCCTTATTTTACTTTAGTTAAATATACTCAGGCTTTTAACAAATATTTAACATGGTGCTTTGTTTGACATTGGCCTAGATTCATGCCCATCTCACTGACATTTTACAGACCAGGCAATTTTACAATTATGCTTTGCAATGTGAGGATTTTTAATGAGACATAAGCTAGACTGGAACCCGAAGGGAAAAAGGTCAGTTATTTTTTTCTCTTCCTTCCACCATCACACTACCTTTCCTTTATTGTAACCAGTCTAAATTTTTCAGCTTTAATTGCTTTCTTCAGTGACAGCCTACAAGGCCTATGGTCTTCAATGTAGATAATCAAGCTATCTCTGGTTACAGAGGATTTCAGCTGCACAAAAACGCAAATGGAACGTGAATTGTGCACCTGAAAGTGACAGGCAGAATCTCATCAGTGGCAGCCCATCAAGCACTGACAGACTATAATAACTTGAAAATTGTTTTGCGGACTCCATGTTAAAGTTACCAGTAGGTAATCAGAAACTTCCTGCCGTATGTCAGTAATATTGGATGTCTGTAATACTGTGGTAAGCTTGTATTCATATTGATTGGTCCATGCCAGCAAGGTGACACCATAGATCAGTCAGATTGTTTTGGGGGGAGAAAAAAACCCCAATTTCAGCCCCATTCATTCAAGAATTTTACCAACTTAACCAGACTTCTGCTAACTCTCAAACTTACGCCTGGACTTCTGTTCTGTTCTCTCGCAAGTCCACACTAAAAGCTCCACCTCAATTTCCCCACTCCCACCCAGGCTCCGCCCTCCCGAGTACTCCAGTTCCGCCCCTTCCCAGTCTTCCTCATGATAGGTTTAGGAGTAACCGCATTCCCTTCCACTCTCCTTGGCTGCGAGCCCTGTTCCGACAGTTGGAGGGACTTTGCAGAGGTGGTGGCGATGCTTCAGACCAGGGATCAGAGCTTTTACCAGGCAAGTGCCCTCACTCAATCTCTGTACCCGGAAGGTAAGTGGATGTGCAGAGTGCAGCTCCTTTTGCTTCACAAAATCCAAGCAACAGGCAAACCAGCTGTTACCCAATCCCGACTGAGCCCCTGCCCCCTCTTAAAACTCACGTTGTCGCTCAGCAGCAGCAATGCAACGACTGCAGACACATCTTGGCAATGATCCCTGACCCATTGAGCTACATCATTGAATAAATTTAAAACAGAAATAGACAGTTTCCTAGAAGTAAAGGGAATTAGGGGTTATGGGGAGCAGGCAGGAAATTGGACATGAATTTAGATTTGAGGTTAGGATCAGATCAGCCATGATCTTATTGAATGGTGGAGCAGGCTCGAGGGGCCGATTGGCCTACTCCTGCTCCTATTTCTTATGTTCTTATGTGCTTATGACCCCAAAGCAAAGGGGCTACCATTTCAAAACTTCCCTTGCTCCCCCTCTCCAGCACTTCCTTCTCATCGGTGACCCTGAGTTCATGCTGTGTACCCCCCCTCCCTCAACACTTCAAATTTGGGCCTCAGGCTGCACTGCATTTACTTCCTGCTCCTTCCTCAGCCTTGAACCCTGCAGTTTCCCTGCCCCATGGTGCAAACCCACTCTCCTAGTGTCTTTCTCACTTGTGTGTGCTGCAGCTGTTCTGAATGTAGCAGTACCAGTTCGGGCCATAATTCCAGATCCACTGTCACATCAACAGGGAGAACAACCAGGCTGGGGCACAAGGCCCTGTCTACAGTTCCATTGCTCGCACCTTGGTGCCCTCTGCTGTCTCCTAGTCCATGATGCAAACACCTCTTCCCTCCAAGTCAAGGACCAAACCTCCCCATTTCTCCTCCATCCATACACCACCATCTCTGGGATGCAGTCTCTGATTCCCTGCATTTTTGACTCACACCTTATGGTTTGTCCTAGTCTTTAAAAGAAGGTACAAGTTGCAGGTTCAGTGTGTAAGGTGCAGACATGTACCATGAGAGAGGCATACAGAAAAGAGAAGACAGAAGGAAGTACAAACTTAACGGGGGGTAACTAACTTTTAGTGATAGTGTCAAACAGGCCATACCTGATTGGCTGCCCGTTATAGATGTCTCCCAATATTGCCTATTTTACACTGTGACCAAAAGTTAAAATTACCCCCAATGAAAGAGCGACACAGAGAGAGAGAGAGAGAGAGACCGAAATTGGAAGAGCAAGATTAAAAGTTACAGTAAGAAACCATTTTTATTTTTGTCCATAAACACCAGCACAGGAGATCAACTGGTGAAGACACTGAGGGGCAGAATACAACCTCTGCTCATGGGAAGCTAGAATTTCTCCTGTTGGAATTAGCACTGCTGCACCTTTTCCTTTGAGCAGACATCACAACTATCAATAGAGAGAGAGAGAGAGAGAGAGAGAGATGGTTAATGCTAAGTATAGTAAAAAGAGGCATAACAACATAAGAAATAGGAGCAGAAGTAGGCTATATGACCCCTCGAGCCTGCTCTGCCATTAAATAAGATCATGGCTGATCTTTGACCTCAACTCCACTTTCCCGCCTGATTCCCATATCCCTTGATTCCCCTAAAGTCCTAAAATTTATCTATCTCAGCCTTGAATATACTCAACAACTCAATATTTTCAGCCCATTGGGATAGAGAATTCCAAAGATTCATAACTCTCTGCATCAAGAAGGTCCTCCTCACCTCAGTCTGAAATGGCCGACCCCTTTATCCTAAGACTATGTTCCCTAGTTCTGGACTCTCCAGCCAGGGGAAACAACCTCTCAGCATCTACCCTGTCAAGCCCTCTCATAATCTTATATGTTTTAATGAGATCACCTCTCATTCTTCTAAACTCCAGAGAGTATTGGCCCATTCTACTCAATCTCTCTTCATAGGACAACCCTCTCATCCCAGGAATCAATCCAGTGAACCTTCGTTGCACTGCCTGCAAGGCAAGTATATCCTTCCTCAGGTAAGGAGACCAAAACTGTACACAGTACTCCAGGTGCGGTCTCACCAAAGCCCTGTTCGATTGTACCAGGACTTCCTTACTTTTGTACTCCAACCCCCTTGCAATAAAGGCCAACATACCATTTGCCTTCCTAATTGCTTACTGTACCTGCATGCTAACTTTGTGTTTCTTGTATGAGGACACCCAAATCTCACTGAACACCAACATTTAATAGTTTCTCACCATTTAAAAAATATTCTGTTTTTCTATTCTTCCTACTAAAGTGTATAATCTCACATTTCCCCATATTCTATTCCATCTGCCACCATCTTGCCCACTCACTTAACTTGCTTATATCCCTTTGCAGACTCGATGTCCTCCTCACAGCATACTTTCCCACCTAGCTTTGTATCATCAGCAATTTTGGATACATTACACTCGGTCCCTTCATCTCAGTCATTAATATAGATTGTAAATAGCTGAGGCCCAAGCACCGATCCTTGCGGCACCCCGCTTGATACAGCCTGCCAACCTGAAAATGACCCTTTAACCCTACTCTCTGTTTTCTGTGTGTTAACCAATCCTCTATCCATGTTAATATATTACCCCCCAACCCCATGAGCCCTTATCTTGCATAGCAATTTTTCGTGCCTTTTGGAAATCCAAATATTCTACATCCACTGGTTCCCCTTTATCTAACATTCTAGCTACCTCCTCAAAAAACACTAATAGATTTGTCAAACATTCTTTCCCTTTCATAAAACCATGTTGACTCTGCCTAATCATATTATGGTTTTCCAAGTGTCCCATTACCACTTCCTTAATAATGGATTCCAGCATTTTCCCAACAACTGTTGTCAGGCTAACTGGCCTGCAGTTCCCTGTTTTCTCTCTCTCTCCTTTCTTGAATAGCGGTGTTACATTTGCTACCTTCCAATCCATTGGGGCCATTATAGAATCTCGGGAATTTTGGAAGATCACAACCAATGCATCCACTATCTCTGCAGCCACATCTTTTAGAACCCCAGCATGCAGGCCATCAGGTCTAGGGGATTTGTCAGCTTTTAGTCCCATTAATTTCCCTAATACTTTTTCTCTTCTGATATTAATTACTTTAAGTTCCTCACTCTCATTAGCACCTTGGCTCCCCATTATTTCTGGTATGCTTTTTGTGTCTTCTACTCTGAAGATAGATACAAAATATTTGTTCAACGTCTCTGCCATTTCCTTATTCCTCATTATAATTTCTCCTGCCTCAGCCTCTAAGGTACCAACGTTTACTTTTGCTGCTCTCTTCCTTTTTACGTACTTGTCGAACCTCTTACATTCTGTTTTTATATTTCTTGCTCGTTTACTCTCATATTCTATTTTCTCCCTTTTCATCAATTTTTTGGTCATCCTTTGCTGGTTTCTAAAACTCTCCCAATCCTCAGACTTACTACTCTTCTTGGCAACATTATAAGCCTCTTTTTAAAAAATCTAATACTATCCTCAACTTTTTTAGTTAGCAATGGGTGGATCACTTTTACCATGGAGTTTTTATTTCTCAGTGGAATGTATATTCGTTGAGAATTTTGAAATATTTCTTTAAATGTTTGCCACTGCTTATCTACCGTCACACCCTTTAACCGAATTTCCCAATCTACCTTAGCCAACTCGCCCCTCATACCTATGTAACTGGCTTTATTTAAGCTTAAGACTCTAGTTTCGGACTTAAGTACGTCAATCTCAAACTCAATGTGAAATTCTATCATATTATGATCATTCTTCCCCAGAGGATCCCTTACTATGAGATTTCTAATTAACCCTCTCTCATTACACAATACAAGATCTAGAATAACCTGTTCCCCGGTTGGTTCCACGATGTATTGTTCTGGGAAACTGTCTCGAATGCATTCCATGAACTCGTCCTCCAGACCTGCCAAATTGATTTGCCCAGTCTAGATGAAGATTCAAGTCCCCCTTGATTATTGCATTACCTTTGTTACAAGCTCCTGTTATTTCTTGATTAATACTCTGTCCAATGGTATAGCTACTGTTAGGGGGCCTATAAACTACTCCCACCAGTGTTTTCTGCCCCTTGTTATTTCTTATCTCCGTCCATACTGGTTCTACTTCCTGATCTTCCAAGGCAAGATCCTTCTCACTACTGTTATGCCATCCAGGCAACTGAAAATGACTTCTCTGGCAATCCCGACTGGCAGACTTGACAGGAAGGGGATACCTTCTGGAAAAGGATGAAGAATTTTACAGTCGTGTTTATTTTGAGAAGGCTGCTGATGCAGTACAGCTCATATGGCATGATCATGGAACTGGAGCAGTGTTTAAAGAGGTGATCATGCTGCTGCTGCTGCTATTCAGAAGGTCCATGGATGATGCAATCACCTAAAAAAATAGGCAAGTGAACTCAATTGAGTAAACCTGCCCTGCACTCGCCCATGAGGGCAGCTTAAATGGCCACTCCTTATCGACTCTCATTTCCACAAAGCATAAAATATAGATGCTATTTAAAAAAAAAAATATTACATTTATTTGGAAAAAAGAGCCAAAGAAAGCATTTTCTGCAGTCTTACATTAAAACTGATCAATCTCTATTCAAAGGAATCTTAGTAATAATGCAATTTCTACTTGCAACCAGTAAACCTTCATTATTAGTCACAAAGGTTGAAGTAAACAAGCAGCAAAAAAATATTTGATTCTCAAAAAGAGAAGACTACTTTGGGCAATTCTGTCAGTGATACCGTCAAACAAACTGCACAGGAGTACTGATGGAAAACAATTGCATAAATCAGCAAATATATGATTCATCTCTGCAAAAACCTTGCTTTTGGCAGAACCAATAACAAGAAAGCCAACTCATGCGAAGAATGGATGTGTTCTCTATGTCCACAATGATCATGCAATTTGATGATACAACATTTACCCAGCAGTACAATTTCACTGTGTTCTCAACTCATGGCGATCACCACACAATCACTGCTACTTCCCAACCATGATTATGTCGGTTGCTCTTCCTGAGTTTAAAGATTACATATTTTTTAAATTGAGAAAATAAGGTGAAGGGTGAAGGCACATAATGCATTTGAGATCAGAGCAGATAATGATGACAAGAATGTCAACAGATCGAGAGACCAAGGATGAAGCTGAAAGGTAAGGAAGGGGTGGTACCTGTCGATTGCGCTTGCAAGAGACATGAAGCAACTATGGCTTGGTAGGATTGGTAGAATTAAGATTTTGTATTGATGCATAAAAGGGAGTGGAGGCAGTCGACCTTTGGTGATGCAGCCATTGCAATGTGAGGAATAAAGGTTGTGTGCAGTGAGAGCATGAGATTGGAAGGAAGATAATAGATGTAAAGTGTTATGTAGGGGGCATTTGGTGGTGTGTGGGGGGTGGAGAGGAGAAAGAAGAATTTTTCTGTTGGATAAAGAATGCATTGAATTGCTTGCACTGTGATAGAAGAATTTACAATGTGTGGAACTGGTCCCAACAAAGTCTGAGTGCACTGACTTCATGTGTTGTATAAAGATCACCAACATGGACTCGTGTGGTGATGTATTTCTTCAGTGGCTAAGTGACGTAACTTGTACAAATGTTAGCATTACCATACACAAAGAATATGAAGGCTGAGTATATATAAAAGAAAATGTCATGGAGATATACAGTATGTGCTGAAAATGACTATGGTGGTGAACATAAGAGCATAAGAAATAGGAGCAGGAGTAGACCATACGGCCCCTTGAGCCTGCTCTGCCATTCAATCAGATTATGGCTGATCTTCGACCTCAACTCCACTTTCTCGCCCAATCCACATATCCCTTGATTCCCCTAGAGTCCAAAAATCTATCCCTCTCAGCCTTGAATATATTCAATGACTCAGCATCCACAGCCATCTGGGATAGAGAATTCCAAAGATTCACAACTCTCTGTATGAAGAAATTCCTCCTCATCTCAGTCTTGAATGGCCGACCCCTTATCCTGCAACTATGCCCCCTAGTTCTGGAATCTCTAGCAAGGGGAAACAATCTCTCAGCATCTATGCTGTCAAGCCCCCTCAGAATCTTATATGTTTCAATGAGATCACCTCTCATTCTTCTAAACCCCAGAGAGTATAGGTCCATTCTACTTAACCTCCCTTCATGGGACAACCCTCTCATCCCAGGAATTAATCTAGTGAACCTTCATTGAATTGCCTCCAAGGCAAGTATATCCTTCCTTAGATAAGGAGACCAAAACTGTACGCAGTATTCCAGGTGAGGTCTCACTAAAGCCCTGTGCAACTGTAGAAAGGCTTCCTTACTCTTGTACTCAAAACCCCTTGCAATAAAGGCCAACATAACGTTTGCTTTCCCAATTGCCTGCTGCACCTGCATATTAACTTTTTGTGTTTCTTGTACAAGAACACCCAAGTCTCTCTGAACATCAACATTTCATAGTTTCTCACCATTTAAAAAATATTCTGCTTTTCCATTCTTCCCACCAAAGTGAATAACCTCACATTTCCCCAAATTATATTCTCTACCTGCAAGCTTCTTGTCCACTCACTTAACCTGTCTATATCCCTTTGCAGACTCTTGAGGGCTCCATTTTAGCACCCGCTATCGGGTGCGTTCCTGGCGGGGGGGGGGGCTCCGAAAATCGGAGAATCCCAGCGCGGTACCGGAGCCCGCCCCGAACCCGCGCACTTCCGGGTTCCCCGCTGAAGCGCCGGCGTCCGCGTGCAGCCCCCGCTGGTGGGAATCCCGCAGGCAATTAAAGCCAGTGGGATTCCACTTGAAGGTATTCATTTAGGTATTTCAGGTCATTAACTGACCTGATTAAAGGATTATGTGGGATTTTAGAGCAAACTGGGACTGTTTCCCACACTGGGGGAAACACTCCCAGGTCAAATGGACGTGTTGCAGCTGTCAGCCTGTGGCAGCTGCAAAGGTCCATTTGACAGGTGGGGGAGGTGGGGGAGGTGGGGGGGGGTGGGGGAGACCCTCACCCATTTCAGGAGGCCACTCTGTCACTTGGGACAAAGTTTGGCCTCCACCACCCTCCTCCTGACAGTCAAAGTCACCAACCTGCACACTTACCCCGGGGTCCGGAGACATGTACCTACCTTGCGGACCCCCTCAGATGTACATCTTGCGGATGGGGGCCGCCGTAACTGCAGTCATGACCTCCTCGGAGGGCGAACAGCATCACCAGCCTCACCAGCCTCGCCGTCCACCTCTGATACGTGGAGCTCCACAACAGAGTGCTGTGACACATCCACCTGTACAGCAGGAAGGAGGGCAACCGCAGAGAGAGATGCGTCACAGAGGGCAGTACCCTCGCCACAGGGTCCACAGACCGAGGCTCAGCTTCCTGGACCTCTCCGAGCAGCAGTGCACACGGAGGCTCAGAGTCACTCGACATGTAGTCGTGGACATCTGCAGCCTCTTTCATGCCGAGCTGCTCCTGGCTGGCCTGAGCACCATCTTCTTACCTGTCGCTGTCAAAGTCACCACTGCCCTCAACAACTTCTCCTCCGCATTCTTCCAGGGTGCAACCGGGGACATCGCCAATGTCTCTCAGTCGTCTGCGCAAAAGAGCCCTGCAAATACACCTACACCCACGCTGCAGTGACACAATGGGTGGCATCAGTTGTGGGTCCTCATAGTGATCCTCAGGAGAGGGCATTATTGCACAAACCAGACAGGATTCGCGAAGACATGGCAGTAGTGGTGCCAATATAATATGTAATGTGAGTTGGTCAGAAATTCAATATAGGTAACACCCATGACAAACCCTCAGACACCCTTGTGCATCCCCTTCATGCTCACGACACGTTTGCCTTACGCTGCCTACTGCACATATGTGATGCATGCCCTGTGGCTACAGCACAGGTAGTGGCAGGTTGAGTGAGGCTGGCCGTGAAAGAGATGCACGAGAGGGTGAGTATGAGAGAGAGCCATGAGATTGAATGAGGATTGAGTTGAGTGGTAGTGGCGGGATGAGTACTGGCGAGGTGAGTAGGTGCAGGTAAGATGAGGATGAGGTTTGAGTGGGTATGAGGGGTGATGTGACAGAGTTGTGTTGGCAGTGCTGAAGGAGATGTGGGGTGGGGGCAGTGATGTGGCAGACGGAGTGTAGGGGAAAGACTACGTGTACTCACTTTGGCTGACCTACTGAGGTCGTTGGAGCGCCTCCTGCACTGTATGCAGGTGGGCGATATGTTGGTTGCGCTGGTGACCTCCTCTGCCACCTCGAGCCAGGCCTTCCTGGTGGTAGACGCAGGCCGCTTCCTCCCGCACGCCGGGAGGAGGATCTCTGTCCTCCCCCTCCTCCCATGTATTGATACCTGGAGTGAGGCATCATTAAACTGGGAGCAGCCTTCCCCCTGGGCTGCTTCATGCTGTGATTTTTTCTATTTGTTGCAGCATCTGTCAGTGGAGGACTGCCCCTTTAAATAGAGCGCCTCCAGCTGACAGATCTTACTGCGCATGCGCAGCCCGCCCGACGCGCAGATCAGCAGTGGGGAACCCGGAGGAGCAGGTAAGTGGATCCAATTAGTGGATTGGATCCTACAATCGCGCGGGAAACTGACTAATTTCACCGGGCGCGTTACCCACGCGCCCGATAGCCCCCCCGCCGAGAACCCGCAGCCCTGCTAACATCGGGCCCTTTATGTCCTCCTCACAGCTTACTTTCCCACCTAGCTTTGTATCGTCAGCAAACTTGGATACATTACACTCGGTCCCTTCATCTAAGTCATTCATGTAGATTGTAAATAGCTGAGGCCCAAGCTCCGATCCTTGCGGCACCCCACTAGTTACAGCCTGCCAGCCTGAGAATGACCTGTTTATCCCTATTCTCTGTTTTCTTTCCTTTAACCAATCCTCTATCCATGCTAATATATTACCCCCAACCCCATGAGTTCTTATCCTGTTTAACAACCTTTTAGGTGGCACCTCATCGAATACCTTTTGAAAATCCAAATATACTGCATTTACTGCTTCCCCTTTATCTACCCTGCGAGTTACAGCCTCAAAAAACACTAATAAATGTCAAACACAATTTCCCTTTCATAAAACCATGTTAACTCTGCCTAATAATAATAATAATATGATTTTCCAAGTGCCCTGTTACCATTTCCTTAATAATGGATTCCAGCATGTCAGGCTAACTGACCTGAAGTTCCCTGTTTTCTCTCTCTCTCCCTTCTTGAATAGCGGGGTAACATTTGCTACCTTCCTGTCCACTGGGACTATTCCAGAATCTCGAGAATTTTGGAAGATCATAACCAATGCATCCACTATCTCTGCAGCCACCTCTTTGGATGTAGGCCATCTGGTCCAGGGGATTTGTCGGCTTTTAGTCCCATTAGTTTGTTCAGTACTTTTTCTCTAGTGATATTAATTGTTTTAAGTTCCTCACTCTCATTTACCCTTGGTTCTCCACTATTTTTGGTATGCTTTTTGTGTGTTATACTGTGAAGACAGATACAAAATATTTATTTAACGCATCTGCCATTTCCTGATTCCCCTTTATAATTTCTCCTGTCTCAACCTGGAAGGTTTACTTTTGCTATTCCCCCCCTTTTTATATACTTGTAGAAGCTCGAACAATCCGTATTTATATTTCTTGCTCGTTTACTTTCATATTCTATTTTCTCCCTTTTTATCAATTTTTTGGTCATCCTTTGTTGGTTTCTAAAACTTTCCCAATCCCCAGGCTTATTACTCTTCTTGGCAACATTATAGGCCTCTTTTTTCAATCTAATACTCTCCTTAACTTCTTTAGCTAGCCACAGGTGGATCACTTTTCTCGTGAAGTTTTTATTTCTCAATGGAATGTATACTTGTTGAGAATATTGCAATATTTCTTTAAATGTTTGCCATTGCTTTTCAACTGTCAAAGCCTTTAATTTTATTTCCCAATCTATCTTTGACAACTCGCCCCTTCATACCTATGTAATTGGCTTTATTTAAGTTTAAGGGCGTCATTTTAGCACCCGCTATCGGGTGCGTTCCTGGCGGGGGGGGCTCCGAAAATCGGAGAATCCCGGCGCGGTACCGGAGCCCGCCCCGAACCCGCGCACTTCCGGGTTCCCCGCTGACGCGCCGGCGTCCGCGTGCAGCCCCCGCTGGTGGGAATCCCGCAGGCAATTAAAGCCAGCGGGGTTCCACTTGAAGGTATTTATTTAGGTATTTCAGGTCATTAACTGACCTGATTAAAGGATTATGTGGGATTTTAGAGCAAACTGGGACTGTTTCCCACACTGGGGGAAACACTCCCAGGTCAAATGGACGTGTTGCCGCTGTCAGCCTGTGGCAGCTGCAAAGGTCCATTTGACAGGTGGGGGGGTTGGGGGGGGAGACCCTCACCTATTGCAGGAGGCCACTCCGTCATTGGGACAAAGTTTGGCCTCCACCACCCTCCTCCTGACAGTCAAAGTCACCCACCTGCACACTTACCCCGGGGTCCGGAGACATGTACCTACCTTGTGGACCCCCTCAGATGTACATCTTGCGGATGGGGACCGCCGTAACTGCAGTCATGACCTCCTCGGAGGGCGAACAGCATCACCAGCCTCGCCATCCATGCCGTCCACCTCTGACACGTGGAGCTCCACAACAGAGTGCTGTGACACATCCACCTGTAGAGCAGGAGGGAGGGCTACCGCAGAGAGAGATGCGTTGCAGAGGGCACTACCCTCGCCACAGGGTCCACAGACCGAGGCTCAGCATCCTGGACCTCTCTGAGCAGCAGTGCACACGGAGGCTCAGAGTCACTCGACATGTAGTCGTGGACATCTGCAGCCTCTTTCATGCCGAGCTGCTCCTGGCTGGCCCGAGCATCATCTTCTTACCTGTCGCTGTCAAAGTCATCACTGCCCTCAACAACTTCTCCTCCGCATCCTTCCAGGGTGCAACCGGAGACATCGCCAATGTCTCTCATTCGTCTGCGCAAAAGAGCCCTGCAAATACACCTACACCCACTCTGCAGTGACACAATGGGTGGCATCAGTTGTGGGTCCTCATAGTGATCCTCAGGAGCGGGCATTATTGCACAAACCAGACAGGATTCGCGAAGACATGGCAGTGGTGGTGCCAATATAATATGTAATGTGAGTTGGTCAGAAATTCAATATAAGTAACACCCATGACAAACCCTCAAACACCCTTGTGCATCCCCTTCATGCTCACGACACGTTTGCCTTACGCTGCCTACTGCACATATGTGATGCATGCCCTGTGGCTGCAGCACAGGTAGTGGCAGGTTGAGTGAGGCTGGCCGTGAAAGAGATGCACGAGAGGGTGAGTATGAGAGAGAGCCATGAGATTGTATGAGGATTGGGTTGAGTGGTAGTGGCGGGATGAGTACTGGCGAGGTGAGTAGGTGCAGGTAAGATGAGGATGAGGTTTGAGTGGGTGTGAGGGGTGATGTGACAGATTTGTGTTGGCAGTGCTGAAGGAGATGTGGGGTGGGGTTAGTGATGTGGCAGACGGAGTGTAGGGAAAAGACTACCTGTACTCACTTTGGCTGACCTACTGAGTTTGTTGGAGCACCTCCTGCACTGTATGCAGGTGCGCGATATGTTGGTGGTGCTGGTGACCTCCTCTGCCACCTCGAGCCAGGCCTTCCTGGTGGTAGACGCAGGCCGCTTCCTCCCGCACGCCGGGAGGAAGATCTCTGTCCTCCCCCTCCTCCTCACCCCATGTATTGATACCTGGAGTGAGGCATCATTAAACTGGGAGCAGCCTTCCCCCTGGGCTGCTCCATGCTGTAATTTTTGCTATTTGTTGCAGCATCTGTCAGTGGAGGACTGCCCCTTTAAATAGAGCGCCTCCAGCTGACAGACCTTACTGCGCATGCGCAGCCCGCCCGACACGCAGATCAGCAGCAGGGAACCCGGAGGAGCAGGTAAGTGGATTGGATCCTACAATCGCGCGGGAAACTGATTAATTTCACCGGGCGCGTTATCCACGCGCCCGATAGCCCCCCCGCCGAGAACCCGCAGCCCTGCTAACATCGGGCCCTAAGACTCTAGTTTCTAACTTAAGTACGTTATTTTCAAACTCAATGTAGAATTCTATCATATTATGCTCACTCTTCCCCAGAGGTTCTTTTACTGAGAGATTACTAATGAACCCCATCTCATTACATAATACAACATCTAAAATAACCTGTTCCCTGGTTGGTTCCATGAAGTTTTACTCTAGGAAACCATCCTGACTACATTCCATGAACTCGTCTTCCAAACTATCTTTGCCAATTTGATTTGCCAAGTCTCCATGCAGATTAAAGTTCCTTTGTTACAAGCTCCCATTATTTCATGATTAATACTCTGTCCAACGGTATTGCTACTATTAGGGGGCCTATAAACTACTCCCACCAGTATTTTCTGTCCCTTGTTATTTCTAATTTCTACCCACATTGATTCTACTTCCTGATCTTCCAAGCCAAGATCCTTTCTCACCACTGTCCTTACATCATCCTTTATTATTATGGCTCTTCCCCCTCCTTTTCCATTCTGCCTGTCTTTTCTAAATGTAATGAGCCTGGAATATTCAGTTCCCAACCTTGGTCATTTTGCAACCATGTTTCTGTAATGGCTATTAGGTTGAACCCATTTATCTCTATTTGTGCAATTAATTCATCTATCTTGTTATGAATGCTCCGTGCATTCAGATAACGAGCCTTTAATTTTGACTTTTTAACCATTTTTTCCTGCTTTAACCTTACTTGTTGTTGCACTGTTATTGGAAAAATCTCTGTCCCTTCCTGCCACTCTCAGCTTATCTTTACCCAAATCACTGCACTGTTCTGTTATCTTAAGTTTTCTCATTAGATTTCTAAATTTTCCCTCACCTGACCCCTCCCCCCACTTTTTGTTTAAAGCCCTATCTACAGTCCTAGTTATGAACTTGCTATTAGGTTGGGATGTTTTAGTTTGTAGTCATTGGATTGGCAGTCAACGATCATGTTTCAGTTATCCACAATTAATTCCAATACTGTGGGGGAGCTTGATCTTTCAACCACTGGGCTACACAAACAATTTACTTTGTCGAAAAATATGTCAGCTAATGGCTGATTTTCTTTTAATTATTAGAGTATTTAATTGTTCGTTATTATTGATATTTATGTAAGAACATATGAAATAGGAGCATCAGAAGGTCATCAGGCCCCTCAAGCCTGCTCCGCCATTCAACAAAATTATGGCTGATCTTCTACCTCAACACCATTTTCCTGCACTATCCCCATATCCCTTAATGCCTGAACTATCTCGAAGTCTATCGATCTCTGTTTTGAATGTACTTGATGACTGAGCCTCCACTGCCCTCTGGGGTAGGCAATTCCAAAGATTCACCACCCTCACATATTTCTCACATCACATGCCCACGTTTATTTATTCAAATGCTTCCGAGATAGCGTTGCTTTTTCTGCCTTGTATTTTTTTAAATATAAAACATGCACAAAAACATACAACAAATTCCAGACATTGATAACAACAGTGTGAAGCCTGGTCACGTTATGCAAATACTCGTAGCAGTCAAAAGTAGACCCTCGAAAAAGTGGTTGTTCAAATACTAAATTTTGCTGGAAATATCTGCCGGTGGGTTCTTGGTCCAAAAATAAGTGTTTAGTGGAAGTTCTGCAGAAATACGCACTGCAACAAAAAAGAGCAGCTTGCTCACTCTCATCTGATACTAAGTGGATTTGTTGTGTCTTTCCCCTCCATTCGAGTTTGAGTAAACTATAACCGAGAGCTCAGATTTGATCTTGCATGGTTCAGTTCTGTTGGCCGTTCATACCTGCGATGGTGAAGGAGGGGGTGGAGGAGAGAAGGAATTAGAGTCCGTGTAATCCTAAGTACACTAGTATGGTAGTATAGTGGTTATGTTACTGGACTAGTAATCCAGAGGCCTAGACAAATAATCAAGAGAATGTGAGTTCAAATCCCACCATAGCTGTTTGAAATTTGAATACAGTTTTAAAAAATTCTGGAAAGTGAAAGGTGTTACCAGTAAAAGTGAGCATGAAGCTGTCAGATTGTCGTAAAAACCAAACCGGTTCACTTGTGTCCTTTCGGGAAGGAAACCTGCCATCTTTGACCGGACTGGTCTACATGTGACTCCAGTCCCACACCAACGTGGTTGACTCGTAACTACCGGCTGAAGTGGCCGAGCAAGTCACTCAGTTGTGTCACCACCTTCTTAGGGATGGGCAATAAATGCCAGCCTTGCCAGCGATGCCCACATCCAGAGAATGAATAAAATAAACAGAGATACTTTCTGGCTCTGCATGCAGAAAGCAGATCAATGCACACAACCCTGCGCCCAAAAATCGACAAAATAACGTGTGTTCTCATATAAACTACTGAAGGAATGATTACATCCTGTTGTGAAAGATAAATGGACTTGCTGCAGTCTATTTTGCCATTCTGTCTGATGACAGGATTGTATAGGATGTTTTTCTGTCTGTTCAGATCACTAGATATTATTGATGTTTCTCTGCAAAATTAGGTTTCTATAATTTGAGTGCGTTTGCAGACTGCTAATTATGATCATTGATCACAAAGCTGGGAACAGCAGCTGTCTGGACACGTGCTTCTTTACTTGTTCCCCCAACTCCTTCAGTCCACTTGCAGTTGTATACAGGCATGTGGAAATGGCAGCCAGCAATTAACCTGGAGTCAGGACCGTGAAAAAACTTTGGGTGGCCTCATGTGTATTAGAACAATTAAATAGAAGAGGGGCCCTGTATTTCACATTGGTGTTTCTAGATTGGCAGTGCCAGTTCCAAAATATATGAGATAATAGAAAAACTTGGTGCAAAATCCCATCCACTTACAATATACTGTAAACTGGGTAAATATATTCACCATAGAAGATGAAGTAATATTCATTTACTCAGCACCATGGGTACAACTATAAGTTAAACAGGCATCTTTATCAGAAATGATATCAGTCAATTCAAATTATCTTGACTAGCATTCACTTACACAATACCGTACAGTCTGTAATCTTTCCCTTCCAGTTTACAAAAAAAAATTGTTTTTTGCCTACTCCGTAGTACGTTTACTGGGCCAAGCCCACACTAACTGTCTTTGTTCCCCCTCTAATAAAAGAATAGCAACGGTGGGCTCAGTGAATTGGTCCTCTGTGTTGGGGTGTGGGAGGACATGGGTTCATGCCCTAGTTTGACACGCGCCAATGTGGTCGTGGTGCATTATCATTCCTTGCCCTCCTCAATTTGCCCACGGTACTTGGTACGGGCGACCATGCCATCCTCCTCCATCGCCTATCCTCTGTTGTCCAGCTCAGTGGAACTGCCATTATATGGTTCCACTCCACTCATCTAAAGGCAGCCACTACAACTCCAGCAATGGCTTCCCTTCCCACCCCCACCACAGTCGCCTCAGGAGTCCTCATGAGGATCTTTGTTTGGGAACTACCTGTACTTGCTTCCCCTCAGTGATATCATCCACAGGCATGGGGTCAGTTCCCAAGTGTGTGCTGAAGACACCCACCTCTAACTCTCCATTCAGCTGTACCTGTTCACCGCTTCCAAAGCGGGGTAAAACAATTTAATTGAAATTGTGAATGGATACGATTATACTGATCATTTTTAAAATTCATTCTCGGGATGTGGGCATTGCTGGCAAGGCCCGCATTTACTGCCCATCCCTAGTAGCCCTTGAGAAGGTGGTGGTGAGCCTTCTTCTTGAACATCCAGTGTGGTGAAGGTGCTCCCACAGTTCCGTTAGGTAGGGAGTTCCAGGACTTTGACCCAGCGACAATGAAAGAATTTACATATCAGGATTACCAAACTGTGATGCACATAAAAAGGTCAGGTCAACAATTGCAATGAGATTGCACTATGTTTTAAACCTTTATTTTAATGAGTTATAAATATTCCATAAGGTCATTTTTTAAAATCAAATTTGTCACCAGTTTTTCCGCTGAAAGAAACTTAAGGCACAGTTATCAATGCCACAGACCATTAACTCTGCTTATGCACATGTCCTATTGCCTGCACTGTATTTTGGCTGGTTTACTATTCAGTGTTGGAACCTGGCAATGAAAAAGTGGATGGTATGGCGTTCAATTTTTTTTGAAGAAAGTAAATAAAAAGTGCCTTTGCAACCAGACTGACGATATCTAATAACTGGGGGATATCAGGGGAGTACCAATACAATGAAATAGCAGAGGTGCAATCAATTAATGATTCTTTAATAATCAGCATTATGTACACAAAACGCAAGCTGAGCACTTTAAGCCCAGATAATTAATACGCAGAGCATGCAAAGTAGACAGAATCATAGGTTTTCCTTAAGAAAAATTAGTTAAGCACTATGTACCTGTACTTTAAGGATAGCACCCTGGTGGCAACATACGTTGGCATACCAGAGTGCCACGTGGCGAGATTGGAATCTATACCCCACCTTTCTCATATGGGGAGCTCTGGTTCTGTCATCAGGCTGTTAGGGAGGGCAAAGGAAAAGGGGGATGGGAAGAATCAAACCAAGTATTTTTGCAGCACCTCCTTGTAAGCAGCTGTTACTATCCCAGACCATTAGCATTAGCAGCACCCTAGATACAAGTCAGTTGTGCATCCTGTCAACCTGCGAATTGCAAATGGTGTAGAATGAGTCCAATGTGTGGAAGTAAATTGAATAAAATTAGGTTTTCCTTCTTAAAAAAAAACAATTCATAGGTGGTGCAGTGGCATTGCACGGCCAAGTGGCAAATGCATGGCACCATGTAACGGAGTGGCTCAGGTCCACTTCGCTGAATGCTAATCCCAGTTGAGCTGCTGTGAATAGATGCATAGCAAGAATCCCATGGTGGCCTCAGGAGAGTTCTCAGCCTAACCTTCTCAAGAATGTGCTGTGTAGTACATTGAAAACAGCAATGGGGAAAGGCAGGGGTTAATAAAATTGCAACTGACCCTCCCAAGGGTCCATAAACAGAATGCAGCCCCCCAAAGAAATCAATTTAAATATTTTGAGAATTAAATAAATCAATGCCATTCCCATTGATGAAGTTACTGATAACTGCCAGGTCCACTGATACCTACCTTCTTGAATTGGAGTCAAAATGCAAAATTATTCCTTAACTTTGAAAACTCTCAATGTAAGTATTAACCTTGACAAGAAAACCTTTGTAATAAACCGAGACATATCAGAGGCAGAGTATTTTTCAATTTATAAGACAATTTTCAAATTGACACTATCACCAATCTCATTATCGTCATTGGGCTTGATACATGCACCTGTCAGACACATCTGTACAGCATTAATATCTCACACTAGATTACGATGCACAAATTTGTTCAACCCTTCAACAGCATTAAACTAGAACACTATATAACCATAAAATTACATTTTACAAGCACGACAAAATGAAGAAATATTATTATAGATATAATTTCCAGATTTACTGCTGATTACAAGGTAAACAGAAGAAAAAAGGACAAAGTGGAACACGCCAGTTTATTTATTTATTTTTTACGTGTGGCTTTTGCATGGCCAAAGCACATTGTTTTGCTGATGGCGTGTGCTGCGGAGTGGGAGAATGCAGATTGATGGAGATGATTACTTCACAGTGAGGTCCTGAACTTGGATGGGGATGGAGGCAGTAGAAACACAACTGTCTGAAGGACTTTGTACAGGGAAGAATTATAATATGTTAGCTACTCAGTCTAACCACTCTTGAGAGTTTTACTGAGCAGGACGGATGTATTTTTTCTGCTTTTCAAGCAAAGCAATGGTGGCCGATTTGGAAGTGAGCCCAAAGTGACTCAAGGGTAAGAAAGAAAGATACATATTCCATACTGGTTATATGATATTTCTAAGATGTATATGGTAAAGGAAAATTTTGCAGGGCTATAGAGAAAGAGCAGGGGAATGGGATTAATTGGATAGCTCTTCCAAAGAGCCAGTACAGGCACAATGGGCCAAATGGCCTCCTCCTCCAATGCTGATAGACTCTATGAAACCTAACCGTGATGGTCAAAATAGCATAAAAGGAGATCCCAAAGACATGTTTTCTACCTGTATCTACTTTGAAAGGTGGGGAAAATGCTAATAAGAAACAAATTTCAAAGGAAAAAAAAGGATAATGGTTTCTGTTGATAGACCATTCTAACTGGTTTATAGCAATCTCTTGTTCAATGGTGGCGGTGCTGTTTCCAGGGGAACATCTGCTGTGCAAATCATGATTTTCCACATTGCAGAAAATAATATTTCTGCGCGTTTTGTGGAGCTTGTACAATGGCGCTCGTGGTTTAATACAGCTAATTTTCCGACTTTATGCTTTTGGCAAGAAACTCTTAATTTAAAATGGTTGGAAAGGCATGTGCAGTTCGATCCCAAATTTCTGATACGTTCTCCGAGTGGGAGAGGTTCCTTGCCAAGAGCACAAGTCAGAAAATTACCCATAATATCATCAGTTAACACTAAGTTGACAGATGCTTTGCGTTTGTTCTTCATCGCCTGAGCCACTAGCAACGTTTTGAGAGAACATTCTAAACCAAAAAACTCTTCCCCACCCAATATTCAACTTGATCACTGGTTTTACTTTGACCCTAAATCAGCTTCTTTTTTTTTCTCCGGGCGAAAGAAAATTTCATACTTTATGGCCTCAAAGCTTTTCTGTCTTTTCAAAAGTTGAAGCTGGGACTATCAAGGATGCAAAGAATCAAGAATGATATAACAAGAACATGCTTGGATAAGAACCAAAGCAGCAATACACAAGATCCAAGAAAGGTGACTGCGATGGTTTGGGGACGTTTCAAGAATAGAAACAGCGAGAATACCTTTTATGGTCCTGCCATAAAGATACATGGAACAGGAAGTCGAGGAAGACCAAGGAAGCACTGGATAGACAGTGTCAGGAGGACTGGTCACAACAAGGGATACAGATGACTCAAGAGGCCAGGCTAGCTCAGAACCAACAACAGTGGAGTGAACTCATTTGGCCCCATCATTGCTGCTGAGCTGATGGAAATTTAGTAGTAAGCTCTAAAAACAAAAAAAGGCATAGGTATGGGGCTAAGCATTATTAGACCTACACGACATGCAGTGCTAGAAAAGCGCTAATGAAAAACAAATGGTCACTGCACAAAGTTGACATGATAAAAATAAGCAGTACCTGCAGTAAAACTCATAAGCCATGACCTGGTAGGTCAAGATTGCAGAGGTCAGAAGCCTGCTTCATGCTGACATTGGTTCTGGAAAGGGTGAGTGGGTTTCAGGGGGGAACTTTAAAGCAAGTGAAAATACAACTTACTTGGGTAGAAATTGCGATGCGTCTTGCACATTTTCAGGGTCCAAAAACGGTGGCACAAAGTTGAATTTAGGAGCACGATGTTATGTTAAGTGAAGCAGACATTAACTGGGTGGGGGGGGGGGGCGTCCAGATCCAAATCAGTCCCTGGAGCACTGGGGAAATCGGTTTAGGATAAGCACTAGAAGCATGGAGCTCAATCAACATATTGTAGTTCTACTCAAACTACAGATCTCATTAGTCTTCATGTGCTCTATGGAGGCAGGAATAGCTCCTTTGCTTTGTGTCACAGGTCAACAACAGTAGGAGCTGAGTAACAGAAATCACACAAACTGATAGGTCCAGGTCCAGGTCCCACACACACAATGAGTGGTAACGATGGCAAAGGTCATTTGTGAAAGGGAAGCAGGCTGCATTACAAATAGCACTGGTCCTCACATGAATCTAAACTCAGTCTGGATATATTACTAATTTGGCCCTGACAAAAACAAAATGATGGACTTTTAGATGTTTTTGTCACAAAGCATTTATGATTTAATTAAGAGTTCGGATTGTTAATTATACTCAAAGCAGATACAATTTTAAAAAAATGAAATAGCCTTTTTAAAAAAAATTATAACACATCTGTACACAAACCTCTGGGGTAACTTGTAAATAGACTCAAGGTGGGATCAGACTGGTTACTGTGCTGATACATATTAACTTCACCATAGAAGTACGCAAGCAGAAAACTGGCAGTGGGTAATACATCAGAGGTTCACAAGTTGTGTAAATGGTGAATGAGACTTTTTTGAAAATGCTGAAGGAAATGCACTGGTCAGTTGGTCAGTGCCAGAAGATCAGAGACAGTTTTGTGATTTAAACCAGATCCTTCAGCAGTTTCTCCATCAGAATTCTGATGGAGATGCCCCACCTGAATGTTATACTTAAGTGCATCAGTCGCAAAGTAGTGTCATGGACACTTGCTAGGTCACCGGTCTGGTCACTCACTATTTATCAGACAGGTCCATTTCCTCCTGACTGCCATTGCAGGTAAGGTTCACCTTCCACCCCTGTCCTGGCTGCTGATCCCAGTGCAACAGCATCTGCTTTCACAAAGGCAATATTTTATTTGAATAACTGTGTGCATGGGAGAGATTTATTACTGAAAGTACTTACATCAGAGTAACTTTCATTAAACACATTCGAACAGCAAGATTTCAGTTTTCAGCATTGCATTCCTAACCATTAATTCCTTAACTTTTCAGTTACCCCGGTCACATTTTTGGAATTTGTACATTGGGTTCAACATCACCTACCATTCCTATAAGTGGACATTGGATTCCCTACAATCTGGAGTGCACCTTTTTCCTGCCCAATGAATACACGCCTCAAATACATCAAAATAATAAGGATGCCACACACTTTCTCTGGACATGGGTCTCAAACAGAAGTCCACTTCCTATAAACTCAGTCTAGCCTAACTTCCCTGACAAAACTGGCACTCACTTTTTTTAAAAACACAGACATTGTTGGCTGTGAGATCCACTCACTGACTGCTCATTGAGGACTGGCTATGATCTGCCAATGTCATTTTGCAAGAGGAAGTGTCTGCTTCCCCAAAGCTATTTGTCACAGAGGGCTCCAGCAAATCTGGCCCTGCTTTCTGATGAAAGGTCTCAGAAATAGTCAAAGTCTCTATCCTAGGCTGGAGTCCATCCTTTTACGTGTGACCAGATGGCTTGTGTACAACCACGCAGAGGCTGGAACAGAGCAGCAGATGACTGAATTTTTCATAATCACCTCACATCAGCAGTCATTCACAGGTTATCAATTGCTTGGAAAATTTTACTAAAGATAGACACTTCTCATTGTCTGACTGTCTGTGTGCCATCCTGGGTGAATTGAATAGATTGACACCTTAAGCAGCAAGATGTCAATATTGTTCTGTAAAATTATTATGCACAACTTTGTCCACAGCTGATATTTCACATGTTCACTCTATCTAGGTTTCAAGTTTCAGGTTATATTTGTACTTCTGGAAGGCATAATTTCTTTGCAAAAGACCAGTTCGTTTACTGAACAGTCAGTGATTTATAATGACAGAACAGTAATTTTACATACAGTGGAAAATATACCCCAAGATTGTAAGTCCTATTTCCAATCAACAGTCTCTTATCATCAGGATTACAGGACCATTAACTTTTGTATGTATCTGGCCTATTAGTTTTCCTTAGAAAAGTGGAGGCTTCTTCTCAAGTAAAACAGCACAAGACAAGACCCTGTCCAAGAGGTGTGCCCTCTTTCCAGCCATTTGACTGCACACCTAATTCTGCATGACCTACTTTGGAGTAAAGTGTGGTTTAGTTTTCAAAATAAGTAGGAATGCTGTTTGAAATAGCACCCATTGCTGGTCACTCTAAAAAGGGATTAGTACTAAATCACAATACAAGGTTACGTCAAATAAACTGATCTCCAAACGCAAACAGGTACAAGATGCAGAACAGATAAGGCCGCTCGACAAGATCAAGTGCTTGTCTTTTTGCATACTGAACTGCACAACTCAATTAAGGCCTCATTCCCTCTGGGTGGTTTCACCTTCTCTAAAAATATCTGATCTTTGAGACTTTACTAAACTGGCTCCCTCGCTGTAACTCAAATCAAGATCTATAAAAGCTGCTAGGATATCCTTCAAATAGGACTCATTGAGCCAGAATTTTTTATCCACATTGAAAGGAGATCAGCATAAATAACATGTACAAAAACAAACAAAATTAATACCGAATCAAACGTAATTCACATACTGTTAAACAGTGGGACTATTAAAGTCAATTGGCTTCGTAAAACTTGGCTGTTTATCACCTGAAAACAAAGCCAGGAGCATGTGTACAAGATATAATTGGTTTGAATTTTGGAAGATATGATCAGGAGTAGGCAATTCAGCCCCTTGGGCCTGTTCCGCCATTCCATTGGATTACGGCTGACCCTAGATACCCTTACCTAACAAAAATCTGTCGATCTCGGTCTTGAAAATTTCAATTGACCCAGCACTCTCAGCCTTTTTGGGGAGGAAGTTCCAGATTAAGCATTCCCTGGTTCAGATTTAAAATTATGCACATCTGTATTTGTACATGGAAAAGGGCCATTGGACCGAACAACCCAATCAATGTTTCGTAACTCTCAGGCGAAATGACAATACCCTCACAAAAGGTGCCAGTCTTTAACAGTGTTTACAATATGTGGTGTGTTTAGTTTTCTCTTATGAGAGATGTCAGCATTGGCTCTGTGGTGGCACCCACTCCTGAGTCAGAAGGTCATGGGTTCAAGCCTCAATCCAGGACTTGAGCACATAGTCCAGGCTGGCACTTGGGTGACTGCTGCACTGTCGAAGGTGCCATCTTTCGGATGAGAAGTTAAACATAGACGACGTTGGCCCTCATAGATGGACATAAAAGATCCCATGACACCAGTCAAAGAAAAAGAGTTGCACACAAATTATCTGCCACATTTGCCTATAATACTCACTACTTTTCAAAAGTACCTTATTGTCTGTGAAGGACTTGCGGACATCTGAAATACATTATATAAATGCAAGTTCTTTTTTTCTAATGAAGGTATGCTAACTTTCTTATCTTTGTACCCAGTCGCTGCAATCGGTATCCATTGATGTTATATTCATACGTAAAGCTCAGTTCATCAACATACTCTGACCCCACTACCATATTCACTCTGATACTTGACATTTCCAACCAGCATCTTTGGTCACTATGTGGTCACTGAGTACGAATGCCAGTTTGTGCCAAATTATGGGAATTTTATGCTGTGATCTCACATCTGTTTGGAAATAGATTAAAATTGTCATAACTAACCACTCAGAATTCTTATTGTTATCAGATAAAAAGATCTCATCAGCCTGAATAAATGCAAATCAATACTCCCATGTTGAGTGGGAGATTGACCTAAAAAACTACACTGACTCGTTGGCACCATTAAAATAGAAACTCATCTCCAATTATTTTTATATGTCCTTAGATCCAGTGCCCTTTACGAGTAAATTATTTTCAAATTATCTGTTCACCTCCTGACCCATTTTACTGTAATTTCCTTCAGACATCGGAGCATGATCAGAGAGTGTAATTACATTTGAGCCTTTGTCGATATTGGAACAGGGTTGTCAAGACAAGGATTACATCGCTCGGTGACTAAGCATCATGCAGCACTCAATTGTAGGAAAAAAAGTTGAATGTTATGTTGTGAGTGAACTCGGTGCACTGAGCTCCAAGGCTAGATGTTTCACCAAATGGACTATGGATTTCTAAGAGCACAGAAAGACAGTAAAATAATTATACTGCGCACCATCTCGCAAGAAGCAAGTCATGGATCTCGCAGCCTCATTTACGCTCCTGTTTCAATGAATGATGGTTAAGTCCATATTTACAAGAACAACTTATATTTCTATTGTGGTCCTCATATGCAAGAGGATGTTTTAACATTGGGGACAACCAAACAATGCACGTGAGAGGAGGGGGGTGAAAGATGGAAAGGACGATGGCGGTTTGGCGGGGGAGGGACTGAAGTATGGCTGAATGGAAGGGTTTTGAGCAGTTTTCTGGAAGCAAGGAGGGAAAGTTGTGAGGCAGGGGGAGTCAGGGAGTGAGCTCTAGAGTACAGGAGCATAATGGCTGAAAAGGCAGCAGGCAACTGCAGTGTTAGTGGAGCGAATTTTATCTTAAAATAAAATAATTTGAGCAGAAACTGAAGGTAAACATCTGAAAAATTCATTTCAAAAAGTTAGATTGTGAAATCTGCAACAGCTCAAATCTGCACCTGAGCTTTTCTGAACCCTACAGTCTATGGGGTAACCTCCTTCACCTCCCAACATCTGAAGCAGGTTTAATTCAAAATAAATATTTAATTCCCTTTGATCATCAAAAAGATGAGGAGAAAAAAAAAGTACACACACCATACAAAGCCCCAAATTCCAGTCAGGTCTAAATGTAATTACATTTCTAATATCTCTCAGTCAGCACAACAGCATGAAAGTGTGTGAAGAATATACTCGATAAGGACTATCTGCCCCGGCATAATTCCCAGGTCTATCCTTTCATATCCATTCTTTTGATAACAAATCCAACTGCCTCTTGAAGAAAATTAAAAAAGGAAATTGTTCCATCGGTGACTAATACAGTGTCTTACTGAATACTGAGCGCCAATATTTGGCTCAACTTTTCCTGACCATTAAAAAGTCTTTGTTTTGAAGTTCAGGTGCAAAATCGTGGAACATGTTAATCAAGCTGTTCTCATACACTCATTCACAGTACATTTACACAGTAGCTATCCATTTGAGACTGGTAGCTGCAGTATTTGCTCCAGCCAGACAGAACTTCATTTGTACTGCTGGAGCTGCAATTCTCTTGCCCAGGAGAGAGGGAGAGAGGGAGGGGGGGGGGGGGGGGGGGAGAAAGAGAGAGAGAGAAGAGAGAGAAGAGAGAGAGAGAGAGCGCACGAGCGAGTGAGCTGTTCACATACATGTTTACATATGTGCACAGAGTTCCTTTCTCAGTGGTTCAGATTTAATTGTTTGGAGAAGTGTAGAAGAGCACGATCTCACCATTAAATAGCTCCAGGTAAAATTATGAGGTGTTCAGTCGGTCCAAGGGAGCGCTGTTTTAAAAACCATGTTTGACATTGCATGTGTTAAACTCCATGTGCATGGCATCCGACTCAAATGATGTCAGACCCTTCCCAGGAGGCCTTGTGCTCCAGAGTCTGACTCCAAAATTACCCTGCAACTTTATCTTTGGTACAAATGGATTTCCACTTTGCCACAACACTAAAGTTGCAGTAAAGGTGCAACTTTCCCCAGCCCTTAGAATTGGAGCTTTTCCCTTGACCTTGATTGAAGTGTTGAAATGGTCTAACTCAGATTTCTGCCATATTCTGATCTAATGAATTGCTAGTGTAGAAATATCAACATGACTTTCTTAGACATTTTTTAAAAATCTTCTTACAAGACCAGTTAACTTATGTGCATTTCTTTATTTGTTCGCACCAAAAAACAAAAAGGTTCACCCAACAAATGAGGCAACAGCACTAAGAATAGCCCTTTTCCAAACTTCAAGGCCCATAAAATTCAAACAGGACAAAGCACTGATGTTAATGAGTTAAAAATGAAATCAATATAGACCCAAAGAGGTTATGGTTGTAGTTTCAAAATGTTACGCTGGGCGCATATACTGGGGACAAGAGAGGGAGGAAAGAAAGGAAGTTTAACACTGCAACATCATAGCTCATTTTTTCCCCAATGATTCGAAATGGTGTCAGAGACTCTCAATGTGGAACAAATAGAAAAAGGAGTTGACTTACATCAAAACATCCGTGAGAGAAAGCGTTATCGTTGGTAAAAGGAGCAAGCTTAGCAAGACTTCTGTTTCAGGGGAAAATCCTTTAAGAACCTGCTGGGAACATAATGATTTGAGCTAACTGACAGTCGATGATGATGGTAATGCAAATTGAGCCACCTATTAAATTTAAGCACGAATCTCGGATTCTGTCTGGGGAGAGCAGAGAGTGAAGTTGCACGTGCAGTTCTGTGCCCTACATGACTGCAATGTGTCTTCGGAGTCCCCGAGCTACGTTGTGCAGCAGGTATCTGAAGCAGAACAGACCTAAGATTTCAAGGGCAGTCGCTTACCATAATTGATTTCAATTCAAGTATAGTAACCTGATGAAGTGCTAATCTTGGTGCAAATATAGAAAGTTTTCTTTCATGTTCCCTGGTAGGCAGAGGCAAGAAAGTGATTTTTTTTTAAATTGAAACTGTCACTTCATTCATGACTCCAACAGCCAAGTTGACTCCTTGGAAAATCCCGAACATGTTCACCTCTTGTATTGCGTCTTCCATTTTAATTTTAGCTGCTGTTGATTGTGCATGTAAGTAGATTGCGATTGTCCATTTCTATTGTGACATTTAGTGTATCAAGTGTTACAATGGGTAATGGTTTCTAGATCAAGCTCTATAGCTTGGTTAGTTAAGAATTGATCTGTATTTTCGTTCCTTCTCATTATTTTCACCTCACCTCACCTCTACCCTGCTTATCAGGCACACCCCTTGATTGAAGAATTATTTTCCATCAGTTCTTTACAAGATATCACATGATTACAAACATATGAAAATGACAGGTAGGAAAAGACCAAATGGTCCATCAAGCCTGCCCCACACTCAAGATGGTTGGAGCAGCATGACCAGATACATAAAAATTCCTCTCTGAATCGCTCAGATGATCGAAACCAGTCCAGATCACATGGATCATGTGTTATCTGTAAAATAGATGAACGAATGCCATAATTCTTGCCCTCTCCATCAAATCCCAACATTAAAGTGTAATTTTCAGAGGTCAGCTAAGTTCCTGAAGTAGTCAGAACCAACATGTTCTGGATTGTGTATTTAAAAGGTATCAAACTGGTTGTGGGGTGACCAACTCTTGGATAAGAATGGCCCAGTATAGATATTCAGCAAGGGGTGCAGATATTTGTAAACCAGATGTCAAAAATATTTTTAAAGTAAAACCATTTTTTGACATTATTGTGTCTTATGACATTGAGATTTGAGCAAATATTTTCAGTGAATTTTAATTAACAAAAAAAACCATTCAAGCCATGATCCCACCTGTTGCACCTTCATTGGGTCTCTTCTATCAGTTGTCCAGGTAACCTCACCCTACAGAATTAGAAACTACAATGATTATTTTGTTAAATTGGTTCAGATTTTTTTTAAATCGCAAAATCGTCGAGCAGAAATTGATAGACAAGTTCCGCACCCATGAGGATGGCCTCAACCGGGATCTTGGGTTCATGTCATGCTACACGTAACCCCACCAGCAAGGGGAAAAAAAAGTTATCTGTTTTTAATATTCTCTCTCTCTCTGCCTTTCGGATCTCTTTCTCTCTGTCTGTATAATTTGACACAATGTGTATTCAGCATACTGGGACCTACTGTTTTCCGTGGCTAACCTGTCTGAACACCAACGACACCTTTGATTGGTGTGATGGTGTCCCAGCCTAATATAAGATATGCGATTTGAGAACCTTTCACTCACTCACCTGACGAAGGAGATAATCTCCGAAAGCTTGTGATTTTAAAATAAAATTGTTGGACTATAACCTGGTGTTGTAAGATTCCTTACATTTGTCCACCCCAGTCCATCACCGGTATCTCCACATCATAAATAATGGAGACCTTGAAACATCAATACTGCCTCCATTTTGTGGCAAATTTGTCAGTAACGAGTGATCACTGAGAGGTAAGGGAGACATTAGTCACTCCAGGATATGAGCATCATTCGTTTATATGACAATGTCATTTGCTGTTATTCACCCTTTATTTACAGTTAGACAAGCAAAATGTTTTCACTACATTTTTCAATCAATCTCATAAGAGTTGAGAGCCAAAGTAATATTAGAATATGGAGCAAATATTCCAGTTCTTCTTGGGGAATATGTGAACTGCTGAACTTAGATTCAACAATCCCCACAGTAACAGATTCAGGCCACAAACAAAATTGTAATTCCACTCCTGTATCGTCAGTGTGGATGTATGACAAAATAAATGGTTTCAAGTCTCTTCTGTCATCTGTACACTTCCTAACAACTCATCTGATGAACTTCCTACAAAAACAATACAAGTCAATAAAATTCTAAACTTGCATTTGTTGCAGATATATTCTAGTGTCCTTTCCCATTGCAAAAAAAAGTTTTCATTTGCTCTGAAGACTGATGATCAAATTCCAATTCACAAAGATAGCAAGTCCACCTTCCTTCAGACATCAGCATCTCTATATGGATTCATACTTTATGCCAAATCCAATAACCTTGGCATTACCTTTGAGCAACATAAACACTGGAAACAGCCAGATTTAGGAACATAGGAATTACTAGACAAATAAAGACCGAAGTCCACCGAGTTCACTTTCTACCATCCTGGTAGTCACATGATACAATGATAATGGAGTTGTTGACTAATCATGGCAATCAATCTCTATCAATTAGTCTACAACAGACCCAGAAATGACACATGGAAAACCCCAGTGGTGAAAAGCTTTGGGAACCATTAGGTCCAAAGTCACCTGTTCCTCCCAGGCATGCTACACTTACCTCATGTACCGTATCGCAAAATGCTACTTCCTGTTTGAAGAGCCAAACTCTCACATTAAAATGAGAGTAAGTAAACATTTTCTCTCACAAAACAGACTTCAGATCTGAGCTTTGCATAATTCAAGTATTCACAAAATAATCCTAACTGGCTCAAATAACAGGTCGCTGTGAATCTTCTGGTCACTCCTATTGGAGACAAAGTATTTATTTCCCATTTATTTTGCTTTTATTTCTTTCCTCACAACCTTTGCAGATACACCACCTGTCAGCTGTTTGGCAGCCGAGAAGTGTTCCTTATGGGTTGGTAAGGGCTTCCCTGACCTTTTACAATGCTTCTGAAAGAAGCTGAAGTAGAACCAGAGAGATTTGTTCTCATCCTGAATAAAGTACATCCCTTGGACCTTCATTTTATCTCCAGACACTTCTGCCCTTCCACTTCCAGGGCAGTAGTCAGCAAATTTAGAATCTACACATTCATTCTAAATGGTCTCTTCCCAGCTATATTGTGTCCACATTTCTGGTGGGGTTCAGGGGGTATGTTGCTCCAGAAAAGTTTTACATTTTACATTCATAATGGTGCATTATTTTGCTTCACAATTGATAAATTTTTAACCCAAAAAATTACATGGAAAACAAGTAACTTGATTTCTTCATATTCAACTGACCAACACATCCCCAAAAGCTACCCAAAGTCACTCTTAATCCCAAAATTCACAGAGGCATTTCCTCCTCTACGTACCCCCGCCATCCGCCTTTCAATTCACAAAGACATTCCTGCCCTTGTAAACCACATCTCCCCAGTTATAAACGGGAATACACGATCGGTCTTGAGACCAGGAATTCGCACAACGTCTGCTCCTCGAGTGACGCAACAGCGACGGGTTGGCATTGCAGCCAAAACTAGCAGTAAAGAGCCGCTCAGGAAGCAGGGCAAAAGTGATCTACTGGCCTGGTCCCTTTGGGCAGCAAATTAGCTGTTGCGGTGCAAGCCTGTGCTGCAATAGCTAGTTTGCCATCTCACAGGCTAAGAAACGAAGATACGCATGTACCTGTCTTTGTTCCCCATCCCTGATTTCATCCAACCTGTGGTATAAAAGGCAACGTGAGTGCATGGTTATTATTGTAATAAAAGCCATGTCAAAAGGAATAGTGAACATTGAGATCTCCTTTCCTGTTTCAAGTTGATCTACTAACCATCTTTGTTGGACCAATTGGAAATGAATACATTGGTTTGCATTGAATTGAAGCCTGGAATTTTATCTGCCAGTTTTCAAATATCCATACCAGCATGACAAAAAAAGAAAATGGGAGCAAGCGTTTCTCCAGATTCTAACACCGTTCTCCGTTATCCGATTCTGACCTTGCCAGTAGTAAGATAAACACAGGCATTAAAGGTATCAGCCATGGCCGAGTTGGTAGCACTCTCGCCTCCAAGTCAGAAGGTTGTGGGTTCAAGTCCCACTCCAGAGACTTGAACACATAATCTACACTGGCACTCCAGTGCAGTACTGATGGAGTGTTGCACTGTCGGAGGTGCAGTCTTTCGGATGAGATATCGAATAGTCTGCTCTCTCAGGGTGATGTAGAAGATCCCAAGGCACTATTCGAAGAGGAGTAGGGAGGTCTCCCCAGCGTCCTGGCTGATATTTATATCTCAGCCAACATCATTAAAAATAATTATCTGGTCATTATTTCATTGCTGTTTGTGGGACCTTGCTGTGCGCAATTTGGCTGCCGCATTTCCAAAATTACAAGAGTGGCTACACTTCAAAAGTACTTGGCTGGGATTTTGGGACATCCTGAGGTCGTGAAAGGCACTATATAAATGCAAGTCTTTCTGTTTCTTTCTTTTTTCTTTATACCATTACTGTTGGATCTCAAATAAAATGATCAGTCCTGACTGAAAGATAGTAGAGCAGTGCAGTAAAATGAGACGACCTCTTTTACTAGGATCACCATTCAGTTCTTGGTCAAACTGATGCAATTGGATATTGCTTGCCGCCCTAAGCGTGGCATTAATTCCAAGTGTTTTGGTTGATGCATCACATTAAAGTCTTGTTATCTTCACTATTCTGCCTTTTGGATGGATGGATGTAATTGATTTAGTACCCTCAAGGAAAATCAAGGCAAGGAAGGAATGCAACTCCCAAATCGCACACCAAGACCTCCTTTAAAATTGGTTTATTATTTAGCTTCCTGATTTCACTCCACTTCGTGATCATCAACACTCACTATTTAAATAATTGTTTTAAAAAGGCAGAATTCCATTGAATGGTGACTTTTTATTGGGTTGACATCTTGCAGTGCAATATTAGTAATGGTTACCTAACACATTTGTATGAAATCCCTTGTCTGCTGTAAAGCTTTTAAGTCATTTGCTTTCAACGAGTGAATGCCTTCGCTGAAATCATGGCCAGGAGAATGTCATATGGACACTGTGATGGAGTGAATATTGGTCTTGTTGTAAATCACGAAGAACTCTCATGTTTTTGAAATTTCTTTCTGGGAATTTGTAGATTGGCAGTATTGCAGCAAGTTTAAAATGTTTTCCTTACATTCTGAAGGTGGTGTTTTTGATGTGTTGTGTAGACAGCGGATTGATCAACAAGTATCATAGAAGATTGGCATGATTAGTGCTGCCCAATCCACCCCGGGGGAAAGGGGGAGTGATTAAAGAAGCAAAGGAGAAGACCTATTGATCATTTATAGGTGTACACATTATAGTAGGAAAAGCTCAGACAGTTGCTGCACCTCTGAACAACTCCTTGTTTGGCAATTTGAAGGTGACCTTCATGCATCGTCTTTTGTCCCATTCCAAATTGCAAAGTCAAGATGGGTTATAATTGAAACCCATTATCCAATTTTCTTAAGTGAATCTCTGCTTTGCCAGGCAACTAATAATCTGAGGCTAATGGAACACTCATTTTTAATGTACAAGCCTCGCATCGCTGACATTGGTCTAAAGTAAAAGTGTTAGATCACGTAGAATGCCAGACATTTTATTGTTTTGTAACAGATTCCACACATTAAGTGAAACACTGAGATGTATCTGTTCGCTGTTGTTTTACACTTTTCGCTACTTTTATTTCTTATTAAAACCCAATTCATAGTTTGTTCCCTGGTATGCCGTTTGTCAGAGTGTTATTTGTCCTTTAGATGGACAGATCAGAGTCCATACAATATTCCATGTGAATACAATTGTATTCCATACAATTTCCAGTGGGCATGTCATTGGGGGCGGGAGGGGGGAAGAGGGAAAAAAAGGTTCTCTGTTGACCCTGTGGCCTGTTTCCTAGATTACCTCATGAATAAGGTCATGAAGGAGTGTGAACTTCCTGTGAAAGCAGGCCTTTGCACTAGGCACGAGAAAAAGTACACACAGATCGTAAAAACATTTTAAACAGCTCATCACCAATACTGTAGAGTGATTTTAACCCTCTTTCCTTTCATCCAACTCTGAACAATGACATAAAGCAGCATTTTACAAATGGTCTCTGCTCTCAACTCAACAGTAAGTCCTAGAATTACTTCCAAACGTAAAACAGAGTGGTGTTTGGGGAGCTGCAATGTCAGAAATAAGTTACAGCAACTGTTGCCATGCGACTGGATCCAGGCTGGTGCACAGAATTCAATAGTGCCAATGAAAGAGTAAATATATGGGACATACATCACTTTTAGAGTCACTGAGCCCCGGGATTGCAGTTATATTGACTGCAGTTTGGAAATTTAGAAAACGAAAGTTTGTCTGATTTACAGCATTGTCGTTGTGTAAAATTCACCACGATTTAAATAAAGAGTAATTATTCGCCCACCATTTGCGTGTATAATATATATAATTATTTCTCTTGGCCAAAATTACTTGTCCAGCAAATCCTGGAGGCTGAACTATCTAACTATTTCTCAAGCATGCAAACAAACAAACTTCTAAAGACAATTTAAACAGTTTTAAAACCTCAGGAGAAATGAAGGACTTCATCAAGTTACTCAATTCCTCGTGCTTTTCTCCAAACTGGCAGGTCACTAAAAAGCTGCAAAACACTTGGTTGCAAAATCAAATGTAGACAAGAAGCTGCTGAAAAGTTATCATCTCACCAGCTGAGGCACCCTGGGCCAAGGGAACATCACTTGCTTTGTGAGTTTAACATCAGCTATCAACTATTGCAAGTCTGTGATGATAATCATTCAACCCGACAGCATCGAGTTAAATATTGGAGAAGTGTCATGGTTAGATGTGGTTTTATGTCTGTTAAAATAATCCTGAACTCTAATCGCTGAATTTAGCCAAGGATAGGTAAACCCCGTCCCTAACTGTTGTGCTTAATGCTGCATTTGTATTGCAGAATTGCTTTTAGTGGTTCAACGGTATTTTGTTCCTGGTACTCTGATTTCACTCCCATTGTGAGATAGATTTCAAAGCACCAGCAGCAATACCAGAACAGCTAATGTTATGGTCATAGACCTTTCCTGGTATTCCAAAAAGATCCATAAAGGCCGGCAATGTAGCACTGTAAGGAAACATGGAGTTAAACCCACCCAGGACCACAAGAAAATGGCAACCCATGGCTTCCAAAGCTATTTCTGCGGGTGCCAGTGGTGCAGGAAAAAAAAAACGTTGTGAAGTGGGTCGCCATGCCACAAGTGCCAGCTTGTTCATATGACAGCATTAACCCACAGCACTCTAAGCTATAACTTGAAGTACAGTTCAATTGACAAGAGCTTGGGGTTAATACCTGGTCCCCACAAAAGAATCATTAGGACCACTGGCTTGCGGTGACAAAATAAGTCAAATTTGGTATTGTGTAAATTTTACTGATGTCCTGAAGATCAAGTTCCATCTGTGAATAATGAGGGTCATTGGTTTATGGTGACTGAATAAACGAGATTGAGTTTTTATTACATTAGATTCTTCAGGATACTGATTGCGTACTTCCGGGTTCCCATCCCAAAATTCCATCCATATTTCCGATGAAACTACAAATCACTGGTTTTGAGAATGATGCATGTCCGAGCAAAACCCAAGCGAGGGGTTGGGAAAGGAGATAAGAGAAGACAGGATACATTCAATGCTAGCGAAACTGCCACTGGGTCCAAACAGATTCGGTGCTGAAAGATGAACTCAGTCATCTGGTCACGTCATAAATATATTCCGAACTTTCATTCCAAATGTTATTTATATGCTAAAAATACTGTCGCATACACAGAATTCTTAAGCTTTCTCTTAAACTTTGCTTTTTTTCCGAATCAAACAGAGTTGTCGAATAAATTATTGATCCTACACCTGTCAGTCATAACTTTCAAGCCAGGCACAGCAATATAAAATAAATTAGAACAAACAATATTCAACAGCTTATAAAGGAAATCAGCGGATTAAAAAAGGGGGACTCTATTCGATGGGGATATACTGAATTTTTTTTAAAACTTCAAAGTTTTACAGTTTGCAGTAAATTATTGCACAAGAAGCAAAAAGAAAAGTTATCCCAAAAGTCCGTGCTGATTTGACAGCAGCAAAAGGCACTGTGCTTTCAAATTTGGGGGCATCTTCATTAAGACTACAGTAAATGTTCCTCCCTGTTTCACCACATTCACAATTAAGAAGTTAACCATTGTAAACAATTTTACAACACCAAGTTACAGTCCAGCAATTTTATTTGAAATTCACAAGCTTTCGGAGGCTTCCTCCTTCCTCAGGTGAATGTGGAAATGAAATCCTCGAAATTTCGAGGATTGCATTTCCAACAACGTTCACCTGAGGAAGGAGGAAGCCTCCGAAAGCTTGTGAATTTCAAATAAAATTGCTGGACTACAACTTGGTGTTGTAAAATTGTTTACAATTGTCAACCCCAGTCCATCACCGGCATCTCCACATCAAGAAGTTAACCAGCATTGGTTTGGTGTATTTAGTTTGTACTAAGTGCAGTCCATTGAAATTAACATAAAACCAAATTGCAATCAAAAGAGAGACGTCAGATGGAAAAGAGCGGATATGTTACTTCGTGGAATTACCAGTCACCGTCCGAGTCCACCGTCCCCCAACCCCAAAGCAGCACCTCATCTGCTAAAAGTAATGAAAGAGGCAAAAAAAAACTAAATTTGTTTCTGCAGAAATAATAGCTACTGTCACACTACTGGACACCGATAATTATTGTATGTAGAAACCCACCCTTTGAGCTGAAGGATGCCAGACCATTAGCCTCTTATTACAAGTCACAGCCACTGCCACTGCTCACAGCACTGGTTCACAGATTATTATTATTATGGGTAGAAATCCTTCCTTTGAGCTAAAGAACACAAGACCGTTAGCCCATGACTAATTGCCACCACTCCCATGTGTGCTGGAAGATAGCGTTTCAACTTCTACTCAACAGAAGTTGTCATTGCTGTGAAAAACTACCACACTGCAGTAATTTCAGTTTTTATTACCAGTCACTCCAGCTTCAAGTAGACAAATATTAATATCAACCATCTCTTCGACTGACTTGGACAGCTGGACAATTAAATAGAACAACCTCCTTTCCCATGAAGGATAACTGGAGAGATGACTTTTACATTACTTAACGTACTGAATGCAGAATGAACTTCCATGTCAGTGCCACAGTCTGAATTGAACAAAGGGACTTTAACGTTTAATATCCTTGTGCTCCGAATCCAATATGGATCTTCAAGGCAATGCCATCTACTCCATTCGAACTTCTTTTGTGATAACACGGCATCAGATGCCAGTCTACGTAAAACCAGATGTAGCAGCCTCTAACAAAAGCAGTATTAGCTTCAAAAGAGACTGTGCACCTAACAGAGGAGGAAAAAGATAGGTGCAGTAGATACTGAAACAAGTCAACTTGAGAGGGACTCCGATTCTGAAAGGCCACACAAACCGTCTTGAGCAGTGGTCACCATATTAACAAAAATAGGAAAGAAGTGCTAGCATTTAGAGAAACAGTACAAGTAACCGCCGAACAGTCAATACCAGCCACAGGAAGAGAGGCAGTCTTGTTTCCTTGTTCCGTTTCTGGATTTTCCAACTACCACGACAAAAAATATGGTCTTTGCCCTTTCCACAGTGGAAGTTGCTGTTGAAATGGCAGCGACAAATTATAGTTTAGCTTGAAGATGACATTTACAAGAAGTAAAATTGGCAGTGACAGGAGAGATGCAATAGTTGTACATGATTCACTTTCAGTAACATCAAGAGGTCAGACTAGTGCTATTGTTATTTGGTTTGGAGATAACAAGGTGTGCGCCACTGCTGCTATTTAGACTTATCTTTTGCTCAATATGCGTGTTGGAATAGCGCAAGCCTACATGCCCCTGATTTTCCCCACATCGCTCCACTTTCTACCACTCTCCAGTGAGTCTTGTGTCCATTCCCCCCATACTGCACTACAAAATGCTCTGCTGCAAGGAAGGTTTGCATTCAGATCGAGGTTGTGGATGAGGAGGACATCAAAGTCCTGAGCCTCATCTAGGGCACTTCTTTCCCCCTTACCAAGGACACCCGACCCGATTACACATTCCACCACATCCCCCTCCTAAATTGCCAAGCTTCGGCACACATTACATATCCTCCAATACCCTATCTCATTTTAATGTCTCACTTTTCACGATCCTTCCCACCTCTCCTTCACAATCATCATTTAATACCCCAGGCCTCCCTGGTGCCTTCCTTACCAGAAGCTCCTCTCTACTGTTCTTACTTAACCTTTGGACTGAGTAACTTCAACCTTCAGCTGAACTCAAAATGCCCATTTCCTCTGAATTCTCTGCCCTCTTTTCCTCTCTGGACCTCATCCCTTTGACTATCCAAACTCTCCCACTTTTATACATGGAAGCCAATCACAAGGCCCAATTTCACCGTCCTGCCCCTCAATCCTCCCAAAGCCCATACTCTTTACATGCTGCAGCATCTCCCCAATCTCTCTCCAACAAACAACAATCTCTCATCAGATTCATTTAATTCAAAGGTAGTTTAACTTTGACTGCAGCCTTCTGTTCCTCATTTTCCTCAATGCCTTTGGTACTGTTAACCAATCTATCTCTACCACCTTTCCTCCAAGGTATACTTCCATGATTCCATTCTCTTGGGGCTCCATTCCTACCTGTAGTGACTGGATTGGGGCATCTTCTCCAACAGTTTCACCTTCCTTCTTTCTCCTCCCATGTTCACAATCATCTTTGTCATTCCGTACAGTTCCATTCTTGCTTCTCTCCAATTCGTTAATCACCTGGAATCTGCTTCCACATGTATGCTGATGACAGTCAACACTATTTCTGTTCCATCACCATCTTGGTGCTGGTGTACAATCCAACTGCACAATCTGACTGCTTGTTAGACATCAGGTCCAGGCTGAGGTGTACTTCAACATCAGCAAAGCTGAATCTATCTGGTTCTGCTCTCCCCAATGCCAATGGACCTCCAATGTCAAACCCATCAACCTCCTTGACTGCTTCCTCAGCCTGAGCTTGGTACTGTTCAATCTCTACATTGTCTTCAAGTGTGAGTGGAGATTCCTATTCCACATCCTGTTTATTGCCAAGGGCCCTCTTTTACCTCCAAAACATTGCCAACTTGTGATATTACCTCACCGTTCCACTGCTGAAATCCTCATCCACACTCTTGGAAATCAATTTTCTTCTTCTATGGACTCCCCAGCGACACTGGTTCCATCCTTCTCAAACGTTGGTTAACTTGTAATTGCGTGGCTTGAATCCTCTCTTACACACCCACGACTTCAATCCTCAACAGCTCCACTCTCTCCATAGTGGCTTAAATGATCTTGTTCTTGTTTTCAAGTCCCTCCACCCACTTTGGGAAATCTTCTCCAGCCAAATCTTCTTAATTCATATTGCCACTTGTAACCTCTCACTCCTACTGATGAAGACGCCTTTGCTTTCCCTCCTAAGTTCTTTGGCTTCCTGCTAAGCATCCATTAGTCACCCACCACCAGCCCTCCTCCTCCTGCGTAACACTCAGAGGAATTTGAATATGTGAGGAGCGCTTATTTAAATCTCAGTTCTCGGTGTAGTAAACCATTTATTCCATCATAGATTAAATCTGCAATGGTGAATGGTCTTTTATAGAGTCACACCAATTTTTGTGATGTATGCAAAAGAGCTGTATCTCTGTCAGAGGTGAATCAGCGACTAATGGGACTCTGAATTTCACAATTGAAATCTGTGTTGCAGATAGATAGGCCTGTCACAGATGAAACACTACTTAAAACTCAGCTACGTTTAATGGATTGATAATTTCTTTGAGTCATTTCTTCAAGATAAGCAAACACCTGTTCCGTGTCCTGATGGGACTAGCTACAACCCCTTACCGATTTATCTCATTTTCATTTTTACTCTTGCTACGTCCTTCGTTCACCTTGTTTTTTTTCCCAGGAGGGAGAGAGGGGCATCCCAGCAATTATAGGTAACTTAGCAAAAACAAAATCAGGCAAAGATTGGCCCAATGCCATTACTTAGTGCATAAATCTAACAACATGAAATTGAAGACTACAGCAGTAATAGTGAAAGACTCTGAAGTAATTCAAGGCATCTCTAGTGTATTCAATTGCATTGGGCATAGACAATCTGATTACTATAGATAGCACGGGAGGGAAATGATAAAATGACCTATTTCTTTAAGACATCTGTACAATTATTATTGAATTTTGCATTAAGGGTATTTACTTATTCAGGAAACTAAATGATTTCTGGAGGTATTCAATGCTTGAACAATTTATATAATCTGTTGTTTTTTTTAAAAAAAGAGAACACAGTTCACATTATTAGATGCACTAACATTTGCCAAATGTAGCTTTTTGCAATCACTTATTTCCCACATGCTGCACAAGTGATTTGGCTCAATTTTCCTGTCTAACCTCTCGACACTGACTTGGAATTTGCATTTTGCAAAGTAATCACTGTATGATTTCTAGAGCATTCTGAACCCACGTGCAGTCAGTCTGTGAATAGCTACCTGGCCAAGTGTCTCTTTTCTCTGTTATTAGTCAGCTGTTTCACTGCAGAAATCAGTCACCTGCCTCACAGAGAATTAAAAGCAGCAGCAGTCTTCAAGGGTAAAGCAAATTGGGTTAGTCTGAAGGAAAGGTCTAACAATAATAGTCAGTGCACTTCACATGAATATAAAAACAGAGAGGGACTCAGTAACCTAAGAGTGGAGTCAGTAGTGAGACATCAGCAATGAGACAGGAAAAGTTATATATACTGCAGTGTACCCTGATTACTGAAACAAATAGTTTTTGTACTTCAGGAAAAATGCCTTTGTTGATAAGATTATTCACACATCATAAGTATTTAAATTTGAATCATATTACTTAGATTTTAAGACTGTGTTTGATTTGTCCTTCAATTGTGACTCTTTAAATTTGTTCCCATCAAAACGATGCCATTTTATGTTAAATTAGCAATATGAACAAAACATGGTCCATCAAAGAGGTGACGTCCAGAGGCAGCACTGCCCTTTTGATGGACATGCCTTAAAAAGAGGCCTCAACAGACTGGCAAAACCACTCTGTTTTTGCTGACCTGTCCCCTGCTATTCGGTAAGTCAGATTGGTCAGCTACCTAGTTTCAAATTGCGACTTTAAAAACAGCAATTTGCATGCAGTCATTTTGTGAGGTTTACCCTACTGCAAAACCACTGCAAGGTATTGCTACAGCAATTTCTATGGTACTTGGAACTTTGAACTTTGACCAGAACTGCTTCAGGACGTGGTCATGCAAAATAAGTGCACCACTAAGCATTGCATCACCCATTATTACGTCCATGTACACTATGTGCACTAAATTGCTGGGTAGGATTAATCTTTGGATGTTATGATACATTAAACTACGAGAATGTGGAAACATTCCCTGAACACCAGTTAAGTGCCCTAACAATGTCACAACTGACTAAGCAGATAGATCCAGATTAAAAAGAATTGAACACAGGTGTGCAGAGTTTGCGAGTTCAAAGAGAGCTGTGATTATCATGTTGTTTGAGACTATAATAAATATAGCTGCATAAATGTATTCCTTCAGCACTTGATGATTTGGTTGTTGGAATATTAGGAAACGTAAACAAGCAACCCAAGAATACAATAATTGATATTTTAACATAAGGATAGAAATAGCAGTACAGCTTTTTTGTTTCATCAGCAAATTCCACTATGAACATTCATCTGCACTCTGAAGGTCCCTACCTGAGTTAAGGTCTGTTCACAAATGTGCACTTCACAAAAATGCGATCGTCCTAAGGGAATAGATAAAAAAGCTTCTTTAAGTTGGAAAACAACACCAGTCCCAAGTCACTTCATTTTCAGACTTTGTCCCAAAGAAAAATTTCCCAGTTCCCTGCGGATTTAGTCAGGCGGCTTATTTACAAATTTTTCTTCAGATGGAATTTTCCCCCGTCTGCCGTCCCTTCCAATTTCTGGTTATAAATTATTTTTCCATCGCCATAAATCAGCTTATGTCAAACCCTCTACGTGGACTAGTATCTTGTTCATCTATCAACTTAAATCTTTCAGCTGTATTTCAAAATTCTGCATTTTCATTGAAGCTCCTCCCTTTTAATTGTAAGGGCAACAGGCCCCAATACGCAGTTGCCACGGTGATCACAGTTAAAGAACTGCTCCAAGCTATTTGTCAAACATTCTAAACCAGGAACTTGCCTCAAATTGAACTGAGTCAAACAAACACATTTCCTATTGACCCCATAATTTTAAAAAAATACTGTGGCTGTACCCGTCCACTTCATCATGTCTGAGTTTACATTATTTTTAAATACACCACACCTGAGTGATTGTGCTCGACACGACCACTGATGATAGACTTGCAGTTTGCAATTTTTCTCTGCCAAAGGGAGGTGCAAGTCAATGTGTTGGCAGATGTTCATTGGTGATGAACCAGGTGACCCATCCCAAACACACCCTGGTCTCAATCACATGTGGCAGGCCAATAAAACAACTTTGACAATAATTCCATAAGAAATTTACTAGGCAACTTGGTTTAACTGAAGGAGTTTTTTTTAAACTCAAGAAGCTTGGTTCATAGTCCTTTAAACTCATTTTATGCATGTAAGTTTTTTTCTGAATGAGAGGGCCAATTGGTGCTCAACTAGGCATAGTTCCGTGTTTCAGATCCATGTCCACATGGAACTCAATTGAGACTTCCTTAACATAATTACATAGGGCCCTTACAGCCAGCAGACAGATGAGGATTTCTTCCCATCTGTATGGGCTAGATTTGAAACCTTGTCAAAGGCCAGTGTCTGAACCACTGCACCACTCAGTACCTCCATTGAAAGTTTAATAAATGAAAGTTTAATTAAGTTAATCACCAAGCAAACAATAATTCTAATCGTTTGAACTCTTCATTGAATTGTATCATTTACTCAGGAGTTCATCCATATGATCCTTTAAAACTGTCACATCCTATTTACTATCCAATAAAGTAAAATAGACTCAACTTAGAGCAGTAGGACCTTCTGATTGCAAACTTGCTTATGATGAAAGTCCACTGGTTAAAATTTTCCCTTTTCTCAATTTCTCTTATGTCTCCCCTGTTTACTACTCATTCACAGTTATCAGTCATTGTTTAGCACAGAAGGAAAAGCAGAATTTGTTCAAGTCAATTGACATAGATTGGTGTTGGACTGCTATTAGCAGGGGAGTTGGGGAATGGTTTTGCTTGTCACAGACATGTTTCTTTAAAGAAGGATCCACTGTACATTACAGAGCAATGAAGAAGTTGGTTATTATTTGCAAAGACAAATTCACAACATCTTACATGATCACAGCAATAAGGCTAATGGCTAATTCATAATTTTTTTTCCTTCTATTTCATGCTTCTTGAACCTCAATAATTAAGTACAATAATATACTCTGAATATATATGAAGCACATAAAGAAACAAAAAGCAGAAAAAAGATAGGTTAATGTTTTGAATGGAACACTTCATTGGCACCAGTGAGTTAAGGTAACCCCTCAAAATGAAATAAGTGACAATCGATAGTTGAGTGCCACCAACAACAACTTGCATTTATGTAGCACCTTTACCGTATTAAAGCATCCCCAGGTGCTTCGCAAGAGCATTATCAAACAAAATTTGAAACTGAGCCACATTAGGAGGTATTAGGATAGTGACCAAAAGCTTAGTCAAAGAGATAGGTTTTAAGGAGCGTCTTCTCTTAAAGGAGGAGAGAGAGGTAAGAGTGGCAGAGAGGTTTAGGGAGGGAATTCCAGGGCTTAGGGCCCAGGCAGCTGAAGGCGCAGCCGCCAATGTCGGAGCGATTAAAATCAGGGATGCGCAAGAGGCAAGAATTGGAGGAGCGCCGAGATCTCGGATGGTTGTAGGGCTGGAGGAGGTAACATAAGAACATAAGAAATAGGAGCAGGAGTAGGCCAATCGGCCCCTCGAGCCTGCTCCGCCATTCAATAAGATCATGGCTGATCTGATCTGATCCTAACCTCAAATCTAAATTCATGTCCAGTTTCCTGCCCGTTCCCCATAACCCCTAATTCCCTTTACTTCTAGGAAACTGTCCATTTCTGTTTTAAATTTATTTAATGATGTAGCTTCCACAGCTTCCTGGGGCAGCAAATTCCACAGACCTACTACCCTCTGAGTGAAGAAGTTCTCCTCATCTCAGTTTTGAAAGAGCAGCCCCTTATTCTATGATTATGCCCCCTGGTTCTAGTTTCACCCATCCTTGGGAACATCCTTACCGCATCCACCCGATCAAGCCCCTTCACAATCTTATATGTTTCAATAAGATCGCCTCTCATTCTTCTGAACTCCAATGAGTAGAGTCCCAATCTACTCAACCTCTCCTCATACGTCCGCCCCCTCATCCCCGGGATTAACCGAGTGAACCTTCTTTGTACTGCCTCGAGAGCAAGTATGTCTTTTCTTAAGTATGGACACCAAAACTGTATGCAGTATTCCAGGTGCGGTCTCACCAATACCTTATATAACTGCAGCAATACCTCCCTGTTTTTATATTCTATCCCCTGAGCATTAAAAGCCAACATTCCGTTGGCCTTCTTGATCACCTGCTGCACCTGCATACTAACTTTTTGATTTTCTTGCACTAGGACCCCCAGATCCCTTTGTACTGCAGTACTTTCCAGTTTCTCACCATTAAGATAATAACTTGCTCTCTGATTTTTCCTTCCATAGTGCATAACCTCACATTTTCCAATATTGTATTGCATCTGCCAAATCTCTGCCCACTCACCCAGCCTGTCAAAATCCCCTTGTAGGTTTTTTATGTCCTCCTCACGCTCTACTTTCCCTCCCATCTTTGTATCATCTGCAATCTTTGATACGTTACACTCGGTCCCCTCCTCCAAATCGTTAATATAGATTGTAAAGAGTTGGGGACCCAGCACCGACCCCTGCGGAACACCACTGGCCACTGGTTGCCAGTCCGAGAATGAACCATTTATCCCAACTCTCTGCTTCCTGTTAGATAACCAATCCTCCAACCATGCCAGAATATTACCCCCAATCCAGTGATTCTTTATCTTGAGCAATAATCTTTTATGTGGCACCTTGTCGAATGCCTTCTGGAAGTCTAAATACACTATGTCCACTGGTTCCCCTTTATCCACCCTGTACGTTATGTCCTCAAAGAACTCAAGCAAATTTGTCAGACATGACTTCCCCTTCGTAAAGCCATGCTGACTTTGTCCTATTAAATTATGTTTATCCAAATATTCTGCTACTGTCTCCTTAATGATAGACTCCAACATTTTACCCACCACAGATGTTAGGCTAACTGGTCGATAATTTCCAGCCTTCTGCCTACTACCCTTTTTTAAATAAGGGTGTTACATTAGCAGTTTTCCAATCTGCCGGGACCTTTGCCGAGTCCAGAGAATTTTGGAAAATTATTACCAAAGCATCCACAATCCCTACTGCCACTTCCCTCAAGACCCTAGGATGTAAGCCATCAGGTCCAGGGGATTTATCCGCCTTGAGTCCCATTAATTTACTGAGTACCAATTCCTTAGTGATTTTAATCGTATTTAGCTCCTCCCCCCCTCGAGCCCCCTGTTTGTCCAGTGTTGGGATATTCTTCGTGTCCTCTATCGTAAAGACTGAAACAAAATATTTGTTCAGCATTTTTGCCATTTCCATGTTTCCCACCATTAATTTCCCGGTCTCATCCTCTAAGGGACCTATGTTTGCCTTAGCCACCCTTTTTCTTTTTATATAACTGTAGAAACTCTTACGATCTGTTATTATATTTTTTGCTAATTTATTTTCATAATCTATCTTCCCTTTCTTAATCAATCCTTTCGTTACTTTTTGCTGTCTTTTGAAGACTTCCCAATCTTCTATCCTCCCACTAAGTTTGGCTACCTTATAGGTCCTTGTTTTTAGTCGGATACTATGCTTAATTTCTTTACTTAGCCACAGATGGCTGTCATTTCTTTTACACCCTTTTTTCCTCAGTGGAATATATTTGTTTTGAAAGTTGTAAAATAACTTCTTAAATGAACACCACTGCTCATGTACCGCCTTACACTTTAATCTATTTTCCCAGTCCACTTTAATCAATTCCGCTCTCATACCATCATAGTCTCCTTTATTCAAGCTCAGTACGCTTGTTTGAGAACCAACCTTCTCACCCTCTAATTGGATATGGAATGTAACCATGTTATGGTCACTCATTCCAAGGGGATCCTTAACTAGGACATTATTAATTAATCCTGGCTCATTACACAGGACCAGGTCCAAGGTTGCCTGCCCCCTTGTAGGATCAGTTACATACTGCTCAAGAAATCCATCCCTAATACACTCAATAAACTCTTCCTCAAGGCTGCCCTGCCCAATTTGATTTGTCCAGTTAATATGATAGTTAAAATCCCCCATAATTATAGCTGTTCCCTTATTACATGCCCCAACTATTTCCTGATTAATACTTCTTCCAGCAGAGTTGCAACTATTAGGAGGCCTATATACTACGCCCACTGGTGTTTTTTTCCCCTTATTATTCCTTATCTCTACCCAAACTGTTTCATTATCCTGATCCTTTGTCCCAATATAATTTCTCTGTATTAGTGATTCCTTCCTTTATTAACATAGCCACCCCACCTCCCCTTCCTTCCTGCCTGTCCTTCCTGATTGTTAAATACCCTGGCATATTTAATTCCCAGTCGTTGTCACCCTCCAGCCATGTTTCTGTAATGGCCACAAGATCATACCCAGACGTAGTTATTTGTGCCGTTAACTCGTCCATTTTGTTACGAATGCTACGTGCATTCAGATAAAGAACTTTCAAATATGTTTTGTGACACTTAGTTCCTGCTTTTTCCTTTTTTAACACTTTACCTTTTACTCCATACCCTTCCTGACACGCTTTCCTCTGTCTCCCTGCTCAGGTTCCCAACCCCCTGCCACAGCTTTGATGCTGGGTTAATCGCCTTACGCCTTCTAGTTTTTATTTTATCTGTCGTGCCTAAAGTACACTTTCTTTCTGCTGCTCTACGCTTTTCCCTCTCTCTTGTTCTTGAACAACTGTTTGTACTATTGGTATTGTAGATTTCCCCTGGGTCTTCCCCTCTCTTGCTGCTCTCAACTTTATTCCCTTCTGACTCCCCGCTCAGGTTCCCATCTCCCTGCCACTCTAGTTTAAACCTTCCCCAACAGCACTAGCAAACACCCCCGCGAGGACATTGGTCCCGGTCCTGCTTGGGTGTAACCCGTCCCGCTTGTACAAGTCCCACCTTCCCCAGAACCGGTCCCAATCTCTCAGGAATCTAAATCCCTCCCTCCTACACCATCCCTGCAGCCACGCATTCATCCTGTCTATTCTCCTGTTCCTATACTCACTAGCACGTGGCACCGGTAGTAATCCTGAGATCACTACCTTTGAAGTCCTGCTTTTTAATTTATCTCCTAACTCCTTAAATTCACCTTGCAGGACCTCATCCCTTTTTTTACCTATGTCGTTGGTACCAATATGGACCACGACTACTGGCTGTTCACCCTCCCCCTCCAGAATGCCCTGCAGCCGCTCCGTGACATCCTTGACCCTAGCACCAGGGAGGCAACATACCATCCTGGAGTCACGTTTGCGGCCGCAGAGATAGGGAGGGGCGAGGCCATGGAGGGATCTGAAGACAAGGATGAGAATTTTAAAATCGAGGCGTTCCTGTACCGGGAGCCAATGTAGATCAGTGAGCACAGAGGTGATGGGAGAACGGGACTTGGTGTGAGTTCGGATACGGGCAGCAGAATTTGGATGAGCTCAAGTTCATGGAGGGTGGAAGATGGGAGGCCGGCCAGGAAAGTCTGGAGATGACAAAGGCATGGATGAGGGTTTCAGCAGCAGATGAGCTGAAGCAGGGCTGGAGACGGGCGATATTACGGAGGTGGAAATAGGCTGTCTTGGTGATGGAGCGGATATGTGGTCGGAAGGTCATCAAAGGGTCAAATAGGACGCCAATGTTACAAACGGTCTGGTTAACCCTCAGACAGTGGCCAGGGAGAGAGATGGAGTTGGTAGCTAGGGAACAGAGTTTGTGGTGGGGACCAAAGATAAAGGCTTCGGCCTTCCCAATATTTAGTTGGAGGAAATTCCAGTACAGTCGGACAAGCAATGTAACAAACGAGAGCGGAGGGGTCGAGGGATGTGGTGGTGAGGTAGAGCTGGGTGTCGTCAGCGTACATGTGGAATCTGACGTGTTTTCGGATGATGTCACCGAGGGGCAGCATGTAGATGAGAAATAGGAGGGGGCCAAGGATAGATCCTTGGAGGACTCCAGAAGTAACAGTGCGGGAGTGAGAAGAGAAGCCATTGCAGGTGATTCTCTGGCTACGAATGGATAGATAAGCCATTTCAGTACTGTGGCAGGGGATGAAACCTGATTGGAGGGATCAGACATGGAGTTGCGGGAAAGATGGGCAGGGATTTGGGAGGTGACAACACGTTCAAGGACTTGAGAGGAAAGGGAGGTTGGAGATGAGGTGGTAGTTTGCAAGGACAAAAGGGTCAAGGGTGTTTTTTTTGAGGAGGGATGTGATGATGGCTGATTTGAAGGGGAGGGGGAACAGTACTGGAGGAGAGGGAACCTTTAACAATATCAGCTAAGATGGAGGCCAGGAAGGGAAGTTGGGTGGTCAGCGGTTTGGTGAGAATAGGGTCGAGGGAGCAGGAGGTGAGTCTCATGGTCATGATGAGCTCGGAGAGGGCATGAGGGAAGATAGGAGAGAAACTAGAGAAAGATGCGAGTTCAGCACTAGGGTGGGGGGAATTGGAGAGGAAATTTGGCTTGCCAAGAGAAAAAACACAATCAGTATTCATTCTGATGAAAGTTCGTCTGTCCTGCCTCTTACAGGAAATGACCGACCCGCGGTTCATTTTTGTTTTGTTATTTTGGATTTCCAGCATGCAGCTTTCTTTTTCTCTCTCAGTAAAATGTTCAGTGAAGGTGATAAAGGCTCAGCAACTAGTTTATAATAGGAATGACTGTGTCAAACAGACACTGTTACTCCAGAGATAAGGATCACAACATCGAGGCCAACGCCACTAACTTTATTCAGTGTCGGTAGAAACGCTGACTGCAGAAATTACCATCTGTGCAAATTATCACATTGCTACCCCTCGCTTATTCTCTGCAAACGCGCAGCCATTTAATGATGAAAGCTTTCAACCTAATGCTAGCACAGAACCTCTCTGAAGTCACACTCCTTACCAGATGATCATTTATCTGTTAAGGCTGTTACACAGCACTCAAAGCTTTGTTGACACACACAATTTATAAGCAATTAGATGCTGCTGGGCAAAAGATAGTGTCTAATAAGGGCTCTCATTTGATCAAATGTTTCTGTGACGATGTAAGCCCACTGTGAACAATAATCAAAATGGATACGTCATTAATCAGGATATGTTGGCTGATGTTTATTTCATCTATCCATCGCCAGAAAACAAGCAATTTTGTGTGGGCAAAGTTGGATTTCAGTCCAGTTGTTCTTGTAGTCTAGTATCTGAAAAAGAAAATACTTACATTTGAATTGCACCTTGTCAAGTCTTCAGGACATCCCAAAATGGTTTACAATCAATGGATTACTCTTGTCGTGCAGTCACTGTTGTTACTTACCCAAAGACAGCAGTCAATATGGGCAAAGCAAGATCTCACAAACAGCAAACAAATGAATAAATAATCTGTTTTTTGTTGGCATTGGCTGAGGGAGAAATGTTAGCCAAGACACCAGGAGAACTGTCTTCTTTTCTTCAAATGATGCCATGGGACTTTTTTTTTACATCCATCTGAGAAGCTGATAGGGCCTCAATGTAATGTTTCATCCTCTGACAATGCAGCACTCCTTCAGTCATCAGCCATGATTATATGCTCAAGTTTGTAGTTGGGCTTCCGTCTCAGGGATAAGAGTGCTACCAACTGAGCCAACCTGACAAAGAGCCTGGTCAAGTCTAGTGACAGGTACTCATCTTTATATTTATTCAGAAACCAAAGTGATGGACCACGATGCAGGATACCACCATGATTTAAAAGAATAGGGAAATGAAATAAATACATCCATGCTTAGGTTTTTAATACCTGTAGAAGCGATGTAAGGAGTTCCACAGTTTTGAGGCATCACAAAAGAATGGGTCAGAGTAGAAGACAATTTAAGAGTCTCAATTTCAACACGGTGAAGATGCAAGGAGGAGTGTGTGGAATGGGTATATTGGGAGCTGGGTCCCAACTGATTCTAATCTACAGCAAAGACTTGAGTTAGAAATCCAGGAGGAAACCAGATAAGTCTGAGGAAGCAGCCACAGATCTGCAAAAGGAGCCAGGTAAAATCTGTAAATGGGCAGGACAGTAACAGCTAAATCTGACTATAAACAAGTGCAAAGTACTGAATGTTAGAAGGAAAATGGATGGCATAGGTACACTATAGATTTTGTTGAAGAAGCGTAAGGTGATTTTGATAATGAATTGGGCTGATTGCACTCAGCACCAAACACGTCAAACCAATGTGGAGCAGCAATAAATAACGAATGTTGAACAGTATTACAAAATAAATGCAATGCAAGTAAGGACAATGTTATGCTGAAACTCTACAGTCATGGTCAGACCACACCTTCAGGCACAGAGGACCAAGTTGGAAGGAAAGACTGGAGGAACTGAGGCTCTTTAACCTTGAAAAAGATGGTTGAGAGGGGGCCTTATAGAGGTGAATTAAAAAAAAATAGAAAAGGTAAATCTGGAGAACTACTTCAAGGAAAACCACATCACTAAATCAAGGGTCCTTAAGCTCAAACAAGTTTAAGATACAGGAAGAAAGACTTTGCATTTATATAGCACCTTTCACATCCTCAGGAAATTCCAAAACGCTTCACAGCCAAGGAATTACTTTTGAAATGTAATCACTGGTGTTACGTAGGCAAACATGGGAGCCAATTTGTGCACAGTAAGATCGCACAAACAGTAATCAGTTGAATGACTAGTTAATCTGTTTTGGTGGTGTTAACTAAAGTATGAATGTTGGCCAGGACACTAAGAGAACTCCCAGCTCTTCTTTGAAAAAGTGCCATGAGATTACATCCACCTAAACTGACAGACTGGGCCTTGGTTTAACAACTCATCAGAAAGACCGAACCTCCAACAATACAGCACTTCCTCAGTACTGTACTGAAGTGGCTGCCTCGATTTATGTGGGAGCACACTTGTACCCACAACCTTCTGACTTAGAGGTGAGAGACAGTACTACCACCGAGCCAAGCTGACACTAAGGGAAATCCAAGAGTAATGTTGAGGTGAACTGCTTCCCGCAAGGAATGACCAACATATGGAATGGTCTTCTAAGAATGAGATGGAGGCAAAGCTCTGAGATTCGACCAAGATTCAGATGAATGACATGGTGGGCAGGTTTTTTTTCTTCGTTAGGTGAGCCACATGGCTTCATTCATCTGTATTTATCTTGTGATTTACCCTCTTCGCCAACAGGGGAGGTTGTGAGCTTTACACCCAAATCAGCAATGTAGCAATTAAATCACCAAACGGAATCATGTTCTGAAGTGTATCATCGGCGGCAATGCCAGCATACAATTCCGACTGTGGTGAGCTGACAGAAGGCAGGATGTAGTTTCTCCAAAACAAAACTCCTGTTCTTTTAAACTATTCAATTAATTTATTTTATTGATTGAACAGATGCTACGCTCCGTTTCTGAGGGCCTATTAGTCTGGAAGGTGTAATTGTGAAAGATCCTAACCACAACTGTTCACACAAACCATTGCCTAATGATCTGGGATCGGCACCACAACATTATGGAAATCTCAGTGCCATTACAGAGACAATTATTGATAAAACATGACATTATTGATAAAACATGACACTGAATCTATTTCCAGAGATGAACTCGGAGGGGAAAAAAAGGATAGATCTCGGTTGCACTTTCCTCTCCAGACAAGAAGGTGTTCCTTTTATATTGAAAATGCCACAATCACTGTATTATAAATTAAGTCATGCTGCATTGCCATTGTCCTCATTTCTTGCCTCCTAATTGCTAGCCGGTGGGTGACTCCTCCTGAAAGTAGTACACGTGTAGATGTGAATGAGTAGAGATCTGGCTTCTCATGGTCGAATAGCCTGTTAACATTCACCATCAAATTGGCACGTGAAGAATGGGTACTCGGGTGAGGTACCAGAGTATGGAAGAGTACTCTAGTATGAGTTGGTGTCTTCAGACGAGGAGAGGGGGAAAGTGAATAAAGAAAAGGCACGCCATTAGGGAACTGATGTTCCTCACCTTGTTTTTGACTTGTGATTGAACACCATCTTGGAAGTCACATCTTAAGCATGACTCCAAACTCTTTCATAATCCTTGCAAACGTGATTTTCTAGATGGAGAAGAAATAACCACCAAGTTGTCAGTAAATTTCCAATCAAAGTCACCAGACAAGTTCTTTTGCGTAAATACATGAACTGATGGAACTTCTTCACTATATTAAAAAAAAAGATTGTGCAATTGACACAAAATTTTACTCAGTGGGAAAGTCATTCTGACTTTAGTGATCGCAGCAGCAGTTTTTTTAAAAAAAGTGTTACCATTTAAGGTAATTGGCAAAAGAACCAGAGGCGAGATGAGGAGAATTTTTTTTATGCAGCGAGTTGTTATGATCTGGAACACATTGCCTGAACGAATGGTAGGAGCAGATTCAATAATAACTTTCAAAAGGCATTTGGATAAATACTTGACGAGGAACAATTTGCAAGGCTTGGGAGTGGGATTAATTGGATAGTGCTTTCAAAGAGCCAGTACAGGCACGATGGGCTGAATGGCTTTCTGTGCTGTATCATTCTGTGTTATTTGCCTGTTGAGTTGTTCCTGCTTCCCGATGGAGGGAGTGCAGATTTGTGCCTATCCTCCACTCGGTGCTTCTCATTGACAATGAGCATGAACTGAGCAAGTGGCTGGGTGAAAAGTCCTGGCCAAAGCATCACAACAGTACTCTGGAAACATTTCAACATGCTGTCGCACAGCAGATAACGGAAGGGTAGTGACAGCTCTCTACGACTCCTCAAGAATGCTCCAGTGTCCTTCAAAGTGTCCCAAATCCATCAGATAACATACAGGAAAATAATTTTCTCCGCACTTTTAGGAAGCAATATTAAAGCATAAAAAGAACACCATTGAACGATATGAAATATTCCAATTTCCTGACCTAACTAATAAGCATCATACTGACAACAGTTATTATTGTTCTGCTGTTGAAATCCTCCTTCAGTACTCAAAGTATTATTGAATGAACAATCTCTCTCTCAAAGGATTAGGACATAATGAAACGAGAAAGAAATCTGACATCAATTATTAATGTTGCTAGGAAATATGAAATTCTGATACAAAATGGTATATAAAAAACCCACAAACTTAATTACATAAAGCATGTTGTCCCTAAGTGGGGCAGCTGATACAATGAGCATTCACAGCGCTTTTCATTGTACCTCGGTCTAAAAACCCATCTCACTAAGTGTTGCTCATTCCATGTTGAGAATGTGAAACACCATGAGACTGTTTACAATGACCAAGGGAAGGTTGTGCAGCCAATGGATTTATTAGTGACTATCTTATATTTAGGGCCCCTATTTTTGGATTCCCCCACAAGCAGAAACATTTTCTCTACGTCTGCCCTATCAAACCACTTCATAATTTTAAAAACCTCGATCAGGTCACCCCTCAGCCTTCTCTTTTCTCGAGAAAAGAGCCCAGTCTGCTCAATCTTTCCTGATAGGTATAACCTCTCAGTCCTTGTAAATCCTTTTTGCACCTTTTCCATTGCCTTTATGGGAATACGAAGACCAGAACTGTTCACAGGACTCCAAGTGTGGTCTAACCAAGGTTCTATATAAGTTTAGCATAACTTCTCTTTTGTGACATCTCTTTGTAAATAACGGGCACAATTTGAGTTGATGTTTGCACTCCAGGTGGTGAGGAAGAGGGGAGTGCACTGATGACACACACAGCATGAGTGAGCAGGAACAGTTGGTAGTGGTGAAATCAGGAGGAAGACATCGCTGACTGAAAGGTCAAGAGACATTGCCTCTCGGCTGAGGAGCCCGAGGATCTGAGGTTCGCCAGTCTGCCTTTGAAAGAATGATGGTTGCCCAGCATCAGGTGTTGGTGTAGGCATCAGAAGTTGTATCAGACAAGGTGGAGCGGCAGCCAAGTCAACTTCCTGCGGGATTCTGCCAAGGTGTAAAATGCCACCTCTACAGTCGTCCGGTGCCTCAGCCAAGTGCCCACCCTTCGCGTGAGAGCCCATGTTCCTACCACACTTGTTTGCGCTTAAAAATAGGCCGGTACCAGGACAAAAGTAAAGAGGCAATCGGAAATGCCGTCTCACCGCCGAATTTATGGTCCGTTCCAATTTTTGGGCAGAGCTCATCCAGGTGGCCGGAACTGCCCCCGGAAACAAGCAGGAGCCTCGTTAATATATGGTAATCAGGGTCAAATGGTATAGTTACCATCCAACACCATTCATATCTCTGTCCACAGGGATACCGTCAGTTCCTGCTTCCGCTCACCAAACATGGCCAGTAGAAGTCAGGTAGTGGCCATTTTGTGCGTCCATTAAAGGGATCCTCAGCTACGATCAGTGAAAGCTGTTAGTCGGGTTGGCGCACTTTTGTTTTGAAGTCACTTTGAGCCTTAAGGGCTTCCGCATTTCATTGTCCTTGCTGTTGAAAGTGCTGTTAAAATTTTGCCCACTACTCTAAACTAGTGCTTCCTTTCACTCCTGATGCTTCAAACTTTCCCCTTTAAAGGGCTGCTGCAGGTTCTTCAAATTTGATCCACCCATCGGTTTTCCCACCCTCCAGATCGGGGAGCTGCCAACAGGGATTCATTTAACTTACACCCGACCAGGAGAATAGCACAAGTTCACACCAACTCCTTCAGCCAGCCACAACGCCCAACCCTTCCGCCCAATATATGCTCCACTCTAAAATCATCCCGCTGTGCATTTTAACGGGCTATTCTCACATGGGGAGCATCACAGCCGGGTCCCATCCTGTCCTCAACACATACGCATTTTGCAGCTTTGGTTACTGGGGAACAAATAGATTTTTTTTTTCCCGAGCCCAAGAAACGCAGAGACCAATTGTAGTGTCCCTACACATCCCTGGCTGAAATCAAATTAATTCAGCACAGGCTGTGAGGCAGATTTCCTCTGCGGGCTCCGTGTGGCAACATCACCAACACACATCCTTTCTAATCTAGGGAGCATAGTCGCAGGATAAGAGGTCGACCGTTTAAGACTGAGATGAGGAGGAATTACTTCACAAAGAGGTTTGTGAATCTTCGGAATTCCCTACCTCAGAGGGCTGTGGATGCTAAGTCGTTGAATATATTCAAGGCTGAGATCGATAGATTTTTGGACTCTCGTGAAATCAAGGGATATGGGAATCGGGCAGGAAAGTGGGGTTGAGGTCAAAGATCAGCCATGATCTGATTGAATGGTGCAGCAGGCTCGAGGGGCTGAATGGCCTACTCCTGTTCCTATTTCTGATGTTCTTATGTTCTTAATCGTATTATGACCAGGTGAAATCTGGTCTCAGGAATCAAACCTGGGATGTTCCTTTTATAAACCAAGGTCAGCAGGGGTGAAGGGAAATCATTATTCACCAACTTGCACACAAGACAAGTGTCAAATACTCGCAAATCAATGATAATATCAATCAGATGCAGAGCAAGAAGTTCCTCGACATTTTTCCAATCATGCGGCTTAGCCCTCGACATAATAAGAGACTCCCGCCAGCACCCCCCTCCCCACCCCCCCAAATCCTGGTGCATTCGTGTGATATTTCAGATTCTTCTACCATTAAGTTTAATTGCCCTGTCAATGCCACTTAATGTTCAATATGGCAAATGGTTTGTGCTTTGATCTCAGGTCCCAGCGGGTATCGTGTTGAGATTTTTAAATTAATTTCCCTTCCGACCTTTAGCTGCCAGAAAGCTTTCTCGACTCGATTTCAAACCCAACTCCCAGAAGTAAAGAGTACTCCATTGCAAAGAGTGAACCACAAATATTCCTCTTTTGACAGTCTCCAGTCATGTATCAAGGTGACACCACCATCTTTCTTGCATAAGTTCAAAACAAACCCACCAGAATTAATTTAAGAGCCAGTCACCAACCGATATGGTCAATGTCTACTCAGGAGAATGACCCTGCAGCAAGTAAAATGTTCCTTTAACCTGGCATTCCTATTAAGCAAGCACTGTAGAATGGCTGAGCAAGTATTGTCTTTTAAATGAAAGATTCCATCAATTATTGTATAGTGAACCACTGACTCTGAAACATTTATTGTCTGAAGGGGAAAAGAATGGCTTTTGGTCTGTATCGAAAGACAGCATAAGACCGAAACATATTGGCCCAGAACTTGCTGGAGTGGGACATCTCACGGCATGCCCCGTTCGTTAGACTTTTTCCCTCACCCTTCAGCACAGAAATTTTTTGCGCTGCAAATTGCTGGTAGTGTGAGCTGGTAATGGTATGAGGGCAGCGGGGCATCTGGGGCCTTGGTGAATGACGGGGCCAACATTAACCAATGAGATTCACGAATTGAGAAAGAAACAGGAATGATGGAAAAGGAAATAGGGTGAATTAGAGTCAAATCAGGTACAGAAAAAGAAATAAAGAGAGGGAAAGAAAGATTGGATTAAGAGAGAGAAAAAAAAGACTAGGAGGAAAAGTAAAAAGAAATTTACAATTTTTTAGTACCTGCAGGAATGAGACTCCGCAGTTTCAATGGTTCCCTTTCTCGGCCGGAAGGGTTGAGTGGCATTGGAGGAACATAAATCTTTTCATTAAAAAGATCCTTACGTCATCAAATACCAGCCTTAACTTTCTGTGGTGAGTTTTATTGGTAATTTATGAGCAAATGCAGCGATTTCTTGAAACTCATGGGGAGGTTGATGGCGAGCACCCATTTTTGCGAGGCTAACGGTAGAGTGGTGCGTATCGTCCAGCAATTTGTGGGATTCACAATTCACAGGGTAACTCTTCCTCTCCACAAGTTGCTGAGTATAACAACAATAATAACAGTGTGCACATTCTCACTGTTATTTTCCTAGCAAATCCTAGCAATGTGTTCGTCCATCTGCATTCTAGATGTCGTCATTTTCTAACTTAAATGAAACGCTCAGACTTGATTCGGATTATACGAACATGCCTTAGTCACTCAAAAGGATATGAATAAAATCTCTTGCTCGTTTCTTTCCACAGATGTTCTTCAGCAAGGTTGTGCAAAATTTTCATTTGCTCCTTAAGGACCAGTGGTAATACCTAACCTGTCTTTGGAATGGATTGTTCGCAATGTTTTAAGTCGAAATCTGCCAAGTTGCAGGTCCGTGAGCAGCGAAACTTTGAATCTTCTTGCTCATCCCTATCAATCAAAATTTGTAGGTTTACCTCTGTGGATGGTGTGAGCTTTCACAAATTAACACTGAAACTGCACTTCCCCGAAACAATCATTACCAGCGACTCAGTCATTTGCAGACACCAGAGTACACAAATAATTAGCATGTTTGCTTAGGAGTAGAACCTCGCAACTGACTTCTTCAAAAAATATGCCATTGGATTAGATCTGCAACGGACAATTTGCTGCACAGTCGTTGCACTGAGCACTACAAAGTAGAATTAAGGAGACATGATCCTGAAACATTTCTGAACTAACAGGATTTGGATTAACTGCAGTGATAACTTGGGATTCTTATTTTGGTTTTATTACCTCAGTTGCACTTCCAACAAAGTTCTCCTGATGAAGGGGATGAAATTGCTCTGTGTCAGGGCTAACTCACTTGCCAATGTACATCAACATGGAGTAATTTTGCTTGTAAACATTAAAAGAGCATTCACTCATTTCTGCCTTACCTTAACAGTCCTAAACTTCCTCCCAGGGCGAATTGATCCAATGCATGTTAACTGACACATCCAGTGTTAACTGCTTTTTGGCTTGTTAAGCACCAATTACTAGATAATGTGTTGATGTACTCACTCTTGCCTCCCAGCGATTGAGATTTCAATGATGTCCACTATAAAGGTAGAGGTCGAGCAGGGAGCAGTAGACATGGAAAGGTGTGACTCATCTCTTTGCATCTACACAGCAGCATGTATCATTGAGGAGAGGAAGAGAAGGAATATCTGCTGTCATCATTGGAGGATATCCAGGGCTCACCTCTACCCTGTGCAGCATTCCCACTTTATGTTGTTGCTGGACAGACAATAGAGAGTGCATTTTGTGACACACCACTGCTTTATAATTGCTGAAACACGTTTGCCCAATGAACATCAGCAGGTACAGCAAAAAGGGGCACATTCCTATCTTCCTGCCTGCATGTCACCAATGCCATGTATGGCATCCCACTCTAAGTCATCCATCTTTTTTTAAATTGTTCTCGGGATGTGGACAATGCTGGAAGGCCACATTTATAGCCCATCCCTAGTTTCCCATTATGGTCTCCTCGATGGAGCCGTGTGGGATCATCTGCTGCAGTAAGCGACCCATTTTGGCCTTTGTGCAGCTTTCTTCTGCAAAGAGAACAATATCTGCTGAGCGAATGGATATCTTGCAGTTTGTAATTTAGGCACAGCACAGCTTTTGGCTTTAGGTGGAGCTTCCCCTCATGTGAAGTACCTTGGCCACAGACTGTTTAAGAGCTTACTGAGTGCCCTCAAATTGACAGCTGTAATTGTGAATAATGACTTCATTGTTTCTCGCCTAAATTTTCCTTTTTTGTCCTGTTCCACTCATTCTCAACAATATTCATTATTTCCCTTTTGTCTTGCAGTTCCCAGGTTACTGGGTACATTGCCGTTAAGTATACAAAGCTGGAAACACGTCTGGGTACATTTAGACTATGGGTATAGTTTTGGTGTGAAGTTTTATGGATTCACACCTATGCTGCTTTATTGTATAAATGTAACTTGAATCGGAATCAACTTGATACCTGAGCAAAGCAGGGCAAGACTCCCTGATGGAGGAACCCCCACTTCAATTCACTTTGGAGTCAGTTTAGGCCATCTCACCCGATTTACACTTCACAGGTCGAGCAACACTGAACTGACTTGATTGGTATCAATGGTTTTCCATACATAATGGCAACCGTCTAGAAATGAGCGCCAGTGTTTGATTTGCCTATTTCATGACCTTATTAACCTGCGTCGCTACTTTTAGTGATTTATGTACCTATATCCCCAGACCCCTTTGCTCCAGTATCCCATTTAGACTCTTATTATCAAAGCAGTATGTGGCCTTGTTATTCTTCCTATCAAAATGCACCACCTATACTTATCTATATTGAAATTCATTTGCTAATTACACGCCATTTCTGCGAGTTTATAAGGTCCTCTTGCACTTTGATGCATTCTTCCTTTGTATTAAGACATCCCCCAATTTGGTATCGTCTGCTATTAGAAATATGATTTCTAGACCAAATCAGAATCATGTATCCCATCCTGCAAAGTTTCAGGCATTTGGCTAAAAAGCGATGCTGTGTGAAACGCAGACCTTGCGTCTCTGAGAATACAAAGGGAGCCAACATTCCACAGGAATTGATATGTCTGACATCAGGCAAAGTGATTGGGAAAATTGCAGAGACAATAGAAGCATGAAACAGACACATTGAAGACCAATTGTCAGGAACAGATAACAAGACATCCCAAGGCATAATCAAAAGGTCAGGACATAGACACAGACTAATCCTGTTATGTTAATTGCGGGAGCTTTGTTCAGATAACCTTCGTGATTGGCATACACAGGATGAGACATCTTAAATGTCAGCATCCGAACAATGCACATTAAGATTGTGGCTATGCCTACACAGAAAGATAAGGGCATGTCCCTCCCCCATAAGCTAGACAAAATTGACAACAGTTAACCCCATAGAATGGATATCCGAAAGATGTCTGGAATAATGGGCATCCTGGGAGAAGATGTCTGGGACAGGTGGCATCATGGGGCGAATGTCTTTAAGTTACTAGAAGGAAATATGCTTCAGAAAGATATAAGAACTGGGGCTTTGTCCCACTAAAAGTTAGAAGCAGCTTCTCAGGACAGCAGAGGTTCACATAACGTATGCACAAGGTCTGATCAGCCAGACATCTCCAAGGGATCATCAGACTGTATAATACTTGTTTATTTGATATAACTGTATTAGAACATTATTATATAAACACTTGTGTTTGGTATAACTGCTTTAGAACATTGTTCTTGTGTCTATAACAAAGCTTGCACGTTTAAAATCATAGAAATAGAATCATAGAAAGGTTACAGCACGGAAGGAGACCATTCGGCCCCTCGAGTCCACGCCGGCTCTTTGCAAGAGCAACCCAGCTAGTCCCACTCCCCCGCCCTTTCCCTGTAGCCCTGCAAATGTTTTCCTTTCACGTACTTATCCAGTTCCCTTTTGAAGGCCATGATTGAATCTGCCTCCACCATCCCCTCGGGCAGTGCATTCCAGATCCTAACCACTCGCTGTGTAAAGAAGTTTTTCCTCATGTCACCTTTGGGTCTTTTGCCAATCATCTTAAATCTATGTCCTCTGGTCCTTGACCCTTCCGCCAATGGAAACAATTTCCCACTATCTACTCTGTCTAGACACTTCATAATTTTGAATACCCCTACCAAATCTCCTCGCAATCGTCTGTTCCAAGGAAAACAACCCCAGCTTCTCCAGTCTATCCACGTAACTGAAGTCCCTCATCCCTGAAATCATTCTAGTAAAACTCTTCTGCAGCCTTTCTAAGGCCTTCACATCTTTCCCGAAGTGCAGTGCCCAGAACTGGACACAATACTCCAGTTGTGGCCAAACCAGCGTTTTATAAAGGTTCATCATGACTTCCATACTTTTGTACTCTATGCTTCGATTTATAAAGCCCAGGATCCCGTATGCTTTTTTAACCACTTTCTCAACCTGCCCTGCCACCTTCAATGATTTGTGCACATATACCCCCAGATCGCTCTGTTCCTGTACCCCTTTTAGAATTGTGCCCTTTAGTTTATATTGCCTCTCCTCGTCCTTCCTACCGAAATGTATCACTTCGTACTCGGCCCGAATCATCATGGAATTTATTATTAAGAAGAATTAACAACCCTTGGTAGCATTAATAACAGCATATTTCCAACATCCACAAATTTTGAAATTGTACTTCCGAATCCAAATAGTTTCTGTAAATTGTGAACAACAGTGGTCCCAGCACCGATCCCTGGAGAACACCATTTCCCACCTTTTGCCAATCTGAGCAGCTATCTTAATGCCTACTCTCTTTTTTCTGTTTTTTAGTCAACTTGCTATACATTCTGATACCTGTCCCCTGACTCCACATGCTCTGACCTTAGTCATGAGTCTGCAATGTGGTACCTTATCGAAGGTGTTTTGAAAATCCAAACATATTACATCTACTACATTACCCTTGTCTACTTTTCTGTTACTTCTTCAAAGAATTCAATAAGATTGGTCTGACATGACTTTCTCTTTTGAAATCCGTGCTGGCTGTTCTTTATCATATTTTTGTTCTCTAGATGTTTCCCTATTGCAGCTTTGAGTAAAGATTCCATTATCTTTCCTACCACCGATGTTAAGCTATAGTTCCCTATTTAAAAAGGGAGATAGAACATTAGCTGTCCACCAGTCTTCTGGCACTATTATCTTTTCAAATGATTTGTATATATATATATATATGTAATAGCACTTCTGCTATCTTTTTTTTATTAGTTCATGGGATGTGGGCATCACTGGCGAGGCCAGCATTTATTGCCCATCCCTAATTGCCCTTGAGAAGGTGGTGGTGAGCCGCCTTCTTGAACCGCTGCAGTCCGTCTGGTGACGGTTCTCCCACAGTGCTGTTAGGAAGGGAGTTCCAGGATTTTGACCCAGCGACGATGAAGGAACGACGATATATTTCCAAGTCGGGATGGTGTGTGACTTGGAGGGGAATGTGCAGGTGGTGTTGTTCCCATGTGCCTGCTGCTCTTGTCCTTCTAGGTGGTAGAGGTCGCGGGTTTGGGAGATGCTGTCAAAGAAGCCTTGGGGAGTTGCTGCAATGCATCCTGTGGATGGGACACACTGCAGCCATTGTGCGACAGTGGTGGAGGGAGTGAATGTTTAGGGTGGTGGATGGGGTGCCAATCAAGCGGACTGCTTTGTCCTGAATGGTGTCGAGCTTCTTGAGTCTTGTTGGAGCTGCACTCATCCAAGCAAGTGGAGAGCATTCCATCACACTCCTGACTTGTGCCTTGTAGATGGTGGAAAGGCTTTAGGGAGTCAGGAGGTAAGTCACTCGCTGCAGAATACCCAGCCTCTGACCTGCTCTTGTAGCCACAGTATTTATATGGCTGGTCCAGTTAAGTTTCTGGTCAATGGTGACCCCCAGGATGTTGATGGTGGGGGATTCGGCAATGGTAATGACGTTGAATGTCAAGGGGAGGTGGTTAGACTCTCTCTTGTTGGAGATGGTCATTGCCTTGCACTTGTCTGGCGCGAATGTTACTTGCCACTTATGAGCCCAAGCCTGGATGTTGTCCAGGTCTTGCTGCATGCAGGCTCAGACTGCTTCATTATTTGAGGGGTTGCGAATGGAACTGAACACTGTGCAATCATCAGCGAATATCAACATTTCTGACCTTATGATGAAGGGAATTTCATTGATGAAGCAGCTGAAGATGGTTGGGCCTAGGACACTGCCCTGAGGAACTCCTGCAGCAATGTCCTGGGGCTGAGATGATTGGCCTCCAACAACCACTACCATCTTCCTTTGTACTAGGTATGACTCCAGCCACTGGAGAGTTTTCCCCCTGATTCCCATTGACTTCAATTTTACTAGGGCTCCTTGGTGCCACACTCGGTCAAATGCTGCCTTGATGTCAAGGGCAGTCACTCTCACCTCACCTCTGGAATTCAGCTCTTTTGTCCATGTTTGGACCAAGGCTGTAATGAGGTCTGGAGCCGAGTGGTCCTGGCGGAGCCCAAACTGAGCATCGGTGAGCAGGTTATTGGTGAGTAAGTGCCGCTTGATAGCACCGTCGACGACACCTTCCATCACTTTGCTGACAATTGAGAGTATACTGATGGGGCGGTAATTGGCACAATTGGATTTGTCCTGCTTTTTGTGGACAGGACGTACCTGCGCAATTTTCCACATTGTCGGGTAGATGCCAGTGTTGTAGCTGTACTGGAACAGTTTGGCTAGAGGCGCAGCTAGTTCTGGAGCACAAGCCTTCAGCACTACAGCTGGGATGTTGTCGGGGCCCATAGCCTTTGCTGTATCCAGTGCACTCAGCCATTTCCTGATATCACGTGGAGTGAATCGAATTGGCTGAAGACTGGCTTCTGTGATGGTGGGGATATTGGGAGGAGGCCGAGGTGGATCATCCACTGTATCTCCTCCATAACTTCTTACAATATTTGCGGTTGCAATCGACTCGGATCATGGGTTTTATCCTCTCTAAGTTTGATGAGTTTATCAACTATCTCCCACCTTTCTATCTTAAATGTCCTTATATCTTTTTTGATCTCTTCTTCTAATGTCCTGCCCACCATCTTAGTCTCCCTGGTAAATACTGAGGCAAAGTAACTATTCAATATTTCTGCCATTTCACTTTCATTACCTGTGAGTTTATCTTGTGCATCCCTTAATGGCCCTATCCCTATTCTGATTTTTCTTTTGTTATATATGTGCTTGTAGCATAATCTACTGTTTCGTTATATATTCCTTCAAAATTTAATTTCATAGTTCCTCTTTGCTTTCTTAATTGATTTTTTGATTTCTTTCCTGATCTCTTTGTATTCCCTTTTGTCATCCTTTCCTTTATTGTCCATGTACTTAGTGTATGCCTTTTTCTTTAGTTTCAATTTTGCCCTTATCTCTTTATTCATCCATTGTGTTTCATTATTGGCCAGTTTGTTCTTGCTTTTAAGAGGAATATATTTCTCCTGAACTCTATGAATCACCGTTTTAAATATTTCACACTGCTGTTCTATCTCTTTGTCTGTTAACATTTTTTTCCAGTTTACCTTCCCTGATTCCATTCTCATCCCCTCAAAATCAGCGTTCTTCCAATCTATTACTTTGGTCTTTGTCTAGCTCATGTCTTTCTCAATCATTATTTTAAACCTTATTTAAACTAATTTATAAGAGCTTGAGCTGTGTTTAATTTGGTGAGACTTAAGTTCAATTTATATATTTTTAAATTAAATTACAAACTACAAGAAGCAGTATAAAGATAGGTTAATATTCAGCACAGCATCAGTGTCATAAAGCACAGTGCAATCAGTCAAATAAATTCAATCCCTCCTTCCAAATAAAGCATGAAACAGAAGCAAAAAAAGGACCAGCAAAAATAGAAAAGGAAGGGCAAACAAAAAATGACAGGCGCTGTTCTCTAACCCTTTAATTTGCAGACAATGGACAACCCCTGTCCAAACCAGCCCCCAGATCATTGACGCAGTGCAGATACTCAACAAAGGATGTCAAGGCCATGGAGAGGGTGCAGAGCCAAGTTACTGGAATGATACCAGGGATGAAGAACTTCAGTTATGTGGAGAGACTAGAGAAGCTGGGATTGTTCTCCTTGAAGCAGAGAAGGTCAAGAGGAGATCTAATTGAGGTGCACAAAATCATGATGGGTTTTGATAGAGCAACGAAGGAGAAATTGTTTCCACTGGCACTAGGGTCGGTAGCCAGAGGGCACAGACTTAAGACAATTGGCAAAAGAACCAGAGGGAAGACGAGGACAATTTTTTTTATGCAATGAGTTGTTATGATCTGGAATGCACTGTCTGAAACGGCGGTGGAAGCAGATTCAAAAGTAACTTTCAACATGGAATTGGATATATACTTGAAAAGGAGAAATTTGCAGGGCTATGAGGAAAAGAGCAGGGAAGTGGCTCTTTCAAAGAGCCGGCACAGGCACATTGGGCCGAATAGCCTCCTTCTGTGCTAAAAGATTCTATGAAGTTGATGCAACATGCCATCAGCAATCTGTCGCAGGAGGAAATTAACCTTTGCACCGTGTCTCTCACCGATGCCTGGACCGTTGGCTTCACGATTATGTCCCCTCCCCTCATAACTCGGTAGACACTCTGCTAAGAAATAACTTAATCTAACTGTATCAATTCTTGATTGAGGACAGGAGGGGTGCAACAAGAATCGAGTCAGAACCATCCCTTGCATTTCTGTGCCTTTGGGTATCATCTCACATCAAAAACGTAATTTCCGTCCCGTGAAACGAATTGTGCAAATAATGACTTAATTAATTGTTTGGAAATTTTGACATTTAGGATTTCTTTTTTCAGGCTCTGACACAGCAATCTTCTTCTCATGCAAAAACATCAGAGTTGAAAATTAATGATAGGGCAGACAGCTGGACACAACTGAAACTCTCTATAATGCTCCCAGCAGGTTTTTTGACAGTTTCGTTTATTAACATGATGGGATGCTGCATTATTTAAATCTCATCTCCTAGGTCCTTACACTGTAAAAATACTCTACATACTTCATGTATTTTAAAGAGATCCTGTTTAAAAAAAAGTCAAATAATTATCAAGGAATTTTAGTATTGGTAGAAACGTAACTTTGATATTTTTTTGATTTGTAAATATTATTGTTTGAGTGATAATTTGCTATGACATCATCATGGTACAGACGTTGAGGACACATTGTGAGAGGCCATCTAAATCATCAATTGAGTATTAACTCAAGAGGGTGTTGACATTATGCTTCATATCCAGTAACTCCTTCAAGCTATTTTCCCCTTTAATGTCATCAGCACTCACTCTTGAAACAATTCATCCCCCCCACTTCTCCTTTCATAAGTTTACTGACGCATTTTTGGGGGTTCGGGTGTCTTGCCCAAGGAGCCAGCCCCCTGTGAAAACCTAGACTATGAGTCTCTGTGGAACCCTCCCAGAATGCAGGGTTGCCGTCTCTGGCTGGACTGCATTCCTGGAGTCTCCCGGAGTTCAAGATTAATCTCCCGAATGCTTTTGCGGGCAATCCGAGAGAAAAATCAGAGGGTAAGTTTCTACTCTTGTTTCGCTCCGCTCAGTCTCACAGCAAACAGCAGGACCACACCCCGACCAGGATGCAATACAGCCCTGGCATATGCATGCTGTGGTAAAACCACATGATGGATAGAGCAGTTTCTGGAGCGCAGAGGATTGTGGGTATTGTAGTTGCCATTATGGACTAGATAGATTTCTAGACACAAAAGGCATCAAGGGGTATAGGGAGAGAGCGGGAATATGGTATTGAGATCGAGGATCAGCCATGATCATATTGAATGGCTGAGCAGGCTCGAAGGGCCGAATGGCCTACTCCTACTTTCTATGTTTATTGGGCGACCAGTGGGAGGAGAGTAAAGGTGAGGCAGCGGGAGGTCATATGATGAAACCTCGAGGAATACAGTCCAGCCAGGGACGGCAACCCTGCAATGGGCCATTCTAGCATAGAGGGTATTACTTTCCCAGACATTGCTGTTCTCCTCCAACATTCACAAACATACACTTTCCAGCATGGGTCATCAGACAACGATCAAGACCAAGAGTTTGGCTGATTTTGTTTCCACTCAGTAGCTCAGGGATGCTGTAGCAAGTTGTAGTGCCCATATTGAGGCACTGACTGAGACTGTGCTGACTCATTCAGAGCCTCAATATGGGCACTAGAATTGGAGCCTTCCATATTTGTAATGCTCACTTGCATACTGCACAGTGCCCACAGTCAGTGCCTCAGTATGGGCACTATATATATCCTAATTCGTTTCAACTTGGTGATTTTTTTCAGAGGTCCTTGTGCGGAAACTTTCCAAAAAAACATCCCTTTGGTATTACATTCTCTCACAAACCAAAAGAGCTCTGCTCTCTCAGCAATAAGTCGCATTAAATTTTTCCTCTAAAATGCCCTTTGCGACAATGCAGTTTGTACTTGACTACCAAAGGGATCACCAACTCCAAATACAAATATCGTTGGATTAAAGCCAGATTATTCAAACTGGATGTGGCAACACCCTTTCTTTTGATTAATATTGAATTTAGTCATTGAGAATGACTATAGAAGCTTTTACATGCTGTTTGTTGTCTTGCAGTATCCCTTTATCCCACATAAATTGAATTGCAACACTCTGGGAAAGTTTGTGTTTAAACCTTGCATACCTTTCTTTGTTTGCACATGCATTTTAAGAGGCACTCATTGTAATAGTTAGGCTGCAGAATTATCTCAAATAATGGCCCAGAAATTACTCACCCGAGGACACCGTTCCTCGATGGCGTTCTCTCAAACCGCCGAAGACAGGGAGCAAGTTCACGAATGCGCACTAAAACCCGGAAATGTGAACTTGCTCCCATTGGCTCGCCTTCGGTTTGACAGGTCCGAATTAAAGGGCTACCTACGCTACAATCAATAAAATCATTAAACATTCGTAAACGTACCCATCTGCCCAGCTAGAACGAAGATACTTACGCCACCAAAAGGTATACTAGAAAATACCAGCTCCACACTACTTTTTAAAAGCACAATGACTGTTAATGACAAATTTTAAAGTGTGGAATGTCAGATTACACTTATTTTAATATTTCTTGATCATTAAAAAATAAATAAAAATTAAAAACTTTTTTTTACTTTTAACTTCTGTAAGTTTCATTAAATTAAATCATTTGCTTGGCTTTTTTATAAAAAGATATGTTAAATTTTTATTTAAACTAACATACAGAAGTTAACTGTGAAGGAATGATTTCTACTTGCCTGCTTGTGGGTGTGACTTCTCTTCATGACAGATTCTCTGGGCATGGCTTCCATTCCCACAGTCTCTATTGATACGAAGGAACCTGTGCTGAAATCACAGCGCCGAACTTAAAAAAAATTGAAGAGGGAGCAAGTGGACGTCGGAGACCATGAGGTAAGTATCTTCGTGGTTTTTGTGCGACCAGCCTTGCCACGCGGGTGGGAGCAATTTCCTGCCCAATAATTCAAAGTAGCAAGCAAACTAATGTAACGCACTGTGCCCACACTAATATCAATTCCTAACATGGCTACAGCTGACCCTGTATATCTACAAGGAAACAGTTCAAAATACAAGCACTGTGCTACATAATATTTGAAGAAGTGATTTGTGCGTTTTTTTTATTAATAGAGGAGATTTTGAATCATTGAGATTGGTGATCACAGGATCATAGAATCACAGAAAGGTTACAGCACGGAATGAGGCCATTCGGCCCATCGAGTCGGTGCCGGCTCTATGCAAGAGCACTCCCCTGCCCTATCCCCGCAGCCCTGCAAATTTTTTCCTTTCAAGTACTTATCCAGTTCCCTTTTGAAGGCCATGATTGAATCTGCACCAACCACCCCTTTTGGAAATGCATTGCAGATGCTAACCACTCGCTGTGTAAAAAAGTTTTTCCTCATGTCACCTTTGGTTCTTTTGCCAATCACCTTAAATCTATGTCCTCTGGTTCTTGACCCTTCCGCCAATGGGAACAATTTCTCTCTATCTATTCTGTCTAGACCCTTCATGATTTTAAATACCTCTATCAAATCTCCTCTCAATCTTATCTGTTCCAAGGAGAACAACTCCAGCTTCTCCAGTCTATCCATGTAACTGAAGTCCCTCATCCCTGGAATCATTCTCGTAAATCTTTTGTGTACCCACTCTAAGGCCTTCACATCTTTCCTAAACTGCAATGCCCAGAACTGGACATAACACTCCAGTTGTGGTCGAATCAGTGTTTTATAAATGTTCATCATGACTTCCTTGCTTTTGTACCCTATGCCTCTATTTATAAAGCCCGGGATCCCGTAAGCCTTCTTAACTGCTTTCTCAACCTGCCCTGCCACCTTCAATGATTTGTGCACATATACCCCCAGATCTCTCTGTTCCTGTACCCCTTTTAGAATTGTGCTCTCTAGTTTATATTGCCTCTCCTCCTCCTTCCTACTGAAATGTATCACTTCACATTTTTCTGCATTAAATTTCATCTGCCACGTTCCCGTCCATGCCACCAGCCTGTCTATATCCTCTTGAAATCTATCACTATCCTCCTCACTGTTCATTATACTTCCAAGTTTTGTGTCATCTGCAAATTTGGAAATTGTGCCCTGTTCACCCAAGTCCAAGTCATTAATACATATCAAGAAAAGCAGTGGTCCTAGTACCGACCCCTGGGGAACACCACTGTATACCTCCCTCCAGTACGAAAAACAACCGTTCACAACTTCTCTCTGCTTCCTGTTACTTAGCCAATTTTGTATCCATGCTGCTACTGCCCCCTTTATTCCATGGGCTGCAATCTTGAAGACAAGCCTATTATGCGACATTTAGCAAATGCCTTTTGAAAGTCCATAAACACCACATCAACTACGTTGCACTCATCTACCCTCTCTGTTACCTCATCAAAAAACTCTATCAAGTTAGTTAAACAAGATTTACCTTTAACAAATCCGTGCTGGCTTTCCCTAATCAATCCACACTTGTCCAAGTCATTGCTAATTCTGTCCCGGATTATTGTTTCTAAAAGTTTCCCCACCACTGAGGTTAAACTGACTGGCCTGTAGTTGCTGAGTTTATCCTTACACCCTTTTTTGAACAAGGGTGTAAGGGTGTAACATTTGCAATTCTCCAGTCTTCTGGCACCACCCCTGTAGATTATGGCCAGTACCTCTACAATTTCCACCCTTACTTCCCTCAGCAACCTTGGGTGCATCCCATCCGGACCGGGTGACTTATCAACTTTAAGTGAGCCTTTCTAGTGCCTCCTCTTCAGCAATTTTTAGCCTATTCAGTATCCCAACTACGTCTTCCTTTACTGAGACTCTGGCAGCATCTTCTTCATTGGTAAAGACAGATGCAAAGTACTCATTTAGTAACTCGGCCATGCTGTCTGCCTGTTTGGAATCATATTCTGCATTTTTTTAATCTCTTGATTTCTTGAATTTGTTTTGAGTAAGGAAGGCAACTGGTGGGATTTGAAAGCACTGATACAAGGAGGGGGTTCAGTGTTTTGGAGCACTGGGAAGTTGGTGGGGGAGGTGGGGGGCGGTACTCGGGTGTGTAAGGACTTGCACAAAGGTTTTCTGCACAGTGGGCTGGGGCTGTACACAGTTGGCAAATACAGTAATAGTCGATTTTGCATTTTAAACTAAAATAGAAAACCAGCTGAAGGCCAGCATGGCATTCAGACAAAAGAGGCCAGGATGTAGAGGGAGAGTGGGAGAGGCTGCACATGGGGTTATGGAGAGAGGGGAAAGGCACCAGCACATGAGGAGTGGTGGAGGGAGTGAGCTGCATGAGGTGGCAGTGCGGATGGGAGAGAAGGACAAGGCCAGCATCGTTCGAGAGGCCCAATTTTTGCTGGTGGTTGTAAAATTTACAAGAATTGCACACTATGCGTGACAATTAACATATTATTTTTTTGTATATATTTATTACAGATACAGCGATATAAAATGTACACATCTCAGGACAAAAGCTCTACTTTCCTCACAGTGACCTTCTAGCAAATTTTTGCCAATGTCACTCAAGAATTGACTGCTGGAGGATTGCATTTTTGTGGTGAAGCTGCAATTGGGAACTTCCTTGAATATATCAACCCACATCCAGGTGCTCGATGCGCATCAAGCGCTGGGTAAATGAGCTAGCCCCCTGCATTTGTTCTGAATAGATTCCTTTAAGGCTTGGAACAACAAAGGTCAGCTCTGTTGGCTCAAAGACCAAATTGTTTGCACACACCATACCTGAGCTGCTACCTGCAAGGCGGTTTATATTAACCACACTATGTACATAGTCACGGCACTGGAATGCTTTGTTACTCCCCACTTGCATTAATGTCTTATAGGAATATGCCAGGTGCATGGTTAAGAACAGTAACCTAACAAACAATTAAACTCCTATTAGGTCTCCCTGCTCTGTTGGTCTAAAAATGCATGAAATTTTCAATAATATTCTAATGCTAGGGTACATTCTGAATGCAAACAGACAAAAAACACAGATATAGACCTTATAGTTAACTACCAATAAATTCTTTGGAAACTTAGTTGCATGCTTTGATTGGTAAATGTTTTTAATTATTCATTGTTTATTAACTGGGCAAAAGCTGACATATTAAGCAAATCTGACCTGTATTATTAGCACAAGTGCCAATTTGGGTCAGTTAGGTAGAAGTCTTACCCGAGAGTTGGAAGGTTGTTGGTTCAAGCCTCACTACAGGACTTGAGCACGTAATTTAGGCCGATACATCAATAATTTGAGCCAATGTGGAAATAAATCTATCATCCTATTCCATTATATGCAACCAGCAGAGTTTGAATTGTAATAAAATGAGAGAGAAGGGGGGAAAAGGACCTGGTGAAATTATTTGCACAATGACCAGCTTTTACATTCATTTTCAAATGGAATTGCCATTAGTGGACTCTTGTTCCTTCCTCATTCCGAAGAGCAAATCCTAGCACTGTTCACAATCCACTGATCCACTTTGTAACACAGAAGTGGTCTAGATGACAAAAAAGGATAAAGACCGTATTTGTGTGGAAACTGTCATTTTATTCAGCGTTGGCACAGGAGCAAAATTGGCCAATTTATGTTTCTAGTGCGCAAAGAGCTTTGCCAAATCAGTGGTACACTGATAGAATTCGCATCATTTTATTCCAACTGACCATTTTGTCAGACAAGGTTGGAAAAAATGGCTGCGATAAAAGTGTGCTTTGCAAGGGAGCCAGGCTTGTCCCATTTTTGTCACAAATAGTAAAATAAAACAATATATCTAACGACGGAAACCTGTCCCTTTGGAACAAATCAAACTTTATTGAACGTGAATTTGCACAAAGAAGAAAAAAAGGCGGTCTCCAATTCTACCATTTTAACTAAATAAGAAAACCTTCTATTCAATCTAAGACACAAGATCTTCATAATTGAGTGAACCAGTAAAATCAATGGTAATAAACAAGGGTTAGTGAGGTATATCATCTCTATTTGTGCCATCAAGACTGTGCAAATTGAGCTTTATGTCAAAGTAAATAACTCAATCATGCTTTGCATGTAAAATATTCATAGTTTTAATGGAATGCAGACTAGATATCTGTATCTCGACTTGAATTTATGCATATGGCATTGTGCAATTTATGCTGCTCTTCCAAATACCAACGGATGCATGTGGTCATCATGCTCTCGCACAACAACACAGCAACACATTCATTCAGCTAAACTAATCCTTGTACTATTATATATGAGGACACAAAGTAATGCAATGTAGCAAGGGTTTTTTGAGAATATTACCATCATAGTTCTAACCATCTACGAGCTGTAACTGTCATACATAAAAATGTGTTGATTTGATTTATTGATTAGAAAACATCTCAAAGCTCGTGCAACTGGTTCTATATTAAATTGATAAAAAAGTCTTCTTAGTAAGTTTGTTTATGGAGCTAAGCCAACATGTCAAATTACTCTACAGTTTCATTTTATACATGTTGTGGCAAAAAAGCTTTACAATATAATAGTTGCATTTATATAGTGTCTCATCAAGTCGAAAGTCTCAAGGTGCTTCACATAATGAATTGTTTTGAAGTGCAATGATTGTTATGTGGATAAACACAACCGCCATTCGGTACCATTAACAGCCACGGGCAGGTAATCTGCGTATTTTTTTCCATTGTGGAAATGAAAAATCGGGCAGCTGATCCGATATAGTCCGTCATACACCATCGCCAAAAGTTAAAATGACGCCCCTATGGAGTCCTTTGTCATGACTGAGTTGATCTTTGCAGTGGCGGAATTTGCAAAGACATCAGTGGTTAAAGTCTCAGAGGAACTCACAGCTCATGTCAGCTGCAGGAACAGATGAATGTGTTGCATCACTGCGTTCTGTCTGAATTTAGCGTGAAATGCTCGCAGATTCATGACAAAAACAACTTAGCTTTATAGAGTTAGGGAAGAAATCAGCTGTGACATGTAATAGTTACTCAAGTCTTTTAAGTGATATTAAACATTTATAACTGCGACTGAAATGTCATTAGATGAACCACCATCCTCATTTGCAGCCAAATTCAAGATGAAACCACAAAGTGTAGGAGACTCCACAGAAATACTTTATTTTAATGCCTAAAGTACAACTTAAGGACACTATAACAAAATTCCTTACCAAACAAATGACTGGTTCAATATAAAATGCAGTGAACTTCAGAAAACAAAACAGGTGAAATTATTGGCAGTAGGAAGCATTCATGTGTTTGATAAAATGAATGTTCTGTTTTACATGAAGCCTTTCCTCTTCTTACCTGCTACTTTTCTAACATGGCTTATTTCCTTAACAGAGAAAAACAAAATACAGCTCACCTAAATTTTTGCTTATAATGATCACTGTGACCCAATGGAGTTCACAGCAAACTCATTGGAGTCTTGGCTTTGAAATTCATGAGTCTACAAGCCTGTTTTAAATTCAATCACATTGTAGAAGCTTACCTTTGCTCCACAGGTTTGCAGTTAGATATCTTTCAGGCTTGAGTTGAAGACACATATTTGTTAAGCGATCAACTCACTTTGTTGCTCTGGTTAAGTGGACACAAACCTCTAAAAAATATCTAGCTTTAAGAACCAGTAACAAAGCTGAACTTGATAGCTGTATAATATGTGCACTGCTGTGAAACTGGTTCTATAAAAGGCCTTGAATTATACAATGGGTGGTTTATTTTTGTGCTGTGGCCCAGATTTATAGATCCATTGGTTGAAAGGATAGATAAAAAATTTTGCTGACACCGCTATGGTGCGATATATGGTTACGGTACCAAGAGATAATGTGAATCAAAATGTCAATGTTCTTGTCTCCCAAGGCACGGGCAGCACAGGATGATACTAAAAACACATCCTTTACAGCACTTCTGTAGCAACACATAAATAGACGGTCGATGTGAGCCTTACAGTAAGCTGATTAAAACACTACTACTCATCTGTCCATGGGTGCACGCACCACTACAATGCAACCTAAATGAGCCGGACAGCACAAGTGACTCTAACCCCAATGCAAAGAACTCTTTGAGCTGAAGTACTGGAATTTTATTATTAATATCAGTCCCTGATTATTGGATTCAAGGATGTGCATATTAAATGAAAATGTTGTGCAAAATTATCTCAGATTTTAAATGGAACCATTGTGTAACTAGAAAATGCATTGGGTTCCCAATGAATGTGATATTTAGCTAACAAATGAATCTAGTGTCATTTTCTAAGATCGGTTGGATAAATTTCACATTTAGCAGGCCTCGAATGTGTATTGTGCAGAATGCATTTTGTTTTTATTTCATTTTTAAAAAAGGTTTTTTTTTGCAAGAGAGAGAAATTTCTGTTCAAGGCAATTCAAAGCAAATTTGATCTCCATTTAACTTCATTCTTGATAAAGCCTAACATGTCCATTTAACCTTCAGGTCCTAAGCTTATATGTATTGCATTTGTACAGCCAATACTTCTAAATCATATTTTATTTTCTCCTTTGCAGTTTACTTTCATACAGAATGGAGGGAAGTTCAAGATGAGTGACTTATTGTCAATGAGAGACGTGGGCTTGCATCAGGATGCAATGGACTTGTTAGCTTCTCTTCTGCCACTCCCAGGAGGCACCCCACATCAGCTGACTGACTGAGAACTTTACAACTGAGATAGTCACGATCAGAAGACAAGCAGCAGTCGGATTTGAATCCATTACAGATGGAATTCTGGATGGTTGGCAGACAGTAATGAGGGTATAATTACCCAGTTTCTCATTGGAGGTCATTAATAAATATCATTAACAGTAAGGTTATCTGGAACAGTTCCTGAGCACATTTTAATCAGTAATGCCAATTAAAAGTCTAATGATTGTAATTTATATGGGTCCTATTTTACAATCAAATCATTATTCAATTACTAATTCCCTTCAAATTTTTAGTTGCAAAGAGCCTTGGTCAGACCACATCAGCAGTATTGTGTTCAATTTTGGGCACTGCACCTCAGGAAGGATATACTGGCCTTGGAGGGGTGCAGCGCGGATTCACCAGAATGATACTGGGGCTTAGAGTGTAAAATTATGAGGACAGGTTGCATAAATTTAGCTTGTATTCCCTTGAGTATAGAAGATTAAGGGTTGATCTGAACGAGGTGTTTGAAATGTTAAAAGGATTCGATAGGGTAGAGGCACAGAAACTATTTCCTTTGATGGGGAATAAAGAACGAGAGTACATAATCTGAAAATTAGGGCTAGGCCACTTCGGAGGGAAATCAGGAAGCACTTTTTCCACACAAAGGGAAGTGAAAATCTGGAATTCTCTCCCCCCAAAAGACAGTGGATGCTGAGACAATTGGAGCTTTCAAGGCTGAGATCAACAGATTTTTGTTAGGTAAGTAGATAAGGGTAACAAGGGATATGGAGCTAAGATGGGTAAATGGAGTCGAGGTACAGATCAGCCATGATCTCAGAACATAGGAACATAGGAACAGGAGTAGGCCATTCAGCCCCTTGTGCCTGCTCCGCCATTTGATAAGATCATGGCTGATCTGTGATCTAACTCCATATACCCGCCTTTGGCCCATATCCCTTAATACCTTTGATTGCCTAGAAGCTATCTATCTCAGATTTAAATTTAGCAATTGAGCTAGTATCAATTGCCGTTTGCGGAAGATAAATCTAATTGAATGGTGGAGCAGGCTCGAAGGGCTTAATGGCCTATTCCTCTTCCTATGTAAGATCCAATAACCTTTCACTTGAGCCTCAAGTCTCCGGTAAGATACCTGATCAAATGTTTTTTGAAAATTGAGATATAAAAGATCAGAGATACCAGTTAAATCCAGTAATATTGAATTTTCACAGGCTTGCATTATATTTGTTAGGCATAACCTGTCTTTCATTCTCCAATACTGGCTTTGTCTTTCTGTCTATAGTCTCCCCAGATGGTTTTCAATTGTTTCCTTTCTAATAAACTCCAGTATTTTCTCATATCAGGTGTCAAGCTAGGAGCATCTAATTCTCACAATTGGACTTCTGGCCATTTTCTGAAAAATAAAATTGGATTTTTCAATCTTATGTCTTTCCTCTATTGTCAAATGGACTTGAAAAAAATATCCAGCATGGCACCCCTTATTTCACTATTCCCAGATTCCTTTCCTGATGCTGTGTAAAACGCAAATACCGTTTGTTTACGGATCTCTATCAGATGCATATCCCACCACTTAAGAGGCTCGATTGGTCAAATCATCAAATTCTTCTAGAATGATAACTCTCGGTGAAAAATAATAGCCATTTGTGAGTTCAGACATAATGTCAACTTTCCCAAATGTCTTACTGTGACTTTCATTGGTTATTTGTCATCTTTCTACTATCAACCTTTCAGCTTTCATGCTGTACGTGTTCAGTCTCAGCAACAGGATGGTCATTGACATGGGGTCTGCACGTTACCGTTCGCCACACTCCGTATTGATCAAGTGAAAATGGACTCAACAACAACAAAAACGACGAGGTGCTTTTATATAGTGCCTTTAACATAGTAAAACGTCCCAAGGCGCTTCACAAGTGTGAATCTCAAACCAAATTAGACACTGAGCCACATAAGGTGATATTTGGACAGGTGATCAAAAGGATGGCCAAAGAGGTCGGTTTTAAGGAGCATCTTAAAGGAGGAGAGAGTGAGGTAGAGAGGCGGAGAGGTTTGGGGAGGAAATTCCAGAGCTTAGGGCCAAGCCAGCCGAAGGCAAGGCCGCCAATGGTGGAGCAAAGTAGGATAAAGCACGGCTCCTTAATTAGGCCATTCAAGCTTCAAGAGAATCTTCAAGCTCCAGTGCTTTGAATGAACTGAAGTCTTCAAATATAAGTTAAAAATAAAACATTGACTCTTGTAATGCTTAAACTTAGGACTTTATCTTGGAGGGAAAATAAAAAACAGCAGCTTGGGTCTATGACATGAGACTGGACAGTAAATAACATTGATGGTATGACTGCCACAGACTCATGCACATTAAATGGCATCAGCATGAAAGGGACACCACTGTTTGCCAACAAATGCCCAGCAACATCATCATTCACAGTAAAAGCCAGAGTAAATTCAGTTCAATTTGCACACAAGAAAGGATATGCTGCCACTTCAGTTAAAACACCAAATGACAGGGAAACATGGCAAGTACAAGGCCAGCTGAAAAATATGTCACTGAAAGGAGACTTCCAACCTCTGCACTAGAGCAAAGACGGTGATCAACTCACAAGACAAGTCAGGGTGGCGAAAGATCTTTCAAGTGTGCGATGCATAGTGTCAGACACGAACATAACCACTGAATGTACTGACAGAATGTCAGCTGGCATCACACATATCCTATTACCGTCACTGGTGAACACATCAAGTAACGATGATGACCTTGTGATTCAGAAAGCAACGTGACAGTTCAGGCAGACCAATCCAAACATAAACCTATTGATTGCTCGAGGTACAACTTAAACGTTACCATCAACACTGCGGAAAGTTTCACAAGACGGAAAGCTGAAACTGGAGTTCATTGTATTTACCTCAGTCCAGTTGGACATATTTAGAGAAAAGTCAAAATAATTAATGATTGATAACATTTTCCCGATATATATTAAATAAACTAGTCTGCTTGTCTCCTGCATTATTATTCTGGTAGTCCCAATGTAAATTTCAAGGCTTAAGTAACTCATCAAATAATTGCAAATTAGCAGTCGAGCCTTCAAAAAAAAATGACCACAAAGACTTGCATTTATATAACACCTTTCACGCCCTCAGGACATCCCAAAGCACTTTACAGCCAATGAAGTACTTCTGAAGTGTCGTCAGTGTTGTACTGTAGGGAAACACAGCAGCCAATCTGCACACAGCAAGGTCCCACAAACAATAATGTGATAATGACCAGATCATCAATTTTAGGGATGTTGGTTGAGGGATAAATATTGGCCAGGACACCAGGGAGAACTCCCCTGCTCTTCTTCAAAATAGCCTATGTTTCTGAGATAAAGTCACTGTGGCATTGCTAACCGGGAGCTGGACAATATGCCGTTGGAAAGCAGAGCTGAATGAGTGGAGAAAATGAATGAAGATTGTGGTAGGGTGGCAGGCAGGGAGAGAGAGAGAGAGATGGGCCTGATTGATGATGATGATAATGGAAGAAGATAAATACATGAGGGAGAAAGGAATAGAAGGATATGTTGATAGGGTTAGATGAAGTAAATAGAGTGGGAGGAGGCTCATGTGGAGCATAATCACGGCTTGTTTCTGTGCTGTACATTCTATGTAATAATGGGGTGAGAGAGCTGTCGTGAAATGGGATAGCATGAGGAATCATGCTAAAATAGAGTCAAGATTCTGCAACTGTTACAGGGCGTACAGATAGGTGGTCCAATTTTCAGTCAGGTGTTTCAGTTTTTATTTACCATGCAGATCTGATGTATGGTTTTTCTCTGTGTATTGATATAAAAAAGGATGCCCTTGAAAATTGTGCTCATCTTTACAGCATTTGCATGTCTTCTGTATTTTTCCTATGTAGTTCAAAATAAAGAAGCAATGTCTGCTAATGAGGCAATGAGGCGGAACTGGTGGAACTTATACGAGGACTTATCAGCTGCAAGAAATGTGCTTTGGTTGGAATAAATTTCTTTATGGGCAAGTGGCATGATACAGGAAGTGTGATGAAAACCTAGGCGACACATACCATTTTTATTACTGGTCAAACTCCCATGGTGTTGTGCACAGGGATTCAAGATGAAGTGGAGTCTTCAGGTCAAGTTTTATTTTCGAGTGCAGGGGATAATTTGACCAGAGTTGAGGGAGAATTGTGACAGTGAAGGTTGGCAGAGGAGGAAGGTAGAGTGGGCTGGACGAAGGTGGAGTGAAGTGGGGGGAGGGAAAAAGTAGGGCGAGGTGGGGCAGAGGGAAAGTGGAGTGAAGTGGGGGGAGGGAAGATAGAGCAGGTTAAAGACTAGGGGGCAATGGGAAGGTAGATGAGGGAAGAAGATGGGCAAGGATTGCCAATTCTTGAAAAAATACTGGGCATCTTCTTGTTGATAGATCTTTGTATTTATTGTTCTTCATATTCTTAAAATATGTTTTCCAACTATGTGGAAGCTAAGTAGTGGCAGCAAGAAAAGGCTCTATATGGGGGCAGAGAGCAAATGTACTGACAAATGGCGCCAGAATAGGCCCTTGAGGGCAAATGTTTGAGATAAATACAGTCAGACACAGCTGAAATGGAAAGGCTAGGCAGATTCTCCATACAGAACAATGGAGAGTGATTCGTCTCTGAAAACCAGCTAGCAATGGTGGCAAGAATTATTTCTCTCAGAGGACAGAGATCAATAGTGCAAATGAAGGACCTCAGGACCAGCTGCGGACTAGCAGTGGTGGAGCAGAGACAAGGGGAAAGGCTCCAGAAAAGGAATAATGCTGATGAGAGGAGACTCAAACAATAAATGCTGGTGGTGGGAAGGTAGAGCAGGGTTAAAGATTGGAGGAAAATCATAACTCATATGATTTTAAAGCCTAAATATAAGAAATAAAAGATATATAGCTGACTACCTATACCTAACTAACCAAGTAGGGAGGTCTCCAGCTATGGATATCTGAAACTGTACAAAGATGGATGAATTGTACAGATCTGCAGATTATGAAATTCTATCTAGTATAAAAGTGGAGTTACAGGTGAGACTGGAGGCCTACGACACCCACTAGCTGCTCACTTAATAACTAGACACCCGCAAGATGCCACCAAGAGGCATGGCAGAAATGGTATCTAAATAAGGAGGGTGTAATGTTCATACTGAATTTAATATATTCTAGATATTAGTGGATGATCTCCCCATCATTTTGCTCATGGTAATTTGGATGAAATGTTTTATAATGGCAGGAATATCATCTGGCTGCTGAGGTGGAGCTGTCTTTAAGGCAGCCTGTGCCTTTAAGGCCAAAAAGTCTAATTGCTCCAAGTAACCACAGCCTGAGGTCATTCAAAATTTAACTATTGTTTGGTCAGAGAACTTTGCAGATTGCAATATGCTTGTTTGGTTTCAGGTTGCAGCAGAGAATTAGCCAACATTTTAAGATTATTTTGCATCTTGAATAAAGTGTGACTTCAGTGTGCACTGCCATACCCTCTTCAATAGATAGATATATCATTACATTTTTGACTATTTGTCTATTCTTCCTTCTTTTCGCCAAGCACAGTCAAAGTTCTACACAGCTCAACATTAGGAATTGTTTTCATTCAAAAACTCAGCAGTAACTTCCCACAAGTTTCTAATATGTTTTTAGCACTTCAGAGACCTGACAACCTTTGATAAGGACATTTATTTCAATATGATGCTCATTGTCCCATTGTGGGAGGAAAAAACTCAATATATCTTCTCTCCATTATTGTCCTTCAATCTTCCTCACTTGCTCGTACATCATCTAGCTGTGTCTAGTATGTTGTGGCTCTGAAGTCAATTCAAAAGTATAAAATTAGTCATGGGAATTATCGGATTCCCATGCAGCCAATTCTTCTCCAGTCTTCGAAGAAAAACAGATTATTCTGACAATTTTTGGTCCTATTTTGCAAACCTTTACCAAAACAAAATCATGACATAACACTGTTTTCACTGATTTTAACCTTACATAATGCTAATATGGTGCTGTTCAGGAGTCACAATCTGAGGGTTTGCTAAAAGCTCACTTTCAGGTATGCTCCAACGTGCCATACTGCAGATTGATCAGATGTGAGATTATGCCCATTCCTTGATTTCAATTGTGCCACAGTTGCAGCTGTTGAGTGTCCATTCATTGCACTATGGATACTGAAAGCCTGTCCTCCAAAAACTACTCTCTTGGTATCTCTTTGCTCTGGCAACATATCACAACTGAATGAAGGTCAAGAGCAAAGGAAACATGTCTTCTGAGATGCAGGAAAAATGGATGCAATTGCCCACAAGCCACGTTATGAGTATCACTGTACCAATGCCATCAGCTCACCATGGACTACTCCTCAGAATCAGTTTCTTTCTTGGACACACGAATCTCCATCAAAGACGGGCACCTCAGCACCTCACTCTACCGCAAGCCCACGGACAACCTCACGATGCTCCACTTTTCCAGCTTCCACCCTAACCACGTCAAAGAGGCCATCCCCTATGGACAGGCCCTGCGAATACACAGGGTCTGCTCAGACGAGGAGGAACGCGATGGACACCTACAGACGCTGAAAGACGCCCTAGTAAGAACGGGATATGACGCTCGACTCATCGATCGACAGTTCCGACGGGCCACAGCAAAAAATCGCATAGACCTCCTCAGGAGACTAACACGGGACGCAACCAACAGAGTACCCTTTGTCGTCCAGTACTTCCCCGGAGCGGAGAAACTACGCCATGTTCTCCGCAGCCTTCAACATGTCATCAATGAGGACAAACACCTCGCTATGGCCATCCCCACACCTCCACTACTCGCCTTTAAACAGCCACCCAACCTCAAACAGACCATCGTTCGCAGCAAACTACCTAGCTTTCAAGAGAACAGCGTCCACGACGCCACACAACCCTGCCACGGTAACCTCTGCAAGACATGCCAGATCATCGACACAGATACCACCATCACACGAGATGACACCACCCACCAGGTGCATGGTTCATACTCCTGTGACTCAGCCAACGTTGTCTACCTCATACGTTGCAGGAAAGGATGCCCCAGAGCATGGTACATTGGCGAGACCATGCAGACGCTGCGACAACGGATGAACGGACACCGCGCAACAATCGCCAAACAGGAGGGTTCCCTCCCAGTCGGGGAACACTTCAGCAGTCATGGACATTCATCCACCGACCTTCGGGTAAGCGTACTCCAAGGCGGCCTTCGAGACACACGACAACGCAAAATTGTCGAGCAGAAATTGATAGCCAAGTTCCGCACCCATGAGGACGGCCTCAACCGGGATCTTGGGTTCATGTCACGCTACACGTTACCCCACCAGCGAACAAATGTTATCTGTTTTTAATATAATGGGTCATTTGCTGGCTCTCTCTGCCTTCCGGATGTTTCTGCCTCTCTCTGTGTTTTTTTTTTTCTCTGTTTTTTTTCCCTGTTTGTTTTTTTGTTGAATGTGTATTCGGAGGTTCTGCAGGTAACACCTCTCTGTCTGAACACGGTGATTGCCTTGGCAACGGGCAGTTGCAGGGGCAGTCTGTAAACACCATGTATTATTGTTCAATATGTATAAATGCGTAGGCTTCAAGGAGATCTTGAAACATTTGCCTGAGGAAGGAGAAAATCTCCGAAAGCTTGTGAATTTAAAATAAAATTGCTGGACTATAACTTGGTGTTGTAAAATTGTTTACAATTGTCAACCCCAGTCCATCACCGGCATCTCCACATCATGAATGCCATCAGGTTTTGGGATTTTTTTGACCACTTATCCACAGAAAGAATTTGGAAAAAGAGTTACTTTTAAATGTTGGGTTTTCAATGCAATTTATTTTCACATAAGTTGAAAAGAAAAGCAATTGCACAAAAGACTGGTTAAAATGCTAATTTGCTCCAAAGACCATAAACAATAAGTAAATTGTTAGCTTGTCTCGGTAATGGATAAACACCACGCACTCTTTGTGTTGGGAACTCTCTGGTCCCAGGTGCTCTGCAGATATTGAGCGGCAGGCCCTCCCTTCTGTCTGTGCACACAGGGAAATAATAATAGAGACAGAGACACAGTAAATCAGTGGGATCTTCAAACAAAAAGCTGCGAGGGAAAGCTTTGGCCAGGCTCAGACGTTTTGCAAGCAGGAAGATAGGACTTATTTTGTTTAAGTCAAGTAAGATGGCTAATTGATGCAGAGAAATGTAACAGTCATTGTTTTCTATCATTATGTGAAGATCTAATAATACAAAATAATTGATACCAGTCGTAACAGTCACTTGGTATGTATACTTGTGTTGAAGGAAAGAAGCTCAATGATTCATATCTGGTCGCATTTTACCAGGTGTTTTTTCGGTCTGCCTTTGAGAAGATTGTAAAGGCACATTACGCGAGAAACAGGGCTATCCAGTTCAGATCACAAGGAATGTTATATCCCTGGATGACACTTTTGTATAGTTAGATATTAGGCAGCATGGGGACACTCCTAAACATAAGATGCTCAGACCACTTATGGAATTTAATAGCCCTGCTGCACCCAAGAGAATATCTGAAGCAAGACCCTAAACTTGTGACATTAGCATTCAAATATGGTCAGTGTTCTTATTCTTCAGTTACGAATATAACATAGTTTTCTTATTACTACCTACCCCACCCTCTCCGCCCCTGAAAAATAGCCATCTCTATCACTCATACCTGAAGCTGTGATCAAAGTTTTCATCAATATTTGTTCTTTTAGCAGCTCACTTGAGTACAATCGTCAAACATAAATGGAATTGTTTGTTTCTTACAAATTAGTTATTGTGGACGAGAATTCCTACCAACATATTCAATAGGCAAAAAATCTTGTTCAGCTTATTACTTAGCCAATTATTTAAGTTAAAATGAGGAACAAAGCAAAAGTGCTGGTCTGTCATGAAGAAATGAAGCACATGTCTGCCTTACATTTCCGTAGCTACAGGTTTGAGTCAGTTCAATTGTCAATGGTTTCACATTCCCCTATTTATCTTCCTTGATGTGTTCCATTTGCAGTGCTCTCTGTTCCCACCATCCACCCACACCATTTGTAACACAGAGCGGGAACAGGACCTGTCTGACAGGTCATCCCATCAAATTAACTTCAAATTTACTTTTTCCTCCAGCACCTCTCCTGCTCAACCTGTAATCATTATATCTATATTCGTGTGTTATAATTTATAATAAAGGCCCTATTTGCATGAGGTTGGTGTGATGTGACAGATTTGCTGACTGGTGCACCGACCAGATTTCTTGTTTTAATAACTCACTTTTGAATTAACATACAGTTGACAAGACACAAGCCCCAGGACAACCGATGCGCTTGACTGCTAATGTACTGCGTGACATTCTTTGAACTGCAACTAAAACGTTTAACTCTGTTGCCCTATTGACGTTCCGCATTGTTAATTAAAAAGATATCAAACTAATCAATACTTCGGTTGGGCACCAAAATAATTGAGTGTGTTTATCTCTCATTGTGCAATTAATTTTTCTACTCTCCTCCAACATCATTTATTCATTTTCTTTTGAGCAGATGGTTGTTAGAAAATGGATTGTGTGACTCAGTGTTGAACAGTGAGCATCGCTGAATACAGTTGTGAATCTCTGACAGACGGAATCCAGATGTTCTCATTCCCCTAGCTGCAGAAATAACAACAGCTCCTTTTAAGAAGTATTTAAATTCGTACAACTTCAGAAATCCAGATAAATCTGTCACTGGCCACCTGATATTAAAGGGGTGACCTAAGCACTAAGATTTCCTTAGTTCTACTACAGTGACATTTGTTGCTCTAATTATGTGCCAGTATCTGTGACATTTGCTCTGCCAAATAGAATGGCAGTTGTCAGATCTGTAATATTTTCCAATTAATTAACTCGAGATCGAGTCAGCAATTTTCGATTATTCAAGCTTCATTTGCACATGTGCAGTCTCCCAACGGGAGTCGGACATTAGGAAGAACTCCTTTTAATAACTTTCGAACTGCCTCCCAATCGAGTCTGATTGTGCCAGGTCATATCCTCTTGGTTCATATCCTCAGGCTATAATGTGTTTTCCTTTGTATAGTATCATGCGTACTTCTCTTTGAATATGAATGAGATCAAAGCTCATCGAAGTCTGCAGAATAAGGCATACGGTTAATCAGCTTTCTTACACTGTAATTTTGTAAAATAGCTTTTTGCTCCCCACAGAAAAATAACCAATTTCGAAGGGTAATCACCCATTCACTATAATGTGGAAACATTAAGAATGCACTGAGATTACTTACAGTGCTTGTTCATTCAATGGAATATCACTGTAGCATCCAATTTCAAAATAGTGCGCCTGCATGTAAAGATTATTTTGGTTTTTTTTGCGCCTTTTGTATTTTTTTGGCATTAGGAAAGTATTTTAAAGGGATTCCTTTTGAGCATCTCAAAGCATGTAGAAAAAGCAGCATCATTAGTCAAGTTATCTCATTAATGTATTCTTTTACAGCTCTCTGATCGGCTGGTGGGTAAAAATGCTGCTCAATGAAATACTGAGCCATTTGGCCCAGAAGGTCCAATCAGGCCAGCAGCTGAGGAGATACAATAGACATCAGCTCCCCTGGGCAAGAGACAGAAATAATCAGCCAAGGTTTCTGGTCCTGGTCTCTTAGCGACTCCTGCTGGAAAGTGTGCATTTAAACATTAGGTTAGGACAAAATCAGGGTCAGCTCTTTTGCCTTCCATGGGTGAACATCATGCCAACAAGCACTGCCCATGCTGACATATAAATGAATGGGCACTTCAGAGCAGCCAGTGCCTGTGGAACCATACCCCGGCAAATGTCAGCATCTTCAAAAGAGGAGAGGGAAAAGATGTAAAATGGAATAAGTCAAATGTAACTCACCATTTCAGCTGAGTTGCCGTAAATGTGGAACTTAAATAATAAGTGTCATGTTTTGAAATTTTTTTTGACAATTTTTTCCAAAGAAAGGATTTGGAGGTAAGAATTACATTAAAAGGTTTATTTTTTAATTCATACAATTTTTTTAAAAAAGGCACTGAGACGAAAGGCTGATTAAAGGGCAAATGAGATAGGCTTTACAGTTGCTTCGCAAAAGACTAAACAATAAGAAACTAATTTTGATGAACATCTCACACCCGTTATGTTGGGAGGTCTTTGGTACCAGGTCTTTGGTTGTCTGGCATTGGCGCTCCCCTCGGGTTGTAAACACAAGAAGATAAAAGTCAAAGATAAAGACACTTGCAGGAAAATATGGACTCAAGACTAAAGCCTGTGCAGTTTCTCAGTCATCTAGATGCCAACACTGAATCGCTGCTTAAAATTATCTACCATTCAGTAACTTCTCTGTGATTTTAAGAGGTTAAAATAGCAGAAACAGGAATTTGTGCAAGCGTGTTACTTGGTACTAAGTATACCACACAGAGTAAATTCACTAATCACTTCAATCTCATTGAATAACAAATCCAGAAAATCCATTCTACTTACAGTACCCTCATCAAAATGATCAATATTAAAAACAGCATGGATCCCAGCACTGGTTCCCAGTGGGACTCTACTGGTCACTGTAGTTCATTTGGAGCTAATACGGTTGATAACCCGCCATTCAACAAGCCAGGCTGACTGTGATTTATTGTCTGGACTCCCACTTGGCACTTCACAATTGCTTGCTTTTAAAAAAAAAAGATTTCAACATAATCTTCTTATATTTGTCAAGCTTACCAATTATTATTTGATAGGCTCATGCTTCTGACCTTAAATAAATAATGTCATCACACTGGAGTCAAATGTAGCATTTACATTCACTTAGCATCTCGTGTCTGATGGGTAAGGGCAAGAATACTGTGAGACCACAGGAAAGCTTTTCCTGAGTCTTCAAGCTTTTAAGCTTGAAGAGAAAACTTCTAATGCACAGATTTTATGATTTAAAAAGGCACTAAGTTGTGCCTTCAAATTAAGCATTTGGTACAAATTGCAGGTAAAAAGTTTCATAATCTGAAGATGTTTTCTCCTGCACAGTAAAGTTCTAAAGTATGTAGCTTTTTAACAGGCAAATTAAGGATAATTTCTCTTCAGCAGGTATTTGTATCATGCCTCTACTCCAGCTGTTCTAGACGTTAATTCAAAAATTTTTTAGTGGTTCACTGAAGCTTAACCACTGCAAGTACAGCACCGTAAGGATTTCAAACTGTTCTTTCCCTTGTTAATAACAGAGGTGCATTCACAGTCCACATGTTCAGTGTCAGTGCTTGGCACTAACACTAAACTTAGAGTGTAAATCCAGTGCCAAAGGCCAAATCAGACTCAAAAGCATAATGGAGCGAGACTACCTACTCTCATTCAGCAAGACTGTGGTATAACGTCAGGCACTGATGCTGGATTACAGGCTGTACTTACACTGTAGCTGCAGCATCTATGTAAAACCAATCTGCCTCACACTGAATGCACCCTGGAACAGATCCTTTCTAAACAAATGAGTGTTTGTACAATCATTTTACAACCTAAGAAGAACTGAAGAATGTCAGTTATTGCCCACTTAGTCATCACAGAATGTGTTGACGTGAAGCACTTTCCAGCTTTGCACTGTCCCTAACTCTGCAGTGACATTCTAGCAAGCAACCATCTGATTCGATTTCGGCAAGAAGTGTGAGTCCACCTCCCAGAGGTTGCCTCGCTCTGTTTGAGCTTCATGCTGACTGCAATATAAGGGCTGCCTGCTGTGAAGCCAAATTTAACAGCTTCCCCGGCTTCCCACTGAAGCACCTGGGAACATTTTAAACTCCATTTTGAATCTTTTTAATGTTAGCAGAGAGCTCCCTGTCTGGTCTAGCTATTTGGACACATTAACATTTAAACGCCTGATGTGTGGAGCAAGTACTTAAACCCAAGAGCACAGCTCTGCTTTCCCAAGCTAGACAGTTATCTTGAACCAATTCAATAATTCAGGTCTGCTGGCTCTGCATTAATCTAAGTGTAATTAGGGCAAGTGAGTTGTTATTGCCCAGATCTGCTCAGAAACCAACGTTCTTACTATCTCTGGGACTTTGTATACAAAACACCAGGCTTCAAATTGTGCAAGATGCAGTAAATTCCATTCCGATTCCACCCCCATCTCTGTCCACTGTCTCAGGCTATAACAGACTGTTTGCAACCTCGATGTCCTATTTGACCCTGAGCTGAGCTTCTGGCCCCATATCCTCTCCATCACAAAGACCGCCAACTTCCACCTCTGTAATGTCCCCCGTCTCTGCCCCTGGCTCAGTCCCTGTGCAGAAATGCACCTTCATGTGTGCCTGCATGGACTAGTAGCTATCAGTGTTCAGATAACTGTTTGTTGTGATCAAGTGGATGTAAATTTTTAAATGCCGAAACTGAATATTAGTGATGCACGAAAATTTAAACACAAAGCCGATTTCCCATTTGTACTGCTGCTCGACACTGAGCAGCATTTTAAACAATTGTTTAATCAACGGCTCAGCCTACCCTCTCAGACTCTCCTCTGAAGATCAGTGTTTAAGCATTAGTTTACATTTACCTTGATGTAGTCCCAAATGGGCACTTTGACTGCAGCACTGATAGGTAAACTATCATCCTGGATAGTAACGTAACATTTTTAAATAGCGGATGATACAATTTTATAGCTTACCGATCAGCTGTTTAAACTGCGGGTCAGCATTACTCAGCTATCCAATAACATCTGAACAGCATTCCACTCAGGAGTGTCGGTTTGGGTTTAAATCAAGTCCGATTTTAAGAGGAGGAGGTCAGTTGCTGATTGACCAGCTGTTTAAAGTGCCACTCTGTGCTGAGCATCATTACACATGGGGAATTGGCTGTAATCAGCTGGTTAAAGTAATGATTGGACTACTGGCCCAATCAATCACTATAATCAGTTTCTACTGTATAATGCAGCTGTAGTCATAAGACAATGGTTGAGGGATCTGTGGGAGACATCCTGAAAAGTCTCAAACCAAATTAATTAACAGTGTCTGGAAAAAATATATATGCCGCTGATAAGCAGAGTAGATGAAGTGTTCGCAAACTGACAGAAAGCAATGGAGCTCTGGGCAAATTAGGGAACACTCCTGTGTGAATAACACAAACCCTTAGACTTTCCTCCCTTCATTCAGTGCCTTCCCACGATAGTGTGGATAAGATCATTAATTTAGTGGCGAAGGAGATGAAATCTGTGTCTCGTCGCTCCATGGTTTCAGCATCTCCTAACAGCATGTTGGACGAAGAATGCTAAGACTGAGTCCTGTGGGAAATTAGACGGCTCAAAGAAAAAAACTCAAGCCCACTTGCGTGGAAAGGAAATACAAAATATTTCATTACATTTCGACATCTTCTTTCTGAAATATAACATATGGACAAAGAAAAAACATTTTGCATTTCTACTTTCAACTTGAAAGGAAAAGTAATATGTAAACATTAACCATATGGAAACACATTTGGAAGGGAAACAATTTACAGGGCAATGGGAAGGAGCAGGGGAATGGGACTAATTGGATAGCACAAGCATGATGGGCCGAATGTCCTCCTCCTGCCTTGTACCTACTGTGACACTATGAAAAGAAGACCTTCAAAATAGCATTGCACCATAAATGTGCCCTAAAGCTGTTTTGATTGGAAAAATTATTGACACATTTCCCTTTGATTTTATCGAATACCATTTCAAATGTTCCTTAAATAATGTATTCGTACCATAGTGTTGTGCCAACTGCATGATGCTTTGCACTTGATGTACTGATTCTAAAATGGTTCGCCTGTCAACATTATGAAGAGAGAGTAGGCTTATAAAACTACTTTCATTTTAATAAGATTGCTCAGGCAGGGGTTGGACAACAAGATGCTATTTTCTTCATTGAATTTTTGCACTTACTGAGAGGAGAAAGGTTAAAGCACTGTATAATGGAGCACTTTTCCCACTTTTGATCTCTAATGCCATCAATATAAGATAGTCACCAATAAACAGAATCAGGAATTCAGGAGAAATGTCTTTACTCAGAGAGTGGTTATAATGTGGAACTTGCTACCGCAAGGAGTAGTTGAGGCGAATAGCATAGATGCATTTAAGGGGAAGCTAGATAAGTACATGAGGGAGAAAGGAATAGAAGGATATGTTGATAGGGTGAGATGAAGTAAGGTGGGAGGAGGCTCGTGTGGAGCAAAAACATCATCATAGACCTGTTGGCCTGTTTCTGTGCTGTAAATATTATGTCAGCATCAAGCACTCCCAGATCAGTTAAATCATGGTCAAATGCACACTGAGGAGATTTGTGTAAGTGTGCGTTTCATCAAAGAGGCAGTAGGGCAGCTCAATTACCTCCCCCATGATGACCTGCGGCCACGCCCATCAGCCCACACTGTGCTTTCGGTGGACTTCAAAACAACCATCACACACATCTTTTCTGTCAGTGACTCATTTCAGACAGCAGAAGCAATCTTTGCAATATCATCCTGGATGCAGTATGAGCAGGCATTCGTCAGATGACTCGACACACTTTGGAGGAGAGCTGGCAAATTCACCACCTTTGGAATCACAGCAAGGTAGCAACAAGATAGGGCACAGTTTTACACAATTGCTGCTTGTCCAAGGTCCACGTGCAATCGATGGCACTCGTAACGCTTTGCGAGCTGCAACATGATGTTCCCTCAACAGAAAGGGCTTCCATTCTGTGAATGTACAGATTGTATGCGACAACATGCAGACGATCCTCCACATGTCTTCTGTGGGAATGTAAACAGTAAATGGGTAGTAAGAGGAGGGCTGGGGCCGATAAGGGACCATAAAGGAGATTTACTCATGGAGGCAGAGGGGATGGCCGAGGTGCTAAATGAGTATTTTGCATCTATCTTTACCAAGGAAGAAGGTGCTGCCAGAGTCTCAGTAAAGGAAGATATAGTTGAGATATTGGATGGGCTAAAAATTGATAAAGAAGAGGTACTAGAAAGGTGAACTGTACTTAAAGTAGATAAGTCACCCGGGATGGGATGCATCCTCGATTGCTGAGGGAAGTAAGGGTGGAAATTGCGGAGGTACTGGCCATAATCTTCCAAACATCCTTTGATACTGGGATGGTGCCGGAGGACTGGAGAATTGAAAATGTTACACCCTTGTTCAAAAACGGGTGTAAGGATAAACCCAGCAACTATAGGCCAGTCAGTTTAACCTCAGTGGAAGGGAAACTTTTAGAAATGATAATCTGGGACAGAATTAACGGTCACTTGGATGAGTGTGGATTGATTAGGGAAAGCCAGCATGGATTTGTTAAAGGCAAATCATGTTTAACTAACCTGATAGAGTTTTTTGATGAGGTAATGAAAGGCACTATATAAATGCAAGACTTTCTTTTCTTTTTAATCTCCAGATTGTGAGCACAAATTAATAGTAATAGGCTTGAAGATTATGAAAGGGTTTGATAGGGTAAGTGTAGAGAAGAAGTTTCCACTTGTGAGGGAGACCATAACTAGGGGCCATAAATATAAGATAGTCACTGATAAATCCAATAGGGAATTCAGGAGAAACTTCTTCACTGAGAGAGTGGTAAGAATGTAGAACTCGCTATCACATGGAGTAGTTGAGGTGAATAGCATAGATGCATTTAAGGGGAAGCTAGATAAACACATCAGGGTGAAAGGAATATAAGGTTATGCAGGTTGGGTTAGATGAAGAAGGGTGGCAAGACGCTCACAAGGAGCATAAACACCGGATGGACCTGTTGGGCTGGATGGCCTATTTCTGTGCCATACATTCTTTGTAATTCTTTGTTCCCTTACGTTCAGGGGACTCCTCAGTGACTGCTACAAGGGGCACCAGAGCATATCTCACTAATGAAATCTTCTCTCCTTTTTCTTTGTTGCAGTCACTAATGGAGCGTGTGGTGGTGCCTCCATCTCCACAGAAGCACAGACAGCAGCTCTGGTGGCACTCAAGGAGACAGGGATTGTTCCGACCCTGAACAGTAGCTTCCAGATGGTGGCGGCTGCGATGCATGTCTCTCTCTCAGGGCTTTCAAGATCCGATAACTACCATTGGACCAGTCATCTCGATGATCAGTGGGGACACAGATCCAGTGGAATGGTGATGTCTGGAGTCCACCTGTCTAATATACTGTCTCTCAGGACGGCAACATGTGGCTGACCTGTGGCCTTCCCCCTCAGAACACCAAACCAGCAGAACGTGGGAGGCTACACCAAACTGCCCAAGAACAATTGTTGTCTGGGAGTAAAGAAGCAAGTGACACAGGGGGTTGGGGCAGAAGAACACAGGGCAGGAGGTCTGTGCAGGGGGCAGAGCACTGTATCACTTCAGTATGACTTCTGAGGATTTAAACTCAGCTGATTTGGCGACATACCCCAACATCATGTTTCCTTTGTTTATCACTGTCGAGTAGTCTTTTGACATGGCGAGGGATGGATAGTACAGTAATTGAATTTACAGATGATGTGAAATTGTGCTGTACAATCAGGATTATGAAGAAAGAAATAGATTACAATTGGATCGGACCAGGTTGGGGAAGTGGGCCCAAGATTGGCATAATATTTTTTAATGAAGATAAGTGAGCATTTATGCACACAGGTTTGCAGAAACCAGGGATAGAGAATAACATAGATCAATGTAAGTCAAAAGGTAACAGGAAGGGCGAGGGACTTGGGAGTGATTATTGATCGCTCCCCAAAGGCTCAAGCTTAGCATCAGATGGCTGCGGCCAGAACGCATGGGGTCCTGGGATGTACTGTTCCATGTATTGTTCCATGATCAACTGCAAGGCAGTGTCTGAGAGTTGCCTGAGCGACACCCAAAAATTTTCCCCATTGCCATCCCTATGAGAAAATGCCAATAATCAAAATTGTGAAGGAGAGGGAAACTGGAACACAGGGCCAAGTCCCATCGCTCTTTGATGCAACATGATACAGTCTTAACGGACCTTGCTAAACAGCAATTCATTTCTGGTTGATCAAGTTTAAAGGTTTAGAACTGAGAGTGTTCATTTCTTCCATTATTATTTGAGCCAGCAATACACAGTCAGAGCAACACAAGAAGGAATCCTGACTATGCTCAATTATGTTCACAGGGTCATGTGACAAGAATATAAAATACCAAATTAATGACTGAACTAAAGGTTGAAAATAATGTTACACATGAATATGGGCATTTAAAAATTGACTGGAGCCAATTAAAACTGCAATATTCTGGGACTAGTCCAATTAATAATGGCTTTTATAATTTTCAAGCATTCTGATCAGCACAGCATGTTGAAAGCCCTCGGAGTTGCATACTCAAATGTCTCATCTATTCTGTGGGTAAGCTCAACATAGAAAGTCATGAGCCAGCTGGAGACAGATGGCAATTTAAATTGGATTGTCATCTGATATGCATACCAATTTCAGACCTTAGTTGAAAAAGTTCTGATCAACAAATACTTTGATGCAAGATTATAAAAACAGAAAAGAACATGGACAACTTATTTAGATTCCACATATCTGCAAATGGCAAAAAACGTGTGTTTGTCTCCAATGATAGAATGTTGGAATTGAGATATTAGTTCGAGTAAACTCCGTGGGCCATATGATAAATTCTTTTGATGGCATGAATATAAATTGTTCATGCTTATCCCCAAATTGACAGCCCATAAGTGAACTTAGAAAGATCAAATCCTCAACCAACAATCTGAATTTTCCATTGTCATATAGTGAGATGATATCTGAAAGTCACACATTCGTCCAGATGAATTCCCAAGTTTTTAATACAAGAAACATTGTTTTAATCAATTTCCACTGATTGTGACAAACAAGCAACTGTTCCCTACGGAGAGAAACACAAAACAGACATCAGTCATTGAAACTGCTTCTCAATGCACATTCGAGAAGAGAATTGCTCAAATAATTTTGAGAATTAATATCTGACAAATTAATGTGTAGATAGTTGGATTTGAGATATTTTGCTGCAATTAAAAATATTGTCAGCGCAAAGAAGGAAGAGAAAAGGCCCACAAAGCCCTGAGGGATGCTAGCTTTTGAATTCAAAACTAAATCTCCAATCTCATTAACTGTTGATTATGGAACAGGAAGTACAGAACGAATGAAAAAAGCCTGTTAAATGAATCAATCTGGTGCACAAAGGTTTCTGTTTGGTATGTTCAAAATGAACCATGGAAGTAATCTCTACTTGCTACAATCCAGTAAATTTTCCCTTCGAAAAAATACATGGGGTTACTTTTCTTGATATGTCATGATAGATGGCTATCATATCTTGTGATATAGTCACAAAGCACAGTTTTGATGGAATGTTTAAAACTAAAGCATAAATGACCATGAGAAAGAACGTCCTCAAAATTAAGATACTTACTGTGAAGTTTTCAATAGTTTTAGAGGCTGCAGGAAGGATGGAAATAGCTGCCTGATTATTGGCCCCAAATTGTTCACTGAATCTTCAGAAAGTGAAGTTACAAAGCTCCTCCTTGACATAACAGGGAAAATGAATAAACTGATAAAAGAAAGAAATATTCTATAGGGCATGATATCTGCTGTCAAAAACATTTAATTTTAGGTAAATCCAACTCAAATATATCCCTGTTATCTGAGTTTCCAAGCTTCTTTGTTATATTCATGTTTTTTGAGCAGTTTGAGCTTTGAATGTGAAATATTTATCATGTCATCTGAATAGGTTTGGATAAAGTATGATGGGAGGAGGCTGTGTGGAGCATTAACACTGGCACAGACCAGTTGGACTGAACAGTTAGTTTCTGTGCTGTAAATTCCAGAAAAGGTATTTATGCAATTGGATTTGGATGAAGTAACATTTATTGCAATGAATTAGTACTGGACAGACTAGAAGATCCCAGATTTGATTCTGAATTTATGAAGAGTTAACGGACCTCAGAAAGGGCAGTAGTTGGGCTGCTAATTGTCCTCAGGACCCCGGGTCAGGAAAGGGAAAAAGCAGGAAATGCTCCAGAGCTTCTGACTGCGATTCAGTGACTCTTCCTGGAGAATGTGTGCATGTAGATGCTGAGTGATGATGGGCTCAGGTTTGAATGTGATGAGTTGAAGAGTATGCTGACACTCACTCTAGGTTTATCCATGAAGAATGGTCACCAGAAAAGTATCTGAGGGTCACTGGTGCCCACATAACTGTACCCCAGCAATGGGTCTTCACGTCCTGCGGAGGAGGGAAAATAATAAATAATGAAACTGGGAGAGATCTTCCATGCCATTTTTATGTAATTTCAGCACATAATCAGTGCAAGTAAATTTCCATTGCATGAAAATGGGCAGAAGATGGATTACACCGGTTTTCTGCCCCAAAATCGATCTCTCCAAATTCCCTTGTGTTTCTGGACCTTCCTGCGATCTACCCTGAACTTTCACACCGAGTTGCACCGTTTTACACCAATGGAAAAAATGTCGCACCTACTGATGGTCTGGAGAGATACTTACACAAGGATTTCCTGGGTCAGTACATTTGTAAATCCATTGAAAAAATGATTGACGTAAAACAGGAGTAATCTGCTGGAAATTAGAGTGCAGCCTTCAGAAAGACAGTTTAGTCTGAAGATTGCAGCAGCGGGTGAATAAAAAACAGTGCTTGGGTCAATCACCTGACTGTCAGATACTATGGGCTCGATTTTACCGGCGGGTTTCCTGCGCGTTTCCAGCGGGGGGGCCCCGAAAATCCCGATATCCAGGCACGTGACCGGATCGCGCCACGATCCCGCCCACTTCCGGGTTCCCCGATGACGTGCGGGGGTGCGTGCGTAGCCCCCGCTGGTGGGAATCCCGCAGGCAATTAAAGCCAGCGGGATGCCACTTGAGTGTATTTATTTTGCTTGTTCAGGTCATTAACTGCAGCCTCTTTCATGTCGAGCTGCTCCTGGCTGGCCCCAGCACCATCTGCTTACCTGTCGCTGCCAAAGTCATCACTGCCCTCCACAACTTCTCCTCCGCATCCTTCCAGGGTGCAGCCGGGTACACCGCCGATGTCGCTCAGTCGTCTGCGCGGAAGAGCCCTGCAAATACACCTGCACCCACTCTGCAGTGACACAATGGGTGGCATCAGTGGTGGGTCCTCATAGTGATACCCAGGAGCGGGCATTATTGCACACAACAGACAGGATTCGCGGAGACATGGCAGTGGTGGTGCCAATATAATGTGTGATGTGAAATTCAATATAGGTAACACCCATGACAAACCCTCAAACACCCTTATGCATCCCTTTCATGCTCACGACACATTTGCCTTACGCTGCCTACTGCACATATGTAATGCATGCCCTGTGGCTGCAGCACAGGTGGTGGCAAGTTGAGTGAGGCTGGCCGTGAGAGAGATGCACGAGAGGGTGCGTATGGGATAGAGCCATGAGATTATATGAGGATTGGGTTGCGTGTTAGTGGCGGGGTGAGTACTGGCGAGATGAGTAGGTGCAGGTAAGATGAGGATGGGGTTTGAGTGGGTATGAGGGGTGATGTGACAGAGTGGTGTTGGCGGCGCCGAAGGAGATGTGGGGTGGGGGCAGTGTTGTGGCAGACGGAGTGTAGGGGAAAGACTACGTGTTCTCACTGTGGCTGACCTACTGCGGGCATTGGAGCGCCTCCTGCACTGTATGCAGGTGGGCGATATGTTGGTGGTGCAGGTGACCTCCTCTGCCACCTCGAGCCAGGCTTTCTTGGTGGCAGAGGCAGGCCGCTTTCTCCCGCCCGCCGGGAGGAAGATCTCTGTCAGATCTCTGTCCTCCCCCTCCTCCTCACCCCATCTGATGATACCTGGGGTGAGGCATCATTAAACTGGGAGCAGCCTTCCCCCTGGGCTGCTTCATGCTGTAATGTGTTCTATTGGTTGCAGCATCTGTCAGTGGAGGACTGCCCCTTTAAATAGAGAGCCTCCAGCTGACAGATCGTACTGCGCATGCGCAGCCCGCCCGACGTGCAGACCAGCAGCGCGGAGCCCGGAGGAGCAGGTAATTGGATCCCATTAGTGTGTTGCCTGCTACGATCGCGCGGGAAACCCACTAATTTCACCGAGCGTGTTGACCACGCTCCCGAAACCCAACCCGCCGGAAACCCGCAGGCCTGGTAAAATCGGGCCCTATGACTACATAGCTCATAAATATTTTTGTGCCGCTGTTCAAGAATATCTGCCATATGTGGCTGGACAAGTGAGCAGGGCCTGCCACTGAGACAGAGAAAAAGATGCCACAATTTCAAAGTGTCTAAACTGCGAGCCCTGCTCAATGAAACTGAGCTTAGTGCCCATAGCAGAAAACGTGCCAGAAACATCACATGCACTGTGGAGAGAGCTGCACTGTCACTGAATGCCAATTCTCTCACTCCCAGGACCAGTGTCAAAAAAAAGTTCAATGCCATGACCAGAGCTGGCAAGTTAACACACTGGCCATTTTCTTCCTTGCCCACCCTGGGCAGGAGCAAACTCTTCACCTTCTCAAAGTAATTACTGTACAGTTAACCCGTCACAATACACTCAGGTTAAAGAGGGGAGCACTAACTCGGGTTTTCTATGGGAGTTCACAAAGCTTCCTGCATGCCATGTATTACACCCGGAGCCTTGGGAAAGCCAGCTGCCCCTTAAAATGGATGGCTCTATCTCACTGCTGCCTTCGGAACATAGGAACATAGGAACAGGAGTAGGCCATTCAGCCCCTCGTGCCTGCTCCGTCATTTGATAAGATCATGGCTGATCTGTGATCTAACTCCATATACCCGCCTTTGGCCCATATCTGTTAATACCTTTGATTGCCAAAAAGCTATCTATCTCAGATTTAAATTTAGCAATTGAGCTAGTATCAATTGTCGTTTGCGGAAGAGAGTTCCAAACTTCTACCACCTTTTGTGTGCAGAAATGTTTTCTAATCTCGCTCCTGAAAGGTCTGGCTCTAATTTTTAGACTGTGCCCCCTACTCCTAGATTCCCCAACCAGCGGAAATAGTTTCTCTCTATCCACCCTATCTGTTCCCCTTAATATCTTATAAACTTCGATCAGATCACCCCTTAACCTTCGAAACTCCAGAGAATACAACCCCAATTTGTGTAATCTCTCCTCGTAACTTAATCCTTGAAGTCCGGGTATCACTCTAGTAAACCTACGCTGCACTCCCTCCAAGGCCAATATGTCCTTCCAAAGGTGCGGTGCCCAGAACTGCTCACAGTACTCCAGGTGCGGTCTAACCAGGGTTTTGTATAGCTGCAGTATAACTTCTGCCCCCTTGTACTCCAGTCCTCTAGATATAAAGGCCAGCATTCCATTAGCCTTATTGATTATTTTCTGCACCTGTTCATGCCTTACTGTGATGTCAAAGTTGATAAATTATCAGTTCTTCTGTAAAGTATGCAATCACCTGACAAATTCATGCCATATTACCGAGATCCCTTGTGGCTGTCTGAAATGAGTCAAAAGCCACAAAAGTTGAGTGCAGTGGTCAGCTTCATATCCACCAAGACAGCAGTGTAGGCAGATGACCATAACTGCAGAGCCTCATAAAGTAGGTGGCAGAGCTGCTCCAATGCCTCTGTAGTGAAGCACACTCCTCACTAAGATCTTCGTGTGACCTATGTTGTCTATATAGTCTATGAGGAGAGGCAGTATCTGGTGGGCTGCATCCTTTCCTGAGTGCAGCCTGATTCTCCTTTGCTCCATTCTGTGCTGCTCCTTGTGCTCAGATCAATGCACACAGGCTGAAGCTAAAAGATTTATTTACAGATAATAAACAGTGAGAAATAGCATCCAGAAGCTCTTGTAAACATTTAGTGCTTTGAATATTTTCATAATACAAGCTTTACGGGCCTATTATGTTATAGGCTCTTGGATCAGTTGACAGTATCTAGAATTGGAGCTGAACTTGCTGGAATTAATTTAACATCTTTGCCATGGCCAAGAGCTCCAAAACATTTTTACCCACTGTGCCTTCTGAATGATGCGTCTGATTTTTTGCAACTGAATGACTCCATACAAAGCAAAAATAAAATGGTTTTGATTCCTCTTTCTGCTTCACACAATCTCGTCTAAAAAATATTATTTACTTCCCAGCTACCTTTTGTACGACTGACAGCTAGTGTTGCCTTTCAAGTTGGTCAATTGTGGTTATTTTTTAATGTGTGGGCTGTATCACTATTAAATTCCCTCACCTCAAATTGGTTCTGTCTTTCTTCTGTTATTTCTCCCCTTTTGGTTGAAAACTAATAAGGTGGTGTATCGCAATTTGAAAGGAATTTGAAAGCCAACTAGACTAGATGTCCCCATCGAAAAGATTATTTTTATGTACAAAAAAGCTTTAGACTGGGAGCCCCGAATTCAGTGAGTACATTTTAAATGTGATTTAATGCATAATAATAAACGTGCAAAACAATGGGAAAGGGGGAATGCTTTTATAAGGAATATACTAGATAAAATCATTTTACAGCTATTTCATGGAGGACTCCTTCAACAGGATTAATTCTTTAATATTCCATGGCAGCTGTACCATCACGCACCATGTGGATTTTCAACGGGAAACAGCTTCCTTGAGCTTTCCAGGAACAATGTCACAAAGCTCCCGTTTAAATAGTGTGACAGTCTGCACAACATTTTGATTCCACAAAGAATCAAAGTCAGCATGACCTGATGTATATCAAGGGGGTTCTGGGCTGGCCGCAACACATAATAAATGCTACATTGAGGTTTTGGGATAGAGTCTCTGATGCATGCGGCATACGGCGGCCCATTGGAGCAGCAAGTGAAGTAAAGTAAAATTGGTAGGATTAAGATATGAGAAGCCAAAACAAGAAAGAAAAGTGTGCCAGTAATTCTACAGAAACATCCTGTCTTTCAGACTAAGATTAATTTAAATCAATCTCAGGAGACGAGACACAAAAAGTAACAAGGTTACTACAAAATGAATAAAATACAACCCAGAAAATAGCAACATTGCATCTGATATTAAGTTCAGTTCCTAACAAAATCGAAACAATTGCTTAGCTTTAAAATGTGTGGTTTGTATTCATTACCAATCTCAGTACTGCAGCTGCAGATTATACAAACAGTTCCAGATCAGAAGGAAGAAATAGACAGAGAACTTCCTATACTTAACTAAAGATATAATGTTACACCAATGTTGGTACAATATGAGATACCCGGTACTGCAGTTTATCTCAAAGCATTTTCCGCCCCTGCCACAGCACTGAAACGGCTCTCATCAAAGCCACAAATGACATCCTCTGTTACTGTGACCATGGTGCACGATCGCTCATCATCCTTCTCGATCTATCTGCAGCTTTTGACCAAACATCATCCTCCAACGCTTCTTCTCCAATGTCTAGCTGAGTGGGGCTGCCCTCACCTGGTTCCACTCTTACCTATCCAGTCATTTCCAGAGAATCTCCTGCAATGCCTTCTCTTCCTGCCCTTGCTCCATTACCGCTGGATTCCCCCAAAGATCATCTGAAAACACTGATGATACCCAGCTCTACCTCACTACCACCTCTTTCGACCTCTCCACTTCCTCTGTGTGGTCAGCCTGCTTGTCCGAGATTCAGTCCTGGATGAGCTGAAATTTCCTCCAATCAAACATCAGGAAGATCAAAGCCATTGTCTTTGGCCCCCGCCATGAACTCTGTTCCCTCACCACCGACTCCAGCTTGTTCCCTGGCCACTGTCTCTGGCTGAACCAGAACGTTCGCAACCTCTGTATCCTCTTTGACCCTGAGCTGAGCTTCCAACACCATATCTGCTCCATCACCAAGACTGCCAACTTCCACCTCTAATATCGTCTGTCTCCACCCCTGCATCAGTCCATCTGTTGCTGAAACCTTCATCCATGTTTTTGTTATGTCCAGACTCAAGTATCCCAAAGCTCTCCTGGCCAGCCTCCCATCTTCCATTTTCCCTAAACTTAAGCTCAACCATAACTCTGATTCCTGCATCCTAACTAGCACCAAGTCCCATTCACCCATCACCGCAGTGCTCACTGACCTACTTTGGCTCCCAGTCCAGCAACAGCTCAATTTTAAAATTCTCATCCTCCTGTTCAAATCGCACCATGGCTTCGCCCCTCTTTATCTGTAGCCTCCTCCAGCCCTAGAACCCTCCAAGAACTCTGTGTTCCTTCAATTCTGGCCTCTTGTTCATCCCGCACTTCCTTTGGCCCACTATTGGCACCTGTGCCTTCGGCCGTCTAGGCCCTAAGCTCCGGAATTCCCTCCCTAAATCTCTCCGCCTCTCTCTCCTCCTTTAAGATGCTCGTTAAAACCTACTTTGACCAAGCTTTTGGTCACTTGTCTTCATATTTCCTTCTTTCACTCGGTGTCAATTTTTGTCTCATTACGCTCCTGTGAGGCACCTTGGGACATATTACTATGTTAAAGGTGCTATTTAAATATTAAAATGATGGAACAGCACAAAACTATGGCACAAGTGAATTCACATTGTTTGAAAATATAACAACTAAACATAAGTCGATCCCAAAATCTTTCCCATGAAGAAAAAGAAAATATCAAAAATCCCAAAACATGACAGAGACAAGTAACGAGCAAAAGGTGTGAAGCTCATCTTTAAAGATCAGAACTGTCCTTCAGATGTCATGCATTTCCAACAGCACATTTGCAGATCTGTACAAGAGACAAGAGAGTGACTCCAAAGAGGTAGGACCAGTGCAGTCATGCCCATCAACTTCCATTTTGCTCATCTATCTAATGGCACCAACACTGCCCTTGGGTCTTTTTGCTGACTCCTGCTTCAAAAATAAGCTTGTCATTTCTTTGGGTAGATGAAACAAGAGGTGAAGGTGGGGGACATTGAATATTGGGACCTCACATCAGGATGTTGGGTCACATGATTCTTAAAGATTAATTTTAGGAGGCTGTGTTCCCTGCCTGGGGCATCGTTAGACTGGAGCTGGGGTCGGAGACAGGGCGCCGATTCTGTAACCTGCATCCCAGTCCAGCGAGACTGCACACCAGGAGCAGAGCGTGGTCATGTGACCCTACAATACCTCGAGTGGGAGGGGCTCTGGCTGCTTTGTGATTGGCTCCTGGTTCCTGTGTGATGTCACCTGGAGACAGGTTTACGCCCCATCAGTGGGAGTTACCGTGGGCAGGAGCTGGAGTTGGGTGGGTGTGAGTTTAGTCCATACAAATCGTGGAAAGAAAAGAATAGAATAATTTAATATTCAAGTAATTCAATCAAATGCCATTAACGATGAATATATTTAAATTAAATATAATCATGGTCAGATAAATAGTCCTATTGTAATCCAGTGACTAATTCTCGAATCTAACCAGCCGCTAGGAGTTGTCGGACAACTGCCCAATGATGGTTCCTCTCTTCCTTTGGGTAAGCACCTTGCCAATATGGCTTCTACTATGATGAGTAATGACATGCAGAGACACGTCTCCAAACACTTTCCAGGGCATGGAGCACAGACTGGGCACCAAACTGGAGGGAGAAAGGGTAAATAGGGGTAGAGTGGTGAACGCCCAGTGAGAGAGAAGGTTCCTGAGGAGGTTTTTGAAGGCAGGGAGGGAAGGGACCAGATGGAGGTCGGGAGTTCAAGATGCCCGGGGTGCAGTGGCTTGAGGAGCATCTGCTGATGGTGGAGCAGAAGGAGCGATGAATGAGGAGTAATCTGGTGGTACAGGAGCGGAGAGTGTGCACAGCAAAGTATGGCTGGAGGAGATGGCTGAGATAGGGAGTCAGGCACGAAGGCATTGGCAGGGAGGACAAGTTTCTTCAAATCAATCCACTGGAGCACAGGGTGCCAGTGGAACTTGGCAAGAAGGCAGAGAACGGGGGTTTCGGACTTTGTCTGAGACAAGATGTGAGCTGTGTATTTGGGATACCTTGTAGTTTGCGGAGGGTGGAAGTGGGGAGGGCGGTAGGGAGAGCTTTGGAGTGATTGAGCCTCGAGGTGATGAAGGCTTCAATGGTTTAAAAGGAGCAGTCCAGAGTCCAGGAGGGTGTGTTGCCTGCTGGTGCAAAGGTAAAGGATATCTTAAAGCAACTGGAGAGCCACTTAGAAAGGGAGGGGAATGACCCGTTTGTCATGGTCCATGTTGGGACCAATGAGGGAAGAAACATATGAACATAGGAACAGGAGTAGGCCATTCAGCCCCTCGAGCCCACTCCGCCATTTGATAAAATCATGGCTGATCTGTGATCTAACTCCATATACCTGCCTTTGGCCCATATCCCAAATACCTTTGGTTGCCAAAAAGCTATCTATCTCAGATTTAAAATTAGCAATTGAGCTAGTATCAATTGCCGTTTGCGGAAGAGAGTTCCAAACTTCTACCACCCTTTGTGTGTAGAAATGTTTTCTAATCTCACTCCTGAAAGGTCTGGCTCTAATTTTTAGACTGTGCCCCCGACTCCTAGAATCCCCAACCAGCGGAAATAGTTTCTCTCTATCCACCCTATCTGTTCCCCTTAATATTTTATAAACTTTGATCAGATCACCCCTTAACCTTCGTAACTCCAGAGAATACAACCCCAATTTGTGTAATCTCTCCTCGTAACTTAACCCTTGAAGTCCGGGTATCATTCTAGTAAACCTACGCTGCACTCCCTTCCAAGGCCAATATGTCCTTCCGAAGGTGCGGTGCCCAGAACTGCTCACAGTACTCCAGGTGCGGTCTAACCAGGGTTTTGTATAGCTGCAGCATAACTTCTGCCCCCTTGTACTCCAGTCCTCTCGATATAAAGGCCAGCATTCCATTAGCCTTATTGATTATTTTCTGCACCTGTTCATGACACTTCAATGATCGATGTACCTGAACCCCTAAGTCCCTTTGGACATCCACTGTTTTTAACTTTTTACCATTTAGAAAGTACCCTGTTCTATCCTTTTTTGGTCCAAAGTGGATGACCTCACATTTGTCTACATTGAACTCCATTTGCCACAGTTTTGCCCATTCACCTAATCTATCAATATCCCTTTGTAATTTTATGTTTTCATCTACACTGCTTACAATGTCACCAATCTTTGTGCCATCGGCAAACTTAGATATGAGACTTTCTATGCCTTCATCTAAGTCGTTGAGATAAATATTTTGAATAATTGAGGCCCCAAGACAGATTCCTGCAGGACTCCACTAGAAAGGGGACGACGTCCTGCTAAGGGGGTTACGACCTAAATTAAAAAACAGGAGTTCATTGGTGGTAATCTCGGGATTACGACCTGAGCTACGTGCTAATTGGCATAGGGATAGATAGACCAGGAAGGTGAACGTGTGGTTGAAAGACTGCTGTGGGAAGGAGGGGTTCTTTTTCACACTGGCACCAGTACTGGGACAGGAAGGAGCCCGACCGCTGGGACGGGCTCCACCTGAACCGGAATGGGACTGGTGTCTGAGAGTACAGTGCACAGTTCTGGTCTCCTCAGTACAATAAGGATATTGAGGCATTAGGGAAAGGTGCAAGATCGATTTATGAGGATGATAACAGAACTGAGAGGTTATAACTATTAGGCAAGACAGAACAGGTTAGGGCTCTTTTGTCTAGAAAAGAGAAGGCTGAGGGTGAGCTAATAGAGGGCTTTGAAATTCTGAAGGGGTTTGATAGAGTAGATGGAGAGAAGATGTTTCCACTTGTTGGTGGGGGGGGGGATCCAAAATTAGGGGACATAAATATAAGATAGTCACTCATAAATCCAATAAGGAATTCAGAAACAACTTCTTTACCCAGAGAGTGGTTAGAATGTGGAACTTGCTACCACATGAAGTAGTTGACGTAAATAGCACAGATGCATTTAAGGGGAAGGTAGATAAGTACATGGGGGAGAAAGGAATAGAAGGATATGTTGATAGTGATAGATGAAGTAGGGAGGGAGGGGGCCCATGTGGAGCACAAACACTGACACAGACCAGTTGGGCCGAATGACCTGACTCTGTGCTGTAAATTCGATGAAATGTAAAACTAAGGAGAGGACAATTCCAGAGGATATAAAAGGGAGACAAAGCATTCATAACTTCCTCATTGATTGCGGTGGTTCCCACTCATAGAATCAGAGAATCGTAACAGCACGGAAGGAGGCCATTCGGCCCATCAAGTCTGTGTCGGATCTATGCAAGAGCAATCCAGCTAATCCCACTCCCCCGACCTTTCCCCGTAGCCCTTCAAATTTTTTCCTTTCAAGTACTTATCCGGTTCCCTTTTGAAGGCCATGATTGAATCTGCCTCCACCAACCCCATAGGCAGTGCATTCCAGATCCTAACCACTCGCTGTGTAAAATAGTTTTTCCTCATGTCACCCTTGGTTCTTTTGCCAATCACCTTGAATCGATGTCCTCTGGTTCTTGACCCTTCCACCAAAGGGAACAGTTTCTCTCTATTGACTCTGTCTAGACCTTTCATGATTTTGAATACCTCTATCAAATCTCCTCGCAACCATCTCTGTTCCAAGGAGACCAACCCCAGCTTTTCCAGTCTATCCACGTAACTGGGCAGCGTTGCGTTGTGCTCGGGTGACATTCTGGACTGTCTTCTGAGTGCGCCTGATGAATCTGGCATTGACGCAATGCCAGATTCATCAGGCGCACTCAGAAGACGGTCCAGAACGCCATCAACGCTCTCAAGACCAACCGAAACATCGTCATCAAACCAGCGGACAAAGGAGGAGCCATCGTCATGCAGAACAGAACGGACTATTGCAAAGAAGCATACCGACAACTGGACAACCAGGAACACTACAGACGGTTACCCGCAGATCCGACCAAAGAACACACCCACCAGCTCAACAAACTGATCAAGACCTTCGATTCAGACCTTCAAAGCATCCTACGCACTCTCATCCCACGTACTCCCCGCGTGGGAGACTTCTACTGCCTCCCAAAGATACACAAAGCCAACACACCCGGACGTCCTATCGTATCAGGCAACGGAACCCTGTGTGAGAACCTCTCTGGATACGTCGAGGGCATCCTGAAACCCATCGTACAGGGAACCCCCAGCTTCTGTCGCGACACTACAGACTTCCTACAAAAACTCAGCACCCACGGACCAGTTGAACCAGGAACACTTCTCACCACGATGGACGTCTCGGCACTCTACACCAGTATCCCCCACGATGACGGCATCGCTGCAACAGCCTCAGTACTCAACACCAACAACAGCCAATCTCCAGACGCCATCCTACAACTCATCCGCTTCATCCTGGATCACAATGTCTTCACCTTCGATAACCAGTTCTTTACCCAAACACACGGAACAGCCATGGGGACCAAATTCGCACCCCAATACGCCAACATTTTCATGCACAAGTTCGAGCACGACTTCTTCACTGCACAGGACCTCCAACCAACGCTATACACCAGATACATCGACGACATTTTCTTCCTATGGACCCACGGCGAAGAATCACTGAAGAGACTACACGATAACATCAACAAGTTCCATCCCACCATCAAACTCACCATGGACTACTCCTCAGAATCGGTTTCTTTCTTGGACACACAAATCTCCATCAAAGACGGGCACCTCAGCACCTCACTCTACCGCAAGCCCACGGACAACCTCACGATGCTCCACTTTTCCAGCTTCCACCCCAACCACGTCAAAGAGGCCATCCCCAATGGACAGGCCCTACGAATACACAGGATCTGCTCAGACGAGGAGGAACGCGATGGACACCTACAGACGCTGAAAGACGCCCTCGTAAGAACGGGATATGACGCTCAACTTGTCGATTGACAGTTCCGATGGGCCACAGCGAAGAATCGCATAGACCTCCTCAGAAGACAAACACGGGACGCAACCAACAGAGTACCCTTTGTCGTCCAGTACTTCCCTGGAGCGGAGAAACTACACCATGTTCTCCGCAGCCTTCAACATGTCATCGATGACGACGAACACCTCGCTAAGGCCATCCCCACGCCTCCACTGCTCGCCTTTAAACAGCCACCCAACCTCAAACAGACCATCGTTCGCAGCAAGTTACCCAGTTTTCAGGAGAACAGCGTCCACGACACCACACAACCCTGCCACGGCAACCTCTGCAAGACATGCCAGATCATCGACACGGATACCACCATCACACGAGAGGACACCACCCACCAGGTACATGGTTCATACTCCTGTGTCTCGGCCAACGTTGTTTACCTCATACGTTGCAGGAAAGGATGCCCCGGAGCATGGTACATTGGCGAGACCATGCAGACGCTGCGACAACGGATGAACGGACACCGCGCAACAATCGCCAAACAGGAGGGTTCCCTCCCAGTCGGGGAACACTTTAGCAGTCAAGGACATTCAGCCACCGATCTTCGGGTAAGCGTTCTCCAAGGCGGCCTTCGAGACACACGACAACGCAAAATCGTCGAGCAGAAGTTGATAGCCAAGTTCCGCACCCATGAGGACGGCCTCAACCGGGATCTTGGGTTCATGTCACGCTACACGTAACCCCACCAGCAAAAAGGGGGAAAAAATTTATATGTTTTTTAAAATTCTCTCTCTCTCTCTGCCATTTTGAGTTTCTTTCTGCCTGCCTGTGTAATAGACACAATGTATATCTAGTGTACTGGGACGTGCTGTTCTCCGTGACTGGCCTGTTTGAATAACAACGACACCTTTTGATTGGTGTGATGCTGTCCCAACATAGTATAAGATATGCGATTTGAGAACCTTTTCATTCATTCATCTGACGAAGGAGATAATCTCCGAAAGCTTGTGATTTTAAAATAAATTTGTTGGACTATAACCTGGTGTTGTAAGATTCCTTATATTTATAAAGCCCAAGATGCCCTATGCTTTTTTAACCACTTTCTCGACCTGCCCTGTCACCTTCAATAATTTGTGTACATATACCCCCAGATCTCGCTGTTCCTGTACCCCTTTTGGAGTTGTGCCCTCTAGTTTATATTGCCTCTCCTCGTTCTTCCGACCGAAATGTATCAGTTTGCATTTTTCAATTCTGTATCCATGTTGCTATTGCCCCCTTTATTCCAAGGGCCGCAATCTTGCTGATAAGCCTACCTTGCGGCACTTTATCAAACGCCTTTTGAAAGTTCATATACACCATATCAACTGCATTACCCTCTCTGTTACCTCATCATAAAACTCTATCAGGTTTTATCACTCCTTCTCACGATCCAATAACACCCACTGGAACATGCATAGGATGAGGACACCATTTGGGTTTGCTATGATGATCCACGAACCCATCAACATTCACTGTCTGGGCTAATATATGAAGAATGGTCATGTCGGCATGCTCGCCTCGCTGGAACCACTTTCAAGCATAAAAACATATTCTAGAGAGAGGAGAAGAAAAGAAAAAAAAAAAGGGGTGGGGGGGAGAAAATTGGAAAAGAATTGGCAGGCCATGAATTCAAGGCTTGAAAAATGTACCTTCTTGGTTACAGGTGAATGAAAAGGAACAGACCATGTACCAATCAAGTGGATGATCTGTCCTGTCAAATTCTACCACACATTTCAAATACTTTGTCAAGAGAAAGAAAGACTTGCATTTATATAGCGCCTTTCACAACCTCAGGACATCCCAAAGCGCTTTATAGCCAATGCAGTACTTTTGAAGGACTGTTGTAATGTAGGAAATGCAGCAGCTAATTTGCGCACAGCAAGGTCCCACAAACAGCAATGTGATGATGACCAGATAATCTGTTTTAGTGACGTTAGTTGAGGGATAAATATTGGCCAGGACACTCGGGAAAACTCCCCTGCTCTTCTTCAAAATGTTACCATGGGATCTTTTATGTCCACCTAAAAAGGTAGCTGGGGCCTCGGTTTAAGAAACTAAGTTGACATTGTTATCTCAGTTCGATTATCTTCATGTTTCTGGAGAGTCCTCTCTCTTCAGTGTTGAGTGAACAATGGAAAACAGAAAATGAAGAAATGTTTTTATTGCTGCTTCAAATTTATTGACTTAGTCATCTTAAACTTTAGAAATGGTTCCAGCACAGGTAACGCCAACTAAACCCTGCCCTTGGAGACCAAACTGATATTGTGTCATTGTGGTGTTTGAGTGGACTGAACAAACATTTATTATAGATTGAATTGAACTGACAGTTACATAGTTAAAACAAGATTCAGATCAATAAATCACCGTGCACATATTGCCAATGACAATCATTGCACAAACTGATGCATCTGGAGTACCTTGACTGCTGTTGACCCAAAGACCTCCTCTTTTAACATTTGCTATATATCTTTCGAGCAAAAAGCACCGTGAAAATAGGTTCTAAGGCCCTCCAGCCAAAAACAACGCAGTTTATGCAATTCAGAACTAATTGCACATAACACTTACAATAAAATATTTTATCATTCCTTTCCAGTTTGATGGGTACCCATATAATGCACTTGATGAATATCAATGTGATCCAGGAGGGCACACGTTACTGGCCTGATACAACCACTGGCCTGTGTGATGGTGAAGCCTTCCAATGTTGCAGTCAGCACTGGTTACAGATATGAGTGCACTTTGTGATTGAAAATTCTACTCACAAACTGATCTGCAGGGCACAACTCTCTGGCTTTGGTGGGGAGAAGAACACAATTTCCCAATTTGCTTTTCACACCGAAAGGTTCACCTGTCTATTGCTTCCTAATTTGTGATCTTGCTGCATCTGACCCTTTATGGCATGTTTCAGCTTTTACCTATCTCATTAATTAGCACTGCCATCTGTATCTGAAGTGAATTTCATTTCTTTTAAGAACAAACTTCCTCTGGTGAAAGGACAAGTAACATCATTTGATCAGTGCAATATGGACAAGCTCAGAAAAAAAAATCAGACTGATCAAAATGTGTGTAACTTAACTGTGAGTGAAAGGTCAGCACTAAACTTCTGACACACCAGTAATTGTGGTCTTTGGCTGCTGGAACTTATGGTGTCACTGCAGTCATTTGTAAAGGCTCCTGCTGAGATCATGTTCACCCTAATTCAAACAAAAGCTTGACATAAAACACAAACATAGTGCAAAAATATTTCAAAACAGTCAACAAAGCTCAGTTGTTACTAACAAACATCTGTTTGTCAGGAGCTCAGGAGCTGTTTTTGCATTAATATCATTCCCAAAGTTCCTGCCCTTTTTCATGATTTTCTTTCTTTCTATTTGCATTTTTGTTTCTTATGATTAGTTTCTATAGATGTAAATAAACTATACATTGGGGTGATATGGTTGGCACTACCAATCAGTGCCATGCCATGGGGCAGTATTCGAGTTCTGCTCTGATCGAGTCCTGAATTGAATTCTGCCATGATCAAGTCCTGAATTGAATTCTGCTCTGATTGGGTCCTGAATTGAGTTCTGCTCTGATCGGGTCCTGATTTGAGTTATGTTCTGATCGGGTTCTGAATTGAGTGAGTTCTGTTCTGATTGAGTCCTGAATTGAGTGAGTTCTGTTCTGATCAGGTCCTGAATTGAGTTGTGCTCTGAGTGTCGAGTGGAGGATCCCAGTTGGGGGTAGAGAAAATCAGAGGGGAGAATTACGTCTTAATGATCTCTGAAGCCTCTTGAGAGTTACAAGAGGTGCTGATGATAGCCTGGGTGCAGCCAATGTGCCCACACTCCAGGCTGACTCTAATATCCCCATAAATATTAAGTTTCAAATAAAAATATTGGAAGAAAATTTCTTCCACAAAAGATTATTCATGGTCCAATGAGGTTCAGATTATATTAATTCACGCCTTCCTGACATCAGTACTGCAGTAACAGAACTCCAAGATGACTTTCACATTGTCTTATAATTCCTTCCCCACATAACTGATGCAAGTAACACTTCTTAAACAAAATACTGGCAAAGCGCAACAGAATTAATTGGCATGAAATGTTGGTATTAATATATCTTACTTTAGTAGATTGAGAATAAAGATCCTGCTTCTTGCTCCATCAAGATCATGACCGTTCCAAGTGCTGTATGACTTGGAGATTTTCTAACGTTTACATTGAATCTCTTCCAATTGAAGACACAGCCCTCTGCACAACTTCAGCATCAATTATGACAGGAGGCCATGGAGCTATAGGTTTAAACTGGGGAAAGACACATTTAGGATTGGCACCAGGAAGAATTAATTCACACAAAAGTAATCAACATTTGAGGTAAACTTTCAGGCCCAGTTGGGGAAGCAAATATCTTAGAGCCATTTAAGACCTGATTTGGATGGTGTGAAGGGGAACAAAAGATTTTTCTTTCCGTTCAGCATAGCTAAAATAAATTGAACAGTTTCCTTGTACGTGTTTCTCTTGTGACGAGTAAAGGTGTGACTTTGATCCCAATGGGTTTCGTTATTGAGGGTCTAGAAATTAAGGGTCTGATATCTACACAGAAAACTCCTCTTTAATCCCAAGATGAAAGGAAAACATGAAAAATCAGTATAGGTGGGATACATCACATCAGCTCACTAAAGGGGAATTCAATCTTGAGGGGCTGAAACTTGTGTGAAATACCATGAATAATTTTTTTTGACAGGGACGAGTGAAAAGTCAACATATCAGAATAAACAAAATCCCATTCAAAGCATTGACTTATGCTCCCCAGTGGTTCAGGTTATAAGGACGTTATCAATTGTGGAACCCAGTGTTAGGGATGGTTCTGCAATCCGGTTTTCCCAGTGAGGAGCAACACTCGGAAGGAACTCAGGTCAGGAAAATTTGCGCCTGCAGCCTGTGATTTTCTAACATATGCTCCCTGGGTGTGAGCTTCTCATTTGGAGTGCTAGATCGAAAAATCACCCCAAAATAGACCCAGAAAATCTCAGGTTGGATTTTGGCCTATGTTTGTTGAGTTAATCGTCGGCATGGCAGTATTTCAGACGTCAATGCCCCGGGCTAGGAAAGGGAAAAAGAATGATCCAGGGTTCGGCTATAATCATTATCCAGTGAACCGTTACAAAATGCACACAGGTGGACATCAGTTGAGGACAAGAGGGGGTTTAACTGTGTTGACCACTATGACCAAATAACGTGCTGACATTTTTAAAATATCCGTTCATGGGATGTGGGTGTCGCTGGTGAGACCAGCATTTATTGCCCATCCCTAATTGCCCTTGAGAAGGTGGTGGTGAGCCGCCTTCTTGAACCGCTGCAGTCTGTGTGGTGAAGGTTCTTCCACAGTGCTGTTAGGAAGGGAGTTGCAGGATTTTGACCCAGCGACGATGAAGGAACGGCGGTATATTTCCAAGTCGAGATAATGTGTGATTTGGAGGGGAATGAGCAGGTGGTGTTGTTCCCATGTGCCTGTTGCCCTTGTCCTTCTAGATTGCAGAGGTCGTGGGTTTGGGAGGTGCTGTCGAAGAAGCCTTGGCGAGTTGCTGCAGAACATCCTGTGGATGGCACACACTGCAGCCACGGTGCGCCGGTGGTGAAGGGAGTGAATGTTTAGGGTGATGGATGGGGTGCCAATCAAGCAGGCTGCTTTGTCCTGGATGGTGTCGAGCTTCTTGAGTGTTGTTGGAGCTGCACTCATCCAGGCAAGTGGAGAGTATTCCATCACACTCCTGACTTGTGCCTTGTAGATGGTGGAAAGGCTTTGGGGAGTCAGGAGGTGAGTCATTCACCGCAGAATACCCAGCCTCTGACCAGCTCTTGTAGCCACAGTATTTATATGGCTGGTCCAGTTAAGTTTCTGGTCAATGGTGACCCCCAGGATGTTGATGGTAGGGGGTTCGGCGATGGTAATGCCACTGAATGTCAAGGGGAGGTGGTTAGACTCTCTCTAGTTGGAGATGATCACTGCCTAGCTCTTGTCTGGTGTGAATGTTACTTGCCACTGATCAGTCCAAGCCTGGGTGTTGTCCAGGTCTTGCTGCATGCGGGCACGAACTGCTTCATTTGCTCAGGGGTTGCGAATGGAACTAAACACTATGCAATCATCAGCGAACATCCCCATTTCTGACCTTATAATGGAGGGAAGGTCATTGATGAAGCAGCTGAAGATGGTTGGACCTAGGACACTGCCCCGAGGAACTCCTACAGCAATGTTCTGGGGCTGAGATGATTGGCCTCCGACAACCACTACCATCTTCCTTTGTGCTAGGTATGACTCCAGCCACTGGAGAGTTTCTCGCCCCGATTCCCATTGACTTCAATTTTACTAGGGCTCCTTGGTGCCACACTCAGTCAAATGCTGCCTTGGTGTCAAGGGCAGTCACTCTCACCTCACCTCTGGAATTCAGCTCTTTTGTCCATGTTTGGACCAAGGATGTAATGAGGTCTGGAGCTGAGTGGTCCTGGCAGAACCCAAACTGAGCATCGGTGAGCAGGTTATTGGTGAGTAAGTGCCGCATGATAGCACTGTCGACGACACCTTCCATCACTTTGCTGATGATTGAGAGTGGACTGATGGGGCGGTAATTGTCCGGATTAGATTCAACATCCAGACTCACAAAGTTGGGTGAGGAAATGGCACCAGTGGAATTGTACTCCAAAATCAGTCAGCAACTTCAGTCAAAGAGAGAAAATTGGAGGGAAAAATCAGTAAAACACTCTGACTTATCAAAGTGTTTTGTAAATAAACTGAAAACGCTAATCTTGTCATTTTTATTAGACAAGGGGTGAAATTCCTCTGATCACAGATTTGTGAAATGCGACACTGAAATTAAACTTGTGATAAATTTCAAATAGTCGGCGAGCCTGGCTGAGGAATTTATCACTTCATTTCGCAGCAAAAGTAAAACTGCAGAACTATGTGTGACACAGGCGGACAATGTAATCAGTTATCATCAGGATGCTGCATGATCCTGAAACTCATTGATAAACAACAGTTATTTTAAACTTGTGTTGACTGAAAACGAGGCACTTTGATATCGCTGATGGCATTGACAAATTATACTCACTGGCTAGTCCTCCAAGCAGGCTGCGTATAGTGACACCACTATTCCCGCCCAGAATGGAGATGATTGCGTAATTCCCCTGTCAATCACGTCTGGAGACCTCACTTTCTGGGATTGATTTTATGTACATAATTTGGATTATACAACTTCCTTGCACTCACTGCATTTTGTTGGAGAAATAATCAAGTTGTATTATGTATCTATTCTCCACCGACTGCATTTTTCTGGAGAAATCATCTTGCTTTTATCTGGAGACGTTCGTAGAGACTCTTTTTAAATAGACTCTGTAGATTGTTTGCTGTTGTGGGATGTTTAAATAGACTCTGCTGTAAAACAGACAGTTTGCTGTAAGTCCTGCTGAAGTGACAGTGGTGTTAAGAGACACTCTGCTCTAAGTATCAGAGGTACTTTCGCACAGACAGCACAGGCCACGTACAAAGTCAAATTCAGGAGCTGCACCTTAACTAAACAAGCACTAAACATCTGCAGCTGACACCATTGTCATCTTCTTTCTTCACCATCATCTTCCAACTGAAGGGCCGGAAAACTGTAACAACTTATTTTTTGATCTTTCATTTTAGCTTGGCTTTGCAATTACGTTTATCCGCGGCCACACCTTGAAAATTAAGTCAGCTTTCCAGTGCAAATTTCATATCGAAGTGCTAGTCACATAGGCTGCGTGGAATGGAGAGTTTTCTTGTAAGATCAGGAGGATGGAATGAGAAAAGACCATTCGGCCCATCAAGGTTGTTCCTTCCACAAACCACGAGCAATCTTGATGAACTCCACCACCCCTCCCATCTCCTCCCCCGCCCCCCCATTTGAGGAATCTTCAGGATTCTACTGGAAATCTGTTCCCAGCTGATATACTGCAGTGATGACGTATCAAAGCATCACAACACAGAATGACATCACATGTCTCCCTCGTAACATGGACACGACAGTATTCTACTGACAGTGCTGAAAAGTAAGAGTTGTCACGCCTTATATTTTACACAGTTTGTGGTTCTTTAAGATTATTGGTAACATTGAGCCTGTGACCTTGGGTTTCGCAAAATAATTAGAAACTTCTGTCCCAAATAAGATTATACTGAGCGGTCACTCATTCCTGGCTGTCCACTAATGTGTTCTTTGCAGCTTTATGAAATTTTACAAAGGACTGTTTCATAGGCTAAGAAATTTTACAAGCTATAGGTTACAATACAGAAAAATAAAAGATATGGTGTAATTTTCATGTAGAATATTGCCCCTTGTGTATTCAAAAAAGCGCACTCTAATAGTAAAGCTATTATATATTAATATCCATTGGTGGGCCGTCATATTCCATTAAAAAATGTATTGAAACCTCTTATGTCATCCAACCTCAGTGAGAAAATCCGTCACAAAAAAGTATGCACATCTATGTTAAACATGTGTGATGAGAGGGGGTAAAAATTAAACAAGGCAACTGAATGTGCCAAAGAGGGAGATTTGGAGGAACATTTCAATATAAGTAAAAACCATGACAGACCCTCAAACACCCTTGTGCATCCCCTTCATGCTCACGACACGTTTGCCTTACGCTGCCTACTGCACATAAGTGATGCATGCCCTGTGGCTGCAGCACAGGTAGTGGCAGGTTGAGTGAGGCTCACTGTGAAAGAGATGCATGAGAGGGTGAGTATGAGATAGAGCCATGAGATTGTATGAGGATTGGGTTGAGTGGTAGTGGCGGGATGAGTACTGGCGAGGTGAGTAGGTGCAGGTAAGATGAGGATGAGCTTTGAGTGGGTATGAGGGGTGATGTGACAGAGTAGTGTTGGCAGTGCAGAAGGAGATGTGGGGTGGGGGTGGTGATGTGTCAGATGTAGTGTAGGGGAATGAGTAAGTGTACTCACTTTGGCTGACCTACTTAGGTCATTGAAGCGCCTCCTGCACTGTATGCAGGTGGGCGATTTGTTGGTGGTGCAGGTGACCTCCTCTGCCACCTCGAGCCAGGCCTTCCTGGTGGCAGAGGCAGGCCGCTTCCTCCCGCACGCCGGGGGGAAGATCTCTGTCCTCACCCCATCTAATGATACCTGGAGTGAGGCATCATTAAACTGGGAGCAGCCTTCCCCCTGGGCTGCTCCATGCTGTAATTTTTTCTATTTGTTGCAGCATCTGTCAGTGGAGGACTGCCCCTTTAAATAGAGCTCCTCCAGCTGACAGACCTTACTGCTCATGCGCAGCCCGCCCGACGCGCAGATCAGCAGTGGGGAACCTGGAAGGCCAGTTAAGTGGATCCAATTAGGTTGCGATCGCGCGGGGGGCAGACTGATTTCACCGGGCGCGTTACCCACACGCCCAATAGCCCCCCCCACCGCGAACCCACAGCCCTGCTAACATCGAGCCCATGATCTCTGTTAGCTGATCATAACAAGTGGAGGAAATGCATTCTTTTGACACTTGTTTACAGTTCCACAACAAACACCAGACTGCCTCCTTAAAATCCATGATTATGGGAATAATTCTCGGAAGATAGGTGTGATTGTGAGCAGAGTACAAAGGTGAAAGGCAACCTGTCATCATGAGGGTAATGTGGTTGATATTGTGTATATGAACTTTAAAAAGGCATTTGATAAAGTACCACATAATAGACTTGTTAGCGAAATTAAAGCTCATGGGATTAAAGGGACAGTGGCAGCATGGATACAAAATTGGCTCAGGGACAGAAAGCAGAGAGTATTGGTGAATGGTTGTTTTTCAGACTGAAGGGAAGTATATAGTGGTGTTCCCCAGGGGTCAGTATTAGGACTACTGCTCTTTTTGATATATATTAATGACCTGAACTTGGGTATAGAGGGTATAATTTCAAAGTTTGCAGATGACACAAAATTCAGAAATGTAGTGAACAATGTGAAGGATAGTATCAGGCTTCAGAGGGACATCGGCAGACTGGTGAAATGGGCAGACACATGGCAGATGAAATTTAATGCAGAGAAGTATGAAGTGATGCATTTTGGTAGGAAGAATGAGGAGAGGCAATATAACGTACAATTCTAAAGGGGGTGCAGGAACAGAGAGACCTGGGTATGCACATACACAAATCTTTGAAGGTGGCAGGAAGTTGAGAAGGCTGTTAAAAAAGCACAAGGGATCCCTTTAAGGGTTTTATTAATAGAGGCATAGAGTACAAAAGCAAGGAAGTCATGTTAAACCTTTATAAAACACTGGTTAGGCCTCATTTGGTGTACTGTGTTCAATTCTGGGCACCACACTTTAGGAAGGATGTCAAGGCCTTGGAAAGGGTGCAGAAGAGATTTATTCGAATGGTGCCACAGATGAGGGACTTTGGTTGTGTGGAGAGACTGGAGAAGCTGGGGTTATTTCTCCTTAGAACAGAGAAGGTCAAAGGGAGATTTGATAGAGGTGTTCAAAATCATGAGTGGTTTTGACAGAGTAGATAAGGAGAAACTGTTTCCAGTTGCAGAACGGTCGGTAACCAGAAAAGACTGATTTAAGGTGATTGGCAAAAGAGCCAGAGGTGACACGAGGAAACAATTTTTCATGCAGCAAGTTGTAACGATCTGGAATGCACCGCCTGAAAGGGAGGTGGACGCTGATTCAATGGTAACTTTCAAAAGGGAATTGGATAAATACTTGAAGGGAAAATGTTTACAGGGCTACGGGGAAAGAGCAGGAGAATGGGATTAAATAGATAACTCTTTCAAAGAGCCGGCACAGGCACGATGGGCTGAATGGCCTCCTCTTGTGCTGCACGTATATGATACTATGACATGATACCTCCGGAAAGCCCAGTTTAAAAAGGCCATTGATGCTCCTGTCCTCTTCAGAAAGAATTGGAGACGTCCCTAATTATTTTACAGAAGTTTAATTTCCACTGCCTGCAGTAAAACCCCTAAGAAAATATATTCCTAACGCCAATAATATTCGGCATGAAAACATGTGCCAGAAATTTCCTCGGGGTTTATCCCACTCCATCAGCGTAACTTCAGCGGGAGCCTCGTTTGAACGGGATTTCCACTGAAGTTCCAGGGGCAGAGCAGGAGAGGCCCTTATGAAATTCTCTGTGATGATTCCTATCACGATGTAGTCAATGACAATGTGAAAATATCAGCACATTCACATTACTTGAATATAATATCATAACCACCAGCCTCTCACATTCTTGACTGAAATGCAATCATTCTTTCACATTTCCATTTAGCAAAACACATTTAACATTACAAATCATGGCTCGCTAATAGGTGAGAAGCTGTCTGCAATATGTTTAACTCAATTAAACTAAAATGAGATGTCAACTCTGAACAGCAAGAAATCGATTACAATCGAGTCCTTTGGGCTCAATTTTTTAAAAAGGATTAAAGATCACTTTAAATCATTTCCTGCAAAAAACTTCCACCTGCAGGCAGTGGAAATTAAACTTCTGTAAAATAATTAGGGACGTCTCCAATTCTTTCTGAAGATTGTCCTTTGCATGCTGCCTGATTGCTGGGAGCCCCTTCGCAAACCCATGTTTACTGGCCAGACCCGTCTCTTGGTTTGACACTGGATTTCTGAAATGCTATTGTTTCTTCTAATAAAACAAGTGTGGTTGGGATCGAAAGGGATTCTTTAAAACAGAAGAGTTGGAAACCAGACCATTTTTCCAAGCCCCACGATGTCAAGTAGTAACTGTGTAAAATAATCTTAAACACCTAAATATTTAATTTCAACTGCAGGAAAATCATAAGGAGATCTTATGAGGAACATGCCAATTACAACAAATACAACAACAACTTGTATTTATATAGCACCTGTAACGTGTAATCCTTACTTCCTGTGTTATCTTTATTTTCTGTCAGCTATTTCTGTCACACTTAAACTTATCTATTCATTATATTTACCTTCAACCCAATCCTCCCAGCTCCATCTCGCTGGTGGGTGATCATGTTGTCTCTCCCACTGCTGAGGCCCCAAGCCCCAAGGCAGCCATCCCATCTCCCCACTGCCACCTCTCAATGCTCCCTCTCTGCATACCAATGCCTCCCCCCCTCGCCATAAGAAAAGGCATAACTTGTGAACTCTGCTCTTAACTACTGCACCGACTGCATGACCCCCGCCCCCGAATCCTGCACACAAGCAGACATCAGACCCAAGGATGCTTTGTGATGGATGAGATGCAGTGTTGGTCCCTTGTCATGCACCAATCATTGCTTACTAATACATCTTCAGGATAATATGACTCCATGGGCTTGAAATGCACTTAGAAGACTCCTTGCTCTTGGCCCGTCTTCTCTCAAGTAGGATCAGCACGCTGAGCTTCCACCAGTCCCAGTTACCTCACACTGCCTAGACATCCTTGGACAGCTGTAAACTGTTATTCTCTGCAGGTGACCTGCTTGGCATTTCGCACACCTCATCTGTGCCTGCAGATATTGCAATGGATCTCCTATCCTGGGACAGTTTGGTCCCCACTCCTGGTTCAGGTCAGTGAAGGTCCTGCCCTTATCCAATACCACCAAAGTCAACTGCAGCCAATTGCGTTGACTTTGGATTGGTTTAGCCTAGCCTGTATCTTAGTAACTTCAGAGGCTACTGATACATTTGCATTTAAATCATTCCCTAATAGTACATCATACAGCAAGGAGGAGAAATTGGCCTGAATTCTCGATCCTGTGTGTGTGTACGCATGGATACTGAGCAAGGAGAAGACTAGGCTCAAGTGCAATTACCTCAACAGTTGAATAATCGGCAAAGACTTGTTGTCAAGACTCACGCACACGTAATGGCAACTTGTGCTGCAGAACACAAGAAATGCACAGAGCTGTTACCCCAGCAAGGAGTTGATGCCTTCAGGAGAGGACAGGAAGGGAGAAAATTGGCACAGAAAAATTGGCAAACAAAAAGTGGTTAGTACACAATCAAGCTGGTGTTGCGGGGTGACGTATAGTCACATCAAGAAGTTCATGAGGCAGCTCAACACTTGAAGAACGCTTGTGGAAGTTATCAGACAAATGAACCCTCCACAACATACAAGTCAGCTGTAATAAAATATTTATTGAGCTGACATTCACATGGTCTTTTAATTGTCGTTTTTTAAAAAAGATTTCCAAATTACTAACATGCAGTTTTTTCGCTGACTTAATTGGAAATTCTGCTTGATGCAGATACCCAATTAAAAAAAAAAATAAGCAAAGCCAAACAATTATTATTTAAATAACATTCCCTATTATATCAATCATTTGAATGAAAGGCATTTCAAGACGCAACAGCAATGATAATGAAACTGCAAACACTCCATTTGTCTCCAAGCTATAAAGAATGTAAATTTTCAAAAATGTGTTTAACTTAAATAATACAACTGAAATCCTTGTGGATGCAGACAGTTATTTTACTGCCTGAAGGTATATGCACCACTTGGTTCATTTTTTCCCTTCTTTTTGTAGCCTGTGCTTATCTGAATTGCAGACAATTGGGCCAATTTTTATGTTGCCATCGGGATCACTTGCAATGCGTACAATTACACTGGCAGCCTGTTTATGTGTACACATGGCAAACTGTTTACCTAGTTACCTGTAAACATCTGTGATGTGACTAGAACTGCCCGCTCCCGCCCACCCCACCCATCAAGTGTGAAGCCAGAGAAATGATTACCTGGCCACTGGTTTCAAATGGGAGTTGCTGGGCCCTTCTCTTGCTTCTCAGGCCTGTGCACAGATGCAACCTTAGTTCCTCTTCCCTTTCCTTCAAAATGTTTTTATCTGTATACACAGTGACCTGTTGACCTCAATCAACATGTTACAGGCCAGCTGCTATTCACCCGCTCCTCTCAGGACAGAAGCCCAGTGAAGGAACTGGTCCAAAATCGGAAACTAGACCCTTTTCAAAAACAATAATGAATAAGATGAATGCTGATTTGCAAAAGAGGGGTTTTATATATATATATATATATAAGAGCCGGCACAGGCACGATGGGCTGAAAGGCCTCCATCTATGCTCTATGATTCTACTCACATGAACAACAGTGGCCATTAAGCATACTCAAGTACATGCATGGTTTTGTTGCCACATTTTGGCTTGCTTCCAGATAAACTAATATTGTTTGCAGTCCACTTTTTTTTGGGATAACCCATGCATACAAATCAGTTAGATTGAAGAAAATTGAGTGAAAACATGATCCAGGTTCTTAAAATGCTATCAGGAATGGACAGTTTGGCATGAATTAGTTATTTAACATGGAATGTGAACAGTGAAGCAGGAGACGAGCATAAAAGAAATAATTAGTGAAGCACTTTCATGTCCTCAGGACGTCCCAAAGCACTTTACAGCCAAGGAACTACGTTTCAAGTGCAGTCACTTCTTTTGTGGGCAAAAGCAACAGCCAATTTATGCACAGCAAGGTCGCACAAACAACAACTTGCATTTATATAGTGCCTTCAATGCAGTAAAACATCCCAAGGTGCTTCAAAGGAACGTTACCAAAATTTGCCAACATTTTCAACAGTTAAATAAGCTAGTTAAATTGTTTTCGGTGATGTTGGCTGAGGGATAAATGTTGGCCAGGACCCCAGCAGAACTGCCCTGCTTTTTTAAAAAATGGAACGAGATCTTTTAGGACCAATTTAACAGGCAAAATTAACAAGTGTCAAAAAGATTTGGGATCAACACCCTTTATTAAGAATTGGGTTACAATGCAGTTAACAAAGTGACTAAGGGTCACAAGAGAAAGCCCAGATAGGGATAATTCAATGCCGTGTGAAACAAAATAGTTTCTCAGTTGTTGGGACTGAGGAAAGTGAATGGCCAAAGATGAATAACACACAATGTAATGCTGGATGGGTATTTTTGATTTTGGGGAACGAGGGAAAAATTTACAGACATTACAGAACCATTAGATGATAAGGTTGAGGAAGCACAGATGAAAATGTTCGGGTCGCGGAGTCAGCAGCTACACGGCCGAGGTGTGGTGTCTTGACCAGCCCTCCTGAGTTTTCTGGAGATATAATGTCTGATCTTCCTCTCCCGGTACTGACTGGGAGCAACATAGGTGCAGAATATATAAAATGGGCTGTGCTCAGGGAAGCACTGCAGGGCTGAGATCTCCTGGCGTCCCTCAATACCACAGAGAGAAGCAGCCGGGGGCGTTACTAGGTGCAGGAACAGGAAGGTCGAGAGCAATTCAGATCTTAAAGGCAGCGGTCCCATTAAAGGGGCAGGTACAGTTCAAGTCCCGTGCCAAACCTTTGGGGTTTTTTTGTATGAAGTGGACCAGGATTTTTTATCGAGACACATTCAAATAACTTGCAGTAAGTTTGTAATTCAATGCATGCCTGCCAGAAGCTGTGGTTTGCATGTCAATGGTCTTCATATTGATTTGAAGATGCTGGTCCTTGGGAATGAGTTGATGATGCCATGCCATAGCTTGGTAACACCCCAAGCAGTCGTCCACGCACCCAGGCAGTCTGCCTTGGAGGAGCTGGTCAGAGGATGGCATTGTGATGACAAGCAGCAGGTGGAGGAAGAGGAAAAACAAACGTGAGCATGAAGAATGATGGTGCAGCGACAGGACGAGAGTGCTGGTTTTACCGTGAGGCTTCACTTTTTATTCCAGGAAGAATGGAGCAGGTGTAGAGTCAGCGAGAGATGGATTCCTAGAACATAAGAAATAGGAGCAGGAATAGGTCATCCGGCCCCTTGAGCCTGCTCCACCATTCAATCAGATCATGGCTGATCGTCAACCTCAACTCCACTTTCCTGCTCGATCCCCATATCCCTTGATTCCCCTAGAGTCCTGTTCTGTGGTTGGGAAGCAGTTGTTCGTATCTCAAGAGAGACCCAGGAGACTGACTTAGCAGCTGTCAAGAGGGGTTTGTGGTTGCCTCCCATTGTCTGCCTCCATTATCGTAAAAAATAGAGCTGGGCAATTTAGGAGAGGAATTAGGAAGCACTTTTTCCACATAAGAGGTAGTAGAAATTTGGAACTCTCTCTCCCAAAAGGCTGTGGATGCTGGGACAATTGGAGCTTTCAAAACTGAGATAGATAGGTTTATGTTAGGTAAGGGGATCAAGGGATATGGAGCAAAAGGAGGGAAAATGAAGTTGAGGTACAGATCAGCCATGATCTAATTAAAAGGGGGAGCAGGCTAAAGGGGCTGAATGGCCTACTCCTGTTCATAATATTCCTATGCAAAAATGGGGGTGGGGGTGGGCGGTGGGGAAACATACCCTCTACCACTAAGTGCACAATACTAACAGCAAAACCACTTTTCGTTCAAAAGGTCAAAAATTATAACTTGTCGTGACAATACCAGTATGTCCCTTAAGATTGATAGTGCCCAAACAGCAGGAATCAGGCACAGCAGGTTTTTATGAGGCGCAGTTTGCTACTGAAGGAAATCTGAGTGCAAAGTCCTGTGATAGTCATTTGTTTGAAATTTATAATTGTGTGCTGTCTCCAGGTACAGACACCAGAAAAGCCAAAGAGGAAGTTTGTGTGCAGTGTCATTCAGGAGTAGAAAGGGAACAAAGGATTAGTTCCCAATTTTGTACTGCATTGCACCCACTGACAGGCGCAATTTGTGGAGAAGGGCAAAGGAAAATCTGTCCTCTAGAGCTGAGTGCTTTTCCGTGGTCCTCTGTGTCTACACATGTGAAAGGCATTATGGATGGGTTATATGGTTGTCTGCACTGCAACCTGTTTGAGTTCGGAGAGAAGCCAAGGGCAACTGTAATGAGGTCCTTATTTTTTTTTGGTACAATTTTTCATTTGAAACCCTGACTGTATCTCCGAAGCTTTGAAATTTGCATCTTTTCCATTTCTGCCCCTGGTGGAGTATTTGGACACAGGAATTAACTATTTTAATCTTCTCATGTTTTTGATAATAGAATATTCTCTTGAATCACATCCCTCAGGGTAAGGAGCTTCCTGGGATATAGGTAAACCACATGCTCGCGGTTCCAAACTCCAAGAAGCAGCCAACAACACAAACAACTTGCATCTTTAATGTAGAAAAAGGTCCCAACTTGCTTCACAGAGACATGAGGAAAATGGATGCTGAGGCCAGGGAGAGATTAGGTGACCAAAAAATTGGTCCAAGAGGTGGGTTTTGAGGAAGGTCTTAAGGGAGAAGGGGGAGCAGGAGAGGCCACAGGGTTTAGGGAGGGAATTCTAGAGCATGAGGTCTCGTCGGCTAAAGGCATGGCTGTCAATGTTGGGACAAAGACGGGGTTTAAACAAAAGGCTGAAATCAGAGGAAAAGAAAGTTTAGGTGGTGGAGGAGGGTGTGGGTGCATGTTGTAGGGGCTGAAGAGGTTACAGAAATAGGGAGGGATTAGGCCATCAATGATTTTGAAAAAAAAAATCAGAATTTTAAATTTGAGGAGTTTGGTGATCAGGAGCCCATGTAAGTCTGTGAGAATGGGAGTGATGGGCAAACATGACTTGGTGTGGTACAGGATACCAGCATCAGAATTATGGATGAGCTAGACTTTACAGGGGATGCAGGAAGGGAGCTTGGCAAGCAATACGATTGAGTAAGCAAATCCGGAGATGAGAAAAGGATGCATGAAAGTTTTGCCAGCAGATCATCTGAGGCAGGGGCGAAAGCAGGTCATCTGTGTGATAGAGAGATAATGGACTCAAAAACTCAATTTGGGATCAAATGAGAGGTCGAAGTTGCCAACAGTCTTGTTCAGCATGAGACAGTGACCTGGGTAAAGTCAATGGCAAGAGAGCAGAGTTTGTGATGGCACCAAAAACATGCCTTTGGTCTTCCTAATATTTAGTTGAAGGAAGTTAAGACTCCCAATCTAACACAGAGGCAATGGAGAGGTCGACTGAGGTTGTGAAGAGGTAGAGCTCAGTATTGTCAGCACACAAGAGGAAGCTGATCTCCTGCCTGCGGATGATGTTGCCAAGAAGCAGCATGTGCATGAGGAAATGGAGGGGGCCAAGAGGCGATCCTTGGGAACACCAAAGATGATGGTGCGGGGGTAGGAAGAGAAGCCAACGCCAGAGATCCTCTTCCTATGGTCTGATAAGTAATCCTGGAACCAAGTGAGTGAAGTCCTATGGAGCTGATTAACTGAGGAGAGGGACTGGATGATGGAGTGATCAACTGTGCCAAAGGCTGCAAAGAGGCTGAGGAAGACTATAAGGGATAATACACATTGTCGTACAGCATGTCATCCATGACTTTGGTTAGGGCCATCTGGATGCAGTGAGATCTGTAGAATATTGATTGGATGGAGTCAAGGAGGGCCTTGGAGAGATGGATATGGATCTGGGAGGCAACAACACATTTAAGGTCCCGTGAGAGAAAAGGGAGGTTGGGGATGGGGCAGTAGTTACTCAGGACAGGGATTTGGAGAAGGGTGGCTGATGCCACGTGGAGTCAAATTTTAGTGGAGACTAATTATACATAACGACGAGGGAGGGATTCGACGAACTCACACGGTCCTCGGCAGTTGGGTAAGTGCGTCAGGAGGGGTCTGGAGGTGATTGCAGTCGGGAGAGGGGGGAAAAGTCCAGGCCAGGGGAGGTCCAAGGTTTCCCTGCAGAGCATCCTTGCTTCTTCTAGCCCACAAGGAAAGCATAATTTTAAAAAAAATCTCGCCCCTCTTCTAGGCCTGCTTCAGCCCACCACTAGCTTTCTCTGTCCCTGGTCACACAGCTAGACATTAAAATGGTGTTGCAGTCCTATTGGTGTCTTAGGGCCTCACATGCTGCCTGAAACATGCCAGTTATGGCACCAACCCAAAGGTGAGGATGCTGCTTTCGTTTTAACTCTGCCACCGCTTCCCCCACCACCCATCCCCACACCCCCCATTCTCATCAGGCACAGAGGGGTTAAAATTGGCCCTTTCGATTTTTTTCTTACTTTTCCTGAACCCATTCTTAAACAGGAATTATCCTCAGTAGGCAGTCCATCTACTCATTTGACAGATCTTGCATCACTGTTTAGGCATACACTGCCAGAGGGGGTGGTGGAGGCAGATTCAATCATTGCCTTCAAAAAGGGAACTGGATAAGTACTTGAAAGGAAAAAATTTGCAGGGCTACGGGGATAGGGCGGGTGAGTGAGACTAGCTGGATTGCTCTTGCATAGAGCCGGCACGGACTCGATGGGCCAAATGGACTCCTTCCGTGCTGGAACCTTTCTATGATTCTTCTTTTTCACAAAAATGAGCTAAAACAGGAAAATATGACCCTGACTAGTAACTTTCAAATTTTTTTGTTCTCTCCCAACCCAGGACAATGAAATATCTGAAGTGATAAAGTATGTCTGACTCAAGATTAAGGCTAATTATGATCACCTTCACTGGAATAAATAAAGAGTAGCGTAAGGAGTACAGCAAGTGTGGGTAGGTGACACCCACACACAATCTCTTTAATGGTAAACGGGTTAGTTTTGTTTTTGTGAATGTCAGGTTATCTTTCCTCATGTTCCTTTTCTGCCGAAAATGAAATAAAAATCTCTTTCAAACGAAACCCTGCTGATCATTTAAAAACATCACCAGGCTGAAATGAGCCTGGCAATAACAGATTATCATTGCTGCAGTAGAATTGGCCAGGACAAAAAACAATTTCCACTTGTGTAAAACTATCAGCTAGCAACATATCTCAGCCCAGAACATTAAATTGTCATTTATTTTCTTTTTGTTTTTCAATTCCCAAAAGAAATTCTAAAATCTACTTAGAAAATGCAAGTGTTTTTCTTTCTCTTTTACAATTAAGATATCTATGATAACCAAAATTTATATAATGAAAATCTGACTCATTACAAAACCTTTCCCAACTACTCTAACGTCACGACTTGGGACCCACTGCCAGACATGTTATGAGAAGTAATGGGCGTCATGTGAGTAGCAGCAGTGAGGGAAGAGGTGGATTTTAAAAGACCCAAAGGAGATAAACACGATGGGCCAGAATTCACTGGGAGCGGCGAACAAATGGCACCCACCATTTGTTAGACTTGCCCTTGCCCATAAACTTTCCATGAGCTTTTGCACTGTAAGTTGCTGTAGGTTAGAGATCCAGACAGCATGGCGTCTTCTTCAGGCCATCTGGTACCTGTGTGAACAGGGAAAGCAACTGTGTATCTCTTTAAACAATCAGATTGAAGAATCGTTAACAAGCAGCGCAGAGTCTGAACCAGTGCTGTTTGTGGGACCTTGCTGTGCGCAAATTAGCTGCCGCGTTTCCTACATTACAACAGTGACGACACTTCAAAACTACTTCATTGGCTGTAAAGCACTTTGGGACGTCCCGAGGTCATGAAAGGTGCAATATAAATGCAAGTCTTTCTTTCTTTCTTTCAATGTCAAATCAGGTACAGAAAGCGAAATAAAGAAGGGAAAGAAAGATTGGATTAAGAGAGATAGAAGAAGAGACAGAAAGAAAAAGTTAAAAAAAGTATTTAATTAAAAAAAAAATCTCCAACAACAATTAAAAGCTGAAGAAATGAGACTCCACATTTGTAAAAGTTAATTTTCAGTACCAGAGAGGTTGTTTGGCAGTAATTAATACTAATCACATCGTTAAAAGGGTGCTTAGATTGGAATGGACAAGCCCTAACTATTTGTGGTGAGTTTAGTTCGTATCTACTACGTAAGTCCACGCCGTTCAATATATTTGAATGGTGAGGCAGACAGCGAGATGCCATTTTTGCGAAGCTGATGGAGGGGCAGTGCATCTCGTACATCAACTTTCAGATTTTCGCATTTGCTGAACTTGCTGTCCGACTTGTGCAGAAATAACGGTGAGAGCTGTTAGCCTTACCATTACTTTCACAGTAAATTCTGAGCCGATAATTTTCAAATAAACAAACAGGAGTACCCTAGATGGCACAGCTGATAAACGCATTGTGCAGCATAGAACTGAGCCATACAGACCAGGAAAGTCCAAGGTTAGAACTACAGTTTGAGCTGAGTTAGCTATTAGCCAACGTGCCAGTATGGCCTTATTGTCCTCAATGGGAGGAAGGGGGGGGGGGGTGGGGTAGAAATCAGCCAGGGTTCCTGCTCCAGGTCCACATCCCTACAATAAAGTGCATGCGTATGCATTGGCCTCACTGTCTAACCTTACACATTCAGAAGGGTTGTTGAACAAAGTACTGGTACGTGAATGACATTTGAGTGAATGCCTCCACAGAGGAGAAAATCGGGTGGAGCAAAGTGAGAAGCCACATCATAAACAAACTAGACTTGTTTAGCTGCAGGTGTGGTAAAAGCTGAAAGAAAATACATTTAGCTTTTGCGGTGACATGAATTCATATGGGAAGCATCGCATCAGACAAGGTTGTTCACCTTTTATTACCTCTGTCAATGCAGCCAGTGTTTGCTTACATTTGTGCAGTGATGGAGAGACACTGATGCAACTGTCAGAAAACGACAGAGAGTCAGCAACGTTATATTCCAGATTTTAATTAGGAAACAGAATTGCTGAATTGATGCTATGCTTCCTGAACAGAACGTGCTGTAAAATAAAACTAGACTGCCCGATTTAAGCTTTTGTGTAACCTCCTGAACTGACCAAGAGTTAAGCACAAAAGTTCATAGAACAAAGAATTGGCTTCGTCAACGGTGTCAGCCTGATTCGCTGTTGTCGGTCAGAATTTTCAACACAAGGACTAATTCCAATAAGCACTTCACTGGCAATACTTCAACAGCCGAAATGCTGAACATCAACTTGTCAGCTGAACCTATTACAGGCAAATTTGGGTCTTCAATTAACTCGGCTTTTTCCAGCTTTTGGACTTTCCCACTTGGAATCAGTGCCTATTGTTGATTTCGAGTCCAAATCCATTCACAATTCCTCCCGATTGTGAATCTGCCCGTACCAGCCTAACAGGACTTGGGCTGACAAGTGGCAGGTGACATTCATGCCACATAAATGCCAAGTAATGACTATCTTGAACAAGAGAAAGCCCAGCCATTTTCCCCAATTATTTGGGGGTCACCACCATTGCCAAACCCACTACCAACAACACCTGGGGCCACCACTAAACAGAAGCTTAACTGAACCAGTCATATTCACACCTAAAACAGATCAGAGGCTCGGTACTCAACAAAGAGTGGCTCACCTCCAATTTCCTCCAAGCTTCTCCACCATCAATAAGGCTCAAGTAAGGAGCATGATAGAATACTCAACACTCAAGAAGCTCAAAACCATCCAGACAGAGCAATTTGCTTGATTGGCAGTCCAAGCAGTCAATATCCACCCCTTCCATAAATAGCGCACTGTAACTGCAGTATGTATTATTTACAGGATGCATTGCACCAACTCACTAATGTTACTTCCATAGCATCTCCCTTCCCTGCAAGGTCTACCACCAAGAAGAACAAAAGCAACAGTATCATGGAAACACCGTCACCTCCAAGTTCTGCCTCAAGACACATACCATCCTGACTTAAGCATATACCATGATTCCTTCATCATCATTGGATCAACATCCTGAAATTCCCGACCTAACACCATTGTGTTCCACCAGTTCAAGAAGACCCACCACCACCTTATCAGGGCAAATAAATATTGGCAATAAATGCAGTCTTGCCAGTGTGGCTCACATCCCAGGAATGCATTTTTTATAAACTCAGTCAGTGCTGAGTTAGTTGATCTCAGTCAGGGCAGGAATTGAGGTTCCTGGAAGCCATTAGCGCCCAGTGCTCCATGTAGAAAGAACAAACCAGAGTCCCTGTTTCTGAATTCTGTCCAGTGACTCCTGCTGGAAAGTGCGTGTGTGGGAACATTGGGTGATATTGGTAATGTGGATGGGCCTACTGTAATAACATGTAAATGACAGGAATACAAAGCACAATGCATTTCCATCAATTGCACCATAGGACACTAGAAACACCACTGCATTCCTGGTGTTCATGTGTCTACACATATATCTGACGACCTGATCTCCCATAGAATTTCTCACAGTGAATCGAATGACACTCAGGCCCTAGTCTTCCACTCCCTGTTTCATCCTAGTTCAACCAATGAGCCCTACTCCCTTGCAACCCACGCCTGGCACCCACTTCATCATGATAAGGCAGATGACAAATGCTTCCACCCCATCCCAACCCTCCCGCATGCTGAGAGAGAAAAGATCATACCAGAGATTCAGAGCCCTGAGCTTGTCTCCAATTCTCAATGACAGGTGAGAGGAACAGGAAAGCGTGTAATTAATGTAGCAATAAAGAGAATGTGTGTGAGAGAGACAGAGTGTCAGACAAACACAGAAGAAGAATGAGAAAGGTATACAGAGAGAAAGACAAAGTGAAGAAAAAAAACATACAGAAGAGAGGAGACAGAGACAAGGGGAGACTTACATTAACGCAGAGGGTGTGAGATACAGAGAGGAGAGAAAATGTGTGAGTGGCATACAGAAAGAGACAGCAGATAAAATAGTAGAATATAAGCAGAAAGATAGCAAGGGAATGGAAAGCATAACAGGGAGGGAGAGAATTTTTATTGTATTTTTGTCTTTGAGCAAGACTATAAGAGATTAATTAGTGTATAAATAAAACAAAAGGATACACATTGTGGGATATGTTGGATGTGGTACTTGGCAATGGACCAGTTGAATAGAGCATGCAAAAAGAAAGAAGAGCTTGAACAATAAATATCATGGGCATAAACAAAACAAAAATAAGACACTTAATCAAAGTGTCAGAAAATACTTTTAGAAGTCACCCATAGGCCCTGTGGATGAAGGCAATATTGGTTGCGACAAATGCGACATTACAGGAAATAATTCTGGTTTCTAACCTTCTTCTGTAAACTGTGTGTTCTGAAAGTTCAAGAAAAATGGCTATAATTTTTTTTTCAACAGAAAGTAATCAGCAAAATAAAACAATATATTTGGGAATTGTTCAAGCATCAGCAATTGACTTCAGTAAATTCGAACACGATGAGGAGGTAGAAGGGTGCAGCACAGGGTGTAAATAGTGGCGTGAAACTCAGTCATGGTTATTCTTATTTTCTTTTCCTGTTCCACACACTGTCAACAGGAATGCAAATGAGTTTAAACAGTGAACATATTCTGTTTTGCCTTTAAAACTGAAAGGCCCATCTCTTGAGCTCTCCTATGTTGCCCTCGCAACAATTATCGTCAACCTCAGGGAAACCGCTGGCAAGAACTGAACATGCAATCAAGTTCGCAAAGCTACGCTCATTACTAATCGGTCCTGCCAACTGTGACACGACACGTGGACTTATCCAAGAAAAGTAATTGATCTGCTGATGGCGGCACTAAATTCACAATACTGCCTGGCTTCCCATCTTTCCATCCTCTCCAAAGCGCAAGAACTTGCTAACAGCGAAGGGATTGAACCAGTCAACAAGATACTGGATCAGCTGTACTATCTGCCCACAAGATTTTCTGCTATTTGGAAGGAGTGATACTGACAGTAGAAATGATGCCAATTGAAAGGTGATCTTATCTTCATTACCACCCACCCCCCCAGCCCCGCCTGCCCTGCCCGCCCCCAAGTAATTAATTGTTCTGGCTCAGAGCAGCCGAATGGAGTCCTATTCTGAATGGGCAAAACTTTTCATTGTGTCGTATGTATAAAGTCACTGAGACAATCCTATCTTTGAGCTGTTGTGTTATTCATCAAATCGCTGTCACAGCAGCCAAGAAATGTCCATGCTTCCAAATAACAGGAGATACTGTGAAGGATAAACTTCATTAAGCTGCTTATTTTCATCCAATTTCTGGTGGAACTGATTGTCCCCAGATAGAAATTTGTACTCGGTCTCCTGATGACCTGTTGCATGAATCCAAACGACTGGTCAAAGTCCAGGTTTTAACCTCATGCCAGTGTTAGAGGTTTGGAGGTGCAGAGATGCTGGGCGATGATGCTTACTTGAGATGTATGGTCAATCCTCCAGAGTCTATGAGATGTATCTTGTGGTCGGCACCGTCAGGAAACATACGAGGAGTGCGACAGCAAAGATTTTCTTATCAGGAATCGCCGCTTTAAGAGCCCACGCCACACTCTTGAGAAATAAAACCAGCAATGATCTGACTGTAAACACAGCTCCCATGGTGTTGCCTAAACCTTAGTCACGCTTGAAGCCATTCCTTCCAGTTGTGGGTGAGAGATGAATGTGATAAAGGCAACGGGAATAAAGATTCTCACCAAAAACTAGCAATTTTATTTTAAATTCACAAGCTTTCGGAGGCTTCCTCCTTCGTCAGGTGAACGATGTGAAAATCTGACGAAGGAGGAAGCCTCCGAAAGCTTGTGAATTTAAAATAAAATTGCTGGACTATAACTTGGTGTTGTAAAATTGTTTACAATTGTCAACCCCAGTCCATCACCGGCATCTCCACATCATGACCAAAAACTAGATCAGTTGCTGCTGGAAGGCACAGAAGCTTGTCGGCAACAACGGTTTCTAATTTGTAATTGACAATCTTCTGTTGCATAAAATTTCAGTCAGTACTTCAGCTCAGCTAGGTGCTGATACACAAATCTGGGATAATTCCTCAGCTGGGCTTTGAGTCTCCTTTAGCAATGTGCTTTTTAAATTCATTAAGTCAATGATTTACATCTCTAAAACCATCTTCCTTTTAAATTCCCACTAATGAGTTTTCTATATCTGGCCTGGAAGGTGGGTTGATGCCTGTTTCCCATTTCTGCACCAATGCTGCCCTTGCGCCAACTACCAGAGGTATATGGCAGCTCCCTGCAATCTACCCTCCGATTCTCCCTTTCTTGCGGCTGAAAACGGGAACTCACCATGTTGGGAATCATGTTGGAAAATGTGCACCTGTTACTTTCCCTCAATATTTCTTTTGGTTTCAGTTATTTTTTTACAAATAAAGGTTATGAATACACAAGTCATTAAATGTCACAACTTCACACATTTTTTAACGGCTTAACTGAAGTTCAAACAGTAGGAGCAATGTTGCAAGTTTTTCTCATTAGGTATTGGAGAAGTGAGAGTAGCAGAGTGAAGAAAGAAAATAACTTGCATTTAAATAGCACCTTTAATGATCTCAGGATTACCCAAAATGCTTCACAGTCAATGAAGTACTTGTTGAAGTTTTTTTGAACTCACTGTTGTAATGTAAGAAAATATGACAACCGATTTACACACAGCAAGTTCCCACAAACAGCAATGAGATAGTGACCAGATAATCTGTTCTTCAGTGATGTTGGTTGAAGGATGGTTGGCCAGGACATCGGGAGAACTCCCCTGCTTTTCTTCGAATAGTGTCATGGGATCTTTTATGTCCAACTGAGAGGGCAGACTTGCTTTAACGTCTCATCTAAAAGACAAGTCATCCAAATCCCTGATTACTACACTGCCGTGTCAGTCTAGATTATTTCCTTCATTCTCTGGAGTGAAGCTTGAAACCATGACTTTCTGACTTAGAGGCACGAGTGCTATCACTGAGCCAAGGCTGACACCAGTGGGAAGATATATATGAGTCGTAAACAGTTAGGTTGGCAGTTCACAAAAGCAGTTGTCAGAACCTAGCCTTAAGATTTTTTTTGTCACATGGGCAACCTCAAATGAATATACCTCAAAATATCAATCCTTTGTTTTTAACACACATTTAAGTTCAGGTTCTGTCAGTTTGCTTTGTGTTCATACAGTACTTCATACATTGATATCTTAAACATGTTCATTGACATTGTTGGCAAAACTGTGCTTGGGTGAGCATGAAGGGGTTGGAGCCAAGGACTCTCAAAAATTATGAGAGACAGAGTACAGTGATAATAAAACAAGACAAACATCAACAATTTTGAACTATTATTAATCACACACTCCTTAATGCAAAGCAACTTCAACCACGAAAACAGATCCTGCAACTTTCAAAAATTATATACAATTACATTGAATCTACAGCAACAAAACAGGTCATTCAGCCCAAGTGGTCTATGCTGGTGTTTATACTCCACACGAGTCTCCTCCCACTCTATTTACCTCTTCCCACCCACCCCCGTATCCCTCTATTCCCTTCTCCCTCATGTATGCATCAAGCCTCCCCTTAAATGAATCAATCTTATCTGTTTCAACACTCCATGTGGCAGCGCATTCCACATTCTCACCACTCTTAGTGTAAAGAAATTGCTCCTACATTCTATATTTGATCTGTTAGTGACGATCATATATTTATGCTCCCTTCTTCTGGATTCACCCACAGGTGGAAACAGTTTCTCCACATCCACCCTATCAAACCTGTTCATAATTTTCAAGTCCTCTATCAGATCTCCTCTTAAGCTTCTCTTTTCCAGAGGGAAGAGCCCCAGCCTGCTCAATCTTGCATCCTCTCAATAAACCACAGTACTTTGTTTCGTCTTTTCATATGCTCCAAGACTTTTCTGTCTTGCGAGCAGAAACCTTCCACATCAAAGGAGGATCCCAACCCCACATCCCACTGAATACAGTTCAACACAGTACGGTGGTTAGCAGAACAGCTCCACATGGATTACTGCATTGTCCACCATAAGTTACTGAAAATCTGGCCAGATTTTATTTGTGTTGCTGTTCTGTTTTGATGTGACTGATTTGTGTTGTCACTCAAGTTCACAGCTAATATATTTGTGACCTGCCTCCCAAGAAAAAAAATCTAACGGTCACAAATTTTCTTTTGATATTAATTTAGTGTAATAATTCATTCATAAGTGAATGGGAAAGAAGGTGGCAGATTGAGTATAACGTGGGGAAATGTGAGGTTATTCACTTTGGTAGGAAGAATAGAAAAACAGAATATTTTTTAAATGGTAAGAAACTATTAAATGTTGGTGTTCAGACAGACTTGGGTGTCCTCGTACAAGAAACACAAAAGGTTAGCATGCAGGTGCAGCAAGCAATTAGGAAAGCAAATGGCATGTTGGCCCTTAGTGCAAGGGGGTTGGAGTACAAGAGTAAGGAAGCCTTACTACAATTGTACAGGGCTTTAGTGAGACATCACCTGCAGCACTGCTTACAGTTTTGGTCTCCTTATCTAAGGAAGGGTATACTTGCCTTAGAGGCGGTGCAACAAAGGTTCACTAGCTTAGTTCCTGGGATGAGAGGGTTGTCTTATGAGGCGGGGTTGAGTAGAATGGGCCTATACCCTCTAGAGTTTAGAAGAATAAGAGGTGATCTCATTGAAATATATAAGATTGACAGGGTAGAGGCTGAGAGGTTGTTTCCCCGAGCTGAAGAGTCTAGAACTAGAGGGCACAGTCGCAGGATAAGGGGTCGGCCAATTAAGACTGAGATGAGGAGGAATCTCTTTACTCAGAAGGGTTGTAAATCTTTGGAATTCTCTACCCCAGGAGGCTGTGGATGCTCAGTCGTTGAGTATATTCAAGGCTGAGATAGATAGATTTTTGGACTCTAGGGGAATCAAGGGATATGGGGATCGGGCAGGAAAGTGGAGTTGAGGTCAAAGATCAGCGATGATTTTATTGAATGGTGGAGCAGGCTCAAGGGGCCATATGGCCTACTCCTGCTGCTATTTCATATGTTTTTATGTTCACAAGGAGAATAGTAAATGAGCACCACACACTTTGATATTTGTCATTAATATTTAAAATGTCCAGTAACAAGTCATGTTATTGGCTATTTATCCCTCTGTCTCAGAATCCTAATACCTCTTATTCCCATTTATTTCCATTCCAGTTCCCAATCCATTGAACAATCTTGGCAATAGCTAAGATTAAGTCTCTCCCAAAAAATGTAATCCTGTGAATTCTTGCAAGATTTGTCCAAAGTGGCTCTCAATCTAAGAAAGCATCAGCCACAGTTTCTCGGGCAAAGACCGAAGAAATTTAAAAAAAATATAGATCTCCAGTATCCCCCTTCCCCTGTTTGCTCTTCTCACACTTTGTACCATCCAATCCATCAAGTTGTGTTCATTTGGAGCAAGACTCATTCATTTTGGTTTAAAAATATGATTGATTTTAATGTAGCTCACTGTTAAAAAGAAACAAGGTCCCGCATATTTAAATGGGTTTGCAAGTCTCACTGTTTGCAGGTGCAGAAAATAATCTATAAGGCTAATGGAATGCTGGCCTTTATATCTAGAAGACTAGAGTACAAGGGGGCAGAAGTTATGCTGCAGTTATACAAAACCCTGGTTAAACCGCACCTGGAGGACTGTGAGCAGTTCTGGGCACCGCACCTTCGGAAGGACATATTGGCTTTGGAGAGAGTGCAACGTAGGTTTACTAGAATGATACCTGGACTTCAAGGGTTAAGTTACGAGGAGAGATTACACAAATTGGGGTTGTATTCTCTGGAGTTTCGAAGGTTAAGGGGTGATCTGATCGAAGTTTATAAGATATTAAGGGGAACGGATAGGGTGGATAGAGAGAAACTATTTCCGCTGGTTGGGGATTCTAGGAGTAGGGGGCACAGTCTAAAAATTAGAGCCAGACCTTTCAGGAGCGAGATTAGAAAACATTTCTACACACAAAGGGTTGTAGAAGTTTGGAACTCTCTTCCGCAAACGGCAATTGATACTAGTTCAATTGCTAAATTTAAATCTGAGATAGATAGCTTTTTGGCAATCGAAGGTATTAAGGTATATGGGCCAAAGGCAGGTATATGGAGTGAGATCACAGATCAGCCATGATCTTATCAAATGGCTGAGCAAGCACGAGGGGCTGAATGGCCTACACCTGTTCCTATGTTCCTATGTTTGATTTAAAACAGTAGCCACTGATAACACTTGTTCTTTAACATAAAAGGGAAGTTATTTGACCACAACGGCAGCCCCACTAATTCCTAACCCCTTGAAAACTACAAATGAGGTAAGCTACAATCATGTCCAATAGTATCAAAAGCAGACAGGCATTCAGCTACAAATACAGCAATGTCTACTACCATATAGGAAAAGGATTTTGCAATGTCAATGATAGTCGAAAAAGGTTGATGCAGCACTGAGCACTTTTGCAATAGTGTGTGACATACGCTATGTATACCTACATTACCATGTTTACTGTCCTGTGAGACCATGTTAACCTTGTATACTGTGCTGCATTACGCCATTCAATACATATCTGGTCTGCATGGCACTTATTTAACAAGTGTACCGTGCTATGTGACTATATTTAACAAGTGTACTATGCTGGTGATTTATTTAACAGGTACAGTGTGTTGTGCGCCTGTGTTTAACAAGTACAACGTTCTGTGACTATTTAAGACATGTACTATGCTGTGCATCTGTTTTAATTAACAGAAGTTACTATACTGTGTGATTGAATTTAACAAGTATACTCTGCTGTGTGACTGTTTTATTTTAACAAATATACTGTGCCGTTTGACTTTTATTTAATATGTGTGCTTATTATCTGACTGTTTAACAAGTATATTGTACTGTGTGACTGTACATAACCAATGTACGTGCTGTGTGACTATTTAACAAGTATACGTGCTGTGTTATTATTTATCAAGTGTACATGCTGTGTTACTATTTCACAAGTGTACATGCTGTGTTACTATTTATCAAGTGTACGTGCTGTGTGACTATTTCACAAGTGTACGTGCTGTGTGACTATTTCACAAGTGTACGTGCTGTGTGACTAGTAAATAAACTGTGATACATAACAATTATTTGACTGGTGACTCATTAATTTAATTGTTATCAGCAAAGATTCCTCAGTGGCAATGCAACATGCATCCCATCATGTAAGCAAGCATCAACTATTCTAAACCATTTCTTCATGTTAATTTCAAAAATTCCAGAATAAAAATGGATCTTGTCATTAGAGAAGTTGAATTTCAGTGCAATTCTGCTTGATGTTGTTTTTAGGGAGGAATGCTGTTCAAGTGTGAACTGTTACAGGTAACAGCAATTTTTAGTACAACTAAATGTAAATCTGGCCAATTTTAAATGTTACTGTAAAATCTGCTTGAGCTTTATGTTCCCTTGTGATTGAACTGGTCATGATGAACAAGTCACTAAGGCCCATCACTTTCCTCAGTACTTTTGTTAATTGCTTGTGTTAAAAGGAATGAGGAGTTGCATCAGTAATCATGGTTCTCCAACTTATTTCTGGCCACTACAAAACCATATTTAATATATAATTTATGCCTGATTCAATGTGGAAATGCTACTCAGTACTGAAGCAGTATTCTTATCTATATTAACGAGTATTTGTAATTTAATAAGTGGGGGAGACCAAAACTAGGGGCCATAAATATAAGATGGTCACTAATAAATCAAATAGGGAATTCAGGAAGAAACTTCTTGACAAAGAGAGTGGTTGGACTGCAACTTGTTGCCATATGGAGTGGTTGACGTAGATTGGGAAATTAGTTTAAACGCTATGACGGTAGATAAGCAATGGTGAACATTTAAAGAAATAATTCATAATTCTCAACGAATATACAGGTCCTTGAGGAATAAAAACTCTGCGGGAAAAGTAATCCAACCATGGATAACTTGAGAAATTAAGAGTAGTATTAGATTAGAAGAAGAGGTTTACAAAGTTGCCAAAAAGAGTAGTAAGCCTGAGGATTGAAAGGATTTTAGAAATCAGCAAAGGATGACCAAGAAATTGATAAAGAGGAGGAAAATTGAATATGAGAGTCAACTAGCAAGAAATATAAAAACAGATTGTAAGAGCTTCTACAAGTATGTACAATGGAAGAGATTAGTGAAAGTAAACATGATTCCCTTAGAGGCAGAGACAGGAGGAATTATAATGGGGAATAAGGAAATGGCAGAGACATTAAATGTATATTTTGTATCTGTCTTCACAGTAGAAGACACAAAAAAATACTGGAAATAGTGGGGAACCAAGAGTCCAATGAGAGTGAGGAACTTAAAGTAATTAAGATTAGTAAAGAAAAAGTACTGGAGAAATTAATGGGAGTAAAAGCCAACAAATCCACTGGACCTGATGGCCTACATCCTAGGGTTCTAAAAAAGGTGGCTGCAGAGATAGTGGATACATTGATTTTGATCTTCCAGGATTCCCCAGGTTCTAGAATGGTCCCTGTGGTTGGAAGGTAGCAAATGTAACCCCACCATTCAAGAAAGGAGGGAGAAAGAAAACAGGGAATTATAGGCCAGTTAGCTTGACATCAGTGGTCAGGAAAATGCTAGTATCTATTATTAAGGACATAGCAACAGGGCACTTGGAAAATCATAATATGATTAGGCAGAGTCAACACGGTTTTATGAAAGGGAGATAATGTTTGACAAATCTATTAGAGTTTTTTGAGGGTGTCACGAGCAGGGTCAATAAGGGGGAACCAGTGGGTATAGTATATTTGGATTTTCAAAAGGCATTCGATAAGGTGCCACACAAGATTAGTGCTCATGAGATTGGGGGTAATACATTAGTTGGATTGAGGATTAGTTAAGGGACAGAAAACAGAAAGTGGGAATAAATGGGTCATTTTTGAGTTGGTAGGTTGTAACCAGTGGGGTGCTGCAAGGATCAGTGCTTGGGCCTCAGCTGTTTACAATATATATCAATGACTTAGATGAGGGGACCAAGTGTGATGTATCCAAGTTTGATGACGATACAAAGCTAGGTGGGAAAGTATGGTGGGAGGAGGATGCAAAGAGGCTGCAAGGGGATATAGACAGGTTAAGTGAGTGGCTGAGAAGGTTGCAGATGGACTATATTATGAGGAAACGTGAAATTATCCACATTGGTAGGAAGAATAGAAAAGCAATTTTTTTTCTAAAAGTTGAGAGACTAAAAAATGTTGATAGTCAGAGGGATTTGGGTGTCCTTGTACACGAATCACAGAAAGTTAACATGCAGGTACAGCAAGCAATTAGGAAGGCAAATGGTATGTTAGCCTGTACTGCAAGGGGGTTGGAGTATAAGAGTAAGGAGGTCTTGCTGCAATTATATAGGGCTCTGGTGAGACCACACCTGGAGTAGTGTGCACAGTTTTGGTCTCCTTATGTAAGGAAGGATATATTTGACGTAGAGGGGGTGCAACGAAGGTTCACTAGATTGATTTCTGGGATGAGAGGGTTGTCCTATGAGGTGAAATTGAGTAGAATGGGCCTATATTCTCTGGAGTTTAGAAGAATGAGAGTTGATCTCATTGAAACATATAAAATTCTGAGAGGGCTTGACAGGGTAGATGCTGAGAGGCTGTTTCCCCTAGCAGGAGAGTCTAAAACTAGGGATCATAGTCTCAAGATAAGGGGTCAGCCATTTTGGACCGAGATGAAGAGGAATTTCTTCACTCAGTTTTGTGAATCTTTGGAATTCTCTACCCCAGAGGGCTGTGGATGCTCAGTCGTTGAGCATATTCAAGGCTGCGATCAATAGATTTTTGGACCCGATGGGAATCAAGGGATATGGGGATCAGGCGGAAAATTGGAGTTGAGGTTGAAGATCAGCCATGATCTTATTGAATGGTGGATCAGGCTCGAGGGGGCCTATGGCCTACTCCTGCTCCTATTTCTTATGTTCTTTTATTGAGGCGAATCGCATAGATGCCTTTAAGGGGAAACTAGATAAGCACACAAAGGATAAAGGAATTGAAAGTTATGCTGATAGGGTGAGATAAAGAAAGGTGGGAGGAGGCGAGTGTGGATCTTAAACACTGACATAAACCTGTTGGGCTGAATGGCCTGTTTCTGTGCTGTAAATTCTATGTAATTCTACATAATTTCTCTATAGAACATACTGTGCGTAGAATTTCCTGGCAATCAACCACTGACTATTCATCAATAAGCCCAAAATGGTCATGAATCTTCCTGTGTGAGGAACATTCTTCATCAAAGAAATGGACAGTCACACGTCTGCCACAATAAACGCCAAAAACGACCCCACAACAGAATAAAACCCACGTAGAACTGAAAGACTGAAAGTGCAACAGATACCAGAGTATTGACTGCAAAACCTTAATCTGATCTTCGAGTTCAGATGATTGATTCTTTCTTGTGGTTAAGATATCATTGGAAATCTTCGACTGATTTACTGTCTTGTAATAATCCCAGCTACCCACATTGTATTCTCCTGTATTAGAGCATTGTTACAAGTGTCGGGGCTGCCTCAGATATTATCCAGGCTGCAGCGATGCTGGTCACTCCTGTAAGCTGTCCAAACATCTTACATTCAGCAGTGTACCCGTACTGCTCAATACCTTATCGTACAATAGTGTAACCCAGGGGTGTAACAATAGGATCCTCTTGTGATCTGAACTCGATATTGTGACTTTTGTACATGCGTTTCTCCAATCCTTTTGACGGTGGACTAAACACTTAAGTGAGATGAAGCCAGATACGAAATGTCAAGTTGCTTTATCTTATAGACAGCAAGTGAATATACAGAGCAACAGATGCAATCAAATCTCACCTTCATTCAACTAACTACAGAACTCTTCTCAAAAACAGGAAACATATCACTCTATCCCCATTAGCTGGCTCGATTTATTTTTTTCTGATTCTACCTTGCTCTGAGCTTGAGATAGGCAAGTTTCCTCTCACTAGGCCAGGTTCCTCCTGGTATCTAGCTGGCCAACTGACCGCCCATGGCTGCCCTTGTCCTTTTCTGTCTGTGTCCCCAGCCAGTGGGAGGGCTGTCATTCTGACTTCTTCCCCAATCAGCGATTTGCCGGTCGACCTCTCAATAAAACCAGATACCGCTTCTCACTCTTGGGGTATAGAATTACAGAAAACATCTCCTGCCATTCGCAAAATGAACAGGTGCCTGGCTTAATGGACCTGGAATGAAACAATCTACTCTGATTGTCCCAGTGTGAAATAAATTATGAGCTGTGGCATTCTGCAAACTGGCTCATCCAGCTTTAATACACACGTTCAATGCCTGCAGCCTGTGGCTTTTTTTAAAACCTTTGCGAAGGTCACTTTGTTTTAAATAACAACACTCAAACATAAGTCAATCTGAAATCCTTTCCATGTAGGGAAAAAACAACAAAAATCCCAAAGCGTGACTTGCATAAATCTCAGTGAAACTATCCCTTCTAGTTGTCTGGCTCTATTATACACTCCTTTTGTGTCATAATGTTCTAAGATGCCCATTTTACTTTCGCATGACACAGAGCTCGCAGAAAGAAATACTCCGTAGTGCCAAAGGGAGGTTGGTGAGGAAAGAAGGTAAACAGCATAAAAACTGGAACTCTAAAGCTTCAAAAAGATAAACTGAACTGAAGTGGGTATAAGAAACATTCTCAGGAGGACTGGTCTGTTGTGTGATCCTCTCTAGGGATACTGTCACAGTTTATATCCTCCAAACGCCCTGAGTGAGGCACATTGCAATTAAAGAACTTCGATGTCACTACATTAGCAATGAAAAGGACTGAGAAAGCTCAATAAATATTTTAAAACATATGTGTGTATTAATTAATTTGCCCCCGGTGGATAGTGTGACTGCACCAGAGGCCTAATTACGAAGTGCACAGCCAGCCTCTCAGATGTGGGGAGTTAAGGGTGAGAAGTTCAAAATCGTGGAAACAAAACCAAACATAAATGAAATAGCATCACACTGTCCCATGATTTGAAAGCAGCAGTATATTCTTCACAATTAGGGTTGCCAACTCTGAGTGGACATATTCCTGGAGGTTTCATCACATGACCAACTGCTTCCAACCACCCCACCCATCCGCCATTAGTCGCCCGACACATCCACTCTTACGGTGCCCTGCCTTCCCGTGCCAATTGGAAAATGAACAGACTCTGTTGCCCGATTGACCAACAATCAAAAATCAGCCAAATTTTTCCCTTCTCCATTTTCTTTTTTACTAATTAATTAAATTCTTTAAAGAAAATTTTTAAAAACAGACAATTCTTTTTAATAGCCCAATGATTTTTTTCCTGGGTTGCTCGCAGCTGTGTCCTGGCGATTAATCTTTAATCCCTGGAGGCTCCAGGACAATCCTGGAGGGTTGGCAACTCTACTCACAATGGTAGCCTGTTAAAAATCTGCTTCATCCCCGCAGCCACTGCAACATTGCCTCAGTTCTTGCTTCAGTAACATTTGAAAATGTTTCATGTGGGGGGAGAAAAGTGCTATTCTCACCACAAACATTTGCTATTAAAAGAGGCCTCTTCTCTTTCCGCGTTGCTTCCTTTGTTTGTTGCTAGGCAACAACAGAACAACATGACCCCTGTAGCACCTTTACAAAATATGTACCATCCTCTCTCCTTTTCAACAAAAGCACTTGTCTGAAATGGCAAAAATCCATGTTTATTTATCTTGCCGATTGGAAGTTGTCAGTACAAAGGGAACAAGTAAATATCCAGAAGGGAGGTTTCCCTTTGAGCTGGAACTGCAGAAGCAAGAGTGGCTCGCAAACCATACAGTAGAAGCATCGACAAAGCATTGGAACTTTGTGAAGGCCTCATTTTTCTTTCTCAAAGTTTGTGGACAGAATGAGAGAAATGCATGAATGAACTGAACTACAAGAACTACAACCAATAACTAGAGAATATCACAGGAGTCCCAAACATCACCTGCCTCTGTCCCAGCCCATCTTCCACTGAAAACCTCTTTGATGCCTTTGTCACCTCCTGACACCACTATTCCAATGCTCTCTTGGCTGGCCTCCCATCCTCTACACTCTGCTGCTCGTATCTTATCCCGCACCAACTCCCGCTCACCTATCGCTCCTGTCCTTGCTGCCATATATTGGCAACCGGTCCCCCAACCCCATAAATTTAAATTTGACATCCTCATATTTAAATCCCTTCATGGCCTTGCATCTCCCCATGTTACCTCCTCCAGCCTTTACCTCCCCTCCCCACAAAACTCTGTTCCTTTGACTCTTGCCTTTTGTACATCCTCTCCGCCCACGAGCCCAACTTTGGCAACCTTGCCTTTAGTCATCTAGATCCCACGCTCGTAAATTCCCTCCCCAAACCCCTCTGCCTTTCCTCTTCCCTCTCCTGTATTTAAAGCCCTCCTCAAAACCCACCACTTTGACAAAGCGTTTGGTCACCAGTCCTAATATCTCCTTCTCGGCATCCATTTTTGTCTGATTATGGCTCTGTGAAGCGCCTTGCGGCATCTTTCGATGTTAAAGATGTTATATAAATGCAGTTGTTGGATAAAATGATGAGATAAAGTGGAAAAACAACTTTTCAGCAGTTCAACAATGACATTCAATTCCAAGGTGCTATGCTGTCAGAATATATTCCAACATATATTCTGTATAATGTATGAAAACACAGATTTTCTGTTTTTATATAATTTTGCTGGCAAAATATCATGGCAGACAGCAATAGGTAGTTGTGTTGCTTTTGCATCCAAATTAGCCACAAAATGCAATTGCAGCTCATGATTTGGTCTGAACGTACAATAGGATTGACTTTACTGGCTAACACAGATGAATTCCACATCTTGGAAATATTATAGTTGATTACGTGGTAGGTTTAGAATTTCCGAACAAATTAGGAAGAAAACTTTTCGGAAAGGCTCGACAATACACTCAGTGACAAAAGCACAAAATGCTGGTAGCACACAGCAGGGCAGGCAGCATCTGAGGAAGGCAACATCAGCGTCTTATGAAGCCAATATCCTTTCAAGTAAGGAACACTGTAGCCACGTTTCATGGACTGCAGGGTCAACTCGTCTCTTCTTCCTTCGACACTGTATAATCCAAAACCTTGCAGACAAGTCGACTGCATAAGAAGAACACCATAACCACACCCCAGGTGCTGACCACTCTCATCTCATTAGGTTGACCTGTCTAAGGGATCTTGGCCTTGAAAATATGTAGGTCATGATTCCGACGGTTATGCCGCGATTGTGCACACTGGCGCTCTCCAATCCTGACCCTGCTGGAGTTTATCGGGTCAGCAGGAAGGCATTTACATGAGGCAGTGGGCATATCTTCGATGCAGTGTGCCCCATGCAGCTGGAAAAACGAGCACCTGCCTCCTATCAGGAGGGATTGCCCAGGACATCCCCCTCCCCGCTTCGAGATGCCAGCCTGTGCACTGATCTAATAAATAGCTTCTTTAAAAAGCTTCTGACCATTTCTTTAAGGGGCCTCCCCTTGCCTGGACCATTCCCGTTGAGCCCACTTCCACCCATCTCACTTAGTGTACCAGCCTCCAGTCCTACACCAGGTCCCGAGTGAAACTCTTGGAATAGTTCTACCCGCTGACATCATTGACTTTTCAAGTGGTGGATGGAGGTTTCACCCCGTACAAGGGTGACCGAGAGATCCCAGAAGTGGCAGGAATCCAGCATGAACGGGTCCCTGTCATGCTCTCGTGGCTTCCATTGGACTCCTACTGGAACTACAGCAGGAGTCTTGCAGAACCCCTGAGGAAATTCATGGGAAAGCAACACGGGAATTAGAGGCCCGTATGCCAGACAGCCCCTCTTATATCTTGGATGCTGAAGTTGCGGCAACTTCCTGAGGAACTTCTCCCAAACAGCGTTCGTGCCTATTGTCAAATAGAGCATCACTTGCTGAACCAGGGCTATTAGAGCTCATATTAATTAGGCTCTGGACTTACTTTCCAAGACTCCAGCAAATATTTCCCAGAGAATTATTGTTCTCAGCAACAACCAGGAACAATGTTAAGAGGAATAACATGTTCAACACAATTTCCTTTACGTTTTAACATCCTGTTATTATTCCAGCTAATAACAGGCAAAATAAATTGCCTTTTGTCTCGAAGGATCTTACTTCGAGGCTCTATCAGAGGATACAAGACAGAATAGGCTACACTGGTTGGCCGGGGCAAACAGCATCCAGCAACCAGATTAGCCAACGGCAATTGTAAAAGTGGGCTTGCTGGTGGACTCTCGCAATCAGCCAGTAGTCATTGTGACAGCCCAGAAAGGCTGTCTCAAGGGCAGAAGGGTTTAAAGGTGCAATCCCAAATTAGTTAGCTTGTACAGTCAAATCCCACCATTATTCCCTTTTATCTAAGATGCAGATGGCAGCTTAAAACATAAGATCAGTACCTGTAGTACATCAAAGCCCAACTCCCCGATAGTGGTCCTCTCAATCTAGTGAAGCTGATAATCCAAGAAAATGAACAGTGCTTTTAACACTTCTCAGCTTGCCTGACAATGTCCATCACTCAGGTACTATCACAGCTGAGATGCACGAAAAATTTGACAAGCTCAACCAAAGTCACACTCATGCAAGTTCACAGGAAGACTGCAGGCTTGTATTGTGATATTACAGGTTCATTCTCATCAAAGCAATAGAAGAAAACAAGGCCCAATGGGTTGTGTACCAAAGAGAAGAGTTATCAGTGGGTCTTGGGGTGAGTTTTATTCCCCTTGTGTGAAGGGATTTGTGACAAAAATGGGCTTTGGCCTTTCATCATGCAGAAACTTGTCACATTTGTATTGGGACCAAGAGTTCTTCAAATAATATTTCCCAGCCCAATAAAAAAAGCTATGAACATTTCCATGGTTCTATGATATACATCATATTTTATTATTTTATGAATTCAGGTCAAAGAAGAAAACTTGGATTATTAATATACCAATGTTTTGATGCTGTGTGCCTGTAGCTGTCAAATTACTGTCATTCTCCTCCCCTTTCACCAATATTGCAGTTTCTCTATCATACCTACAACAAAAAGAGCGGCAGTTAAAGGCAAGGCTGCCAACGGCGGGGGTGAAGAAAGTGGGGAATTGACAAGAGGCCCTGGTTGAAGGAATGCAGAGTTCTCGGAGGGTTGTAGAGATGCAGGAGATGATAGAGAGGTGCAAGGTCATGGAAGGACTTGAACATGAGAATGAAAACTTTAAAATCAAAGCTTTTGGGGACCGGGAGCCAATCCAGGTCAGCACAGGGGGGGGGGGGATGGGTGAACGGGATTTGGTGCGAGTTTGGATATGGGCAGCAGAGTTTCAGATGAGTGTAAGTTTATGGAGGGTGGATGATGGGAGGCCGGCCAGGAGAGCATTGGAATAGCACCTACAACAGGTAACAGTTTAGAAATGTAGGAAAAGTCAAGTATGGGGGCAAAAGCTTAAAAAATAACTCTTCGCCTACATTCGGTAAACAATAGTAAATGTCTTGAGGTGAGTTCAAGATAGTAATTCAATCGTGGGCCTTTGACGACATTCATAAATCTCCTTCACAGTTCATGACATCAGAAGTGCCAGATTTAATTACTGCCTTGTAATTCAATGCCAGCCATTTATTATCCTCTGTTTAATTCACTGAGGTATTGTGCATTCCATTTTTATTGGTCTTGTCATTAGGGGTGATTTAATATCTGCTGTTTCCAACAGAACCTCATCCAACATAGGATCCACTTCTCCCGAGTGTCTTGTGTGCATTTGTTACGTGCCTGGAAGAGATAGCCTTCTCTTCCCCCCAGACTTGGACCAGTGAACACTTCCAATCAGGTCACTTCACAGTTGATGTCACAGTCCATACCCCATGAGGAATAACCATATATTGTTTATGTTCATAAAAGACAGAAAATTGAATTTATGTCCACCTTCCTTAAATTAGTTCATCTGGGATTTGATGGGGTGTGCAGCCATTAAAATGGTTCAGTAAACATCTATGCCTAAGCATTTAATGGCCATCAATGTTTGCCTGCTCATAATTGTCCGTGGCAGGTATGGAATTATTGTACATATTCCTGTTTATAGCTATGAATTACTTTCATAATATGAAATGACGCAACTCCAATGATCTACTTGACAGGCACAATCATTTCTCTGGCAAGCTATCTGGTACCTTAAGAATAATAATGATTAATGCAAGAAATTAATTTCAGCTCGTTTTCCAGGGTGAGTCAGAAAACTATACTTTCAACAACCACAAAAACTTACATTTATATAGTGCTTTTAACATAGAAAAATGCCCAAGGCGCTTCAGAGGAGCGATTTTCAAACAAAATTTAACACCAAGCCACATAAGGAGATATTAGGACAGGTGACCAAAAGCTTGGTCAAAGAGGCAGGTTTTAAGGAGCGACTTAAAGGAGGAGAGAGAGGTAGAGAGGTTTAGGGAGGGAATTCCAGAGCATATGGGTCTCGACAGCTGAAGGCATGGCCGCCAACGGTGGAATGATTACATTCGGGGATGCGCAAGAGGCAAGAATTGGAGGAATGCAGAGATCTCGGAGGGTCGTAGGGCTGGAGAAGGTGACAAAGATAGGGAGGGGCGAGGCAATGGAGGGATTTGAAAACAAGGATAAGAATTATAAAATCGAGGCATTCCCAGACCCAGAGCCAATGTAGGTCAGCGAGCACAGGGGTGAACAGGACCTGGTGCGAGTAAGGAGACAGGCAGCAGAGTTTTGGATGAGCTCAAGTTTATGGAGGGTGGAAGATGGGAGACTGGCCAGGAGAGCATTGGAATAGTCAAGTCTAGAGGTACCAAAGGCGTGGATGCGGGTTTGAACAGCAGATGAACTCAGGCAGGTGCGGAGACGGGCGATGTTACGGGAATGGAAGTAGGCGGTCTTGGTGATGGGGCGGAAATGCAATTGGAAGCTCATCTCAGGGTCAAATAGGATGTCAAGTTTGCGAATGGTATGATTCAGCCTCAGACAGTGGCCAAAGGCTTCGGTCTTCCCAATATTTAGTTGCAGGACATTTTTGCTCATTGGACAAGCAGTGTGACAAATCAGAGACAGTGGAGGGGCCGGGGAAGGTGGTGGTGAGGTAGAGCTGGGTATTGTCAGTGTACATGTGGAACCTTTTCAGATGACGTCGCCAAGGGGCAGTATATAGATGAGAAATAGGAGGGGGCCAAGGATAGATCCTTAGGGGACTCCTGAGGTAATGGTATGGGAGCGGAAAGAAAAGCCATTACAAGTAATTCTCTGGCTACGACCGGATAGATAAGAATGGAACCAGCCGAGAGCAGTCCCACCCAGCTGGATGACAGAGAGGAGGCGTTTGAGGAGGATGATGTGGTCAACCGTGTCAAAGGCTGCAGCCAGGTCAAGAAGGATGAGGAGGGGTAGTTTACTACATTCAGTCATAAAGGACGTCATTTGTGACTTTGATAAGAGCCGGTTCAGTACTGTGGCAGGGATGGAAACCTGATTGGAGGGATTCAAACACGAAGTTGCGGGAAAGATGGGCACTGATTTCGGAGGCGACAACACGTTCAAGGACTTTGGAGAGAAAAGGGAGGTTGGAGATGGGGCAGTAGTTTGCAAGGACAGAGGGGTCAAGGGTGGGATTTTTGAGGAGTGGGGGGTGATGAATGGCAGATTTGAAGGGGAGGGGGACAGTACATGAGGAGTGGGTACTGTTAACAATATCAGCTAACATGGGGGCCAGGAAGGGAAGTTGGATGGTCAGCAGTTTGGTGGGAATAAGGTCGAGGGAGCAGGAGGTGGGTCTCATGGTCATGATGAGCTCAGAGGGCATGAGGGGAGATAGGTGAGAAACTAGAGAAAGATATAGGTCAGAACACTATACTTTCATCTCAGTGACGTGAGTTTCCATCCAGTTGAAAGGAGGCAACTCTCCTTGCTTTAGAAAAAAATCTTCTTTATTACTTTTCATGTTAGGAGCACAAAAGAGCTCTTGCTGGAACATGGTCTCACAAATACTGGCAACCCTCCAAATATTCATTCTTAGTGCATGTGCCCAGGCAGTGAGTGTCAGCAAGTTACTTAACAATGGAAGGCATCACAGTTCACTGCTATTCTCACCAAACGTCCACTTAAACACACGTGGTCAGTGGACAGCTGTCAGGAGTGGAAACCCGAGCTGAGTTTTCTGTTCTCTAGCTCAGGGATGATGGTGTAATGCCCCACTTGTTGACCCAGTAAACTCTGATCACAAAGGGAAGATCGTATAGATAATTGCAGACAAGGGAAGCAATTCGGCCCATCTAGCTCATCCTTCCAGGACAGTGAATCTTAGACGTCATGCTTGTATGGCCTCGTGCTGTGCCTTTACCAACCTGGTAACTGGCAAAGCAAAGTTTTGTGATTCCTCAGAGAAATTACTTTGGCAGTGTTAATACATGGTGAATTTACAGCACTAGGCAACTAGCAAATTCAATGGGGTTGGGACTGTGTGGGAGATGGACTGAATGTTCCAATTGTAATTCTTGTGAATCCATTTCATTTTTGACACACAGGGCAAGACCCTCCTCTTTAAAACATGCAGTTAAAAATGTGTTTGGGGTTGAGATGCAGCACAATGGGCTAGATCTTGCTGGAGTGGGGCATCTCATGTTGTACGCCGTTAGTTAGACTTTTTCCTGCACCCTTCAGCTCAAAGTTGGTTTGCGTCATAACTTGCTGGAGGTGCGAGCGGGTAACAGGGGCAGAGAGGGCAACGGGGCATCTGGGAACTTAGTGAACGATGGGACCAACAGTATATCTCCTTAGCCAATGAGACTTAAGGATTGAGAAAGAAACAGGTGAACAACGGAGAAGGAAATAGGGTGAATTAGAATCAAATCAGGTACAGAAAGAGACATAAAGGGAGGAAAAGAAAGATTGGATTGAGAGAGAGAGAAAAAGAGACAGAAATGAATAGTAAGAAACAAAAATTTAAAACTTGACATTGTTAAAATCTCTAACAATTGACTACATGCAGGAATGCGATTGGGCAGTTTAAACTGTTCCCTTTCTGGGCTACAGAGATTGATTGGTATTGCATTAACAAGTATCACATTGTTAAAAAGGTACTTATGCTGTTCAGTTCCAGCCCTAACTTTCTGCGGCAAGTTTAATGGGCAATTAATGTGCAAGTCCAGCAAGTTCTTAAAAATAACAGGGGGGCTAAGGGCAAAATGCTGCTTACGAGGGGCAAACGGCAGAGCGGCGTAAATCGACCAGCACATTCTGGAGATTGGCAACTCATGGTGTATCTCTTAATCCCCTGAATTTGCTGGCCAATTTGCACATTAGTAACAGCGGACACCGTTAATTCACCGTTATGTTTCCAGCAAGATCCGGCTCATTGTGTCTGAGTCAGTGTGTAAATGCTTCCATTTTTTGTAGTACAAACCCAAGCTTACTTCAAGTCTCCTCGGATCCATTGTTACAGCATTGCAATCATTACACTACGAAAGAAACAACTGCCCCACCCACAGCGATGCAGTGAGGGAAGGATGTCAATAAATGGAGCAGCTGAGATCAAAGGAACGCTCCGCCAATGGATCTGGTTAAACCTTATCATTTGACCGATAGTTGAACAGGAGTTTCAACAATGACAGCATAATTAAGTACACAAGATTGTGAGCTTGACAGGAATTAAACAAGCAGAATTAATCACTGCAGCAAACTTGACAAGAAAAATTTTGTCGAGACTCTGTTCAAGTGTTTCCGCAGCAAACAGAACTGTTTTCTCCATTCCCTGTGCCACTGAATATATCTTAAAACAAAGCTGAAACAGCTTCGAACAAAGTCTCGTCCACATCTATGCAGTTTAATCCATCAAGATGCACGCCACAAACCTATATTCTCGACTGAGATTTTCTTCAAATCATTTGCACGGTCTGCGGCTTTTAACTGCTTGTTAGCTCAATGCAAAGCAGATGCGATTTTGTCGAATGGAAGATAGATAATCAGAGCTATGGCTGTCATTAAAGGGAACGCAAGGCTGTTCACCTGTTAACTGAATGATGACCATGGAAATGCTCTGCAGTCTGACAGTATAGAATTTCCAAGGGTAATGTTCAGCAAATTTAAAGAGAGTGAAAAGAGCATTCACTGTCAATTAATCCCCTTTGTACACTTTTGTGCAGCTTTTTCCAGTAACACAATGTTTTTTCTTCTCTCCTCCTACATTACCTAAAGATTGTAGACAATTTATTTTTCTGTCATTTCTGACTGCTCAGTGTCAGACGTTCATTGTTCTGGATTGCCAAATAATCTTCTCACTTGTAGGGGACTCCAACCCAGCGGCCAATCTGGCCATTTACGTGACTGAAAAGAAGGAAAAAATGTCCTGTGTATATTATTCAAAGTAACAGATGGTCTGTGAATGAGTTACAGACACCACGGGGTCTCATGTTGATTTTGAGTCAGGAATATTTTTCTCTTGTAGTTTCTTAGCTGAAACCAGCTCAGGACTGCAGTACAAATCTGCAATACAACTGGCCACCCATTGTTTCACGCATAAACTCGAGCAATCCTGTCGAATGAACCAGCAAATGGACTTATCCAACTAATGGTGTGTATCAGTCAGAGGGGATTAAGAATCAACCCCAGCAGTGTGTTCTAAAGTCACTTGTAGGCCAGATTCGGTAAGGGTGGCAGGTTCACCCCTGTGAAGGACATCAGTGAATCAGTCGGGTCTTTTTCTGGTGCCAGCCCAGAATTTATGAGATTTACTGAACTGCTTTGACAGCTTACTATGGGTGGGATTTCAACTCAACCTCTGGGTTGGAGTTTCAGTCTTGTAACCACTGCACTACCGAAGCTACAACAGTAAACAGACAAACACTGGGAGCATAAGCAGCTGGTACTAATCCAGTGTCTATCATTATCAGATCATTTCTTCTGTGCATACTCCTTCAACGGCCATATTATGACTTCTTAACCCTCTACGTTTCAGCCAGGAGGTATTTCCTCCAGAATGAGACCCCTTCTGCTGAATAGATGATATAACTTTACAATGTAGTCTGAAATAATTTCGTGAGCATACAGCCCCGAATTTCCTCTCTCAAATTGGCAAAGAAATGCCCGAAGAAAATGACAGCTCTTCTGGTGGATTTGACCCGGATGGCTCGAGGATCATTATAATCAGGCTTTTGACCCCCATGGTTTTATATTAAGTTCCCTTGTTGTTCGTAACACATTTTTGCGTTATTTTAGGTTTTGGGGGGCAGGAACATACCATTGTGTACACATCAGTGAGATGGCCTTAAGGCTACAAACTTGGTTGTTCTTCTTCTTGAGCTGCACAGATAGAATAGCTAACGTGTGTGATACATTAATTAGATCTTGTTTGTGGCCATGGTAACAGTCACTATTAATGCTCTGCATGGGTTTGAATGTTTTGTGCAGAGCATTAGTACATTTATTAAGCAGGTTTAAACATTGCTTTTGAAGGCATGCTATTAAAATAAAACACACAACACCTTCAACGAGCATTATTCTGTAGGTAATGCACAGTAAAATCATGGAGTAATACGGCATAGTTTACACAGAATGTATAGAAGGCCGCATAGAATCTATGCGGCCTTTGAGACACACGACAACGCAAAATCGTCGAGCAGAAATTGATAGCCAAGTTCCACACCCATGAGGACGGCCTCAACCGGGATCTTGGGTTCATGTCACGCTACACGTAAGCCCACCAGCGAACAAAAGCTGACTGTTTTTAATATAACGGGTCATTTGCTGGCTTTCTCTGCCTTCCGGATGTTTCTGCCTCTCTCTCTCTTTTTTTTTCTGTTTGTTTTTTTTGACTGTATATTCGGGGGCTCTGTAGGTAACACCTCTCTGTCTGAACACGGTGATTGCCTTGGCAACGGGCAGTTGCAAAGACTATCTGTAATCACCATGTATTGTTCTGTGATTTATAAATGCGTAGGCTTCGAGGAGTTCCTGACATTTACCTGAGGAAGGAGGAAGCCTCCGAAAGCTTGTAAATTTCAAATAAAATCGTTGGACTATAACTTGGTGTTGTAAAATTGTTTACAATAGAATGTACAGCACACAAACAGGACATTCGGCCCAACTAGTCTATGCCAATGTTTATGCTCCACACGAGCCTCCTCCCACTCTAATTCATCTGACCCTATCTGCATATCCTCTATTCCCTTCTCCCTAATGTGTTTATCTAGCTTCCCAATAAGGACATCGATGCTATTCGCCTCAACTACTCCATGTGGTAGAAAGTTCCTCATTCGAAACACTCTCTGGGTAAATAAGTTTTTCTTGAATTCCTTATTGGATTTATTAGTGACTATCTTATATTTATGACACCTACTTTTGAACTTCCCCACAAGTGGAAACATCTTCTCTACGTCTACCCTATCAAACCCCTTCATAATTTTAAAGACCTCTATTAGGTCACCCCTAAGCCTTCTCTTTTCTAGAGAAAAGAGCCCCAGCCTGTTCAGTCTTGCCTGATAGGTATAACCTCAGGTGATTGTAAGGTTCCAATTGAATTTCTTTTCAATTATCTGGATTGCAGGCACGACAGAATAATTGACCACCTTCCACTATATTTTAAAATCAAAGTACAAGGAGGTAGATTTAGCAGTCGAGTCTGAAGGTACTGCCATCTCCAAGATTGATTAAGCATCAAGACCAATCCACCTTCTGTGTGCGGCAGGCCAACAGCTGGGAGTCGTAAAATGAACCGAGGGATTGCTGGGCTGCTGCTTTCACTAACCCCTTGAAGGGAAAGAGTGGTAGGAAGAGTGATATCTTTAAAGGCCTATTTTGTTGGAACTGTGTGGCAAAAATGAGGCCCCAATAAGGCTTTTTTAAAAATCTGAATGAATTACAGGAAAAGGAAACATTAACCATTTTCAGCAGCACAATCCAAATTGTTAAGCAATTTTTTTTTGGGGGGGTGGGTGGTGGACAATCAATTTTTAATACAAATATGGGCCACTGCTTTGCTGCATCAAATGTTGCTTCACAGCAACAATTCAGATTGAACTGCGCCACATGGGAAGCGCAGAATGCTTAACGAGAGGGAAAAGTGAATATTGAGCAGAAAGGGAGAGGAACTGAAAGCACATTCAAAAAGATGTGGCTTTTTCGGGAGGCTTTTGAAGATGGGGACAATCAGCAAGTCAGCGTAGTTCTGGAAAAGAATTTCAGAGGGCAAGGGTGTAATGACTGAAAGATTGGCCTCTGATGGTGCAGCAAGTCGTAATCCATGAGATGCATGACTGGAGAAGATTTCCGAGAAAGGGTGGAGTGAAGGCTGGAGGCATTTGAAAATAAGAACAAATGATGTTGAAATCAGTTTGCTAGTATATAGCGAGCCAGTGGGACTTGGTGAGGCTGGGGTGATGGTAGGGCTGCCAACCCTCCAGGATTAGCTTGGAGTCTCCAGGAATTGAAGGTTGACCTCCCAGACACTGCTGCGAGCAGCCCAGGAGAAAAATCATAGCGGCATTAAACAAAAATTATACAGTTTTTAATTTTCTTTGAACACTTTTGTTTGTTAGTTGTAAAAATATTGGAGATGGGAAAAAAGGCTTTTTGACTGACAGTGAAGGATCATCCAATCGGGTAATGAAGAGTCTGTTTGCTTTCCAATTGACATGGAAAGGCAGGACACCTTGAAGATGGACATGTCGGGTCACCAATGCCGGGAGCATGGGGACGGGGCAGTTGGAGGGAGGAGGTCATGTGATGAAACCTCCACGAATGCATTCATAGGAGAACATCTTACACAAAAGGTCACCATTTCTTGTCCGTTAGACATTGGGATACAGTCACGGCTATAGCAGTAAATGTTCCATGCTTTCATTGACTGAGAACAGATTTTCTGACACCCAAGGGTCAATATTAACCAACCACCACCTCCCTCACCCAAGACGGGCGGGAGAGGATCGGTGAGGGGATGGCGGGGTTATAAAATTAAAAATTGTGAAACATAGTCCCAGACCGCCGCATACGCCCCCGTCGCCATTTTAACCGTGGTGGGGTGTGAGACGTGTCTGTGTCCTGCTCTTGAGAGGTGGGACGCTTGAATATTTAAATCAGGCTCCACATTGCAGTTGATACCCATCACCGCCCCCCCGACCTTCTGCCCCGCGATTTTCCAACCCCCTGTCCCCTCTCCCCTATGCCCCGCAATCTTTGCCGATTACCAGGAATCATCCCCAACAGTTGCGGCCTTCTACCGCAGGCATTCCCGCCCAGCAGCTGGCCCAGCCTCTCAATGTGGCCGGCTGCCAGGCGGGAAACATAATAAAAAAATGATAATGAGGTCCTGCCGTTAAATTTGGCCAGACTTCCACGTGTCCGGGATTTCTGGGCATCTCCACCCCCCCCAACATCACCGGCAAACACACTCCCCCGTTCCCTCCCCGCCTCCTCGTAAATATCAGGGCACAAGTATTTTCAAATTGGGATTTTTATAAATCCAGTTTTTTTTCTCCATTTCTTTTAACAGCTGCTTAGTTTAATGCCAAAGGCACTGGATGTGCTGCATGGCATTATCCTATTTCCACTACATGCCATTCACCCCATGGGCTCAGCGAGTACAGACCTGACTCTGTCTTTGCTGAGTGAGCTGATCTCAGACGGGACGGTTGGCAGAGACACTACAATTGGTCGCAGCATAAACTGGGGGTGAGAGGGGTTGGAGGGAGCAAGATTAACAAAAAACTGTTTGTGATTCCCATTCCTGGTGGCTGCCCAGAGACCCCTGCTGGAGCTGCGTGGGTGAAATTTGGTTTGGTTGTGATGCCTCCAGTGATGGATCAGCCTGCCAAGCACTCACTGTCGTGGCTCGCGTATTTACAAGGGCCGCGTGATTGGGATATGTCCATGTAACCACACCCTAGCAAAGCGTCAAAATCAAAGAGGGGAGAAAACCAGTAAGAATAAAAAACACATTCCAAGCCAGATGGAGTGAAATTCAAGTGGGTTTTCCCAAGGAAGGCCACTGATAAACCCTTGGTAGAACAAGCAGTCAAATTCAATTGTTTGAGTGCTGGTGCTGAATCCCAGGTTTGAACAGCGGAAAAGAAAAACTGTAGCTGGTATTTAAAAACAGAATGCCAAGCTGCTTTAATTATTAACCAGCGGTGATTTCAGATTAAAACTGTAGACAATGCTTTTGCCTTGTACAAGATCTGCATACAGAATGAATCAGCTTGTGACCTACAATGCTAAAACCAAATGCTTGTCGATTATAGCTTTGCAGGTGAAGTGATGGCAGCACTGTGTTGGGTGACTCAGACATGTTGTTTCTTAGCCACCAGCTGTTTCCTACTTCCTTTGCCAGATTTCTTTACAAATTGCACCTCAGAGTAATAGACCCTTTGGAAAAAAAACATGAAATGCAACAAATCTTACCTTAGGCATCACACGTTGCCACGAAACATCTCAGATATGACGTGCGATTCCCACTCCGCACAAACGCAATAAAGGCCATTTCAAGCCTTGAGAACTGCCAAATGCTATTTATTTTTTAGTCTTAAGTAAGTTAAAGCGTAACTGGATTTGATATTTCGTCTTCTGGGAATTTGCCATAAGAATTATATTAACATTTGAAATGAGACATGTTTATATAAAATGAAGAATTGCAAAGAATTCAATCTCTGTGCTTGCAGCACACTCAATGTCCCAGTGGGTAAACACTCCATCTAATGCAATGCTACCACCCTATGCAGTGCTGGGAAGGTCTCAGGCTTTATCTCATCATCTCCAAGCCGCATAGCATCCTGACTTGAATTCCGTCATCGCCGCTGGGTCAAAATTCTGGAATTCCCTACATAACACCATCGGTGGAGCATCATCAGCACAAGGATTTCAGCAGATCAAGAACAAGGTACACCACCACCTTCTCAGGGCAACTAGGAATGGGCAATAAATGTGGCTTTGCCAGCATTGTCAACATCCAGGAATATTTTTTAAAAATCCCTGTGTCTGTTTTGAGTTAGTTGATCTTAGCCAGGGTGTGGAGATGCCGGTGATGGACTGGGGTGGACAAATGTAAGGAATCTTACAACACCAGGTTATAGTCCAACAATTTTATTTTAAAATCACAAGCTTTCGGAGATTATCTCCTTCGTCAGGTGAGTGATTGAAAGGTTCTCAAATCGCATATCTTATATTAGGCTGGGACACGCTCACACCAATCAAAGGTGTCGTTGGTGTTCAGACAGGTTAGCCACGGAAAACAGTACTGAATACACAATGGGTCAGATTACAAAGCCAGAGAGAGAAAGAGACCCGAAAGGCAGAGAGAGAGAGTGAGAGAGAATGTCCAGTTGTATTAAAAACAGATAACTTTTTTTTTCCCCTGCTGGTGGGGTTATGTGTAGGGTGACATGAACCCAAGATCCCGGTTGAGGCCGTCCTCATGGGTGCGGAACTTGGCTATCAATTTCTGCTCGACGATTTTGCGTTGTCGTGTGTCTCGAAGGCCGCCTTGGAGAACGCTTACCCGAAGATCGGTGGCTGAATGTCCTCGACTGCTGAAGTGTTCCCCGACTGGGAGGGAACCCTCCTGTCTGGCGATTGTTGCGCGGTGTCCGTTCATCCGTTGTCGCAGTGTCTGCATGGTCTCGCCAATGTACCATGCTCTGGGGCATCCTTTCCTGCAACGTATGAGGTAGACGACGTTGGCCGAGTCACAGGAGTATGAACCATGTACCTGGTGGGTGGTGTCCTCTCGTGTGATGGTGGTATCTGTGTCGATGATCTGGCATGTCTTGCAGAGGTTGCCGTGGCAGGGTTGTGTGGTGTCGTGGACGCTGTTCTCCTGAAAGCTGGGTAATTTGCTGCGAACGATGGTCTGTTTGAGGTTGGGTGGCTGTTTGAAGGTGAGTAGTGGAGGCATGGGGATGGCCTTAGCGAGGTGTTCGTCGTCATTGATGACATGTTGAAGGAGAACATGGCGTAGTTTCTCCGCTCCGGGGAAGTACTGGACGATGAAGGGTACTCTGTTGTTTGCGTCCCGTGTTAGTCTTCTGAGGAAGTCTATGCGATTCTTCGCTGTGGCCCGTCGGAACTGTCGATCGACAAGTCGAGCGTCATATCCCGTTCTTACGAGGGCGTCTTTCAGCGTCTGTAGGTGTCCATCGCGTTCCTCCTCGTCTGAGCAGATCCTGTGTATTCGTAGGGCCTGTCCATAGGGGATGGCCTCTTTGACGTGGTTAGGGTGGAAGCTGGAAAAGTGGAGCATCGTGAAATTGTCTGTGGGCTTGCGGTAGAGTGAGGTGCTGAGGTGCCCGTCTTTGATGGAGATTCGTGTGTCCAAGAAAGAAACCGATTCTGAGGAGTAGTCCATGGTGAGTTTGATGGTGGGATGGAACTTGTTGATGTTATCGTGTAGTCTCTTCAGTGATTCTTCGCCGTGGGTCCATAGGAAGAAAATGTCGTCGATGTATCTGGTGTATAGCGTTGGTTGGAGGTCCTGTGCAGTGAAGAAGTCGTGCTCGAACTTGTACATGAAAATGTTGGCGTATTGGGGTGCGAATTTGGTCCCCATGGCTGTTCCGTGTGTTTGGGTAAAGAACTGGTTATCGAAGGTGAAGACAATGTGATCCAGGATGAAGCGGATGAGTTGTCGGATGGCGTCTGGAGATTGGCTGTTGTTGGTGTTGAGTACTGAGGCTGTTACAGCGATGCCGTCATCGTGGGGGATACTGGTGTAGAGTGCCGAGACGTCCATCGTGGTGAGAAGTGTTCCTGGTTCAACTGGTCCGTGGGAGCTGAGTTTTTGTAGGAAGTCTGTAGTGTCGCGACAGAAGCTGGGGGTTCCCTGTACGATGGGTTTCAGGATGCCCTCGACGTATCCAGAGAGGTTCTCACACAGGGTTCCGTTGCCTGATACGATAGGATGTCCGGGTGTGTTGGCTTTGTGTATCTTTGGGAGGCAGTAGAAGTCTCCCACGCAGGGAGTACGTGGGATGAGAGTGCGTAGGATGCTTTGAAGGTCTGGATCGAAGGTCTTGATCAGTTTGTTGAGCTGGTCGGTGTGTTCTTTGGTCGGATCTGCAGGTAATCGTCTGTAGTGTTCCTGGTTGTCCAGTTGTCGGTATGCTTCTTTGCAATAGTCCGTTCTGTTCTATATGACGATGGCTGTTCTGTATGACGATCTGACGCTCGACTTGTCGATCGACAGTTCCGACGGGCCACAGCGAAGAATCGCATAGACCTCCTCAGAAGACAAACACGGGACGCAACCAACAGAGTACCCTTCGTCGTCCAGTACTTCCCCGGAGCGGAGAAACTACGCCATGTTCTCCGCAGCCTTCAACATGTCATCGATGACGACGAACACCTCGCTAAGGCCATCCCCACACCCCCACTACTCACCTTTAAACAGCCACTCAACCTCAAACAGACCATCGTTCGCAGCAAATTACCCAGGTTTCAGGAGAACAGCGTCCACGACACCACACAACCCTGCCACGGCAACCTCTGCAAGATATGCCAGATCATCGTCACGGATACCACCATCACACGAGAGGACACCACCCACCAGGTACATGGTTTATACTCCTGTGACTCGGCCAATGTTGTCTCCCTCATACGTTGCAGGAAAGGATGCCCCCGAGCATGGTACATTGGCGAGACCATGCAGACACTGCGACAACGGATGAACGGACACCGCGCAACAATCGCCAGACAGGAGGGTTCCCTCCCAGTCGAGGAACACTTCAGCAGTCGAGGACATTCAGCCACCGATCTTCGGGTAAGCGTTCTCCAAGGCGGCCTTCGAGACACACGACAACGCAAAATCGTCGAGCAGAAATTGATAGCCAAGTTCCGCACCCACGAGGATGGCCTCAACTGGGATCTTGGGTTCATGTCACGCTACACGTAACCCCACCAGCAGGGGAAAAAAAAGTTATCTGTTTTTAATACAAATGGACATTCTCTCGCTTTCTCTCTGCCTTTCGGGTCTCTTTCTCTCTCTGGCTTTGTAATCTGACCCATTGTGTATTCAGTACTGTTTTCCGTGGCTAACCTGTCTGAACACCAACGACACCTTTGATTGGTGTGAGCGTGTCCCAGCCTAATATAAGATATGCGATTTGAGAACCTCTCATTCACTCACTCACCTGATGAAGGAGATAATCTCCGAAAGCTTGTGATTTTTAAAATAAAACTGTTGGACTATAACCTGGTGTTGTAAGATTCCTTACATTTAGCCAGGGTGGCAAGAGGAGCTTTCTAACTGGCTTCAATGTCCTTGGGCTAGGGAGATGAATTATCCTCCTGGTTGCTGTACAGTGAATAGTCGTGAAGAATAGTCAGTTGGTCGAACTAGGAGGGAACTGCCAGCACTAGTGAGATTGTAACAGAGCAGGTTGTCAGAGCTCTCAGGAGAGGAAAGGAGAAGAACGGGGACAAATAAATCTTGCTCTGCAATTAAACTTTTCTCATAATGAACCATTTTACTCATTTGACAACATGTCAACTTTTATTAATGTGCCACCTTTAAAAAATAAATCTTCTGGTGCACTGGCCTGTGAGAAAGAATGCAATTAGTCAGCTGGTTGATAGATCTGTGAGTTGTTCTGTTACACTCTACTTGAAGCATGCAGCCATTTTTATGTCTGACAAAGATTCCTGTACTTTTGGGATTTCGATCTCTTGGTGGTAAAACTGCCTCATTTGTGGTGTGAGCAGTTTCAGCAGGAGAAGGGTGAAAACAGACAGCCAGAAAATATAGCGACTTGAATTCCAATTGTTTCATGTTCTCTGACTCATACTGTGCTCTAGCAAAGTTCCCAGAAGCTTTTGCACACCATGAGTCATCACAAACAATACGTGCTTGCATTTTTGTTGATTGTAGTTACTTTCATTCCAAAGCTTGAAAAACAATTAAGGAGAAGGCACAATCCCACTAAATATTGGTGTAAGCAGAGATAACCGAGAAAGGAAAAAAACTGGGAGAAGGAACCCCACTCCCTCCCCCACGCCCCACCGCCCGGTGACAACACACTTTCATCACCACAAACTTCATTTTCACCAGCATTTACATTATTGCGAAGTGATGTCACAGCCTCTCTGGAGATTCTGACTTTTGAAAACCAACGAAACAGATGGATTTCCGAAAAGCTGGCTTTCCGTCATTGATAGCAGCAATTGGAAGTCAAATAACACATTCATTCAGATTCTATTTGCTCCTAAAAATAGAGTACAGAGTGCGTAAGGCTACATATGTAGGGTTCCCGAAAGAATGATCAGTGTTTACCCTGAGGGAGCTCCTGTATAATTTCGGCAAGTTTCTGCCCATGCAGGTTTCGAGAGAGTGACTATTTGAAAACTACCTCAGGAGTCTTTCCATTCACTCAGCTTGGGTACGAGAAGATAATTGTGGGACCATTAGCAAGATTCACTGAATGTTTCGTGATTTGGAAAGGTAGCAAATTCCTTTTCAGTCTTGAAAAATGATATAACCCTATGTGAATGTTAAACTTGTGCATAAATGGAATCATTTCAGAGAAACAGCACTTTATACCAATAGCTAGCTACAGTGATATCAGTTATGCTCAGGATCTTGAATAACTCATTTGTAATTAAAGGGATACTATCTTCATGTTTGTAAACAATTTTACAACACCAAGTTATAGTCCAACAATTTTATTTTAAAATCCACAAGCTTTCGGAGGCTTCCTCCTTCCTCAGGTGAATGTGGAAATGAAATCCTCGAACCTATCGCATTTATAAATCACAGAACAATGCCTGGTGATTACGGACAGTCTTTTCAACTGCCCGTTGCCAAGGCAAATAAAGTGTTCAGACAGATAGGTGTTACCTACAGGGCCACCGGATATACAAACGGCCAGAACTAAAAAAACAGATGATGTGGAGATGCCAATTAAAAAAACAGAGCGAGAGAGGCAGAAACATAGAAACATCCGGAAGGAAAAGACAGCAATTGACCCGTTATATTAAAAACAGATAACATTTGTTCGCTGGTGGGGTAACGTGTAGCGTGACATGAACCCAAGATCCTGGTTGAGGCCGTTATCATGGGTGCGGAACTTGGCTATCAATTTCTGCTCGACGATTTTGCGTTGTCGAGTGTCTCGAAGGCCGCCTTGGAGTACGCTTACCCGAAGGTCAGTGGCTGAATGTCCTCGACTGCTGAAGTGTTCCCCGACTGGGAGGGAACCCTCCTGTCTGGCGATTGTTGCGCGGTGTCCGTTCATCCGTTGTCGCAGCGTTTGCATGGTCTCGCCAATGTACCATGCTCTGGGGCATCCTTTCCTGCAACGTATGAGGTAGACAACGTTGGCCGAGTCACAGGAGTATGAACCATGCACCTGGTGGGTGGTGTCCTCTCGTGTGATGGTGGTATCTGTGTCGATGATCTGGCATGTCTTGCAGAGGTTACCGTGGCAGGGTTATGTGGTGTCGTGGACGCTGCTCTCCTGGAAGCTGGGTAATTTGCTGTGAACGATGGTCTGTTTGAGGTTGGGTGGCTGTTTAAAGGCGAGTAGTGGAGATGTGGGGATGGCCATAGTGAGGTGTTCGTCGTCATTGATGACATGTTGAAGGCTGCGGAGAACATGGCCTAGTTTCTCCGCTCCGGGGAAGTACTGGACGACGAAGGGTACTCTGTTGGTTGCATCCCGTGTTAGTCTTCTGAGGAGGTCTATGCGATTTTTCGCTGTGGCCCGTCGGAACTGTCGATCGATGAGTCGAGCGTCATATCCCGTTCTTACTAGGGCGTCTTTCAGCGTCTGTAGGTGTCCATCGCGTTCCTCCTCGTCTGAGCAGACCCTGTGTATTCGCAGGGCCTGTCCATAGGGGATGGCCTCTTTGACGTGGTTCGGGTGGAAGCTGGAAAAGTGGAGCATCGTGAGGTTGTCCGTGGGCTTGCGGTAGAGTGAGGTGCTGAGGTGCCCGTCTTTGATGGAGATTCGTGTGTCCAAGAAAGAAACTGATTCTGAGGAGTAGTCCATGGTGAGCTTGATGGTGGGATGGAACTTGTTAATGTTATTGTGTCGTCTCTTTAGTGATTCTTCGCCGTGGGTCCATAGGAAGAAAATGTCGTCGATGTATCTGGTGTATAGCGTTGGTTGGAGGTCCTGTGCAGTGAAGAAGTCCTGCTCGAACTTGTGCATGAAAATGTTGGCGTATTGGGGAGCGAATTTGGTCCCCATGGCTGTTCCGTGTGTTTGGGTTGTCTACCTCATCCGTTGCAGGAAAGGATGCCCCAGAGCATGGTACATTGGCGAGACCATGCAAACGCTGTGACAACGGATGAACGGACACCGCGCAACAATCGCCAGACAGGAGGGTTCCCTCCCAGTCGGGGAGCACTTCAGCAGTCAAGGACATTCAGCCACCGACCTTCGGGTAAGCGTACTCCAAGGCGGCTTTCGAGACACTCGACAACGCAAAATCGTCGAGCAGAAATTGATAGCCAATTTCCGCACCCATGATAACGGCCTCAACCGGGATCTTGGGTTCATGTCACACTACACGTTACCCCACCAGCGAACAAATGTTATCTGTTTTTAATATAACGGGTCAATTGCTGTCTTTTTCTTCCGGATGTTTCTATGTTTCTGCCTCTCTCGCTCTGTTTTTTTAATTGGCATCTCCACATCATCTGTTTTTTTAGTTCTGGCCGTTTGTATATCCGATGGCCCTGTAGGTAACACCTATCTGTCTGAACACTTTGGTTGCCTTGGCAACGGGCAGTTGAAAAGACTATCTGTAATCACCAGGCATTGTTCTGTGATTTATAAATGCGATAGGTTCGAGGATTTCATTTCCACATTCACCTGAGGAAGGAGGAAGCCTTCGAAAGCTTGTGGATTTTAAAATAAAATTGTTGGACTATAACTTGGTGTTGTAAAATTGTTTACAATTGTCAACCCCAGTCCATCACCGGCATCTCCACATCTTCATGTTTGGCAAACCTTTTTATTTTCATTTGTTTACAAGCATGTAATGCAATGGTGTACACATCAATGAGATGCTGTGGGTCAGCTTGGCTTAGCTGGCAGCACTTACCTCGACTTCATAAAGTTTGTGGGATCAAGCCCCACTCCAGGATTTGAGCACATAATCTCGGCTGACGCTTCAGTTCCAGACTGCAGGAGCACTATATTGTCGGTGGTGCTGGTTCAGGTGGAGGTAAAGGATCTCATGGTACTATTCCAAGAGTGAGGAATTCTCTCAACGTCCTTGACAACATTCCTTTCGTTTTGCCATCAGATGTCATTCCTTTCAGGCTTTCTGGGTTCTGACATGAAACATGAACATCTGACTGTCAGAGGAATGCAAGTGTATGGCACCTTGTTCCATCCATTTAGCTTGCTGCAACTGGATACCTGAATCCAATGGGAAATTCGTAGACGCACATTTTGACACCATGAATTCCTGTGAGTTAGGCTAGTTATATGGAGAAGTGGGAAAACCACACACGAGTAGTCAGCTCTCCGTCTCCTGTAAAAGTGTCTGTTCCAATGAAAATGAAACATGGCTCTTCTGCTTGTTTTTGCTTCCAAACTATAGGTTTGCCCAACACTTTTCTCCTGCACTCAGTCGTCACTGTAACAGAACAGTTTACAATTCAGAAAGAGGACATTGGCCCCACCATGTCTCTGCTGCCTCTTTGCGAAAGCAATCAAAAACCACAGGGATGGAATTGGAATCCAGTCAGCTGTTTGTTTCCTTCGCTATTCCCGTTCTCTCTCAGTGCCTGTCGAAGATGACACACCCTTTGGATCGAGAATCGAGATTGGATCAGCCCTATGATGGACAGGCTAGAATCCGTCACTGAATCACCCGAGACACAGGGAGCGCTGTTAAATCTACCCCTGAGACTCTTTCATGTGTAGTGAGGAGGTTCATAAATGGTGGGGACGGTTCTTGTTAATACTGTATTTTCCACCAACCTATTATGGTTTTACCGACCTGCGCTTATAGTGGATTAACTGCGTTAACACCAACGCGCCCGCTATAAGCAGTGGGGACTGCACTACCAGCTGCAACAGAAATTTAGATTTGCTGCGGACGACACTTCTGTCTCTGGAGGAGTAGTTATGCAACTCCCCTGGAGGTGGCTCTCTGCCCCTCTTGCAACAGCAGTGCTGCTTCATTTACATTACAGTGCTGTATATGAAGGGGGGATGTCAGGTTCCATCTCTTTCCCAGTTCCTTTGAGGCAACAAATGCTTAATTCATCTCAACAAAGGAGCTTTAACTTAAAGAGATCAGAATACATCAACTGTCTTCAATGCATATTTAACAAGCTCTGCCCGAGTCTCGGTCCTCACAGCGGACGAGACTTCACAGACCACAAGTGACGTCTTCATTACTGTACACGGAGGAGAGCAAGTTAAAACATTAACAAGCTGCTAAAGAAAGAATCATAGAATCATACAGCACAAGCAGGCCATTTGGCCCATCGTGTCTGTGTCGGCTCTTAGAAAGAGCGATCCCATTAGTCTCATTACCCTGCTCTTTCCGCATAGACCTGCAAATTTCAAGTATTTATCCAATTCCCTTTTGAAAGTTACTAGTGAATCTGTTTTTTTTTTTATTCGTTCACGGGATGTGGGCGTCGCTGGCAAGGCCGGCATTTATTGCCCATCCCTAATTGCCCTCAAGATGTTCTAAAGAGCTTCACAGCCAATGAAGTATTTTTGAAGTGTAACTGTTTTTATGCAGGCAGACATTTGCAGTACATTTCCTGAAATTGCCCTTTCAGGAAATGTACTGCAGATCATAACAACTCACTGCATAAAACAAAATTCTCCTCCGGCCCCCTCTGGTTCTTTTTGTCAATTAGTTAAATCTGTGTCTTCTGGTTACCGACTCTTCGATAAAAACAGAAGAAATAGGAGCAGGAGTAGACCATACAGCCTCTCGAGTCTGCTCCGCCATTCAATAAGATCATGGCTGATCTTCGACCTCAACCCCACTTTCTCCCCCCCCCCCCCCCCCCGCGATCCCCATATCCCTTGATTCCCCGACAGTCCAAAAATCTATCTATCTCAGCCTTGAATATATTCAATGACTCAGCATCCATAGCCCACTGGGATAGAGAATTCCAAAGATTCACAACCCTCGGAGTGAAGAAATTCCTCCTCATCTCAGTCCTAAATGGCTGACCCCTTATCCTGCGACGATGCCCCCTGGTTCTAGACTCTCCTGCCAGAAGAAACAAACTCTCAGCATCGACCCTGTCAAGCCCCCTCAGAATCTTATATATTTCTATGAGATCACCTCTCATTCTTCTAAACTCCAGAGAGTATAGGCCCATTCTGCTCAATTTCTCCTCATAGGACAACCCTCTCATCCCAGGAATCAATCCAGTGAACCTTCGTTACACTGCCTCCAGAGCAAGTATATCCTTCTTTCGATAAGGAGACCAAAACTATACACAGTACTCCAGGTGAGGTCTCACTAAAGCGCTGTACAATTGTAGTAAGACTTCCTTACTCTTGGACACCAACCCCCTTGCAATAAAGGCCAACATGCCATTTGCCTTCCTAATTGCTTGCTCTTCTGCCAGTGAAAACAATTTCTCCTTAATACTCAATCAAAACCCTTCATAATTTTGAACACCTCTATTAAATCTCCCCTTAACCTTTTCTGCTCTAACGAGAACCAGCCCAATATAATTATATATACATATACATATATTTAAAAATATATAAATGTATTTATATATCATCTCTCACCTCCTCTAGATGTCCTAAAGCACTTTACACCGAATGGATTACTTTTGAAGTGCAATCAATGTTGTTATACAGGCAAATATGTTATGCACAGTAAGATCCCACAAACAGAAAATATATAACAGACCAGATAATCTGTTTGAGTAGGAATGCTGACAAAGACACGATGAGAATGCTCTGCTCTATTTTAAATACATATACCTGAACTATCAGACAGGGCCTCGGTTTAACACGCCCTCAGTGCTGCACTGAAGTGTTCGTGTAGATTATGTGCTGAAATCCTGAAGTTGGGTTTGAACCTTCTGACTCTGTGGGGAGATAATGCTTACAACTTAGCCAGGGGATGCTCAGTTAACAAATGCATATGTTCACACACATGCATATACACATACATATGCTTATACACACATCTACATATACATACACATACATCTACATATACATACACTTACACACATGTACACATACAGAGAGAGAGAGAAAGATGAAAGAAAGGGAGAGAGAGACAGAGAGAGACAGCTGGGGAGAGACACAAGAAGATACAGAGACGGAGAGAGAGACAGAGAAGCAGAAAGCGAGTTATATATATAAAAAATCTCTGAATTGGAATGCTTAAGCATTGAGTAAATTAATAGTGTCTGCCTGCATAAAAACAGTTACACTTCAAAAATACTTCATTGGCTGTGAAGCTCTTTAGAACATCTTGAGGTTGTGAAAGGCGTGATAAAGTTATATTAGAAACATGACAAATAATGATGTACAGAGCAATAGTTGCAGCTAAACTGCCAAAGCTAAATTATTCATATTTTATGCATCAGATTATATAATATTTATTTTAACTTTTTTTTTTATTCGTTCATGGGATGTGGGCATCGCTGGCGAGGCCGGCATTTATTGCCCATCCCTAAGTGCCCTTGAGAAGGTGGTGGTGAGCCGCCTTCTTGAACCGCTGCAGTCCATGTGGTGAGGGTTCTCCCACAGTACTGTTAGGATGGGAGTTCCAGGATTTTGACCCAGTGACGAGGAAGGAACGGCGATATATTTCCAAGTCGGGATGGTGTGTGACTTGGTGGGGAACGTGCAGGTGGTGTTGTTCCCATGTGCCTGCTGCTCTTGTCCTTCTAGGTGGTAGAGGTCGCAGGTTTGGGGGGAGCTGTCGAAGAAGCCTTGGCGAGTTGCTGCAGTGCATCCTGTGGATGGTACACACTGCAGCCACAGTGCGCCAGTGGTGAAGGGAGTGAATGTTTCGGGTGGTGGATGGGGTGCCAATCAAGCAGGCTGCTTTGTCCTGGATGATGTCGAGCTTCTTGAGTGTTGTTGGAGCTGCACTCATCCAAGCAAGTGGGGAGAGTATTCCATCACACTCCTGGACTTGTGCCTTGTAGATGGTGGAAAGGCTTTGGGGTGTCAGGAGGTGAGTCACTTGCCATAGAATACCCAGCCTCTGACCTGCTCTCCTAGCCACTGTATTTATATGACTGGTCCAGTTCAGTTTCTGGTCAATGGTGACCCCCAGGATGTTGATGGTGGGGGATTCGGTGATGGTAATGCCGTTGAATGTCAAGGGGAGGTGGTTAGACTCTCTCTTGTTGGAGATGGTCATTGCCTGGCACTTATCTGGCACAAATGTTACTTGCCACTTATGAGCCCAAGCCTGGATGTTGTCCAGGTCTTGCTGCATGCGGGCACGGACTGCTTCATTATTTGAGGGGTTGCGAATGGAACTGAACACTGTGCAATCATCAGCGAACATCCCCATTTCTGACCTTATGATGGAGGGAAGGTCATTGATGAAACAGCTGAAGATGGTTGGGCCTCGGACACTGCCCTGAGGAACTCCTGCAGCAATGCCCTGGGGCTGAGATGATTGGCCTCCAACAACCACTACCATCTTCCTTTATGCTAGGTATGACTCCAGCCACTGGAGAGTTATCCCCCTGATTCCCATTTTACTTGGGCTCCTTGGTGCCACACTCGGCCAAATGCTGCCTTAATATCAAGGGCAGTCACTCTCACCTCACCTCTGGAATTTAGCTCTTTTGTCCATGGTTGGACCAAGGCTGTAATGAGGTCTGGAGCCGAGTGGTCCTGGCGGAACCCAAACCGAGCATCGGTGAGCAGGTTATTGGTGAGTGAAAATAATCAAGAAGGCGAATGGTATGCTGGCCTTTATATCTAGAGGACTGGAGTACAAGGGGGCAGAAGTTATGCTGCAGTTATACAAAACCCTGGTTAGACCACACCTGGAGTACTATGAGCAGTTCTGGGCACCGCACATGCGGAAGGACATTTTGGCCTTGGAGGGAGTGCAGCGTAGGTTTACTAGAATGATACCTGGACTTCAAGGGTTAAGTTACGAGGAGAGATTACACAAATTGGGGTTGTATTCTCTGGAGTTTCGAAGGTTAAGGGGTGATCTGATTGAAGTTTATAAGATATTATGGGGAACAGATAGGGTGGATAGAGAGAAACTATTTCTGCTGGTTGGGGATTCTAGGAGTAGGGGGCACAGTCTAAAAATTAGAGCCAGACCTTTCAGGAGCGAGATTAGAAAACATTTCTACACACAAAGGGTGGTAGAAGTTTGGAACTCTCTTCTGCAAACGGCAATTGATGCTAGCTCAATTGCTAAATTTAAATCTGAGATAGATAGCTTTTTGGCAATCAAAGATATTAAGGGATATGGGCCAAAGGCAGGTATATGGAGTTAGATCACAGATCAGCCATGATCTTATCAAATGGCAGAGCAGGCATGAGGGGCTGAATGGCCTACTCCTGTTCCTATGTTCCTAAGTGCCGCTTGATAGCACTGTCGACACCTTCCATCACTTTGCTCTTGATTGAGAGTAGACTGATGGGGCGGTAATTGGCCGGATTGGATTTGTCCTGCTTTTTGTGGACAGGACATACCTGGGCAATTTTCTACATTGTCGGGTAGATGCCAGTGTTGTAGCTGTACTGGAACAGCTTGGCTGGATGCGCGGCTAGTTCTGGAGCACAAGCCTTCAGCACTGCAGCTGGGATGTTTTCGGGACCCCATAGCCTTTGTCTCCAGCTACAACTCTTAAAAAGGCAAGCATAAATTTCGTACAATGCAACTCTCAGACCGTTCTCGAATACTTTTCATCAGCTCCATTCCCGATCAAGGAATGAGAGACTTACAGAAAAAAGGCAGAGATAAAGAATGGGAAGTCGCAGACAAATAAAGACAGAGCCAAACTAGAGGAACAATGCAAAAGGTTTTGCAGTTCATGGAACTGAATATGGAGAGGGGCGTATAACGGGCGGTCGATGTGCTGCCGGCCAACACGTATTTCTACCTCTAAATGTCCAAGATTTATTTCCAAATTCCCCATGCATTTGTAGCATGATGAAAGAGGCACTGCATGTCATTTTGTTAGCTCGATAGATCTATCAACAATCAAACTGTTGTTCAAAGACTTTTCTTTTGCTCATCCAAGTGCGGGATGTTAGTGCTTGGGAATGGAACTCATTGCCATATCAGGCACCTGCTGTCAGCATGACCACCGCACAATGAGATGAACAGGAAAGCTCCCTCACCCCAATCCCCAGCAAAATGCCTCACACACAGCAGTCTGGTGGCCAGCAGTCTTGCTCTCCCACACCTACACAACTTCAGGCCTGCTGCATCCTACTGGGACTGCTCGAGACTCTGCATTCAATGCCTCAGTTACATCACATCAACTGGAAACGGCAGCGACATTGAGGGTGCGTTTACACTGCAAGTGTCACGCTGGTGTGAAGCCGGCACTGCAGTTGTAGTGTGAATGAAGCCTGAATTTGCAGTCAGGGCCCCACCTGGACCCGGAGTGAAGTGGAGTGAGACTTCGATGTCAGTGTGAGCATTAACATCGGATTTAGATTCCACAAGTTTAGCTGCACTGAGGCTAACCTTGCAGTGTAAATACATTCTGAATTAACTGCACATGCAATCACGATTTTTGAGCAACTACAGATATCAGCATGTGCTGTTGCTTTAAAGTCTCTCGCATTTCTGGCCATTGACCTTGCCAATGTCACAATAACACCTTGTTTGCATCCAAGCCTTGCTACTGTGACACAAATTCTGCAGCAGAATTACTGTAAATAGGTGTGAAGAGATTAAACGATTAGTTAGTGGATTGGGGCTATGCAGAAGCTAATACATTCATGGTATAAAATAATAGGACAATTTGCACTTCAGCTAATTTGACGAGGTTTATGTTTTTGCACATTAAGTGCAGGCTAGCCATGGATGGTTGAGATGTTTTATCCCTGTACAGTTAATTCTTGATTTTATAAAACCATGAAATGAGATCTGGTTTACTGTAATGAAACGAGTGGCAAACATCCAGATTATGATGCAGAACAGGAAGATAATTAACGAGTGTTAGACCTGCAATCACAAGTCCAGTTCTGCTTTCACATTTATGAATCATTAACCCAAATGTCTCCTTAGGTTGTTTCTAACACCTCTTATTTCAAAACTGGGCATCGTGTCTCGTTTCAACCTTTTTCCAGACCCCCAAAATATGGAGTTCCTCAACTTTCAAAACACAAACCTGGCATTAATGGAGTGGGGGGGGGTGGTGGAGAGTGGAATCTGGCAGAGCGGATGGTCCATTGTATAACCTGCGCGATTTGGGATAAAAATTGGACAGGTTCGACACCCCGGGTGAACGATTCGTTCCACCACATCACCAGTGAGGGCGAAAATTACCTCCTTCATGAGGTAAATTAACTTACTTCTTGATTTACCTCAACTCCTACACTACAAAAGTGACCAGACTTCAAACAATACTTCATTGGCTGTAAAGAACTTTGGGACGTCCTGAGGACGTGAAAGGCGCTATATAAATGCAAGTCTATCTTCTTTCTTTCTTTATTGGTTCTCTTTTCAACCGTGGTGCTGCATTCTGGGCCTTGGCCTGTAACTTGGATTTTGTTATAAAAAAAGGTGATAGGCCTATAATTCAATGTACTCCCACATTTGACACTAATAAGGAGCGATGACAAGGTAAATCATTTGTGATACGGCATCATCAAACTTGGGTTTTAAAATACTGCAGTTTGTTCGAACAGTGTCACGATCCTGGAGAAGGATGAGTTGGAGTTGGAAGCAGTGTCCTGGGCCTTGATTTCAAGAGTGATGATAAAGCGAGCAGGTAGGGTATGCAGCACAGCACAATAGAAGTTTAGGAGCGTACTGTGAGAAACTCCAATCCTTATACAGGCCTGAAGGCGACAGCACTTAGATCAACATTTCACATAAATCACACAAGCACAGAATGATTGCATCAGTGTGGTGCCATAAAGTAATTACATTGGGAGCTTCTTGTCTCCAGATAGGTCGTACATTCAATGTTTATTGAGTTGTCACGCAGGCTGTGCTGAGACTATTATTGCACTGGTATGAGGCCGATGGCTGTGGGGGGTGAATGATCCTTCCAGTAGGAAGCAATTCGGGTTCATACCCAACTGGTTTTGGACTGGAGGCTTAAGGCTCTTGGATTGTCTTGAAGCTTCAGAACCCAAGCCATGATCCAAACTCTTGCCTCGTCCCTATTTTGCCCTCTGAATTTCACAAAAGGAGGCCGTCTTAAGCTGTTTTTATATTGTCCTTTAGTCATCAGCTGCAGCAGTATGGATCTCTCGCAGCCAGTGGCCAAATGAAGTTAAAGCCGCCACACTATTTTCGACAGGCTGAACAGTCTAAGCACTGCACTAGCGGCACCTCAATCTCAGCTTTGTAAAGTAAAATGTCCAAACGCACTTCACAGAAGCATTATCATTGCAAAATTTGCCACAGAGAGATATTAGGACAGGTGACGAAAAGCTTGGTCGGTTTTAAACGGTAGGTTTTAAGTAGCGACTTAAAGGAGGAGAGAGAGGTAGAGAGGCGGAGAGGTTTAGGGAGGGAATTGCAGAGCTTAGGGCCTAGGCAGCTGAAGGCACAGCTGCCAATGTTGGGGTGAAGGAAATCAATGATGCGCAAGAGGCCAGAATTGGAGGAGCACAGAGATCTCAGAGGGTTGTAGGGCTGGAAGAAGTTACAGAAATAGGGAGGGGCGAGGCCATGGAGGGATTTGAACACAAGGATGAGAATTTTAAAATCGAGGTGTTGCCGGACCAGGAGTCAATGTAAGTCAGCGAGCACAGGGGTGATGGGTGAACAGGACTTGGAGCGAGTTAGGATATGGGCAGAGGAGTTTTGGATGAGCTCATGTTTATGGAGGTAATCTTTACAATTTTCAGACATAGGGAGCCACATTTATTCATAAAAATCATAGAATTTACTGCAGAGAAGGAAACCATTCCCTTTCCCCTGCACTTTTGTCTGTATAAATTTATATTCATTCTTTTCAAATGCTTACCCGGTTCCTCTTTAAATTACATAATCGTCTCTTTCTCTCAGTAGACACTTGTACAAAGCATTCCATGTTCTAATGACACAGTGTGGAAAAAAATTCTTATTGCTTCCTCCTTCATTTATGTGGTGTTAATCCTGAATCAATGTCCCCTTGCTGCCGATGTGTCAACAAGTGGAAACAACGGGGGTAATTTTAACCCGCTAAGACGGGCGGGACAGTGGCAGGGTTTAAATAGTTAAAAATGGGAAACCCGATCCTAACCCGCGGCGAATGCATCTACTTCCGGTTTTACCAAGGCGGGATGGGGGAAGGCCAAGTTACCCGTTCTCGAGAGGAGGGTCGGTCATTATATTACATTAGTGAGGCTACGTGCCTCAGATTTTGTCAGCAATTTGAATTTAACACAGGTTTCTCCAGGGCTCGGGAAACCAGGAGGCTGAAGGGAGGTGGGAGCTGCCGGATCCAGCAAGTAATTGCTTTTCCAGCACTGATTGTGGGCCAGGAGGAGCAGGAGTGCTTCCCCCCGGTCCCTCAAGCAAACTTGCCGCAATCTTCTGACCTCCCTACCGCTGCGATCCGATCTCTCCCTCCCTCCTCTCCAGTCCCCGGCTGCAGCCTTCCACCACAGGCTTTCATGCCCAGCAGTGACCAGCCTCTCAATCTGGCCGGCTGCCAGGCGGGAAGCGGAGTAAAAAAAATTCTGAAGAGTTCCTGCCGTTAAATTCGGCAGGGTCTCCGCCTTCCCGGCATTTCTGGGCTTCCCAGCCGCTGACAGGCGCCCCCGCTCCCTCCCCGCCTCCCGGCAAATATCGGGGCCAACCTTTCGCAAATCAAGCCTTTCAGAATTGTGAAAACCTCTGTTGGAGATTTCCCCCTTAACCTGCTCTACTCAAGTCACGAAATAACCCTTTTTTCAAGCCTTTCTTCACAAATACAACTTTTGATTTCTGGTATTAATATAGTGAAAATTCAGAAGAGGAAGTCAAGTCCGTTGGCATAGCAAAAGTTTGTAAAATCCATCGGCTCAGAGCGGATCAACAATAAATAACAGCGGGGGCTTGGCTTCCAACTGGAGTCCCTATCCAGCCCTCCAGCACTGTACCATATATTCAGGGTCCATTATATTTTAAACATTCATAGACACTAAATTCCGACTGGTGAGTACTGGAAATAAAACGAACCAGACTCAATTGCTAATGATATTTTTTATAACCATTCATTTCTCCCAGTGGCTGCTTTAAGTCCACTTCACTTGCAGTCATTCAGTTTTGATGACCTGATATTTCATAGGCTGTTTCCAATAGAACACAGTAATGAAAATGTTTTTTTTTTTGGACTGGCCAAATGACCGACACGCTAGAGTGAGGTGGCTGAAGAATTAGAACAAACAGATTTAATATAAGTTCTGAAATTAATATAAAATAACTAATCAAGAAACTGAATTACCGATGATGGCCCATAAAAAAAAAGAAAGCTCATTACCTGAGAATCTCTCGCACCAAGCATTAAAGTGGGATTGAATTTTTATTTAAAAATAATCTTTCTTAATAATTGACTTCTGCACAGTGGAGCCTGTGCGGAAACATTAAATCAATGGCTGCTCTGCACATCGCTTTGCCACAATTTTGAATTTCAATTGATTAAAAGTCTTCCAAAAAAAAATTAACCCTTGAAAGTCCTTGCCACTCCATTTTGTGCGTGTAGACTTGCTGCCTATTTAGCCAGCAAGCTTAGGGCAAATGTTGTGACGTGTTTATGCACCACATCTTCCCCCAATTTCCATTCATTTTCTCTCTTCCTCTGCTGATGGCCCCAATCCTTGCTGCAGTACACTTCTGCAGATGCTGGTAGCTTTCCACAACTTTGACTATCCTTGGACGTGTGAGCCTGGACATGACTCACTGGCTGGCTATTCAACTATGGACATCACCGCAATAAAACCAAAACATGTCCTTGTCACAAGTCCACACGCATGCACTTTCTGGCAGCAATGACCCAATGGCGATCAGGAATGAGAGTCCTGGATGATTTTTTCCTCTTTTCAGCCAAGGGACACTAAGGGAAATTCTCCTACTCCAGTTCAGCTAACTCAGCACGGATAAGTTGTTGAACTGGGACCTAGTAGAGCATCAGGCGGCAGTTTTACTGACTAAGCCATCGAGGGAGTTAAGAGACTGAGGTTTTCCATGAGTTTGCATTCAGCAAAGAATCCTGAGAATTCAAACTATACTCCTGCCTTTGTACAGCCAAATGTATATTTTTGCAGTCAATTGTAAATTGACTGAATGTGCACTACTTACATACAGCAGGAATTTATACGTGACCAAAATTACAAGAAAAGAAACATTAAAAATCTCCACATTTATGCCCCTCTCACTTTTTTCTTGCACAACAACTTGATCCCCTGGCATTAGCACTGCTGGTTTCAGAGTGCCACCCTTGCGAGTGGCACTCTGAAACCAGCAGTGCTAATGCCAGGGGATCTTTAACATCAACTTGAACCACCAGAAGTAACTGAACCAACATCTCATCCAGCTCCCATCACTCCATAGCATGGAATAGTATATTGACACTGTATGGTGCCTCAGTAAAAATGTTTCATGCACACTGGTTTCATAAAAGACAATTGTATGGAAGCCAAAACTTTTTTTAAAAGCCGTCAACCGTAGGATTTACGATAATCTTAACTTTCGCAGCCACCTTCACAGTCTTCAAGCCTACTAGGACCACTTCGTATCATCAATATTATGCAATTAGCTTGCTTGACCCAGTGCTATTTGTTAGCACCAGCTGTAATTTCATGTTGCAAATTATAATTATGTCAAATCCCAGGATGCTGGCTGTTTGAAAATATGTGTCTCAGAGCTCCTGAGACTTTGCAGGAGGGCAATGAGATAAACTTCTTTAGAACTTGCTTGGAAGAAACTCAGGTCCATGTTTTCTCATATTCTTTTCTAAATGCTGCTCCCCGAGAGAAACACAACCATCATACCTCAATTGTGTCACACATTCTGTTTATTAAAGCGGCAACACATGAATGAAGAGCCAACAACTACAATGTTTAGGTGTCAAGTTCGGTAATCTAATGGTTAGAAAGGGCTAGATATTACCTTGAAAAATACAGTTGGCAAATACCGTCAGTGCAACAACTTGTACTCATATAGTACTCTTTTTATTAACAGCACAGAAGGAGGCCATTCGGCCCTTCACGCCTGTGCCAGCTCTTCAAAAGGGCTATCCAATTAGCCCCACTCCCTTCCCCCGCTCTTTCCCCATTGCCCTGCAAATTTTTCCTTTTCAAGTATATGTAGGAAAAAGTCTGAAAGCAAGTACCATGATCAGCTATGATAATGTTCATCAATGATTTATGATTTGCACCCCCTGTCCCATTTCTGCAATGGGCAATCCAAGTTAACCATGAAGCTATATTAGGACTCTAGTGCCTCAATTGGTAAGTCACTGTCTGGTGTGGAAGTGAGCATAACAGACCCGAAAAATTCCAGAGTCAATTCTTGGATTGCTGATTTAGGTCATCATGTCCAGGGTACTAAAAAGGGTGCTACAACTGGCTTCAGCATTTCTCAGCTGGGGAGGGAGGGAGTGCTGCACTGTCGGAGGTGCCGTCTTTCGGATGAGACTTCAAACAGTCTGCCCTCTCAGGTGGACACAGAAGTTCCCATTGCACTATTTCGAAGAAGAGCAGGGGAGATCTCCCCGGTGTTTTGGCCAATATTTATCCCTCAATCAACATCATTGAAACAAATTATCTGGTCATTTCCACAATGCTGTGCACAAATTGGTTGCTGCGTTTCCTACATTACAACAGTGACTGCACTTCAAAAGTGCTTCAATGGTTGTAAAGAGCTTTGGGACATCCTCAGGCCATGGAAGTCTATCTTTCTTTTTTTTTCCACTCCTGATTGCCAGCCAGTGACTCCTGCTCAAAAGTGCATCTGTGGATGCCAAGTGAAGTGAGGGACATCTGTAATGTCCTCCATGAACTGCCTGCTGACATTGACTATCACTTGGGTAAGCTAACAGAGGGGATGAGCATGACGAAAGTACAATTTTGTCCTGAGAATTGTGTACATTTTATATCTCATTTCAAAATGAGATACCCTCAAGACATTTCAGACGCTTGCATGGGATAGCACAATGGCTGTTCTGACACGACTTGTCTGTTTCAAAGTCCCAGTAAGCTTTAATTCAGAATTAATCCGGTGAGAAATTCATTGAAGAAGGATTATTTTTTAAGTCAACTCCAAGGACAGTTACATATAACAAAGGTATTGTCTACAACCAGTATGTCAAGAAATGCTCGTGACGGAACAGAAAAAAGATGGATTTTCCTTCTTTATCCAATGTCAAGAACCTGTATACTGAGAATAAACTCTCTTCCGGAGTAATGAATACACTGTTTGCTGTAAAAAAAAATCTTCAATGGATCAAAGAAAGGACACACTTGTAATCCAAGACCCTTTCATAGTCTTCAGCCCACTATTCACTTTGCCACTGGATGCTAATAGAGGAAAGATTCCATGCAATTTACCAGAGGCTGGTTTTTCAAAAATTCACTAAGTAAAGCTGCAAAGATTTTATACCCTGCAGCTGTGTTTTAATCAATTAGCCCAGTTTATGTAGTTAAATGATTATTGCATTGCATTAATATTTTGATGCCTTTTTGCTTCATTGTATTATTTTCTGTGCACAAACTGGCTGCTGCGTTTCCGACATTACAACAATGTCTCCGCTTCAAAAGTACTTCATTGGTTAACGTCCTGAGGTCACGAAAGGCACTTTATAAATGCAAGTCTTTCTTTTTCCTTTATGTTGTCATGACATTCAATAAGCTCCATATTACCTAGATTATCTCTTATGTCCTTATCTAATTTCCCTGAAATGCATCTACGCTATTCGCCTCAATCACCCCATCTGGTAGCAAGTTCCACATTCTAATCACTGTCCAGGTAAAGAAGTTTCTCCTGAATTATTATTGGATTTATTTGTGACTATCTTATATTTATGGCTCCTGTTTTGCCCTCCCCTCCCTCCCCTTCCCCCCAAAAGCAGAAACATCTTCTCTGCATCTGCCCTATCAAACCCCTTCATAATTTTAAAGACCTCTATTAGGTCACCCCTCAGCCTTTTCTTTTCTAGACAACAGAGCCCCAGTGTGTTCGGTCTTCCTAGCTGCACAGCAGCCACAAAGAAGCTCGACACCATCCAGGACAAAGCAGCCCGCTTGATTGGCACCCCATCCACCACCCTAAACATTCACTCCCTTCACCACCGGCGCACCATGGCTGCAGTGTGTACCATCCACAGGATGCACTGCAGCAACTCGCCAAGGCTTCTTCGATAGCACCTCCCAAACCCGCGACCTCTATCACCTAGAAGGACAAGAGCAGCAGGTACATGGGAACACCACCACCTGCACGTTCCCCTCCAAGTCACACATCATCCCGACTTGGAAATATATCGCCGTTCCTTCCTCGTCGCTGGGTCAAAATCCTGGAACTCCCTTCCCAACAGCACTGAGAGAACCTTCACCACACGGACTGCAGCGGTTCAAGAAGGCGGCTCACCACAACCTTCTCAAGGGCAATTAAGGATGGGCAATAAATGTCGGCCTCGCCAGCGATGCCCACATCCCATGAACGAGTAAAAAAAAATTAGAATAAACTTTAATATCCTTCCTGTCTTACCAAAAGAAAATGAGTACTTTGCTGAAGCAGCATTTGTTCAAAAGGGAAATTGATTTAGTGGATTTCCTGAGCCTTCTAAAGGACAGTGCAGCAACATCAGGGAGCCATCAATCCAGGATACTTCAGCCATCATCTCATTTTAACTGTGTGGTAGCTAGTGTCACACAGTGCAAACTCCTTTGGGACTGTGTCTCAATATTCGACAGAATGATGCTTCAGAAGCAGGATATTTGGACTGCAGTAGTTAAAGCCTCATGTAGATTCATTTTGTCTAGGGGCTGTACAAGGCATCAAAGCATACATAGCCTCATTAAAATTAATGCTGCAAATAGCCCTCTAATATGCTTATTGTTTGAACAACTTCTTCAGACTGCAATAAAATTAAAAATTTGCATTACTTTGGTTTGGGAGTCGAATGGGCAGGTATTAATTATAACAAGCAACCTGAACTAGATGTAAAAGCTTTGATGATTTCAAAAAGAAATGTTTGCTCTGGTGAATGCCAGACCCATCCTGTCACGCCTGGTAAAAACAAGACTTTTCCACTCATTTTATTTCCACTGATCAAATCATTAACGTCACCTGTATTCTGGATAACCCTGAAAACTTTGTTTCCAGAAACAATCATTTGGAATTCTCTTCTTGCATCCTATTTATTTCTTCAATTATTTATTGGGGGTTATCTATAGATGTTTTATTTTGCCATGATGATGTTCAATTTTGCCTGATATTTACACATTTTCACACAGAGGAGTTGAGACATTGACAATTCAACAATGGGTCAAGACAGGTAGAGGGTTAATAAGAGACCATAAGAGATAGGAGCAGGAGTAGGCTGTTCGGCCCCTAGAGCCTGCTCCGCCATTTAACAAGATCACGGCTGATCTGATTTTTACCTCAACTCCACTTTCCCGCCATTTCCCCATATAGTTCTACAGTTCCTGTTGTAAGAGCAGATGGTCGTGTGGGCTTTCTCATAACAAGACCCATTATAGCGTTCATCAAGTTCCCACGAGATCCAATAGATCATCCGAGTCCTTTTTAAACCCAGCCTTACACACAACCAGACTAGAGTTGTGCTCAACAGGGTGCCAAACCCAAGCAGTGAGACATAGTCTTCTGGACTGCAGCAAATTCTGGCATCAGATCGGTGCCATTTTTAAGTCGATGCACTGCTTTGCTTTCGTGTGGAAACTGCAATATGATCCTCGACTATCAATCTGCTCAAAAAGGACACCTCACTATGAAATGTTGGTCGAGAAAGTCTGGAACATTCCATGTGTTGAAAGCACAGCTGCTGTGGGACTGTGTCAAGTCTCTCTGCTTCTCACCTCTCCTTTAAAATCCTCATTCTCTCCCGCCCACCCAAGTACCACGCCAAGTTTCTCATCAAGATATCTTTATTGCTTTCCTCCCTCAGCCTCTGCACTGAGTGACTTCTCATCCTCGGTGATTTCAAACTCCTTATGCTCGCTCTCCTCTGAGTTCACTGCCCTCTTATCCTCCCTTCATCTCTTCCTCCATATAAACTCCCCTTCCGATATTCACGGCCATCACATGGCCTCTCTATTTCCATCGTGTCAATCACAGATAAGGCCATCTCCGATCACTTCCTTGTATCCCTCTCCACCAATATCCCCCTTCCCCCTCGCAACCCCACTTCCTTCTGTGTCTCCCCCAAGTCACTTAGAAATTCCCAATTGTCTAGCCTTTGGCCCTCCATTCACCACGACATTTCTGCAGCTATCGATTTGCTCAATCACACCCCTGCCTCCACCTTTGATGCCCTTCTCCCCTGTAAAACCATTACTCTCTCTCACTCTGGTCATTCCCCCTGGTATGGCCCTCATCTCCAACTCCCTTAAGTCCAAGGGACGCAGACTTGAACGTTTATGGTGGACAACTGGTTTAGCCATGCATCACCAGATCTGGCTGGATGATATAAAGCACTATCGGATCCTGCTCTCCTCTGCCAAAACTGGTCACTATTCCAGGATCATCCTGGAATGCAAAGATAATCCCCGCCTGCTCTTCTCCACTACAAACCATCATCTTAAACCCCTCTCCCCTGCCTCCTCCACCCTCACCTCCAACAGCAAGTGTGAGGAGCTCATGGACTTCTTTGTCACTAAGTTTGAGACCATTCATTCAGCTAACACTGCCGCTTCCCTCCCTTCCCCAGCCCACCAAGCCAAACTTGCCCTAAAGTTCCCCCTGCCCTAGCCCTGAACTTGCATATTTCTCCAGTTTCTCTCCTATCTCCCCTTTAGCCCTCTCCGAGCTCACCTGGACCAGGAACCCCACCTCCTGCTCCCTCAAACCTATTCCCACCAAACTGCTGACCACCCAACTTCCCTTCCTGGCCCCTGTGTTAGCTGATATTGTTAACGGTTCCCTCTTCTCACGTACCATCCCCTTCCCCTTCAAATCTGCCATCATCACACCCCTCCTAAAAAAAACCACCCTCGACCCCGCTGTCCTTGCAAACTACTGCCCTATCTCCAACCTCCCTTTCCTCTCCAAAGTCCTTGAAGATGTTGTCGCCTCCCAAATCCGTGCCCATCTTTCCCACAACTCCATGTTTGAATTACTTTAATCAGGTTTCAGACCCTGCCACAGTACAGAAACGGCCCTCATCAAAGTCACAAATGACATCCTACGTGACTGTGACCGTGGTAAACTATCCCTCCTCATCCTTCTCAACCTGTCTGCAGCCTCTGACATGGCTGACCACACCATCCTCCTCCAATGCCTCTCCTCCATCGTCCAGCTGGGTGGGACTGGTTCCATTCTTATCTATCCGGTCGTAGCCAGAGAACCACCTGCAATGACTTCTCTTCCCGCCCCTGCATCATTACCTCTGGAGTCCCCCAAGGATCTTTCCTTGAACTCTTCCTATTTCTCCTCTATATGCTGCCCCTCAGTGACATCATCCAAAAACATGTCAGATTCCACATGTACGCTGACGACACCCAGCTCTACCTCGCCACCTCCTCTCTCGCCCCCTCCACTGTTGTCACACTGCTTGTCCAGCATCCAGTGCCGGATGAGCAAAAATTTCCTCCAACTAAATATTGGGAAGACTGAAGCCATTGTGTCTTTGGTCCCTGCCGCAAACTCCGTTCCCTAATCACCGACTCCATCCCTCTTCCTGGCCACTGTCTGAGGCTGAACTGCAACCTTGGCATCCTATTTAACCCTGAGATGAGCTTCCAACCACATATCCGCTCCATCACCAATACCACTTACTTTCACCTCCGTAACATCACCTGTCTCTGCCCCTTTCGTTCATCTGCTGCTGAAACCCTCATCCATGCCCTTTTTACCTCTTAGCTCGACTATTCCAATGCTCTCTTGGCTGGCCTCCCATCTTCCACCCTCCATAAACTTGAGCTCATCCAAAACTCTGCTGCTCCCATATCCTAACTCGCACGAAGTCCTGTTCTCCCATCAGGACTTAGTGCGATGGGAGAAGAGGACTCCCGGTCCGGGAATACCTCGATTTTAAAATTCTCATCCTTGTGTTCAAATCCCTCCATGGCTTTGCCCCTCCCTATCTCTGGAATCTCCTCCAGCCCCACAACCCTCTGAGACCGTTGCACTCCTCCAATACTTGTCTCTTCTGAATCCCTGATTTTAATCACTCCACCATTGGTGGCCATGCCTTCAGCTGCCTCGGCCCTAAGCTCTGGAATTCCCTCCCTAAACCTCTCCGCCTTTTTACCTCTCTCTCCTCCTTTAAGACACTCCTTAAAACCTACCTCTTTGACCAAGCTTTTGGTCACCTGTCCTAATAACCCCTTACGTGGCTCAGTGGCAAATATTGTTTGATAAGCACTCCTGTGAAGCGCCTTGGGTCATTTTACTACCTTAAAGGCGCTACATAAATGCAAATTGTTGTTGTTGTTGTTGACTGGGCTTCTATCAATCAACTTACTGGGTTCAGATTACCAGTGAATTTCCAAGATCTACCTAAGTAACAATGGAGTTGCCTTTCCTTGGCTGGCATTGAAGCTCGAAGTTCAAGATAGAACATCCAGACTTTCTAATGGAGAGAGAAACGTTTTCATCACCGAAATGTTCCAACAATAGCAGTATTTTGTTTCTCTTCATTTTTCAGCTACACCAGTGTTAGCAAGTCAGAGGTTCACAGAACCCTCAATGCAAACACAACCCTCTCCAGGCAGAACATACCAATCTCCATTAAGCACAGTCTGTTCACTGCCCTTGAGGGGTAAAGCCAAATACAATCACTCAGGCATTTTATTCATTTGTATTTTAGTACATATTTTGGTGAATTTCGTGCAATGAGAGGTCACCGCCGGAGAATTGTCTTTTTTCCCTCCACCAAGTGTCAGTATCAATCATTTCCAGATCATAAACAGGGCAAGTTAGATGTAAAGTAAAACTGCGCCAACAATGAGCCTCAAATCCAACCTCACGCCATCCTCTGTTGCAGCAGAGTGACATTTCTATCTCCAACGTGAGCCATCTTCATAGTTTCTCTGAGACATTGTCAATTAAGTGATAAATTATGGATGCTCTGTGCTGTGTATTTTGATAATTGAATTGAAAATTATGTAGGACCCTTACAGCCGGCATTGAGAGAAGACATCAATCCCATTAGTCCAGGCTGGTTTAGATGCAGGTCCCAGATGTGAAAGTACAATGTTCTAGCCCAGTGCACTATGCAGTCCTAGGTAGATAGAGAGATATTTAACAAAAATGTGTGACATTTTCCTGACACAAATGTTAAGGTTTATTTAAAGTTGAGTTTTGCATCCACTGGTTTGAATTTAAAACATGAATGTGTTTAACTTTCTTTCTCTAATTAAAACAGAGCAGAGAGGAACTTACTATTCCAGTGCTGTCCTGGCCGACCTCACACCTTGCACCTTCCGTAAACTTGAGCTCATTTAAAACTCTTCTATCCGTCTCTTAACTCGCACCAAGTCTTGTTCACCCATTACCTCTGTGCTCGCTGACCTACATCGGCTCCCAGTCCGGCAAAGCCTCGATTTTACAATTTGCATCCTTGATTTCAAATTCTTCCATGGCCTCGTCCCTCCCTACCTCTGTAACCTCCTCCAGCCCTACAACCCTCCAAGATCTATGTGCTCCTCCAATTCTGGCCTTTTGCACACTCTTATTTTAATTACTCCACCATTGGCAGCCATGCCTTCAGCTGCCTTGGCGCTTAGATCTGGAATTCCCTCCCTCAACCTTTGCCTCTCTCTCCTCCTTTAAGATGCTCCTTAAAACCTACCTCTTTGACCAAGCCTCTCCTAATATCTCCTTACGTGGCCCGGTGTCAAATTTTTTTTGTAACGCTCCTGTAAAACGTCTTTGGTTATTTTACAACATTAAAGATGCTGTATAAATGCAAGTTGATGTTGATGTTTTTACAAGATGGTGGAAAACTGGTATGTAAAATTAACCTGTAAATGTTTTCATGGTTCATTAATGCAAGGATTTAAAAATGCTAATAACTTCACAGAAATAAATTAATGGAAAACCAAAGTGGGGAGCAGGAATTCTGCATGCAATTGCACGCGCGCACACACACACACACACACACACACACGGAGCTCACTTATCCCTGGGCAGCGAGCAATGTGGAGCCAGCAGTGTAACTCAGCTCTGCCAGCCCCTCATTGCACCAGACAGGTACCGGTCAAACCTTCTGTGAATCTGGCCCCTTATTCTCTATCTAAACCTCAGTGTTCCACTGATCAACAATGTACCAATTTACTCGACACATTTTTCAAGCTACTTCCAAATTGGCTATTTCTGAGCAAGTGTACCATCAAGATGACAAGTTCCCATCCAATTCAAGTAATACCCAGAGAACTGAAACCCTTTTTATTAACTAAGGTAATGACATACAGCTGAAAACACAGAATTCTGATCCTTTCTTTGGGTAATAGAAAAGTCCTGACACTCCAGTGCAGATGTCATGAACTTAAAGTACAGTGATGCACAGAATCGCAGACAACTGCCAAGTAATTACTATTGGGATTCTGCAGTAAAATCGATCTATTTCAACCAACTGACTTGTCACCTAACTGAACTGAAATTACTGATAAGTTACAAAACAGAAATGTTATCTCACAGTCAGTGTCATTTCCCAAGGTAAATTCAGTGAAAATAAAGAGAAGTCCCACATGTCTTCAAATTCATAGTCTTTACATAAACCAAAGAGAACAGGAGGTTGAAATGGAATGCTGAACAGAATGAATCATTTTAGAACAAGAGGACTTCAGCCTTATGAAAAGTAATTTTTAAAAATAATTTTCCCACTCCGATTTGCTCATCCTGTCTTACCTTCATTAGGGCCGGTCTTGCTCAGTTGGTAGCACTCTCACCTTGCAATCAGAAAGTTGTGGGTACAGGCCCCACTCCGTGGCCCGAGTCTGTAATCTAAACTAACCCATCAGTTGAGCAGGATGGACAAAGAAATGCACAGAGCTGTCCTGTCCAACTTTCATGGTTATTCATCGCATTTGCTGTTCATTGGAGTTTGCTGTGTTTGCCTGCAAAAACAATAAAATTCCTTCAATCCGATGTTCAAAGGACATGAAAGGTGCGACATACATGAGGTCTGTCTCTTATTTCACTCCAACTCTCACTGGATTATTTCCTTGAATTAGCAGTAACTAATCAGGATAAGATCTTAAGAATCATTAACCAAAATTTGGTGTTCTCCAAGAGAAGGCATCTGTAAATTATACAACCTGATGGGCTGTAAGGGGAGAGAAAGAGAAAGAGAGAGAGAAAATAAATACAAGAGAAAGAGAAAAGATATGGGAGAGGGGAAGACTATATTTGTGCCATTTGGCCCTCCTCTGCAGCCCATGTGACCACTTCTATGTTGCTGGCGCAGGTCAACGTCTCAGAGCCACAGCTCCTGACTGAAAATCTCAAAGCTCGAATTTGCCCGGCAGTGTTGGCAGTGCCAGTGTAATATTCTAAATAAATCCATGGAGGAAGTCATTTACTCAGAATGGTTCAGCGAGGCAGCTATTTCAAGTGTGTGTGGGACATGGTCAGCTCACTCACACTGTAGACACAATAACTCTTCCCAGCCAGTAACGAGTGATATTATAAACCAACACTGTTTAAATGTTTAAAAATGTAAACACAGCATGTTTTAAGTTCATCATAATTCTTAATAATTGAGTTTCTTAAGGGATAGAAATGGTTTAATTCTTTCTTTTTTCTTTTGACTTCGCCTTCAGTGACAATATCAAGAAGAACAAGTACCAGTTTATTTCTAATTTTCTCCCCTCCTCTCTTCTTGACTTTGACTCTTTCATCAGGTTATGAACAGGCTCTGGTATCCACCCCCCCTGCCAAATGTGGAAGGCTTGGATGAGCAGTTGTTATGCTACTACTGCACCCTCTCTGAGATCAACTAGCTGAGCACTTATAAGAGATCAAACCTGCGAACTTCCCACTCTGTGAAAGATTTCAGGGGAGCCTAAGGAAGGTTGGTTTTCCCTGCAGCACTTGATAAACATGCACCAATCCACAGTGTGGCCTGTCCCTCTGGGCCTAATTTGTTATGTGCCTGTTCTATCCCTGTCCTTCCCCAAATATCACTGCCATCTATTAATACATGGAACTCGAACACAAATACAACAAATGGGACAAGACATGATTTCAAATTTACTGTTCAACTTTGCTGGAAAGAATGAAGAATCGTCCAAATGTTACTTGACATTCTTTCCACTGAATTAAGCTTTTCAGGGCAATTTCTTCCCTCATCCTCTTTTTTAAACCTTGATTACAAATTATCTGCTTCTGCTTCCATCATTTTGAGTATCTATTATTCCTGGGACAAAGGGATGATAACATTGGGCAAATAGTGGAGTTATTTCATTTTAATGAGTGTCATATAGCACGAGAGGTAACATTTTTAAACCTAAATGAGTGAGTATTACAGAGTGAAATGTGACAGGTCTAGGAACATAGAAACAGGAGTAGGCCATTCAGCTCTTCGAGCCTGCTCTGCCATTCAATTAGATCATGGTTGATCTGTATCCCTTGATAGCCTTACCTAATAAAAATCTATCGATCTGTCTCGAAAGCTCTAATTGTCCCAACATCCACAGTCTTTAGGGGAGTGAGTTCCAGATTTCTACTTCCCTTTGAGTGTAAAAGTGCTTTCTGATTTCACTCAAGAATTGCCTCGTTCCAATTTTAACATTATGCCCCCTTGTTCTTGATTCTCCCACCAGAGGAAATAGCTGATGCAACCCGTCTTAATAATTTAACCCTCTCTTCCCCTTCCACGTGCTCCACAGGCCTCTGCCAATGTTGGTCTTCAGTTCAGCAGCCAGGCATACACAACAGTGGCCCATATAGGATGTTACCCCCTTCCCTCTGGTATAGTGACTGCCCTACAACTGGGTATCTCCTGTTGATAGATTGGCTAACATCAGCAGCTCACCAAGTGTAGAATTTCAGGATTGTATAATTAAGTCTAAAAATAGTTGTTAGGACCAATACACCATAGACCACAACCAAAACAAGTCAGAACATCTCATGATGAAACACAGACTTGGCCACACAACACGAGCAGATTTAGTTTTACCTTCGACTGGCTCTTAAGATCTCCCATTCAATGAGCTCTCCTGATGGCATGGTGGGTAATTGCACAGCCCAGTATGGTACATAATGTGATGCCCTCTATAGACAAATAGCCTGGTAACATTTACGGTAAAGAAGCACCCATGACAAATGGCCACTTGAGTGAGGTACTGAGGAGCGGGGTAACAATGCTCATGAAAGCATAGCTCAGCTCGCAATTAGAAGGACCACAGCTCAGCCAAAATGATTGGGTTTCTTAACAAGCCCACAAAACATAAGGACTTAAATCTTTTCCCCCTCTTGACTAGCTCTTGAACTTTACATACCAAAATTGCTGCACGGGAATAATTAGCTTTGATAAAAATTCGAAGAGAAATTTTCATTTTGCATACCCCTTCTCAGAGGCATGCTTTTCAGGCCACAAAACAATTTACTTTCAATTACCTTGTCAAAACTGTCAAACCATCTCCTGATTCAAAGCGACAAATATAATTTTGAGGCAGACTATGGAATGTATTCATTTTAAGAGCAATATATTTGTGGAAAGAAACTTTGGATACTTCAAATCTGCAGAAAATAACAATTATATTTGTCCATTTTCAATATTCAGTATATTTGGTAACATTGTGATAATTTATTATACTGTAACAACTGGGGCTTTTTTCTCATGACAGTCTTTACATTTAATTTGTTCTCGGAATATGTCTTTAAAATTTCATTCGAGGGACATAGGCATCGCTAGTAAGACGGCATTTAGTAGTGAGCCGTCTTCTTAAACTGCTGCAGTCCAAGTGTAAACAATTTTACAACACCAAGTTATAGTCCAGCAATTTTATTTTAAATTCACAAGCTTTCGGAGGCTTCCTCCTTCGTCAGGTGACGAAGGAGGAAGCCTCCGAAAGCTTGTGAATTTAAAATAAAATTGCTGGACTATAACTTGGTGTTGTAAAATTGTTTACAATTGTCAACCCCAGTCCATCACCGGCATCTCCACATCATGGCAGTCCAAGTGCTGAAGGTACTTCCATAACATTGTTAGGTGGGGTTTTGACCAGGATTTTGACCCGGCGATGATGAAAGAACGGCGATATATGTCCAAGTCGGGATGGTATGTGACTTGAAGGGGAACTTGGAGATGATGGTGTTCCCATGTACCTCTTGCCCTTGGTAAAGCCAGATTTATTGCTCATCTTGATTCTTGCTTGGCCGCTTGAGAATCAGCCACACTATGTGGACTAAAGTCACGTGTAATGGTGGCAAGTTCGTCAAAGGGCTTCAGTGAACCAATTGGGTTTTCAAACAACAATCCCCCAGCTTTCATGGTCACTATTTTTTCTGGCGCTAGCTTGCAAATTAATAGATATATTGAATTCAGTTTCACAATTTACCATAGTGGGATTTGAACTCATGACACTGAGTTGCTCATCCAGTACCTGAGCCGTTACACTTCCTGGATGATTGCACTTGCCTGGATAAGTGCAGCTCCAACAACACTTAAGAAGCTCGACACCATCCAGGACAAAGCAGCCCATTTGATTGGCACCCCATCCACCACCCTAAACATTCACTCCCTCCACCACCGGCGCACCGTGGCTGCAGTGTGTACCATCCACAGGATGCACTGCAGCAACTCACCAAGGCTTCTTTGACAGCACCTCCCAAACACCTGACCTCTACCACCTAGAAGGACAAGGGCAGCAGGCACATGGGAACAACACCACCTGCACGTTCCCCTCCAAGTCACACAACATCCCGACTTGGAAGTATATCGCCATTCCTTCATCGTCGCTGGGTCAAAATCCTGGAACTCCCTTCCTAACAGCACTGTGGGAGAACCTTCACCACACTGACTGCAGCGGTTCAAGAAGGCGGCTCACCACCACCTTCTCGAGGGCAATTAGGGATGGGCAATAAATGCTGGCCTTGCTAGCGACGCCCACATCCCATGAACGAATAAAAAAAACATGCCATTACACTGATACAGCTTTGCTTCGCTGAATACATGGCAAATGAGGGCAATTCGTTTTACGTTACTTCTCAAAATTCCTCATAATTCATCCCACCATCTAGGTAAAATGTTAAAAATATACAGGTATTAGTGGGCGTCCATTGAGCTGGATCCCAGTTCCTTCAGAAGAGATGGGGAGGCACTCTGTCTGGGAAATGGTAGAGTTTCCAACTGTCCAATTTAAGACCAGCCAGCGTCTTTCTTGAGCAGGCTGCCCAGACAAAATATCTAAAACACAAACCTGATTCCAAAAGTATGTTTAAAAATCATTGGAAATCCATTTCCCCACCTACTTCTGAGCCTTATGATCTTGAGGAATTAGCTATTAAAAGTTTTCAGCCACTTTTCATCAACAGCAAATAAAACATCAGGACTCACACCATGATGTTCACCCCTGCCCGATTCAGTCTTGAACTTGGCAGAAAGTGACAACTCTAGGAGGGAGCCACTTGCTCACAGAGAGAGGGAGAAATGGGGTGATTGAATTGTCCCAAGGAACAACCCACTAGCTAATACAGAGCAGTACCATCATCAGTAAAGCCTCGTCTGCCCTCTCAAGTGGACATAAAAGATCCCATGACACTATTCGAAGAAGAGCAAGGGAAGTTCTCCCCGATGTCCTGGCCAATATTTATCCCTCACCCAACATCAACGAAACAGATTATCTGGTCATTATCACATTGCGGTTTGTGGGATCTTGCTGTGCGCAAATTGGCTGCCGTGTTTCCTACATTACAACAGTGGCTACACTTCAAAAGTGCTTCATTGGCTGTAAAGCGCTTTGAAACATCCTGAGGTCGTGAAAGGCGTAATGGAAAATGCAAGTTCTTTCTTTTTCGGGTAAGTTCCTATTCTCAGTCAGGGAATGATGCACTGTGCAGGGGACAGGGACACTTCCAAAAGGAATGAGGAAAACCCTGGAAAATGAGAAACAGAAATGTTGAAGTGAGATTCATAAATATTTGCAGGAAAAGACAGAAACAATGTAAATGATATAGATTATAAAATACTTAAACGTGCAAACTTCATTTAGTCTAAAGTCCTTATGAACAGAAATGAGCATCAAAGCACTACTTGAATTAATTGAGTGCTTCACATGGCACGGTAAACCCTTTTCCCAGTTCAATGTCACAGATTATGATCACTGATTCTTCTGAATATGAAATTATCCTTCAATGTTTTTGTCTGTTGATTAGTGAAAATCCTCTTATAATTTGAGAAATATTTCTATTGATTGCAATCATTCCTTGTGCTATTTTACTCGTAAAAGGTCTCATTTTATTTCCCTAGGGCACATTCAGACATGACATGTGCTGTATTAAATAATATCATTTACCTGTAATAAGCTTCAAAATATTAGTCAAAAACTGCTGTAGTTTGGTCAAAATTGAGTTTAATTCTATCGGATAAGTGTTGTATTACCCCGCTTGTGTTTTATTCTGCTTGCGTGGGCCACACAAGTGGAATAAAACACAACTTCTTTTCCAAAAGGTATCAACAATACAATAAAAGTTTTAAACGTGTCCAACATGTTTCATCAATCATATCTGCAAATTTCTATGTCAGAAAAAAACACCAGCCATTGACCTCAGGATCAAGCTCAGAGCAACCTTGCCTTTAATTAACCATAGGATGTGCCTGTACACTTTGTAGCCTTAAAGGGACAGGATTGGTGCATCACATGACAGAATGCTCCTCACAAAACAGTAACTCACTGTGACCTGCTCACATATAAAATAAAAGCCCAGTGCTGACTTTGGGAGTGCAGTCTGATAAAGTACAATCTTGATGATCTTTAATGATAGTGTCAGCTATGGCTCAGTTGGTAGCACTCTGAGTCAGAAGGTTGTGGGTTCAAGTCCCACTCCAGAGACTTGAGCGCATAATCCAGGCTGACACTGCAGTGAAGAGTACTGAGGGAGTGCTGCACTGTCGGAGGTGCTGTCTTTCGGATGAGAAGTTGAACCAAGATCCCATGGCACTATTCGAAGAAGAGCAGGGAAGTTATCCCCTGGCCAATATTTATCCCTCAACCAACAAACTAGAACAGATTATCTGGTCATTATCTCATTGCTGTTTGTGGGATCTTGCTGTGCGCAAATTAGCTGCCACGTTGTCTACATTACAACAGTGACTACATTTCAGAAAGTACTTAATTGGCTGAAAAGCGCTTTGGGACATCCTGAGGTTGTGAAAAGCGCAATATAAATACAAGGCTTTCTTACTCCCACTACCCACATTTTCATTTATCTGCAAGGATTTCCGTGGGAAAGGAGCAGATGATTGGGAGTACCGAGAGAGAAGAGAGCGTCGATCAGGTGTTGGGGGCAGCGAGGGAGGGATGCACACTGATCAGCCTTTGGGAGAAATGAGGCAGGTGAGTGCACTAGTCAGTTGTGGGAACCAGTGAGACGAGACTTCAACGATTAGCCATTTTTTGTCAGCGCGTAGTGAGCTGAGAACTTGTATTTTGATTGTACTCGCGGGGAAGAAAAATGCCAATCCTGTCTTCTTTGGATACATTGCTTATAGTGTGAGTGGTGGTTTGGTTAAAATCACCTCAAGTACTTTGTCTTCAAGGACACTAAGAGCAAAGACTTGCATTCCATCAGTCTGGGCTGGATGTGAACTCAGGCTCCAAAGATGAGAGGCCAGTGTCTAACGTCCTGCACACAGTTCTGGTTGGATTTGCTCAGATCGGCTCAATGGCCTTCCTCCTCTGTATCTACAGGCATTGCTGCATTATGAGTGTCTTTTGACTGCTTATGAGCAGGTTTCCCACAGTTGACAGCGTCCATGGTGATTGTCCAACACTTGGCAACAACGTAAGACCCATGGTTTCTTCAGGCTGTTAGAAGAAATGACCATCGTTCATGCTGCTGAATGATTGAACCGGATCAGTGGATCGGCAAATTTTCATCGTAACAAAGAATTGCTTTCAATGTGAGAGCACTAAGCCAGGTCAGTGCTTTTCCTAGGCCCTTGACTCCACATTTTTTAAGTTCCGAGAAGAAGAATGTTTTACAGTTGTCCTGTCCCTCTATTCTCCATCGGAGGTCGATTGAGAAGAGTGGAGAAAAAATTCTTCACTTTTCAGAATCCGCCTCCAATGGGCCTGCAAGATAAGGGAGACAAATACCAGTGCAGGAAGAGCACAGTGCAGAGGTCATTTTGGTGTCACTCCCAAGAAATTGCGCACAATAGAAGTGGGCCATATCTTACGATTTGCACCTGAAGGCCATCGTTAACTTAAACATTCTGTCTCGAGAAATTAACAAAGGATCAGAAACAGGTTTATACATGAAATTGGTTTAAGTGTCAAGTAATTGGATCCCTGACTGCTGTCTTTCTGGAATTTGCCTAATGCACTGTAAATTTGAATAGATTCCAGTGGCAATTAAACCGTCAGATTTGTTAATGTTGATAGAGGAGAACCCATCACCAGACTTGCAGCAAGCAGAATGTAACCTTTATCAAATTGTTCCCATTAGTGGAGAATTATTTCCTTGCATTGTTCAAGATACATACAGTCAGATGAACACTGCACCATATTTCCTTCTGTGTGTTATCTATTTTACAGGTTTAGTCTTTAATCAAAAAAGCTGCAAGGTGTTTTGTTTCAAAGTATAATAGCTTTATTAAGAAGTTATAATAAGTAACTTATGAGTACTAAATATGTTAAAATACAAGAGTACAATTAAACATACTAATAGGATGAACACAATCTGACAAAAGTTTTACACGACAAGACTTCTGGGTGGATCAAACCCACAAGGTCCCTGTACTATCGAGCTGTCCATCCGCTCAGAGAATATTCTAATCAATACAAACATGTACTCAACTTATATATGTTTTTAAGCACATTAGCTCTGTATGGGCCGTATGCAAACATCAATAGCTTTCTCTGTCTCCAAGCTGTGACTCAGTCTTTAAACATTTGTTATTCGCATTACTCGAACCCCCCACCCCCCGCCTTACCCTGCTCAGGGTCTTTGTGTCGAAAGACTCCCTGGACATCTCAGATAACAGATTACCTGACATAATTGGCCTCCCTTATGATTAGTTGTCTCCGAGTTATCAAGAACTCTTATCTCTGTCCAAAGCATCTCGTGCTATTACCAAAGTATGGATAACTCCCTTTACCCATGTTATGAACAGGAGATGGGTATGACACCAGCTGCTCAAAGAGGCCCTCTCTGCACAAGGCCATAAAAAGCTTGTTTTGGATAGACAGAAAGCCTTTGTTCACAGGGAAAACTGACATAATGTTTTTCCCTAACAAGGTTAACAATATTATTTCGAAAGCTGGTATAATGCTTTTCTTACATGCCCTTCTTCTGAGCCCCACAGGGGAAATCCTTCAGGCTCACATTCCTGTCCCATCCTTAGTTCACGGCTCGGTAGCGCAATACATCCATTTGCATATTCAGCTTTTAAATATTGACTATACTACACAAACACTAAAATCGGTGAGAGAATTCCAGCCCAATGTGTTGCCCTACGTTCTATACTGTTTCCCACCAGGCATGGTTCGAAAGGGTAGATGTCCTCTTCTCAATGTCAGCATTGCGTTGTTTCATTTCAGTCTTTCAATCTTAATCTCCAACAGCCCCTGGTGACCTCACATGGCCTTATCTAACATTCTCATCTTGTCAGCATCACATACCTATCTGAGCCAAATGCTCTTCTCGTCTAAGTCGGCTATGGACTTCCGACTGCCCTGAGAGCTCTAACTTTTGGGTGCAGAGTGCCCTATCTTTATACTGTTCGGCTGTTGGGATTGCATGTATGCACCTCTGGTCTTATCTCCTAGTCGTGAATTATCCCATCCCCCCATGCTGACTCCGTGTCAAACAACTTCAGATCAACCGTACCACGTAACCTCACACTTACACATTGCTTTTATTCACAGAGAGACAGCAACTTTGTCTCCCCCAGCATCGCTCTCTTGCTAAATGACTGGACGCTATGTGAGATGGGAGACTTGATTATGCTGAGTTTAAACCATATTCTTATATCTCTCTTATTTTGAACCTGAATGAAACCACTCTGGGTCAATTTTCACCTTACCCGTAACTTTCTTCTCGGCCTTGTCTAAGATCACCTTGAACTACATTTTGTTAACATTATGTTTACTTGGACACACAAACTCCCAATTTTCTCCCGATATATGTATCCCAGCAGCCCCTCCCATGTGTTGTCAACGTAGCTGTATTTCATCAGCTTGCCTCAACAGTGAGCATCACAAAGTATTCAACTGTTGGGGTACTGCAGACGAGTGAAGCCAGTGCATTGTTCTTCTGATCTGGTATCAGTGACAATTTTCAGACACACTCTGCCTTTTGTTTTGTTGCACAGACAGGGAGGCAATGGGCCGTTAGATTTACTGGCTCTAAATGAGGTCATTATTCCTCAGTACCCTGACAGAATTCTAGTATAACAGAAGCGAAACCGTAACAAAAATGCATTTCGATTACCTCATAACTGTTATTCAATGATGTGAATAAGGTTGCCACATGTGCAGTTTTGGATCAGAGAGTTGGGCTTTTAAATGGACAGTTCCACTGAACAACAAAAAGTCTGATTTTTTAAAATTTAAGTTATTTTTTTACCCTCTGTCGCTGCATTACGAAGGCATCACTTATTAAGGTTTTTAATAAACTTTCATCAAGAACAAGGCACAAATCAGATTCAAGCCATGATTCTATCCCCCAGCCTGGCACTTTTCCAGTATTAGATCGGGTAAAAGGTGGCCAGAGCAGATCTAACTCAATCACTGTGCTACCCAACGAAATTATGTTTTCCTTAAACTAAGAGCCTGCATTTAGTGTCAGCCTTGGCACAAATGAAATCTCATCTTAATTCCATCTCAAAAATGTCAGAAAGGAAAAAAGTTAATAATTCCTTGCCTTTTTCAAGGAAAGTTCCAAGATACAATTGAACAGAAATTTGCCCTTTTAACGACTGACAATTTTGTAAGCGTGACTCCACGAGGGGGGTGTAAAAGTATTAATGGCCCCTTTAGGCCTGCAGGTCAGTTTGTCACAGAGGCTTGTTCCAGTGTAGTGCAAGCCAGCGGCACCAAGTGACACCGCTGGTTTGAGACTACTGTGCATTTGAGCGATGCAAAGCCCCACACATCGGTGCTTAATCAGAGGTCTCTGCTCAAGATGCTGGAGAAACTTTTCACATTGGTGAAAAGTCAACAAGAATGTACAGCACAGAAACAGGCCATTCAGACCAATAGATCCATGCCAGTGGTTATGTTCCACACGAGCCTCCTCCCACCCTTCTTCATCTCACCCCATCAACATATCCTTCTATTCCTTTCTCCCTCATGTGTTTATCTAGCTTCCCCTTAAATGCATCTATGCTAGTTGCCTCAACTACTCCTTGTATTAACGAGTTCCATATGCTAAGCACTCTCTGGGTAAGAAGTTTCTCCTGAATTTCCCATTGGATTTATTTGTGACTATGTTATATTAATGGCCCCAGTTCTGATCTCCCTCGCAAGTGGAAACATCTTCTCTACGTTTACCCTATCAAGCCCTTTCATAATCTTAAAGATCTCTGTCCAGACACCCCTCAGTCTTCTCTTTTCTAGAGAAAAGAGCCCCAGCCTGCTCTATCTTTCCTTATAGCTTTTACCTCTCATTTCTGGTTTCATCCAAGTAAATCATTTTTCTCCAGTGCCTTTATATCCTTTTTATAATATGGAGACCAGAACTGTGCACAGTACTCCAAGTGAGGTGTAACCAAGGTTCTATACAAGTTTACCATCACCGCTCTGCTTTTCAATTCAATCCCACTAGAAATGAACCCTAGTGCTTGGCTTGCTTTTTTTAATGGCTTTGTTAATCTGTGTCGCTACTTTTATTGATTTGTGTATCCTTACCCCCAAATCCCTCTGCTCCTCTACCCATTTAGACTATTATCCAAGCAGTATCTGCCCCCTTTATTTTTCCTACCAAAATGTAATACCTCACACTTATCTATATTGAAATTCATTTGCCAATTACACACCAATTCTGCAAGTTTATTAATGTCTTCCTGTATTTTGTCGCAGTCCTCCTCGGTATTAACACCTTTTTGGTGTCGTTTGCAAATTTTGAAATTGTACTTTCGATTCCCAAGTCCAAATCCTTTATGTAAATGGTGAACAACAGAGGTCCCAGCACCGATCCTTGTGGAACACCACTTCCCACCTTTTGCCAGTCTGAGGAACTACCTTTAACCCCTACTCTCTGTTTTCTGTTTTGTAACCAGCTTGCTATCCATTTTGCTACTTGTCCCCTGACTCCACATGCTCTGACCTTAGTCTACTATGTGGTACCTTATTGAAGGCCTTTCGAAAATCCAATTAGATTATATCCACTGCATTATCCTTGTCTACTCTTTCTGTTGTTGAATTCTTTGAAGATGTAAGGTTGGTCAAGAATGACCTTCCCTTTTGAAATCCGCGCTGACTATTCCTCTTTATATTTTCAGTTTCTAGATGTTTTTCTATTACATCTTTCAGTAAGGATTACATTATCTTTCCTACCACTGACGTTAAGCTATTTGGTCTATAGTTCCATGGACTGGTTCTATCTCTCTTTTTAAATATAGGAATCACATTAGTTGTCCACCAGTCCTTTGACAATATTCCCTTTTCTAATGAATTTTTATATATATGTAATAGTGCCTCTGCTATCTCTTCCCTAACTTCTTTTAATATGCGCGGATGCAATCCATCTGGACCAGGAGTTTTATCCTCTCTAAGTTTGATTAGTTTATTATCTCCCTCCTTTTTATCTTAAATGTCTTTATCTCTTTTTTGATCTCTTCTTCTAATGTCATGCCCATCATGTTAGCCTCCCTGATAAATACTAAGGCGAAGTAATGAATTCATATTTCTGCCATTTCGCTGTCATTACCTGTGAGTTTATCGTGTGTATCCCTTAGTGGCCTTAACCCTATCCTGATTTTACTTTTGTTATTTATGTATCTGTAGAATACTTTACTATTTCTTTTTATATTCCTTGATAATTTAATTACATAGTTTCTCACAATCAGTCAGATAAAACCACAGTAAACTACCATTCCTGCATCAATGTGATGTGAAAAGTACAATGCATTAACACAGAGACTGCAGAATAACTGGCCCGTTAAATTCTCATCATTTACCTGCCCATGCCAGCACATTTAAGAGGTAGAGTTCCTGTACAAGGAAATGCTTCAAATCATGATGTAAGACAGCAAAAGCTGTTTGTTAAGAGTCAATGCCATTTTTCTTTTTGCTGAAAGCTGATTCAAGACAAGACATAAAACAAGAGACAGAGAGCACTTCGAGATCTGACCAGCCAGCGGTATGTTCTCAGTGCAGGAGAGTGAATGGATCAGACATCCAAGAAACTCTCAGGTTGATGATGGCGTGCTTCCTAAACATTTGAAAAATAAATCGTTTTCCTGTCATGTTGAAGCAATGAACAATTGGAATGTGGGACAGTGAGCGCTGTGAAGTGATGGGAGTTACAGTATCAGGTCCGAGTCCATTATATTTTGAGACCAGGTCACAGCCTTTGGCGGTTTCAATCAGAAATTGGGTCCTGCACTCAATCAACAGCACAAAATTGGTGCTGAAGACACCACTTTATGACTGCAATCACATATAATTTACTCTGGGCACTGTGAAATCATTCAAGGTCACAAGAAAACACACATCCAACCAAAGAAAAACAGAATTGGGTCTTTTTGTATGTGTGTGTGTGTGTGTGTGTGTGTGTGTGTTTATTTGTTTCTTCTCCCTGCTCTCCACTTTTGCTAAGAAAGAACAGACTAATTTGGATTTATATAGCACCTTTCACAACCTCAGGGAGGGAGGAAGAAAAGATGGGAGGGAGGGAAGGAAGGAAAGAAAGAGTTACATTTATATAGCATGTCTCACGACCTCAGGACATCCCAGAGCGCTTTACAGCCAATGATGTACTTTTGAAGTATAGTCATTGTTGTAATGTAGGAAACGCGGCAGCCAATTTGCACACAGCAAGGTCCCACAAACAGCAATTTGATAATGACTAGATCATCTGTTTTAGTTATGTTGGTTGAGGGATAAATATTGGCCGGGACACCGGGGAGAACTCACTTGTTCTTCTTCGACAGGGACCATGGGATTTTTTACGTCCACCTGAGAGAGCAGACAAGGCCTTGGTTTAACATCTCATCTGAAAAACTCCCTCAGTACTGCACTGAAATGTCAGCCTTGATTATGTGTTCAAGTCTCTGGAGTGGGGCTTGTGCCTACAATCTTCTAACTCAGAGGCGCCCTTACTACCAGGAAGCCAAGGCTGACATCTGCTAGGATAGAGTTCTATGGGTACTGTTCTTCGCTCAAGTGATGGTACACGTGTGAGATTGAACAGTGAATGCTGACAGCCTATTCAACCGTGGGATTGGGGGGGGGCGGGGGGGCGAGACAGCCCGGACTTACTCTGTCCTCATTTGTCATCCAACACGTGCACCTTCCAACACGGGACACTGATGCAGATTGGGACCCCTGCCTTTATTTTTCTCTTCCCTAACTCATACATGCTGAGGTCAATTGTGCCAATGCCTAAAGCTGTCCCAGTTGAGATCAGCTAACTCAACACAGAATGGGAGTTAAACTTAGGGCCTTCCTGAACTTACTATCACATTGGCCAGTTCTTTTACCAGCAGCCCAATAGGACACTTAATTTTTGTTCAGTTTTGTTAAATTCTGAATTCCATGCTGTGGTATACCCAATTGTTAAAATAATGATAAATGGCTTGTGATATAATTTAGCTATCTTTATCCCTAGTTAATAAAAAAAAAGTCCTTATGTGAGGACAATTATTGCCAAAGGAGTTATGACTTCATCAAGATTTGGCACCACTGATTACGACACCTCAGCAAGTGAGTAAATAATAATCATCATGGACACAATTTAACCATTTTCAAGCAGATGGGAAGTCAAATAAATGTTATTGAATGTTCGAGCAGACAGCCATTTTTTTTGCAGTGATCTGCCATGAAGTTCAAATGTCTTTTTTTCCTATATTCAAAAATATCCATTTTCATGGACCACAAAGCTCTACCCTCAAGCCTTTTGTGCACATTCTCTGGTAAATAAGAATTGCAACAGACGACATCCATATGGACTTGTCAAGGGGCAGTAAGGCAGACTGAAGAGTGCTAAGCTTTTCCGAACATAGAAACAGTGATGGTTGGTGACCTTTTTGACAGGTGAGGTACAGTTGTAACCAAGCCAGTGTGTTACCATGGCAAAGGGCCCTTAGCACATGCATAACGTGTTTTATTATCTTGTCCATAGCAATCAGTCATTATAAGAAGAAAGCAAGGTCGTTTCTCAGCTGGCGCAGACATGATGGGCTGAATGGCCCCCTTCTGTGCCGTAAATTTTCCATGATTCTAGGTCAAGCAAAGGAGCATGAAAGGGAACCAGTGCACAGATGGAATGGGTGTGGAGGGGAAAGAGGAAGCCGATAATCACTTTGGAAAAGCCAGCTCCTTTTCTTCAACTCACTCTTCCCAATATGCACATCGTAAACCTCCCTTCCTCCTTCTAATCTCAAAGCCCAGACTTCCCCCTCTCTCCCTTTCCCATCCCCACCCACAGTTTCAGCTTCGAGCCGGCCCACTGCTCAAATGGCAGGCCTTCTCGTGGAATCCCACCACCACGATGTGAAGCATGGGCCGACAGCTCACCTCCACCCCGTTCACCCGCGGCTCGATCTGCTGCCTGCAGCGATTCAGGCTACCCTCTCTCACACGCACAAATTTCTCGGTGAGGCAGTACCTCACTCGCCTCATCTGACAAGCCAATTCCGGGTACAAAAACTGTACCAATGGTCAGACGTCCCTGGAAATGAAAATTACATTTTTTTAACCTGACCTAATGATGTAGAAGTCAAGGTTCTCTTAATTATGAGCAGGTTTGCACCAAAACTTTTGTTATATGTGAGTGGGCAGTGACATATCTCAAAGAGGTGGCCCTGTATGTGGTAAATGAATAAAATAGTCATTTACAAATACAGGTATACCACAGCATGGATCTGAGTAGAACGAAAGCATCTTACAACCTTTACACTTCCCTGCGTTATGGCTAATAGAACCAGTGCAGAGAGTCTGTGGTATATATTTTCATCAAAGAACCTATGTTTGATCCTCTTTACCTTAAATTGCACATACCATGGGTCACCCACAGAAAAGTACTGCCTCTTTGAAAAATCAGCAGATCCATCGAAGGCTGAAGTAAGCACAGAATATCACATGGCTTTCATGTTACTCATATAAGGTCAGGTTCAGTTTACAAGGGTCCCACAGATAGACAAGCCACTCAGTATGTTAATTGGAATGATTAGGTGTAGAGTTTATGTATTTTGCATGTTATGTTATTTTTGAGACAATGGGATGTGGTCGGGCATATTGCATAGCAGTTTGCACCCTGATGGTAGAAGGAGTTTTCACTCAATAGACCCTGGCAGGCAGCTTAACTGAACAGACAATCCAGGTGCCATGTGATTCCACAATAGGAGAGTGGCATTTCATTGACAGCTCAGCAATTCACCCTTCCACACACAGACAGAGGGAAGGGTCAGAGGACAGTTTCTTTTCACTCTCTCCTTCTGGAGTGGCAGTCTGAGACACTGAGAGACAGAGGTCTCAATCAGTCTCTCTCTCTCTAATCTGCATTAGAGTGAGACAGAACATAAGTGTGAGTGCAGGGAGAGAGGGGGGAGGTGCCGAGAGAGGCGTAGGAGGGGAGGGAGAGGGGGGAGCGACGGAGAGGGGGCAGCGAAGGAGAGGGGGGCTGCGAAGGAGAGGGGGGAGCGAAGGAGAGGGGGGAGCGAAGGAGAGGGGGCAGCGAAGGAGAGGGGGCAGCGAAGGAGAGGGGGCAGCGAAGGAGAGGGGGCAGCGAAGGAGAGGGGGCAGCGAAGGAGAGGGGGCAGCGAAGGAGAGGGGGCAGCGAAGGAGAGGGGGCAGCGAAGGAGAGGGGGCAGCGAAGGAGAGGGGGCAGCGAAGGAGAGGGGGCAGCGAAGGAGAGGGGGGAGCGAAGGAGAGGGGGCAGCGAAGGCGAGGGGGCAGCGAAGGCGAGGGGGCAGCGAAGGAGAGGGGGCAGCGAAGGAGAGGGGGCAGCGAAGGAGAGGGGGCAGCGAAGGAGAGGGGGCAGCGAAGGAGAGGGGGCAGCGAAGGAGAGGGGGCAGCGAAGGAGAGGGGGCAGCGAAGGAGAGGGGGCAGCGAGGGAGAGGGGGGAGCAAGGGAGAGGGGGGAGCAAGGGAGAGGGGGGAGCAAGGGAGAGGGTGGAGATGAGGAAGTGAGGGAGAGAGAGATACTGACTCCAGGCTAAGATATGAACATGGATGGCCTGCAATACAGGAAGTCAGGAGCCAGCTGTTTATTCATATATTTCATGTAAAATAAACCAGTTTGTTGGTTTACAATCGGTTTTGTCTCACGAGATGGTGTTTTTTAGTCTGCCTTCCAGAAAAGACAGGTGAATGTGTATGGTGGCACATGCAAGATCCTAGTATCCAGTACACAAAAAAAGAGTCTATTGTTACAAACCCCAGGTCACACTATCATTTAACTAGATATCAGGCACTGGAAGAACACAACAGATCGTAGGGAATGTGAGGACCACTCATGGGTGACACCAAACATGGGAGAATAGTTACTGTCAAAATTTCTAACAAAGAGATATAATCATAAGCAAGCAAGATGTCAAAAATGGCCATAGGTCAGAGAGTTCATACATAGTTTACTGTGATCAGATTCAAGCACTCAAAGCTGAGCTTCAAGTTTATTGGTTCAGTTTTCTGGAATTAAGATACTTCCTTGCTCTGTCCAAAACCTAGTTCCAACAACAATGCTAGGTTACTGTGACTTATTCCTGTCCCAGAATTGGTGAGTGAATGCCTGCACTATTTGAGGCTAAGTAACATTGATCTACTCCTGATATTATCTGGAAGATTGTTCATCAATGCAACTGCTTCAGTACAAGGTCTCCACTTACATCTAATGGCTGCTGACTATATGACTTATCCTTTTTCTCTGCTTCACAGTTGCCTGCTACTTTAAAACAGGACAATATCTGTTGCAGTCACTGTTGGCTAACTGCAAGCAATAACTTTGAAATGAACGGCTGTCAAACACGTTACCCGCATGATAATGAGCATGGCATCTATTTCGAATGTTTCATTCTCGAGGTATTTGTTCAGGTCTCTTAAGCTTGAGATTTTATTCTAACCCTGGTGTCAAACATATGACAGAAGCCTGGGCCAAAACAGAGAAAATATTTGTTGCTGAGTGAGAATAAATTCTTGCTTCAAAAAGACCAGTTCCTACAAAAGCCTTTTGTGGCAGTTCTGATATCTCTGAGGTGAATTCACCATCATACGATGGCCAGAAATAGCCCTTATGGATTAAGACTTCTTCCACTATACTTTCAAACAGCAATCTCCTATCAGGTTATAAATCTGGCATTGAGATCTCGATGTCATTGTGTAATTCAGACATGCACAATCAACCATGACAGTGAAGGGAAAGTGCCCCAAGCACAGATGGTATTCCTTCACCAGTAACACTAGCAATGCCAACAGTTCCAGCCTAACCACCTGGATAATACACTGGTTCGGCCACAACTGGAGTATTGTGTCCAATTCTGGGCACCACACTTTAGGAAGGATGTGAAGGCCTCAGAGAAGGTACAGAAAAGATTTACCAGCATGGTTCTGGGGATGAGGGACTTCAGCTACGTGGATAGACTGGAGAAGCTGGGGTTGTTCTCCTTAGAGCAGAAAAGGTTGAGTGGAGATATGATAGAAGTGTTCAAAATCATGAAGGGTTTAGATAAAATAAATAAAGAGGAACTGTTCCCATTGGCGGAAGAGATGTTCTTCACGTTGGGTGTGCTCATAGAATCATAGAATGGTAATAGCACAGAATGAGGTCATTAGGCCCATCGAGCCCATGCCAGTTCTTTGTAAGAGCAATCCAGTTAGTCCCATTCCCTCGCTCTTTCTCCGTAGCCCTGCAAAATTTTTCACTTCAAGTATTTATCCAATACCTTTTTGAAAGCCACGATTGAATCTGCTTCCACCACCCTTTCAGGCAGCGCATTCCAGATCATAACTACTCACTGCGTAAAAAGGTTTTTCCTCATGTCGTCTTTGGTTCTTTTGCCAATCACCGTAAATCTGTGTCCTCTCATTCTCGGCCCTTCTGCCAATGGGAACAGTTCCTCTTTATTTATTTTGTCTAAACCCTTCATGATTTTGAACACTTCTATCATATCTCCACTCAACCTTCTCTGCTCTAAGGAGAACAACCCCAGCTTCTCCAGTCTATCCACGTAACTGAAGTCCCTAATCCTTGGGACAATGCCAGTAAATCTTTTCTGCACCCTCTCTGAGGCCTTCACATCCTTCCTAAAGTGCGGTGCCCAGAATTGGACACAATGCTCCAACTGCGGCCGAACCACTGTTTTATAAAGAGCAAAATACTGCGGATGCTGGAAATCTGAAATAAAAACAGAAAATTCTGGAGAAGCTCAGCAAGTCAGGCAACATCTGTGGAGAAAGAAACAGAGTTAACGTTTCAGGTCAAAGACCTTTCATCAGAATTTGAAGATGTTAAAAGAGTTAAAGTTTTTGAGCAAGTACAGAGCCAGGAAAAGGGAGGAGAGGGGAGGAAAGAACAAAAAGGAAGGTCTGTGATAGGGTAGAGGGCATGAGTGATTGAATGAAAGAAGGGATGATGGTGCAAGCTGCTCCTGATCAATCTTTTGTTTCTTAACCTGTCCCATTACCACCTTCCTTACCTTGCAATTGCAAGGGGCAAAAGTCCACAGGACTTTAAGACCTACTTCCCATTTCCCAAACTTAAGATTCAGTTGCTGTCGCTAAGTGTGGAGATCAGAATTCAGAAACTGTGGTGCAGGCTGGTTGGTGTGAAGTCCAATGTCAAGGTTTGAGTCTCATGGTGAGAATACATAAATATCTAAACAGCAAAGAGGAACACTGTTCTATTGGTATGAAGTACAGACCATTGTCCTTGAGTAACCCGATCGAATCCCCCTCTAAAAACTGCTGCAGTTCGCCAAAACAAGGAGGTGCACGTATCAGATAAGGTGCACTGCCCGAGTTCTGTCAGCATGATCCAAGACTTGAAAACATCACCTGAATTATCCCCAAAATTAACATTTAAATGTTTAAACTTGAAAATATTTCAGTTGAAAAGATCAAAAACCAGTCCGGTTAGATCACAGCTGCCAATTTGTCAGCACGACTGGAATGGGTGGGTGCGACAAATGCAATGGGCACTGATGTGCCAGCACCCATTCGCCCCTGCCATTCCCAGATCACTTGTTATAAGTGTTAGGGGAGCACACTATATGCCCACTCATATATGGGCTCATGTATTATAATAATATACTATCCAATGTATTGCCCATCATTTACACCTTACCACCGCTGGTCAGAAGGGACAGTTATTGGCCCCTGGTGTCCAGTGGAGCACAGGGTACATTTAAAATATCAATGGACCAAATGCCGATGCAATTGATTGCTGAGTGTTTGACTGCATAGACTTTGCAGCCACATTCGAAAAGGTTTCCTGGACCTTTATACCAACAACACTGACATTACGAGGTCTGCCACAGTCATTCTCCACAATCTATTCCCAGCAAACTCCATGTTGGTGACCAGCGATCCTGACAAAATTATGCTATTGACCGAGGCTGTAAAATCAGCCAGGGTCAGGGGCACATCTTTGCGACGGGCAGAAACCCGCCACGTCGGAGACGGGCGCCATTGCTGCCAAGGTGGAAAATCGAGGCGAAGGCGTCTCTGTCCAATAATGCAGCTGCAATGCTATTAAACACCGATGGCATCAGAAAAATCACCAAGGCTTCAGGTGCACTGCCCATTCCACTGAGTTTCTAACCTCGGCTATATTGCAGTCGGGATGAGCCGAGCAGAGGCCACACACTTTCCAGGAAAAGAGCACCAGGACAGCCAATCTGGCGTGTTCTTCTTGTGGCTGATTCAACTTGGCATTGGCAACAATCTCAGAATGTTGCCGGCTCACCCATTCGCTTTCTCGGGGTGTGCGAGTTGCCCGAGAGACCGAGGGAGAAAATAACGCAGGGGGAGAAAAAAGACAGGCAAATTTACCTTTTTTAAAAAAAAAATGCTGAAAACAACAGGACAGTATTCTAAGCTGTGGCATCAAGGAGAAGGTCACATCATCTCTATCAAATGGACAGATAGCCCTGCGACCAAAAGCAAAATACTGTGGATGCTGGAAATCTGAAATAAAAACAGAAAATGCTGGAAATGCTCAGCACGTCAGGCAGGATCTGTGGAGAAAGAAACAGAGTTAACGTTTCGGGTTGATGACCTTTCGTCAGAACAGATCTCCCTGCGATGTCTCCCAGATAAGTGATTTCTTTCACTGATGGACAAGTAAGGAACAAGCACGATTTCGAACAGGGAGCTGGAGTTTTCCTTTAACACTGAGATCACAGTTTAGCCAAAAGCTATTCAAGAAAATAATTGCATTCATGCAAACACTTACTTTTAAAATTAAATGAAGTTATTATTTTAAATACTGGTGAAATTAAGAATCCTGTCAACGATAAAGATACTGCACTGCTACAGATATTGCTCATTTGTATTGCTATGCGAACATACAATCTAAAATTTTAATAAAAACACAATGGCAGATGGCAAGCTTGCATTTGATGTTATTTTGGGGTTTTGGATGGCAGCATCTGTGAACTGTGTCATCATGGGGGAACATTCAGTCACCAAATGAGCAAAGAGTGCTTTCATTTTATAATCCTGACTGAATCTGTTAACAATATCTACTGAATCATTGAAAAGTGTAAGTGCTTTTGAATTTACTATTTTCTTTCACTGAAAGCCGTATTGCAAAATACATTGCAGCCGAATCATGTATTAATTTGTGAGGATGGCGTTTGAATTTCAAAGGGTTTTGGGATTTTGCAGGAATTTGGATTGAGAGCAATAAATAATACTTGCACTTACATGGTATCTTATCACGTTGAAACAGATCAAATCAATTCACATAATGAATACTTTTAAAGTATATTGGCTGCTGTTTTGCAGGCAAACACGGTGACCATTTTGCACCAGCAACATCCAACAACCAGGCATGAGATAAATAGCCAGTTTAGCTGCTTTTTTGAGATTGTGGAGGAATTTTGGTCAGGATACCTGGACATGCCATGGGATATTTAACATCCATCTGAGCAACCAGAGAGAACCTCTGTTTAACATTGCATCTGAAGGACAGGTAATTTGAAATACAATGAAAAGCTGCTGCATGAGAAGACAACAGACTCCCTTGTTACTCTGGACCACCAAGCACCTACAACACAACACACACTACTGGGAACTTTAGGGAACGTAGGTCTTTAGTGCTCTGGACTACCAAGGAATTAGAAAACAGCCTGGCAATCTCACATAATGCAATGTGACAGAAAGACATCTAGAGAATAAAAATATAATAAGTAGTCAGCATGGATTTCAGAAGGGAAAGTATGCTTAACCAACCTTATTGAGAAGTAACAGAGAGAGTAGACAAGGGTAATGTAGTAGATGTAATATATTTGGATTTTCAAAAGACCTTCGATAAGGTACCGCGTTGTAGACTCATGGCTAAGGTCAGAGCATTTGGAGTCGGGGGCAGGTAGCAGAATGGATAGCAAGTTGGCTATAAAACAGAAAACAGAATAGGGTTAAGGGTCGCTACTCAGATTGGCAAAAGATGGGAAGTGGTGTTCCACAAGAATCGGTGCTGGGACCACTGTTGTTCATAATTTACATTAACAATTTGAATTCAGGAATCAGAAGTACAATTTCAAAATTTGCGGATGACCCAAATTGGGGGTATAGTTAATATAAAGGAAGAATGAGGCAAAATGCTAGAGGACATTAATAAACTTGCAGAATGGGCGTGTAATTGGCAACTGAATTTCAATATAGACAAGTGTGAGGTGGTGCATTTTGGAGTAAGAATAAGGAGGCCACATATTGCTTGGATAATAAGAGTCTAAACGGGATAGAGGAGCAACGGGATCTTGGGGTACAGATACACAAATGACTAAAAGTGGTTATGCAGGTTAATATGGTCATAAAAAAAGGCAAATCAAGCACTAGGGTTCCTTTCTAGAGGGATAGAATTGAAAAGGAAAGAAGCTATGTTAAGCTGGTATCGAACCTTGGTTAGATCACACTTGGAGTATTGCGCATAGTTCTGGTCTCCATATTATAGAAAGGACATAGAGGCATTGGAGAGGGTGCAAAAAAGATTCACAAGGATGATACCAGAACTGAGAGGACATCCTGATCAGGAAAGGCTAAACAGGCTGGGGCTCTTTTCTCTAGAAAATAGAAGGCTGACGGGTGACCTATAGAGGTCTTTAAGATAATGATAGGGTTCGATAGGTTAGACGTAGAGAAAATATTTCTATGGGGGAGTCCAGAACTAGAGGATATAAATATAAAATAGTCGCTAATAAATCCAATAGGGAATTCATGAAAAACTTCTTTACTCAAAGAATGGTAAAAAAGTGGGACGCGCTACCACAAGGAGCAGTTGAGGCGAATAGCATTGATGCATTTAAGGGGAAGCAAGATAGGCACATCAGGAAAAAAGGAATAGAAGGATATCCTGACAGGGTTAGATGAAGTAGGGAGGGAGGAGGTTTGCGTGGAGCATAAACGCCAACATAGACCAGTTGCGCTGAATGGCCTATTTCTGTGCTGTAGTTTCGATGTAACTCGATGTAAATCAGTTTTCTGCTTTTATTATGTGTGAGTTGAGTTAATGTCAGATCCCTGAGCTAATCCTTTTTATTTTACACTGGAAGGAACTTCCTTACCCCCTTCATAAAAATGTGAATAGGTTCCTCGTTCAGCTTCCAGTCTTCTTTCATTAGGAGAGGCCAGGAGCAGCATTGGCTTGCGGGGGCCCCGTACAAAGTTATCAGACCAGAGTTCAATCTTCTCCTCGCCTGAGATCCACGTCTGTGCACTTCCGGCAGGCGTCGCCAGAGGGTAATCAGGAGTGGGAGGCCGAGGTCAATTATGGCCTTGTGCGATACTCTGCGTCATGGTCAAGATTTATCCCTCAGCCAACATCACAAACAGATTATCTGATTGCTGTTTGAGGGACCTTGCTGTGTGCAATTAGGTTGCCACGTTTCCTACGTTACAACAGTGACCACACTTCAAAAGTACTTCATTGTCTGTAAAGCGCTTTGGGACGTCCTGAGGTCAGGAAAGGCACAATATAAATGCAAGTTCTTTCTTTCATTAACTACATCTAGTGGTGTATTTGCCATCCCATCGGCGCAGCTGGGGAGAGCATAATACTTTGACTTATGATTGAATTAGACTGCCCCTGAACTGCTCAGAAATGGATGTGAATTCATTAATTCAGGCAAATAATGCAGTGTTTAAAATTGAATGTACATATCAGCGACTCGAGGACTTCTGCACATACAAGAATCCCATTTGAGGGAATTAGGAAATGATTGGAAGATTACATCGCTGGGGAATTTTAATATTTCATCAAATTCTAAACCATCAGGATGGTTTTACACAATTTCTCAAAAAAAAATAATCCACCAATTGTTTAAAAAAAAATCCCTTCATTATTACAAATCCCTAAATTACTTTATAATTAAAAATACAGTCTGCAATGGAATAAAAATCCTGGCTTTCGTAAATATTTGGTGACAGAAACAATTCATTAAATTAAAATTTTAAAAATTTCCATCTGAAATAATCCTGCAAATTTGGAAAAGGTCGAGAACCATTTACAAGCTTACTGTGGTGAAAAGCAAAATGAGACTGTTAACTGCATCGCATTTAAACCTCAAATATAAAAGACAAATGGATGCTACACTGGTTAAACTGAGTGGAAAATCAGTCGTGGATAACAATCAATAGTAAAGACCATCCCTACTTGGACACTTGGCCTCATTCCTTCATCGTTGCTGGGTCAATATCCTGGAATTCCCTATCCGTACCATCAATCACCGCAAGGACTACATTGTTTCAAAAAGGCCCATCACTACCTTCTCAGGGCAACTAATGCAATTTTTGTGGGAGAGTGTTCCACACTTCTACCACCCTTTGTGTGAATGGTCTGGCTCTGATTTTAAGGTCATGTCCCCTTGTCTTAGACTACCCCACCACTGGAAAATGTTTCTCTCTATCTACCCAATCAATCCTTTTCAAAATCCCAGAAACCTCAATCAAATCACCCCTTAACCTTCTATTTTCCAGGGAACACAAGCCAAATTTATGTCCTCTCACTTCATAATTTTAACTCTTGGACTCCTGGTAACATTTTGGTGAATTTGCGCTGCATTCCTTCCAAGGCCAATATATCTTTTTTAAGGTGTGGTGCCCAGAACTATACACAATAGTCCAGATATGGTCTAACCAGGGCTTTTTATTAACAGCCATCATTTATGACCGGAGAGAAGAATTCCCCCAACACTAGCAGAACGTTGAACGTTGCATCATTAAAACTCATTGATAAAGAGTTGAATAACCATTTGGTTAATAAGGGGAATGAACACCATTTGGGTAAGCATGGATAGAGGTGATCAAATATTCTGTGGAAGATGTTGGATCCCGTGGTGCTGCGATCATGGGAACATCTCTTGTGAAATGCAATGAGACAAGGTTAATGCAAACTAAGAAGCAAAATACTACAAGCGCTAGAAATCTGAAACAAAAAAAGTTTCCTCAAATTGTTCATCTGGTGTTGGGTTTAAGGCACATACTTGGCACTAGGCAAACAGAAAATTCTCCTGTTGACCACAGCATCAAATCACACTTTTGATTTCTTTAATTAACAACATTGAAGAAGATTGGGATTATTTTAAAACAGAAAGGAATTAAGTCACCATGTTGATGAGAAATGACTGAAGGATTTACATAGTGCCATTGACATCCTCAGGATGTCCCAAAGTGTTTCACAGCCAATTAATTACTTTTGAAGTGTAGTTACTGTTGTAATGTAGGCAAATGCAGCAGCCAATTTGCGCACAGCATAATCCCACAAACAAGATAAATGGCAGATAATCTGTTTTTGGTGGTGTTGGTTGAAGAATAAATGTTGACCGGGACACCTGGAAAACTCCCCTGCTCTTCTTCAAAAGATGCCATGGGATCTTTTACATCCACCTGGGAGGGCAGACAGGCCCTCCTTTTAACATCTCATCCAAACAATGGCACCTCTAACATTGCAACATTCCCTCAGTACCACACTGAAGTGTCAGCCTAGATTATGTGTTCAAGTCTCTGGAGTGAGGCTTGAATCCACAACTTTTGGACTCAGGCGAGAGTACTGCCACTGAGCCAAGGCTGATACCTATGACTTGATCTGACTGAAACAATCCAACACAAAAAGTAGAAAATAACCAACCAAAATCCAGCCATCGCACCTGTACAAGTGCAAGTCTTTCAACTGGAGGTAACTACTCTAATCTCATTTGTATTATTCCTTATCAAATAATATTTAATTCCTTCTTAGATTGTTATAGCAAAAATAAACCACTTTGTGTTCTAATAACCCTCTAAGAGAAAAATTCTTCTCAGTCATTCTTCCTTCGCAGAAGTAACCAAGTCAGACTTGGATAATTATAATAAAAACACACCATTCTCATTTATTACCAATCTCAGAAAAATTATCCATCAATTAATCATGTTAAGACTTTGGATCAGATTTATCCACCTTCAAATTGTTCAATCATTATTTAACAGTTTTTTTTTTGGCCTGTTAAATCAAAGCAAGTCCATTTTCTTCACTTTGTCACGCTGCCCTAGTGACCTCATCACAACAGAAGGGATTGGCTTGATATGTTGCTAGCCATCTCCAGAACATTTGAGTAAGTGCTGATAGTCTGACTTCCACCATAAACATTCCATCAATATTATTGTGCATGTCACAGGAAATAGATGAATATTGATCAATCACGATCTGCTCTTGCAGTTCTCCTTGATGTGAGACATGAATGTGAGACTGTGAGTCATCCATCAGTTTGTCCCAGATTACCAAACTGGCATTGCTCCCATCAAGTTCTTAAAAGTTTTCAACCGATAAATGAATTGCAAAAAAAATAAAAATTGAAAAGTTGGCTCAGAACTTGAAGTCATTATTTCTGGTGTACTGTAAGGTTCAATCCTGGGACTGTTGTTTCCTGCTGTGTCGCTCAAGGACCAGTCTTTACTTTGTACTTGTACACTTCTCCACTTGTATAAATACAATGCAGTTTGATGATCATTCACAAAGCTTCAGCGCGATTATTAATTAGTCTGACTATAGAGTTAGCTGCAATGCCTGGTTGCTGAGAGAAACCTTTTTAAAATGAAATATTAAAAACAGAATAATGCCATGTTATTTATATCTGAATGAAAAGTAGTTGACTAAACTAAATCCCAGGCTAATGAGGTTGAAAATGCCTCAGAAGCAAAATGTTTAAATGGAAAAATGATTTGTTCATCTATTTGGTGATTAACACAAAAATGTCGTTGATGTTGCTATCTTGTCAATGATCTTACCATGTGACAGTGTGAACTCAAGCATGCATCATCTTTAAAGATGAACTAAACTTCTCAATCAATTTTCAATTGAATTTCATTTCAATAAGTTCCTGTTGACATCAACGAGGACGCTTTCCTCTCCTCCTAAATTGGTAATTAAGTTTGAGAAGTTATTAAAATGCTTGAAAATACGTAGAGGGATTGAAGCACAAATTTGGTTCAGAGAATGGTGCGGCTTCATGACCAGTAAGTGGCAAAAGCCATGTCTTCATTCGGGATCTTGGGTTCATGTCACGCTACACGTTACCCCACCAGCGAACAAATGTTATCTGTTTTTAATATAACGGGTCAGTTGCTGTCTTTTCTATGTTTCTACCTCTCTATCTCTGTTTTTTTTGTTTGTTGTTTTTTTTTTTTTTTGGTGATTTGTATATTCTGTGAGACCTGGCAGGTAACACCTGTCTGTCTGCACACTGATTGCCTTGGCAACGGGCAGTTGAAAAAACTGTCTGTACTCACCAAGCATTGGTCTGTGAATTATAAATGCAATTTCATTTCGAGGATTTCATTTCACATCGTTCACCTGACGAAGGGGGAAGCCTCCGAAAGCTTGTGAATTTAAAATAAAATTGCTGGACTATAACTTGGTGTTGTAAAATTGTTTACAATTGTCAACCCCAGTCCATCACCGGCATCTCCACATCATTCATTCCAGGAAACTACAGATTAGAATGGAAACCTCAATACAACAACTGGATGATAACATTTATCCACCAAAGAAATTATTAGTAGATATATGGTCCATAAATAAGCACTCGAGAACTAATTTAATTCTTAAGCATATTACGATCTTGAGATTTTGTTGAAGATGTTATATTTGACTTGGTTTCGTCATTGGGCTCCAAGTAAAAGCTAAATCAGGAAATCCTCCAGTCGTTAAATTTATCTGCATACAACAGGTGGTGGCAGAGTTCAAAATGTATGATGACTTTGCATCAATAATTAACAAGATTTAGGTCTGAAACTCATCACCTGGATGTAATGAATTATTGCCCTGGTTTATGCCTTACTTGTGATAGGTAAAGGTTTGGACTTATGCTTCATGCTGCTTACAGTCACATCTCCTCGAGCCAGGGGAACATAGATGAATCCAGGCCAGAAGTACCTTCATCACTGTCATGAACTTTTTCATCGGTTTGCCAGCATAATTTTCCTCTTCATTGCGTAGGCAGTAATCTGACAGAGCGGATCACCTGTCCTTCATAGAACCCACCTGATTTTCATTTCATTGAAATCAGTAAAATGAACATCAGATGGGTCCTATAAAGTGTGGGCGATCCGCTCCATCAGATTACCACCTAGCTGGTGAAAACAAATATCTGCCTCGCTGCTGTCTTACGTACAATGCACTCGTATAATAAACACAAAACTTTTGTCTGGCTAAGAGAAAAGATCTTCGCAATCTGTTGTCTTGAAGAATACCACAGATGCACCTTAAGTGCATTTAAGCACATCTGTTACTAAACCAAATTGAGTAAACCTGTTTGATTAAGATTGCTGTATAACAAATAGCTTGGAAAAGATCCGAAGTTTCCAACGGAGCTTCAATCCACTAATGTAGAGTTGGAAATTGTTCAAGTCCTTAAAAAGTGATTCCATTCAATTTAATTAGCTGAAGCATGTACATCAAATAGAACATTCCCATCACATCTTGGCACAGCAATACTGTCATTGGCGATACTCCTGTCGTCAAGCAACAAATGAGCAATGCCAAAGCCATCGCATTTCCAAAGGAGCTACAACTTATTTAAACATGTACTGCTGTTCGCTACCTCCAAGTTATTTGTTTTTCCTTTGGCACAGAGACATTACAAGGGCTGTGCAGCAAAAATGAGCTTAAATTGCTGTTGGCCTTAAGTAGCTAAGTTTCAAATAAGAGCATCTTATCTTTCAGCTACTAAATGGAAAAGACAAGTATGAATATGGCTGAATGATGTCATCTGTAAATCACAAGCAGGTTTTTTTTCCCCTCAAATAACATGTAGAGACTGGCTATTAGGGTTCAGATGTTCAGGTTTGTTTTGACTTATACTGAATGTACGAGGTGAACAGTTAAAATGCATTCTCATGTCAGCAGCTGCACCAGATCATTTAACCTCGTTTTATCCTTCTTCTTGAATTAATATTGTTATAATCAATTTTTATTGTATAACACATCCAAGCAGCTGGAGTTTATATTTAGTATTCATTCACACTCCATACGTTTAGCATTTTTGCTAAGTTGAAACCCCACTTCATGCCAATGCCAAACTTGTTGAGTGCCAAGGCTCAAAGTGTCTTTGAAGCCAAACGGAGTGAGACTACCTCCTTCAGGGAATCTCACTCAGCAAGTCAGGTCGAATTCAGGCTGCATTACACTATAACTGTAACATTAGTACAAAGCCAGACTGCTTTGTGCTGACCCGATAGTTGTAATGTGAATGCACTTTTAGACATTGGGTGGTTGTCCAGTTAAAGAGGCTTAATTTGCATAATTTATGAATAAATTATATTATTTCTTTTTAAATTAGATAGAGATTGAGGAGCATGCCACCTGGATCATTCTGGACTGAAACAGTGTTTTGCTTCCTATGTGCACAACCTGGCAGTACAACCTGGAGCTCCAGTGACCAACTTTCCCATTTACCTTTTGGCTCGGAAAATATCAGTGCAAAGATAGACGCTGCTGAGAATTCTCTTCGGTAACCCAGCCAACGGTGTTTTACAAACTTCAGCCTGTGAGGGGGCTCACTGCAGGATAGGTCACAAGATAATTAATGTGGTGTTCACAACTTGAGGGGACTCGCACACTTTCACATGAGCAGCCACACCTGCAAACATTCAGCCGCACCAGCCTCAGTTGATACCAACACAAAGCTAACAAAGCAAAATTCAGGTGAGCTTGTGAGGACTATTTGCTCAGCCTCAATTTGCTGCACCCATTCCGAAGCACATAAAACTGCTAAATCTAATTCCTGTAAATCTCCTGATGAGCTTCACTTAACATCTTTGGATCTACCTGAAACCGGTGATAATTCTCAATTTACCAGGCATGAGGAAATCCCTTCAGAACTGAACTTGCAGCTATGTCCTCTTGATTTCTTTTGGAAATGGAGTTGTGAAGATTCTGTTCAATCAGCTCCTTTAAGCTTCCCCACCCCCCAATACCATCACCATCTTCCAGTCCTTGCAAAGTCTCTTGAGTGTTTAGCTATCCAATGTCACACTGTGTTGAAGATAGTTTGAACTCCAATTGATGTCCCGAATTGCACTGGGAAAGAGTAAGATTTCCATTTCACCTGCTAAGTGCAGGTCATCCCTCCAGGAAATGTTTGCAATTTTCATACCCAAATAGATACATGAACTACTTCCATTTAGGGCACAGTAACTGTCAATCTTTTGGCTTGCTTCCAATCGTTAATGCAGTACATTATTCATCATTCCAAATGCTTTGAAAGTAATTTATTCCATCTCAATTTGATCAGATAACAGGGTTCACCCACCGAGGTTCTTTGAGAAAGGAACAGTCTAAAAGACCTCAATGTCCACAAGGGGCAAAAGGAGACTCAGCAACAATTTCCTGATTCTTGCAATCCATTTGAATAAAGTTTATTGAGTTTCACCAAACAATTTTTTAAAAGAAACACCATGACAACATGCTATTCTGAAGAACAATTTTACTTATGGCACTTTGTCTTCCATCTTCATGTAAGTCTCAACTTCTTTCAAGCACTCAACTTCCCACATCTCTACAATCTGTGAGTTGGGGTGACTATATATTTACTGATAGTAATTGAATTTGTGAGAAATGTGAAGACATCCTTATGTTCTGATATTCTTTGAAGGTTAAATGTATCAAATCCAGGGAATGTAATTTTCCTCTAAGTAAATGTTTCTACTGTTTTTCGATGTGGAGTGCTTGATTCACTTCACTCACCAGGAATTGCTGAAGGGGTCAAGATTGTCTTTTTCCTGTTGCTGTACAAGAAACACAGTTTCACATCTTGCTGTAGAACAGATTGATAGCACAGCAATACTGGAAGAGAAATCAAATGGCAAACCACATATCCTGAGAGTTGAGATGTCAATTTAGGATAGTCCCTGGGGACTGGTTTGAATACTTCTTATCCTTATACCTGGCCATCGCAGTGCAAAGTGCCAGACAATCCTTGAAGGAATCTCAAGGTTAACAATACTTATTGTTACTTCATTAAAACTGTTCATTACCCTATTTTGTTTGCTTTGCATTGTCTCTCATCTGAACAAGAGCTTCAGAAAAGTCAGACATCTTTCAAATTGTAGGCTACAAATGTAGGCTTCAACAGTGCTACTGAGAATTTTAAACTTTTTTCTTTGAGATTTACATTACTCAACCTGAATTTTCCTTCTGTCACGGACCTCAGTCAGGGTTGCTTCCCTCTCTCGTGGCTTACATTTTAAGCATTTATTTGACTTGTACGTACTGGCTTAAAATAAGCCAAAGCTTAAAGGTGGCTGCTATTTGACGTTGAGTTGATTTTTCTGGATGTTAAGATCAATTTAAATACTCGTTGTTAAGCCTTGTTGCGGTTGCATCTGATAATTGTTCATTCCCTCCTTCCCCCTGCCCAATTCCCACCCCACCCGCCAAAAAAAAGATGATATCCAAAATGAGGGCAAGACCTGGAAATGACAGTTCTGGTATACTGCAGTTCCAGTGTGATGCAAGTTGCCTGTTTGGTGCAGGCAGTGCTGCATGTTCTCTCTGTATCAGTGTAAAGCCTGCCTTCACTCACCCATGCAACATAAAGGCAGCAGAACCTGTTTTGGATATTAAGGGAATCAAGGGATATGGGGATAGGGCGGGAAAGTGGAGTTGAGGTCGAAGATCAGCCATGAACTTATTGAATGGTGCAGCAGGCTTGAGGGGCCGTATGGCCTACTCCTGCTCCTATGTTTTATGTTCTTACATGGCAACTATTGATAGCACTTTGCCTTGTTTGTCTCTCCAATCTTCAGTGAAGGTAGATTGCTGTAAGGTTCCTATTCTTGCTTGGGGACCTCTTCCAATTTGGAATTAAGGGAATCATCAGGGGCTTCATCTTCTCATCTCAACACCTAGTTGTCTTGTTCTTGAAAATCAAAGGGCTCCTCTTGTTCTCTTTGTTGCCCATATACACTGAATTATTGAATACTACTCCGTAATTGCATCATGGATTAACCATAGGTGGCAAATGCATCCATTAAGTCTGCAGCACTTTCAGTGCTTAATTGACTAAGTAAGTCGATTGAACATTGAACTTCCAAGTTTCTAGTGGCTGTCGCATAAATCTGCTCTGTTGGAGCTTTAGGCCCACTTGTTTTCCCCCCACAATGGTGTGTTGTTACAAGCTGGAAACCTATGGGGAATGGTTTGAGCTATATCTGCCCCAGTTTCTTTTTTTATGTTCAGTGCACTTTATGAAGCAGGAAAGCTACACTAGCCATGACTATTTTCATCTTGGAAAAATATTTTTTTCTGGCAGCCCCACAGATCATCAGATGGACCAGCAAAGAATTTTTTTAAAAAGGTAAAAGTTGCCTATCCAGCTAGACTGCCATACAACTTTCCCAAACATGGCTGTTATAAATGCCGTAGATACTTTCTCAGATTCATTGGCATCAGTTGCTCCTGTAAGCTGCACGTCCTACTTCTGTGGGAGTTGACTCATATCTCACCCTATTTCTACTTGTGCAATAGCACAGCCTGGGGGTGTGCAATAGTATCCCCTTACAATCTTTCACACGTACTTCTTCAATCTTTCTGAAAATAGATCAAGATAGTGCTTGGTGAGAAGAAGCTCGATATGAATCAAGGAGGTGCTTCATTTCACTATAGGGTGAACATACAGAACAACAGTTACAATTACATTCACTCAATTCAATCAGCTCAACTTCAGAAATGACACCCTGAAGTGTCTCCTAATGTCTTTAAAATTATGAAGGGGTTTGATAAGGTACTCATTGCAATTTTCATACCCAAATAGATACATGAACTACTTCCATTTAGGGCACAGTAACTGTCAATCTTTTGGCTTGCTTCCAATAGTTAATGCAGTACATTATTCATCAATCCAAATGCTTTGAAAGTAATTTATTCCATCTCAATTTGATCAGATAACAGGGTTCACCCACCGAGGTTCTTTGAGAAAGGAACAGTCTAAAAGACCTCAATGTCCACAAGGGGCACTTTGCACTGCGATGGCCAGGTATAAGGATAAGAAGTATTCAAACCAGACCCCAGGGACTATCCTAAATTGACATCTCAATTCTCAGGATATGTGGTTTGCCATTTAATTTCTCTTCCAGTATTGCTGTGCTATCAATCTGTTCTACAGCAAGATGTGAAACTGTGTTTCTTGTACAGCAACAGGAAAATGTTTCCACTTGTGGCTGAGTCCAAAACTAGGGGCCATAAATATAAGATAGTCACCAATAATCAAATAGGGAATTCAGGAGAAACTTCTTTACCCAGAGAGTGGTTAGAATGTGGAAACCACTACCACAAGGAATAGTTGAGGCGAATAGCATAGATGCATTTAAGGGGAAGCTAGATAAACACATGAGGGAGAAAGGAATGGAAGGGTATCCTGATAGGGTTAGAAGAAGAAGGGTGGGAGGAGGCTCGTCTGCAGATAGATCAGTTGGACCGAATGGCCTGTTTCTGTGCTGTAGACTCGGTGTAACTCTGTGTAACCCTCCTGACAGTAGTGGCACTATAGCATCCCAGTTTTGCTTCTCCCAGTTCCTCAACCTTCCATGCACAGAAACATCTATTCTCCAACCAACTCTACATCTCTATTTTCTTTTGCCATAAATTTTGCTACCTAGAGATAATAACATCAAGGTATCACACAAAAATAAGGACAGAGTGTGTGACTTTAAAATGAGTCTGAATACATATTTTATATTCCACATCTTCCTATAGCTCATTAAATTTTGTAAATCTGTGAATCCTTGTCCAATTATCCCATCCTCTAACCACGCTTCACCTGAAGACAACACTTGGACTTGACTTCCAACATGCAACACCATTGGAAATGTGTGTGCGTGCATGCATGCTACACCTGCTATGAATCATCATCTTCCAAGGTCATCGCCCTCTTCTCTTCCTAACTTTAGCTGTCTTTGCATGTACTGTATCTACTTTGTTGGCCATTATAATGCACTCAGCCCCTGTACATAATAACATTTTGGGGTACAGTACATGGGTAACTGGACACATGACATGTGGAAAGTGTAGCATTTGTGAGAGAAACAGATGACCTTGGACTTATGGTTCCCAAAGCTTTCCACCTCTGCAGTTTTCCTAGCTTCATATCTGGGTCTGTTGTGGACTAATTGATTGAGATTGATTGCTATGAATAGTCAACAACTCTATTATCGTTGTATAATGCGACGACCAGAATGGTGGAAGACGAGCCAGATGGACCTTGGTCTTTTTCATCTAACAATTCATATATTACTTCAAATCTCATGCGATTGGATTAATTACTGGAATACACTTTCTACTTTGATCTATAAAACTTAACTTTTCTGAGAGCTTCTTTCTAACAATCAAAAACTTTCTCTTCTTCACATTCTTAGGCTGTCTAAATCTCTTCAAAACAAACTTCTGATTCAGGTGCATCATGTCTGCTCATAAATACCTTACGCCACTGCAAAGAATCCAATTTCAGGTATCCTGATCAAACAAGCTGCATGGAACAATCTGAAAAATGACACTCAACTAGAAACCAGAACTGAAAATTTTAATTAATTTTTATAAAACCCTCACTTCCAACCGTTTTATTCCTCCCTCTTCTCTGTTTGTACACAATTCACCAGAAAGAAGTGAGACATCAATAACATCCTCTCAAGGTCACCTATTACCATGTTATTAGGATTAAGGGCCATGGACAAATAGCAAAATACTGCCAATGCTGGAAATCTGAACCAAAAACAGAAAATGCTGAAGACACTCAGCAGATTCAGACAGCATCTGTTGACAAAGCACAAGTCATATGACATATCAGGTATTAAAGCTTCCTCAGAACTGAATGATGTTGCAGAGGAACAGCATTTAGGAAGGAACGGAACAAGGGAAATATGGAAGATGGGGAAAGCAAAAAACATGTACACAATGACCACACACACACACACAGGAAAAGACATAGACTGACCTGTAAAGTGCGAAGATGGGGATCAGGAAATGGTTAAAGGGCAGAAGTGGTATGTGCAGGAGACGAAAGGAGGCATAATGAGAGAAATCGATGAAATAAACACAAGATATAATGTGAGAAGAGCTGAAGGGGAATAGCTAATTGGACTGGGAAGCATGAAAAGCTGGCAAAGCGGTACAGACTCCGGCGGTCCAGGAGTCTGCTGGAAGAAAACACGGCACACTGTATAAACCTGCTAAGCCAATGGCGGAACCAGGTATACTCTTCGATTTTGATTGAGGTTTAATTCAAGTCAAGAAGAACTAATCCATCACCTACTTTTGTGCATTCTCTCAATTTTACCAGTGCTGAGTTTCATGAGCAATACCCAAATTGAGAAGGAGTTATAATATATAAAAAGAATTCGGCCGGAATGGGATCCTGAAAAATTGCATCACTTTGCAAAGAAATCTCTCCTTGGATCTGGAATTTCAAAAAAGTAGATAAAAGTAGCCCATTTGAATATTTATAAATATATTATATATTGAAAATTCAATATTTTCAATGTCGAATTGTTTTCAATTTCAACATTGAAAATATTGGTTCAATGGTAGAAATCGCTCACTGCTCCATAGATTTATACTAACCTACTAACTTACCGTGGTCTTTTCATTGGCCACTTCCTCAAATAGAAAGCGGAGAAGAGCCCAGCATCAGTCCAGGCAAAGCCAGGACCCTGGGAGAAGCGAGAGGATCGACCTCTCCCCTCGACCGATCAGATCGCAGCATTTTTGAAAGCTGCGTTCACAGCCTCTGCAGGCATGGAATGTTCAACCAGGAAGTGAAAGGTACAACATTTTAAATCAATGCAAGAACAGTTATAGACAGCAAAAAAAGGGAAGGTAAGAAATAATTGAATTAAAAGAGGCAGAAGGGAAAAGTAAAAAAAAATTAATCTTTTAACTTTTAAAAAAAAAATTAATGACCAAACACTCTTAAAATAAGGAGTAACGAGACTCCACATTTTTATAACTTAACTTCTAGTTGTTTGGCAATCATTAAGACTTACCGCGCAGTTAAACTTAGTTTAGACCTGTATTTTTAAGCATACCTGTTTGGTGGCGTCGTTACTTTCCAGCTGGGCAGATAAGCAAGTTTGCGATTTTTCAGTGATTTCTCTGATTGCAGCTTGCAATGTCCCTTTAATTCGAAGCTGTCATATCACCGGCGAACCAATAGGAGCAAGTTCCAGATTTCCGCGTTTCACTGCACATGTGCGAACGTGGGAACTTGCTCCTCGATTTTGCCACTAACAACGGAGAGCGCTGTTGAGCTCTCCATTATTTCCCAAGCAATTTCTGCCCCATTGCTTTTGCAGCTCATTCAATAAAGCAGCAACTCAACCAAAGCAAATATACCAACACTTAAAAGACACAAGAGACACGGAAAATGTGTTGCAGAGTCCAGGTGAAATTTGGCAGTCAGTTGACCATATTTAATGTGGACAATAAAATCTGTCCAAATGGAATTTTTGAATGTCCAATTGGGATCATGAGTTCTGTACAGTTAAAGTGAACAGGCAGTGCATTGGTACCTGGAGCTCTCCAGGGCAGTGACTGGGGAATGATTTGAGATGCTGGACATCTGTCTTTGGTTCAGGCACATGCTCCTACTCACTTAGCTGCAGCCGCTTTTGTAAATAAACCATACATTGGTTAAAAATAAAATCAATCACCTGCAAGCAAACTGATATTAGCTGCAGTAATTTGCTTACATCATCTAAGCCATCAGTGTTCACCATTACCTTCCAGTTCTATTAATCCTGAATCAGGGCCAGTATGAGCAATGCCAGTATGATCCTAATTAATCACAAGCCCAGGTGGTATAAGCTACAATAACTTGTTTCATATAGCTAGTTCTTGAATTCAGAAAAAAGTTCTACTTCTGTAGTTAAGTAATTACATAACTTCACAAATCCCAGTCAATGAAGAACAAACTGGGCCCAGTCCTTTATTAAATGAACGTGGCCATCATTTTGTTTTACAGCATGGGGTCCTTTTATTTGAACTGTTCCTGCTCGTACAATCACAAAATGACAGGGAAACAGGATTAGAACAGATAGCTCCAACAACATCAACTTAATATTTATTTTAAGCATTTCAGTTCAGAATTTAATTTCATTTTAAACAATGTGCACCCCCCCCCATGCCCCCTGCCATTAACTCAGTGTCTTGGGAATACAATTCTACCCTTCCCTTCGCCATTTCCAACGCCTTCACTAATGGTTCATTGTGTTTTATCAATACAGCTCTATACAGTACTGAAAGCTCAGACTGAGATACTGTACCCTTAACATGCCCATTGATTCTGAATCGTCAAACTGTCCAATAAGTTCAGAATTTTACAAATTGTTTATTACTAACACCTAATTCAATATCCATCCACATTTAGAAAGTTAAGTTATTAATATATCATGGACAGCACAGCTTATCCATGGCATTCTGATCTCTCCTCCTCTCCTGTATGTATTGACTCTAGGTATAATACTGTTGCCCAGAAACTGGCAGCTCTCTGGTATTTAGCCAAGTGGGCATTCCTGATGTACGAGCCAAGACTGGGAATGTCACAGGTAAGTTAGCAGCAGAGGAAATCGTAGAAGAGCCCGATTTTGATCCTGACCTCAATCTATTGCCATAGTTTAACCTGCTATCAAAAGATACAATCAACAGTCCCAATTCAGAAATATCCCAAATTCCAAATATTTCTGCATCTAACAATTTGCTTCGCGATGCAAATGATGCATCGTGTGGTCCATATCTGAACTTCCCACACGTACTGACTTTTAAAAAATTTATTCGTTCATGGGATGTGGGCGTCGCCGGCAAGGCCGGCATTTATTGCCCATCCCTAATTGCCCTCGAGAAGGTGGTGGTGAGCTGCCTTCCTGAACCGCTGCAGTCCGTGTGGTGAAGGTTCTCCCACAGTGCTGTTAGGAAGGGAGTTCCAGGATTTTGACCCAGCGACGATGAAGGAACGGCGATATATTTCCAAGTCGGAATGGTGTGTGACTTGGAGGGGAACGTGCAGGTGGTGTTGTTCCCATATACCTCTGCCCTTGACCTTCTATGTGGTAGAGGTCGCGGATTTGGGAGGTGCTGTCGAAGAAGCCTTGGTGAGTTGCTGCAGTGCATCCTGTGGATGGTACACACTGCAGCCACAGTGCGCCGGTGGTAAAGGGAGTGAATGTTTAGGGTGGTGGATGGGGTGCCAATCAAGCAGGCTGCTTTGTCCTGGATGGTGTCGAGCTTCTTGAGTGTTGTTGGAGCTGCACTCATCCAGGCAAGTGCAGAGTATTCCATCACACTCCTGACTTGTGCCTTGTAGGTGGTGGAAAGGCTTTGAGGAATTAGGAGGTAGGTCACTCGCTGCAGAATACCCAGCCTCTGACCTGCTCTTGTAGCCACAGTATTTATATGGCTGGTCCAGTTAAGTTTCTGGTCAATGGTGACCCCCAGGATGTTGATGGTGGGGGATTCGGCGATGGTAATGTCGTTGAATGTCAAGGGGAGGTGGTTAGACTCTCTCTTGTTGGAGATGGTCATTGCCTGGCACTTGTCTGGCACGAATGTTACTTGCCACTTATGAGCCCAAGCCTGGATGTTGTCCAGGTCTTGCTGCATGCGGGCTCGGACCGCTTCATTATTTGAGGGGTTGCGAATGGAACTGAACATTGTGCAAGCATCAGTGAACATCCCCACTTCTGACCTTATGATGGAGGAAAGGTCATTGATGAAGCAGCTGAAGATGGTTGGGCCTAGGACACTGCCCTGAGAAACTCCTGCAGCAATGTCCTGGGGCTGAGATGATTGGCCTCCAACAAGAACTACCATCTTCCTTTGTGCTAGGTATGACTCCAGCCACTGGAGAGTTTTCCCCCTGATTCCCATTGACTTCAATTTTACGAGGGCTCCTTGGTGCCACACTCGGTCAAATGCTGCCTTGATGTCAAGGGGTGTCACTCTCACCTCACCTCTGGAATTCAGCTCTTTTGTCCATGTTTGGAGAAAGGCTGTAATGAGGTCTGGAGCCGAGTGGTCCTGGCGGAACCCAAACTGAGCATCGGTGAGCAGGTTATTGGTAAGTGCCGCTTGATAGCACCGTCGACGACACCTTCCATCACTTTGCTGATGATTGAGAGTTGATTGATGGGGCAGTAATTGGCCGGATTGGATTTGTCCTGCTTTTTGTGGACAGGACATACCTGGGCAATTTTCCACATTGTTGGGTAGATGCCAGTGTTGTAGCTGTACTGGAACAGCTTGGCCAGAGGCGCAGCTAGTTCTGGAGCACAAGACTTCAGCACTACAGCCGGGATGTTGTCGGGGCCCATAGCCTTTGCTGTATCCAGTGCACTCAGCCATTTCTTGATATCATGTGGAGTGAATCGAATTGGCTGAAGACTGGCTTTTGTGATGGTGGAGATATCGGGAGGAGGCCGAGATGGATCATCCACTCGGCACTTCTGGCTGAAGATGGTTGCAAACGCTTCAGCCTTGTCTTTTGCACTCACATGCTGGACTCCGCCATCATTGAGGATGGGGATGTTTGCAGAGCCTCCTCCTCCAGTTAGTTGTTTAATTGTCCACCACCATTCACGACTGGATGTGGCAGGACTGCAGAGCTTTGATCTGATCCGTTGGTTGTGGAATCACTTAGCTCTGTCCATAGCATGTTGCTTCCGCTGTTTAGCATGAATGTAGTCCTGAGTTGTAGCTTCACCAAGTTGGCACCTCATTTTAAGGTACGCCTGGTGCTGCTCCTGGCATGCTCTTCTACACTCCTCATTGAACCAGGGTTGATTCCCTGGCTTGTTGGTCATGGTAGAGTGAGGAATATGCCGGGCCATGAGGTTATAGATTGTGCTGGAATACAATTCTGCTGCTGCTGATGGCCCACAGCGTCTCATGGATGCCCAGTTTTGAGCTGCTAGATCTGTTCTGAATCTATCCCATTTAGCACGGTGGTAGTGCCACACAACACGTTGGATGGTGTCCTCAGTGCGAAGACGGGACTTCATCTCCACGAGGACTGTGCGGTGGTCACTCCTACCAATACTGTCATGGACAGATGCATTTGCGACAGGTAGATTGGTGAGGACGAGGTCAAGTAAGTTTTTCCCTCGTGTTGGTTTGCTCACCACCTGCCACAGGCTCAGTCTGGCAGCTACGTCCTTCAGGACTCGGCCAGCTTGGTCAGTAGTGGTGCTACCGAGCCACTCTTGGTGATGGACATTGAAATCCCCCACGCAGAGTATATTCTGTGCCCTTGCTACCCTCAGTGCTTCCTCCAAGTGGTTCAACATGGAGGAGGACTGATTCATCAGCTGAGGGAGGACGGTAGGTGGTAATCAACAGGAGGTTTCCTTGCGCATGTTTGACCTGATGCCATGGGATTTCATGGGGTCCAGAGTCAATGTTGAGGACTCCCAGGGCCACTCCCTCCTGACTGTATATCACTGTACCGCCACCTCTGGTCAGTCTGTCCTGCCCGTGGGACAAGACATACCCAGGGATGGTGATGGAAGAGTCTGGGATGTTGGCTGAAAGGTATGATTCTGTGAGTATGGCTGTGTCAGGTTGTTGCTTGACTAGTCTGTGGGACAGCTCTCCTAATTTTGGCACAAGTCCCCAGATGTTAGTGAGGAGGACTTTGCGGGGTCGACTGGGCTTGGTTTGCCTTCATCGTGTCCGGTGCCTAGTGGTCCAATGCCGGGTGGTCCGTCCGGTTTTATTCTTATTATGACTTTTTTTAGCGAGATTTTACAACTGAGTGGCTTGCTCGGCCATTTCAGAGGGCAATTAAGAATCAACCACATATGGTTAAAGCCGTTGCAGTGCACAATGCAGATAATTATAATTATGCTAGCCAGGATCTCAAAGTGAACAAATGAGTAAATGCAGGTTGAAAAGTTAACTGCACAGACAGCTCACAGTGAAGCATATTAAAGAGGAAGCTGCTAAAGTACTCAGAGACTGAAATACAACAGCAGTGAGCAGCAGGTAAATTAATTACAGCAGTCAGCTCACCGAGAGACAACCCAGATATACAATTACACAGCTACAATGCAATTTACATAAGGGTAATGATCAGTAGAGTTCTGTTAAGACATATTTTAAAAAAAGATGCAACTTTTGCCTCTTAATAAATTCAGGTCCCATGACCTCCAAACTCTGCTCTTGGCTATCCCTCATCCAAACAGCATTATCTTTCCCTCTCAGGGCACTATTTATTACTCTATGGCTGTCAAAGGTTACTGTAATTTCGCACATAGTACCAAAAACACAAAGAAAAGAACCTGCATTTTTCAGCGACTTTCGTGACCTCAGGATGTCCCAAAGTGCTTAGCAGCCAATGAAGTACTTTTGAAGTGTAGTCTCTGTTGCAATGCAGGAAATGCAGCAGCCAATTTGCACACAGCATATCCCACAAGCAGCAATGTGGTAATCATACCAGGACGTCTGGAGAACTCCTCTGCTCTTCTTCAAAATATTGTCAGGTGATCTTTTGCGTCCACCTGAGCAGGCAGACGGTGCCTCGGTTTAACGTCTCACCTGAAAGATGGCACCTCTGACAGTGCAGTGCTCCCTCATTATTACATTGGAGTGAGAGCCTAGATTTTGTGCTGGAGTCTCTGGAGTGGGACTTGATCCCACAAATTGCTGACTCATAGGCGAGAGAGCTACCATTGAGTCACGGCCGACACCTCATCAACCACTTTGTGGAATTAATAAAAATTTATGTGAACGTACAAGTTTTTTTTACTCGTTCATGGGATGTGGGCGTCGCTGGCGAGGCCAGCATTTATTGCCCATCCCTAATTGCCCTTGAGAAGGTGGTGGTGAGCCGCCTTCTTGAACCTCTGCAGTCCGTGTGGTGAAGGTTCTCCCATAGTGCTGTTTGGTAGGGAGTTCCAAGATTTTGACCCAGCGATGATGAAGTTTACAACAGACACTTAATAGTGAAGCATTACAAACTATACCAGGCTCAGAGACTTGTATCAGGTGACTGAGTACTGGTGCAGTTATCTGCACATGTCGAGGCAGCAATTGTACCTTGTCTACTTCTAAATGGTTTAACTCTGAGAGAAGTGCAGTGGACTAGAAAGACAAAACGCTTCACCAAATTATTACATTTTCTTAATGTGTAATAGTTAAATACAAAAAGCAAATTTTAAAGAATAAAGTTTAAAACAGCAAAGCTTTAAAATTGATTAAATGTAAATTGCAAATTACCAGTTAGCAAAACATTTAAAAATGAGCATCACATTCAGAAAACTATACAAAAATTGAAACGTTAACAATAAAAGAAATGGTAAATTCCGTAACCCCAAGTACAAATACCCAAAGAAAAACACAAAACAAAAAGAAACATCTTAATAAAATGGACACATTGCTTTTGCAATAGAAACAGTGTTTACCAATCTGGTCATTTTTGATCATGATTTTTATTTCTCCTTTATTGCTGTGTGTCGTGTGATCTCAACTTAATTTTGATAGTTACGAAGGTCTTTAAATCAAAAGTTTTTTCAAAAAAGAAATGAGATTCTCTCATCAAAATGGTCCACTTCACCTGTGTGTGAAAGAAAATAAAAGAGAGCAATTTTGAGAAGCAAAACCTTCCCAGTAATTTCTTTATTTAAAAAAAAAATTGTATGCAAGAGTGTTCTGTATAAAAATGTTAGTTTAAGAAAGGGGGGAGGAAATCATGACATTGAGTTCTGTTCTCTTGTCAGTGGAAAGGTTACCGTTAATTGCTGAAGATGTTCATCGCTCTTTATGTGGAGAGTTGATGATCAATTGTTTGTTTAGCTTGGAGTCAGAGAGCGTTATGTGGCAAATCCATCAGCCACTTGCTCCTCACTTCACTTCCCTGTTCATCCTTTCCTTTCTGATTGATTGCTGTAATTAACTGTATTTTCTCCAGTTTTAATTGTTGCTGCTTTATGTTTGCCTCACTTTCCCACACCTAATTTTCTTTGCCAATTTTCTCCTGAACAAGTTGACTTTTGTTGGGGGTCATTTACTACATGGCCACTCAGGCAGTCTCCAGTGTCTCACCCAAGTGATTACTCTTCATGCATGACCCAGACAGAAAAGGTCAGTGTGTTATTTGACTGTGATGGGTAGTCCAGCTGACCCCAATCCAATCATCGCCCAAACATCTACACACTCAGATTTTCCAGCAGAAGTCAATGGACAGTGATCAGGAGCCGGTGCTCTGCCTGACTTATTTCCCTCTTTAACCCATAAATATTGATGCTATTTTAAGCACGGCAGCTGACAAATCAGGAAGGGAACCTGGGATTTTCTCGTTTTAAGGCCACATACTGCTCTGCTACCTTTATCCAGTCAGCCACTGAAGAATCGCCTACCTTACACTTTGCTTCAACTTCCATTCTTTAATCTTCATTCTGACTTTGAACTTTTTTCTCTCTGTGTATGTGTGTGTATATATATATACATATATATATCACACATATATAAAAACATGTCTACTTATTTTCACACTATTAATGCATTTTGCATATCAAAGCCATTCTGGATGAGGTCCATATTCTCCTTTCATTGATGAATTTGTGCATGTACAAACCTCAGGAATCAGGAGTTTTAGTCTGTGTTTCTCATGCAACATTACTGATTATAATCTAATCACAACAGACAGCCAAAAGATGAACAATATTGAATTAACCCTCAAACACCACTACCAAAACAGATTAACTAGTCAATTATCTCTTCGCTTCTGTGGAACCGTGCTGTGTGCAGATTCGCTGCTGCATTTGCCCACGTGACAATTGTGACTGTACTTCAAAAGTAATTCATTGTCTGTAAAGCTTGGGGACTTTGGGATATCTTAAGGAGGTGAAAGGTGATATACAAATACAAGTTCTTTCTTCTTTTACTTCATAACCTTCAAATCTTCACCAAACTAAAAATAAAAGTCCGTTATACCCCTTCCGAGCTTGAAAAGCCTCTTCAAAACTTTTCTTTCTTGTCTATTCTCCTAATTCTTCAACCCCTGCTATCTCAGAAATGTCTTGGGACAATTACTACAATTAAAGGTGCTATATAAATGCACATGGCAGTGGCAATTCTTACTGAAGAAAAAAGTACATACGCTTGCCATATTGCCATTAAAATGGCTGACCAGTAAATGGCTACAATTTCAAGAACATGGCTAGACCGGTGAAAACCGAGGCCACATGGCAACCACACTCACTGACCCATTTTCTTTGCCAGGGAATGGTGCTTTGATATGGAGGCAACCCAAGGGACAAAGAGAAAATCAAAATCCTACAATTCAGACTTCCATGAATTATGTTCTTCTCGGTGAGGAGGAGAACAAACAAATAGCAGCTCAGGGAATAGAAAAAAAAGTTAGCTTGTTCCCAAGGTAATAAGGGCTTCACTTCCTCAGTCCGCAAATAGGTACAAGGAAAACTACAGCTTTTTGCATTTACAAAAATATACTTCACTCTCCTCAAACAAGGGCACAGCGTTTCATCAGAAAGTGGTTCAAAAACTTTTTTTAAAAATCAGGTTGAGCAAAGAGCAAGGTGGCAAGGCAATCGAGAGGTGCAACTCCATAACTCCAGCCCTCCGAATACTACGGTACCCTCATGTCCCGCCATCTCAGACTCAGCTCCCACTCACTGGCCAAGGAACGTTTCAAGGGGCAGTGGGTCTACAAGACTGGGAAGGAAAGAAAGCACTAAACGTTAGCATGGTCCGGGTGATTCTTCAATCAACCTGGACTCGGTTTCCCCGCTGGAAGCAGAGAATCACCTTGGTTACATGATGGCAGCCAGCACTCCCAGAATCGAAACTGGGACTGCCCCCTCGTCTGTGTGGCTTCATACGACACCAGAACTTTGACACATCCACAAACTGATGGGGACCGACACCTGTCTGTTACTTGTTCAGCCGCAGATTGTTGCAGAACTCTTTTGATTCGATGTTGCATTTTTTATTAACCATCATTATTTTATTGCAAGACCTTCAAATCTTTGACCAAAACCAACAGAAAACTGCAATTCATTCCTTCCATAACGCTGCATATGAAGTTAAATTTTGTGTTTACCAAGCAAAATGACCAAACGCTGCACAATGTTTGGCACAGAAAATTTCTAACAAAATCATTTTTCCAACTGTAATTATTTTTTTAAAAAAGCTGTGAAGGACACTTAATTTTCAAAGAGCTAACAGGCCCAGCATGCAATTCATTACCGAGAAACTGCCATCATGTGGTGTCATAATGTCATTATAAAAGGGCATGATTCAACCTTGACAAACAAATGAGTACATTTTTTTTTACATGCACACATATTAGAATTTTACAGAAGCCTTTCCATCCACTTAATTGGAAAATAAATCAAGTAACCAATGAAGTTTCATCGTGTCCAATAAAATAGCAGACAAACAACATGAGGAAACGAGAATTGCAGCCTCTATTCACCAAGTTTTTAGTGTGGATTAACACAATAGCAGAAGAAACAAGGCAAATTTATGATTCTGTTGTAAACTGTGGCAATTCTTATCTCCCTCAATCTTTCCTTCATACCATTTCGTTTGGTCAGTTAGGTGTCTGAAATGCATGGAAACGTATCACCAGACAGAGCTTGTGTTTGTTCGATATGGAATGCATACTTTCTCCCCATCGGTACAAACCCAAGGTACCTAAGTCCAGAGAGCTTAGATGCAATATTTGCAGAGTCAAGGCTTAGAGACGTCTAAGTGTGCAGTGGGTACTGCTAAAACGGCACTGTTTACCAGTAAATACCACCTACAAGCTTTCCACTGATCACCCTATCCATTAAGGTACTGGCTTTCAGGTTCTTTGGAGCTGAGTGCAAAGAACTCCACATGTTAGTGAGCCAGGCAAGCTGGTCTATCAGTTACAATGGCCCAGGGCACCTCAGATCTTACTGAGTCCGCCAAAGAAGGTTAACTTACTTTTGAATTTCATTTGACAGGGGTGTCATCTTGTAGCCACGTAGACTACAGTGAGATCTCCTCCTTCCATCTCCCAAGGAAGAGAGTCATTAATTTGGACATTTGATAGATGTGGGTTTGAGCCCTTGCTATGCAGACAAGTACCAGGAGCACCTCACAAGCATCAGGGTGAACAGCACAGCTCACCATAAAATGTGTGAGTACATTGCCACCACCCTCTTGACCAGAGCATGGACACTTGTCATGAAATGATGGTTCCATTTGGAGGCACAGAACTTCTGCGGCGGCTGCTTGCCCCTTTGCAACCCAATCGTGCTAGGTACCAAATGCTGGCTAGATGAGGCTGTGCCCCTATATTAGGACTTTGGGTAATGTCTTACAGCTATGATCCTAAGTTTCAGTGTTTCTTTATCAGTTATATAATGGCCTTCTGTTGCTAGCATAGTGTGCAATGTCCTAAATGTCCAGTCCAGGACTGTGTACTAGGCTGGCACATCACCAACTGCTTAATGCAGATCTTCCTGTGAGGGACTTTAGCAAAGAGATTTGGCTGCTCTAAAGATGACTCCCTTCCATGGTACTCAGTGACAGGTCAGTGTAGGCTGGGACACTACTTTGTTGTACCCATTTCCCTTTCTGTCACAAATCCATCTCTCAATGTGACCCTGGATCCCACACGAGCCAGAGAAAGCCATTATGTCGCATGCCGAGAAGTTCAGAACTGTAAAGGATAACTGTTTGAATATGTCACAAACTGAACCTGCATTGGGGTCTCCTACTATCTTCAGATTTTGAAAAAGCAAAGCTTCGCATTGCCTAATTACCTCATCTTCATCCTGCACTATGAATTTCGCCTCTTCACTTAGGCTGCACAATAATGAGAAAAATATGAAGAGAGGTTGAAAACTGAATTCTTTTAATTCCCAAACATTCCTTATTTCGTTGCATACAAAGGTAAGTTCATTGCAAGAGGATTGTCAAAATATCTAATCAGACAGGGAGAAACCTGTTGGTGCTTATGTACAGGCTTCTCTTCCTATTTAGATGGGGGTGGGGGTAGAAAATGCTCCCGATATAATTTTTAAAGAATGTATCAATCTGTCTCAGAGAAAAAGCAGTACAAATTGTTCAGTGGTCAACAGACTGCTGGAAGCTTATCATATCAACTGTTGGAAATAGGAGAGCACGGTTCTACTGATGTATGCACTGATCAGACAGAACATGGCGTTCTTTGTTGGAACCTGGATCAGCCTGCTCTTTCAACTGGTATTATTTGCATTTTCTCTGTGGAGGTGAAATAATAAACTAATTTATTTTGGAATGTGTTTTGGGTTCTGGTTTTCCTCAACTCAAAATGGCTGCCTTGTTTTAGCAGTATAAAATGGCACTTCAAATTTTGAACATCTCAAGTGGTGCCACAAGCTATTTAAACATTGGTAACACACTTAACACAATCTATTTCTTCACCATTTGGTCATTTATTTTCTCTCTAATTCTAATCTGTGTTGAGATCCACAGGATGAGTTTAATCGATGGCTAGTGTGGGAGAAAACCTGACCAAAATATTCATCTCCCAAAATATTCATCTCCCTTAATGGATCTCCTGCCATTCAATCTTCAGAGCAGCACTTCCATAAAACTCCATGGCACCCATCGCCCATTTGAGAAAAAGGTAAGTTTAAAGTCTAAACTTCAAACAACTCACTAGAGGCAGACTTACTGTGCTGAATTGCTGTGAAATACAAACTTAAAACGTGATTGTTGTGCATAATTGACTTTAGGTTTGACCACTTTAAATTCATGTTATTAAAAATTGATTCCAAATGAAGCTTCAAAGTTTAGGTGGTGAAACTTCTGGGAATATGCACGAGATCCACTGAGACATCTTACATTTGTTATAATGGAAAGACTGAGAAATTGACATTATAAAAAAAGTCAAGCTACAAGATGTTGCTTGTGTATCTTTTCTCATCACCACCATTGACACCAAACTGGCATATTTGAGAACAATCTACATTCTGTTTTCTCTGCAGATACACAATACCAATTGATTAGGTTGAGGTCAAATCATAAATCCCTCTCAGTACCTCATGGGGGTCAACCTATTTGAAGAATGGTACCAACAGTTCCAACAGAATGCACTCCAGAAAATCATCTTGGCGTGTTCTACCCATCCTCAATCGCAAGATGGGACCATATTCAGCTCAGTGCCATACCCTGGATCATAAGGTCTTGGATTTGAATCCCACAAGATTCACTTAACCTTTCATCCTTCAGAAACAAAACATTGTGTCCCATAATATGAAGAGAAAACAGGAGACTGCAGGGACTGAGCAATGTTTGCCATATGGTTCTATTACCTCTTGGATGTTGCCGCAATTTCTCAATTGCTCAATTTGTGTCTCAATCATGCTGCAAATGAACTGGTATTATCCACTCTACATAAATTCAAAGGTGACCTGACAATGTGGAGCAAGTGGTGCTAAAATCAAGACTGGGGTGTGTCAGAGAGACCTACTCACTCTGATAACTGACTGAGGAATTTTTTTTTAAAAAGAGATTTTTGATAGTAGCTTTAATAAGCTGAATCAATATTTGCGCTTTCTTCATGAACTCCTTCAGATTTCCCAGAAAGAGAACATCAAAAGGTTCAGAAGCAGCCTAAATGAGCTGTCCAGGTCCTTTGAAAGTCATACTGAGTTGATAGCTTACATTTTCTATGGCTCTTGCCCAGTATTTCCACGCAGATGCGACTCAGTATTATTCTTTTAACCCCACTTGCTGAATTTCTAGTTCTTGGTGTCAGTGACTCGATCTGTGTGAACATCAATGGATGCCTGGAGAAGTGACTCAAGTGGGGTGCAATTCTGTCAGTTAAGCTTGTGTGGTGAATGTATAAGGAAACATTGAGGAAATTATGTTCTTGGGAAAAGGAGAGACTTTGAGGCAACCTATTTGAAGTTTTCAAGATTATGAAGCAAATTGATTTAAGCTGACCTAGACAAATTGTTTGCTGTAGAAAAGGAAGAATTAGGAGGTCAGGAATAAGGAGGGAAGGCAGACTGGATTTTATGAGAAGGATAATAGACTTGTGGTACAAGTTACCAGAGAAGGCCCTTGATCAGGCAGCGTGAATGAATTCAAGAGGAAATTGGATTTACTTCTGCAAAAAGAAGGGATGCGGTGAGAATGCAGGTGGATGAGACTGAGATCAATTAAAAAGCAATAGGCTTGCCAGCCCTTATCTTTCCCTGTTCCTACACATTCTTATGTTCTTGTACCTAACATTCCAAACACTGGACTTATCTACACTGTGCCCTGGCCTGACTGAAAATTCATTGTATAATTAGGTGTATATATCAACCTTCTTTTCATGTCACACTCACAGGTAATTGGAAAAATAAATCAGAGATTTATCAGCAATATTCAGGTTACCACAGGTCCCTTGTAGATGCAATTTTGGAAAAAATGGATGAGCTTGAAAAATGTGTTCAAAACTGGAACATTTTTTTTGCCAGATTTCACCTCTCCTTCCTGAAAATGTTAATGGCTACTCATATGTGAACCAGATCAAGAGTATTAGCAAGTTATCTGACTGTGGGCAGGTACAGGGAAATTTGAAACAAACCCAATCCTATCCTCTCCCAACATCGATAGACCTGCACTTCCAGCAAGGGTCACTTGATTGCAGTCAGAAACGGTAATCATGGCTGATTCTCCCTTCCCTGACCCAGGGGCACCGAGAGCAATTGTAGGGCCAGAGGTCCCGCAGCCAGTTGCAGGGCCTGACTGCTGAGATCAGTTAACTTAGGCAGAGACCGGGGATAGATCTTTGGATCATCTTGGTCTGGGTGCCTCAGCTATTTGCTGCCTTAACTAAAGCCAGTTTTATCTGTCGCAAAATGGCACCAAATAGGAAACATTATCTAGAATAAATCAATGTAGAATATAAAGCATAGCCATATTGTGTAATCCTGCAGGATAAGCGAGGTGTTCTCTAAGGCGTGTAATTTGCACAGAACTACTGAGTCAGATTGTCCTTGCAGGTACTGAAAGATGAAAGATTGCAGTTACCCTCGTAAAGAGACACTGCAGAATTGTAATCTGCCTAACGTACCAATTTATGCTGGGATATGGTATGTGATGTGCCAGTCGCTGGGATATGATGTGAGGTGCCAGTCGCTGGATTGTGGTATGTGAGGTGCCAATTGCTGAGATATGGTATGTGAGGTACCAGTCGCTAGGATATGGTTAGTCAAGCATCAGCTTTCCTCCCAAAGCTCAGCAAGTGACTATTCTTGAGGTATGAGCCTGAACTGTGCGTGCTACCAGGTAGTCCACTATGCAAGGGGGGCCGGGAGGGGGGGACTGCGGCGGTTGGAGTACAACAGTTCGGTCTTATCCTGTCTTCATCAGACACTGATGCTCCCACACAAGCCCTGGAGTCCTTGGATGATAATCACAAGAAGGAAGCCTTGGCTGACATGTTCCCTTCCCAAGGTCAGTGGTGCAGAGGCCAATTTTAGCACCTCAACTGCTACTGAGATTAGCTAATTGCACAGACCACAATACTGGGGCCTCCCTCGTGCATAAGGTCTGTTCCAACAAGGGCACTGCATTTAACAGATGGAACAACCAGCTAGCATTGCAGAGCATTTTTGCAAATCAGTCTTTGCGGCTGCAGCTGCTGCCTGTACTGGCGTTTGTTTTAATTCAGATTACGAACTCCCTGTGCTGGCTCCCAGTACTTACACTGCCAAATCCAGGTCCTTTATCACCATAAGACTCACAGATCCACCAAAAACTGGATCTGCAAAGCTGCCCATAGGATACTGGAGGCAGATTTAGTTGTATAAATATCTGGAGCCAGCTCTCAGTTGTCAGTCCTCGGAATCTGAATCACAACTGCGCCAAAACAAATGTATCTTGAAGTCCTGAAAGACCTTGTTTAAATAGGATTAAGTTCCGCTTTAGTTTGCTGTATAATTTAATAGAGATGTTGTTGGCAGTCCATGTTTCCTTCAAATTTGTTGCTCAGTTACATTTATTATACAGATTAGAACATTGTGTTCCTGTTCAAAAGTTTCCAAACAATGATTGAAACTGGAATTAATCACAAGCCATTAGCACAATTTGATCTCTTTGATGAACACAACAAGCAGGGATTGATGGTTCATCTTTTATTCAAGGCTGTTGGGTTTATTTGAAGATAACATAATTAGCATGTTTTTGAAATGATCACATACTGTCTGACAGGATCTCCAGCATACCCCTCCACAATACTGCAGCAAGCTCTTACTGTCGTCACTCAATGGGTTCATCAACTCTTCTGTCAGAAGAAATCTCAGCTTTTATCTTCTACCTTTTTTATTAAGATTATGAAATTGTTGTGACGCATCATAATGTAGGACACGACGGAGGTTGAAAAGAGAAGATGAGATTAATCAGTAGTCATGGCTAGATTATGCCAAACATGAATTTTAAAAGCTTCCAGAAGTGCGACAACGATAAAGCACTTTTGTTTATTTAGCATGACATTAGCTTCTTTAATCCTCTCACAGTACATAAGGGGTTAAAGAAATAGGCTTTCAAAGCAGTTTGTACCCGAGCGAAAATCACTAATGCTACAAATTTTATCTAGATATATGAAAAGAAGTCAAAACCCTCTCTACACTTCAAAAGGGGCTTGCCTACGAGGGCAGTCTGAAACACAGAAACCAAAAACAGCTGGAGTTAAAAAAGTAAAATAAAATAAAAAATGGTACAGAAAGAACAAACTTGCATTGATATAGCAGCTATCACGTCCTAAGGACATTCACAGCCAAAGAATTACTTTTGAAGTGTAGTCACTGTTATGATGGAAACGTGTCAGCCAATTTGCACACAGCGAAGTCCGACAAACGACTAATGAGATAAATGACCCACTGATTTGTTTTGGTGGTGTTGGCTGAGGGATAAATGTTGGCCAGGACACCGAGAGAACTCCTTGATCTTCTTCAAATAGTGCCATGGGGTCTCTTACGTTCACCTGAACATGAAGACCGGGAAAGAATGAGTCACATTAGGAGAGTTGTCGGTAACTTGGAGTAAACTGACCAGACTTGAAATGGTCGGATTCCACAGCACCATCAACAAATGCTTCATGCAAAAGCTCACACTTGTTTGAAAGTTGTAACTTAGGCTCATAGAAATCATACCACAGGAGGAGGCCGTTCAATCCATCACAGAATCATAGAAATTTACGGCACAGGAGGTGGCCATTTGGCCCATCGTGTCTGTGCTGGCCGAAAAAGAGCCATCCAGCCTAATCCCACTTTCCAGCTCTTGGTCCGTAGCCTTGTAGGTTGCTGCACTTCAAGTGCATATCCAAGTACTTTTTAAATATGATGAGGGTTTCTGGCTCTACCACCCTTTCAGGCAGTGAGTTCCAGATCCCCACCACCCTCTGGCTGAAAGACTTTCAATTCCCCTCTAATCCTTCGAGAGGATCATGTCAGTGCTAGCTCTTCAGCTGGAATTATCTACTCTAATCCCATTTCCCTGCCTTTTCACAACATCCTTTCATATTCTTCCTTTTCAAAATATTTAGCTAACTTCCTTTTAAATGGCGTTCTACTTTCTTCCTCAGCAACCACTTGTGGTAGAGCACCCTATGCTTTAATGATCCTTTGTGCACTGCCCAATATCTAGTCACGCTATGGGCCTTGCCAATAAAACCTCTTGTCGTCTGTACTGGATAATGTCATCCTGCATGAGCTTTAATGTGTGTTTCTTCAATCTCGTGGAACGTGGACTAATGAACACTCTGAAAGGAGTCCAATCATAAACCAAGAAAATAGTTTATTTTTTGCAGAATCCAGGATGGAAAAGAAAACGGTTTTAAGTGAAGTTCAATCTATTTCATATGACTCCAGGTACCATGGAAAATAAGTATGCCACTCTACCCCTGTATCTGGCTAAATTCACATCACTGCCTAGCAATCCCATTAAATTAGCTGGCGCTAACCTTTCCCTTACAAAACCTAGGTGCTCATATCTCAGCCGTGAAACCCTCTATCTCTCATTGGCTGATTGGACTGTGAGCGCTCGCTGCTTGTCTTAGCAACCGCCACATTAAAAAATTCCTCTAACTACTCTCTTCATAAGATAATATCGTTGACCTCTAATTATTAACTCACCAACCAGTGGAAAAAGATTGTTCCCTTTTTATCTTATCTGAGCCCTTCGTAATTTTGACCACCTCTTATCAGATCTCTTCTTTATTTTATCTGTTCTGATGAAAAGAGCTTTGTTCCGAGGTTGTTGATATCCTGTGCATGTGTGGGGGCAGGTTTGAGAGGGGAAGTGAAGTTTAATCATTGCTCCACAAGGTCAAAACATATTCACAAAAGTGTGCAAAAACTCAGGACGTAATTTAAAACTTAACAAGTTAACGATCAATAGGAAATCCATGTAGAACTATTGCAATTAAAAGTAATTAATGTGAAGCAATCAAGAGGAAAATTAATATATATATATCCAAAAAGAGAGAGAGAAAAAGGGAGAAAGTTAGAAAGTTTGGATTGTATTCAACCAAAAAGAGTCAATAATCTTTTGCTTTTCCTACAATGTAATGTTTTCCTTCCCAATGCTTTACTTAAAAAATCCCTAATAACAACACATTTCAGGGTCTGGGATACAGGACAATAAAGGAAATACAGGAATGATCCTAGAAATTCAGGAATGGTTGGGAACGACGTGTCTCAGTTAACTGTCATTTCCAAAGCATCGTGACCTAAAGCCTATGTGTGCACACTTGTCAAAGTCACACGAATTTGTACCTGGCTTTCAGAGATGTACGCACTCAGCTTGATGTAGTTCCAATCAATTGAGGCTCAGCAGTTCATTTTTATCTCCGGAATATTAATGAGGGGTCTGATTTTATGGTCATTCTTATCAGCCACAAAACAAAAAAAAAGTCAATGTGACGTGAGGGAAGAACTGAATTCAAGAGAGAAAGGAAAGGAAGGACTTTGAAGATTGGTCATTTCCCTCAGAAAATTACATGTATTTAGGCAAACCTACAATTATTAAAATAGTACATGATCCAATGGAAGAAATGGACTCATATTGTAAATGGTTTCTTCCCACTTCACTTTTCATGTACTTTTTAAACAATAAACACCAAAGATGGACATTCCAATATTGCTGATCACTGGGAAAGTGCTGGCGGAGATTAAAATATCATTTCACCAGCACTGAAGAACATCAGGTGAACCCCATGTGCCAACAAGACACTTTTGTTTGACCCTACCTAACAGCACTGTGGGAGAACCTTCACCACACAGACTGCAGTGGTTCAAGAAGGCAGCTCACCACCACTTTCTCAAAAGCAACTTGGGATGAGCAATAAATGCCTGCCTTGCCAGCGATGCCCACATCCTGAGAATGAATTAAAAATGGACTGTACTAATGGTAGTATGTAACACATCAGCATTCTCTATGGCTGTAAGTTTGTATCTGGAGCTTTTTAAAATATCTTTAATACTGTAGGAGAGGAATTTCTACGTTGGTACCATTTTACACCAGAATGACTTCAGCAACATAGCTGCAACTTGGGGTGTGACATATACACTTTAAAAATACACATAAATAGGCTAATTAATTCCTTCATGGCAGAAAGAGTCGACATGTCCTGGTGTAGAAGTTTATTTCACACTGGCATACCTAATAAACTAGATTTAATGAGAACTATTCAGATCAAATCAGTATACCTTTAATAAATATTATATATAGAATCAGAGAATGGTTACAACACAGAAGGAGGCCATTCGGTCCATCGAGCCTGTGCCGGCTCTTTGTAACTGCAATCCAGTTAGTCCCATTCCCCCGCTCTTTCCCCGTAGCACTGCAAATTTTTTCCCTTCAGGTATTTATCCAATTCCTTTTTGAAAGCCACAATTGAATCTGCTTCCTCCACTCTTTCAGGCAGCGTATATCAGATAATAACTGCTCACTGCATAAAAAAGTTTTTCCTTATGTCACCTTTGATTCTTTTGCCAATCACCTTAAAACGCAGTTCTTAAAATAATGGCATCAGGAACAGCGAAAGTCCACTTGTATGCAGCACTTAAACTATATTACCAATGAGTAAAATACAATTCTCAGCCCATCGCGCTGAAACTGATGGTGCTTTGGTCTGGCCATACCTTAATCATCTGCTCTCAGTTCTAGTCACTGAGGCACAAGGGAACACCCAATCCCTGGAGATGGTGCACAATGGATTGACGAGACTGAACCTTAGTATCAGAAAATGGAGTTATCAGCATCAGTTATAAAAATGTTGAAAAAAAGGCAAACAAAAGGGGACCTTTTAGAAGTCTACATGATATCAAATGGAATAAGAAAGATAAACCTGAGGACGATTTCAAGTTAAATCACAACTGAAAGATAACAGGACATGGGTACAAAATGGTAAAAGGCAAGTTCAGGACTGATGTTAAGAAGCACTTCTTCACACAAAGAGTGATTATTACTTGGAATAGTCTTCCAAGTAGAGTAGTGGAGGCAAAATCTCGGAAATTATTCAAGAGGCAGATGCTTTGATGCCTAAAGGTTTCTACGGAAGAATGAGCCAGATGGGGAATATGGCCTCCCTCATCTGTACTTATCTTTCTTTGACCAGACATAGTTAAGTCTCACCAGGATAAATGGCTTGTTTACATGAAGCAGCTTGCTCTAAAAATTCACTGATGTGAAAAATAGGTTGTTGCATCTAGCATGTGATGGTGTTGTGAAGCTGTCAAATCCCTAAGACTTAGTTACTTTTAGCAGGCTTCTAAATTCTACACCTTGTCTCTCATGTTTGTTCCTTAAGACTCTAACAGCACACAGTCTGTATGTGTGACAGTCTATGTGACAGATCATCCTCATATGAGGCCATCATGCTTCAGGAAGTCTGCAGGAGTACAGCTGAATATGGAAGTTTATTACCCCATTTACGTGATAGAACTCTGATGCCAGAGATAATACTGTCAAAGGCAAACCTGTAGTGTAAACACTGCGTCACTGCCATCTGAAGCACCAAAATCCTGCTCAGGACAACGTTTTATTGGGCAACCAGTGTAAATGTCATCAGATCTACCATCTCGATTCTGGCAACAGTACAGCTCAGTTCTCCAGCTAATGTGTTTTCACTATTGCGAGCCAATCCAGGGTTTTCCTGCAACATAGTTGAAGGCCCTGACCAAAATGATAAAATCACTCAACCACTCGTGACTCCTGAACTATTAATTGTGGATGAGCTGTTACTCCATTAGTGGATCTGCACTGCATATTAAAGGAAGGAATTGGATAAAATCAAGGATCAACACAATTACAGAATGGGGGCATAAAGTAATGTTGAATTACTACAGGACTCTTTACAGAAGTCAGTATTGCCCCCTAAACCCAAGTTGTGTCCAAACCTAAGTGGTCATTATTTATTCATGGTTTATTCTAATTTAAACTGCACGTGAAATACTTTCATATTTTATGAAGATCTCGTCATATCACATTCTAATTACTGGAACTAGTTCCATTTTGAAAAGATTCAAAGTCTAACTGTTTTAAATTTACAGCACACAATAGTTATTTAGCATTGGCAATGCCTCCAGCTATGCTAGAGCCAACTCACATTAAACTTAGCCCCTAGAAAAAGTGTTTTGTTTAATTTTTCATCAAAATTAAATGATGGCATCTTGATTAACCTGGATACTTTATGAAAATTTGGCAATGAATTTACCAACCCCAAGGCATAAATCAAGGATGTGGTTGTCTGCCTTAGAGAAGAAACTTTATTAAAAAAATGTATGAAGGGAAATTAATTGAGCTACTGTGTGACCCAAGCATTCAATGGGTGCAGTTTGCCTGTCTCTGCCCCCACCCCCCACCCAAATCTATCCTTGCCTTCTTACAGCTCTTGCTTCAGATGCAGTGCTTTTAGCTTATTGGGGCAGGAATTGCTTTCAATACAACGGTGAGCTCAACGGCACTTTCCGTTGTTAGTGGCAAAATCGAGGAGCAAGTTATGGTGCTCACACATGTGCAGTGAAACGCAGAAATCCGGAACTTGCTCCGATTGGTTCACCGGCAATATGACAGCATCGAATTAAAGGTATATCGCCGGCTACAATCAGTGAAATAATTGAACCAGCGCCAACTTGCTCATCTGCCCAGCTGGAAAGTAACTGATATCGCCACAAAACAAGTATGCTTAAAAATACTAGGTCTAAACTAAGTTTTAATAGTCTGAATGACTGCCAAACAACTAGAAATTAACTTTTAAAAATGTGGAGTCTTATTACTCCTTGTTTATGGTCAGTAAAAAAAATGTAAAAATTAAGAACTTTAAAAAAAATGTTCCTGTCTGACTCTTATTCAATTCAATTATTTCTTGCCCTCTCTTTTTTCCCCACACTGTCTATAACCGTTTTTACAATGATTTTAGTGTTGTCCCTTTCACTTCCTGGTTTTAACGCTGGAAGCCTGCAGAGAAAGTTTTGCAGCTTGTTAAAAATGCTGCCATCTGATCGGTTGAGGGGAATAGGAGATCTTCTCGCTTCTCCCACAGGTCCTAGCTTCGCTTAAACTGACGCTGGGCTCTTCTCCACATCACTTTCGAGGAAGAGTCTGAAGTAAAGACTGCGATAAGTTAGTGAGGTAGTATAAATCTATAGAGTGGCAAGCACTGTTGGTTCGCTGCTCCAAGCAATTCCTGCCCCAATATGTTTTGCATTAGTTTCTAGATATATATGTATATTAGAGTCACAGTCCCGTTTTCCAATTATAACGTAAATTGTTTATTTTGGCTCTGTTTATATTTTTCCTATTTATTTTGCTGGAGTTTCGCTATTTATTAGTTGATTTTAACCCTGTATTGTATAATGCTTTTATTATTCACTTTCAGCCTTGGCTCAGTGCAAGGATTCTCACCAGTCATGGGTCCAAACCCCACTCCACAAACTTGACCATATAATCAGTGCAGTACTGAGGGAGTGCTGCACTGTCAGAGGTGCCGTTTCTCAGATGAAAAGTTAAACTGAGGCCCCATTTACCTGCTCAAGATGGAGGTAGAGAATCCACTATTGAACAAGAGCAGGGGAGTTCTCCCAGTGTTTTGGCCAACATTTATCCCTCAACCAACATCAATAAAACAGATTTTCTCATCATTTATCTCGTTGCAGTTTGTGGAATTTTGATGTGCACAAATTGGCTGCCATTTTTGCCGACATAACAACAGTGACTACACTTCAAAAGTACTTCATTGGTTGTGAAATGCTTTGGGATGTCCTAATAGAGGTGGGCCGAAGGGCCTCTATCCGTGCTGTATAACTCTATGACTCTAATAATGTGAAAAACACCATATAAATACAAGTTTTTCCTGTCTTTTTATCCAATTTCCGTTAATTATTTACAGGCAGTGCCTCTAATAAGTATATTCATTTTAATGCTGCTCGAGCTCTGATGCCAACTGACAGGAGTTGGATGAATTCCATCTGTTGGCAGCTGAGACCACACTGGCCACATGTCCCAGATCTTCTTGTGTTAGTTAACATGCTCACATTTGTGGCTTCACACACTGGCTGTGCTTCTCCCTGAAGTGGCACTGTAACTGCTCAAACAACCCCGGCAAGTCCTTCATGTTGCTTCTCACCGAAAGCCATTCACTCTGCAACTCCCAATATTTTTTCTCCTGTATGGGATTCCAGGCACTGGCTGCTCTTCTCCTTACTGGTGCCGCTGAAGTTCCAATTAAGGTACTGATGGTTCCGCAGCCGCAGTTGCAGCTCAAATCGGTCCTGTTTTGAAACTTAACTGCACGTCCTTGCAATATCAGAGAAAATATTCCACTGAATACAAAACAAAAGTCAGATTTTTGCTGCCTAGTTTACATATAAAAATCAGTGTACTCAAAAAAAAAAGATAGGTAGCAACCATAAGGAGAAGTTGTAGGCCAGTCATGGAACCGAATCATGCTGCCTTTATATTGTAGACATGCTGTATATTGTAGCCTGAATCGGTACAGAACTGGTATTATAAATGAGGCACAGTGGAGACCCAGCTCAGGAGATGATGGGGCAGAACTTACTCAGCTCGCACGCTGTTCCTCAATGGCGTCCTGTCCAACCGCCAAATCCATCGGAGTAAGTTCGAGAATGCGCACATGCACATTAAAATCGCGAACTTGCTCCTATTGGTTCACCATTTTGAAAATTACGAATTAAAGGGCCACCTACGCTGCAATCAATACAATTAGCAAACATCCATAAACTTACCCATCTGCCCAGCTGGAATGAATATACTTACGCCACAAGAAGGTACACTTGAAAATACCAACCCTACACTACTTTTTAAAAGTGTGGTGACTTATAATGACTGCAAAACAAGAGAAAATTACATTTTAAAAATGTGGAATGTCTAATTATTCTTATTTTAATATTTTTTGATCATGAAAAAAATTTAAAAATTGTTTTTACTTTTAATTTCTGTATGTTTCAGTACATTATAAATAATTTCCTTGCCTTTTTATAATAAGGTGTGTTATTATGTTAAATTTTTATTTAGACTAACATAGGGACTGTCACTTTAAACGAATGAGTATTACTTGCCTGCTTGAGGGCGTTCCATCTCACAGCCATTTGCTATGCGCATCAGCCCATACTGAGCAAGGCTGGCCTGACCTCACGATTTATTTCCAGCCTCTCAATTCAAGCAATTCCATGCCATGGATACGGGGTAAGTTAAATTTGTTCATTTTATTCATAGGGGCTGCTGCGGACTTTGCCTCACCGATCGGAGCAATTTCCAGCCCGATATTTTTTTTGAATAGTGTAAGTTGAACACACTGTTACACTTGGGAGACTAGTTAAGTATTTCTTTAGCAAGCCTGAGCCTTATGTACTTTCCATATTTTATTGCAAGGGCAACATCAGTTTAATAACTTGGCTTTCGACATTCAGTTTGACAAATCCAAACCTACATAGTCGGCAGCAAAGGCCAAGATCATGGCTTGAATTGTGGGCTTTTACTTTCAAATAAAACCTGCACATCAAGATACAAAGAAATGAATGGAGAGAATAAAAATCATTCATCATGAAGGGTCTAGACAGAGTAGATAGAGAGAAACTGTTCCCATTGGCAGAAGGGTCAAGAACCAGAGAACTTAGATTTAAGGTGATTGGCAAAAGAACCAAAAGCGACATGAAGAAAAACTTTTTTACACAGTGCGTGGTTGTGATCTGGAATGCACTGCCTGAGGGGGTGGTGGAGGCAGATTCAATCATGGCCTTCAAAAGGGAATTGGATAAGTACTTGAAGGGAAAAAAATTGCAGGGCTACGGAGATAGGGCGGAGGAGTGGGACTAGCTGGATTGCTCTTGCAGAGAGCCGGCACGGACTCGATGGGCTGAATGGCCTCCTTCTGTGTTGTAACCATTCTATGATTCTATAAGAACACTAAAAAAAAACCCTGTAAAAATCTGCAAAAAGTAAACTTCTGAAGTGTTTTGGTGTTTTACAAATGTTGCCCGTTAAACTATCTTATCTTAAACTATCAAATTGGTAAAGCCCACTTTGGAAATCTTGCATAGGAATGCAGTATGAATACGCTGGACCCAAAAGCTTAAAATCCTTCAGAGTGAAGTGTATGAGATATCATCATACTGCAACTTAAAAATGGGTTTATCCCATTTGTGGTTGGTAAGCAGGCAGAGTTGAAAATTGTATCCTAACAAGGTCACAAGTTAACTTTTCATTTGTTCTTCCTCTGGAGAATGAATTTTTGTTCATTGAAGTTGATCAGTGTCCATGCTGGGCGATGCAGTAGTTCTCAGCATTAAGTAGGTTAGGTATAACACTTGTCAAATGCAGATTAAAGCTTTCTCTACACTGGCTCAATAACATCATTAACCCAAATCTTTGAAGCACATCCCTTACTTGAGAAGAGTGTGATATTTCCATTTCTCTCACTTGCCAACTCAATGGCTTTTGTGAGAAAAATGCCACTTTAGTCCACAATTACAGCTAGTTTTGTCGTGTGGACTCACCGAGAGTGGGAATTGAGTCGAAATTGCCCAATCTTAATTGACACAGGCTCTTTGTGACTCCAGCAGTTCTCTTAGGTTGGACCGGATTTGAACCCTAAAGATGAAAGGACAATCTTTGGAATTTGTGCACTAACCAGAAGATTCCCTGTTTAAGGTGAAGTGAGGCATTCCATTATGAGGGAATTGAGGAAAACATTGACATTTTCCAGAACATTCTTGTTTAAACTGGCTGAATGATGTTGATACTGACCAGAGCAAAACTGCTGTCCATCATGTTTTGTAGGGCTTCTTATTGTATATTTTCCCACTCATGACTGTGAGAGATATCAGCGCCGAGGAAAGAAAGAAGTTCCATTTACCTAATGCCTTTCATGACCCACGTCGATGAATGAGATCTTTTACATCTACCTGAATAAGCAGACATCTCACCTGAAAGACGGCACCTCTGACAACGTTCCTTCTGCACTGCACTGTGACATCAGCTTAAATTTTATACTTAAGTTGGAGTGGGGCTCAAACCTTCTGAGCCAGAATTACACAGTGCGACTACTGAGCCAAACAGACACTCCATTTGGAGCAACCAATCTCAACATCAAGCAGTCTCAGGTCAGGGAGAGCATGGTTTGATGCAGTGATAAGTTCCCTTTACCCTTATCCAGCAATGTGTCCAAGTGGAATGTCCTATTTTACCATTTCCTACACTAGCTGCCTTTGGACCACACAGGTTTTGAAAGGCATATTCAGAAATTTATAAAATGTAAACCAGACACCAGGGCCCTGATTTTCAAATAAAATTGCGGGTGCATTGAGAGCGGGGGTGGGGGGCTGCGAAAATCGGGAAAACCTGAGTGGGTGAGGAAACCGGCCCCAACCGGCCGACTTCCGGGTTTCCCGCAGACGCGCCTGTGGGCGCGCACTTCCTGAATCCGGAAGTCCCACTGGCAATTAAAGCCAGTGGGATGATAGTTAAAGAACCAAATATACCTCATTGAGGTACTTAAGGTACTTTATTTCTGATATAGTGGATAGTTAAAACGATTTTAAACTTACCTGGGCGGCTTTCCCGCGGCTTCCGATTCATGCCAAGGGCCAGATCAGGCAAAAATAAACTAAATAAATTAAATAAGAAACCATTGCACAAAGTTAAAAAACAAAATAAACCTACCTTTTCACCGATGTCACCTGCACCCCCTGATCTGATGTCCCCTCTCCGATGTCCCTTTCAGCCCCCGATGTCTCCCCCATCCTCCCCCCGATCTTCCCCTCTCCCTCCCAGATCTTCAGCGCCCTCCACTCTCTGTTCCAGCGTCGGATGACGCCTCTCTCTCTCTCTTCCTCTCCTCTCCCTGCCCCTGCACCCCCCCGCCCCCCCCGCCTCAGGTGTTGCAGCTCCAGTCAGCAGCCAGCCTGTCAATCAGACTGACTGCCGAGCGCGAAACCAGGGAACAACTTTTATCACCATCAATTAGATCGCGATTGCGTCGGAAAAGGTAAGTTTTTTTTATTTGCGTTTGCCACAGGAACCTTCACTGCCCCCCCTGCCCCGCCCTCACTGTCACCCTTTTAAAATTGAGCCCCAGATGTCTGATTTTTAAAACAAAAGTCCATTTTTCCCATTTATTATGACACTGATTGTCGAAGTTTGCAATTCATTTTCGTCAGCAACGAAGCAAACATAAGAACTCGAGCCAGGAACCCACCTTCGCCCTTCTCTATCGCGCTCCCATTGGGGTTTGAACTCGGCTTAAACCTCAATCTGTGGCCAGCACACTTTCATCCTCCAAACTTGAAGATGATGCACGATGAATGTGCAGCCAACAAGGGAAAGCAGTCAGGAAAACAAAAAAAACAGCTAGCTCACCTGATTCAGCAGAAAGCAGGGCAAATGTGACCAAACTCTGCTGAGTTCATTTTTAAAAAAAAAGACATTTGCAAGTTAGCAAAATACATTCCAACATTGTTTCCAGGAGCTCCACTTTCATTACGGCATCAAACAGATCACTTTTGACATGCTGGAGGAATGGTGATGACAGTGCCACCCATTTTGCAGTTACTGCCGACATTGTTAGCACACTTAGCTAATGAAAGCATGAGGAACAAGTACCAGGTGAGCTTGCTATTGACAGTTTTAATTACAGAGCCAGTGTGCAGCATAATAATGATCCTTAATGTTCCTAACTACAGTACATCGTTGTTTAGCAATCTCATATTAGAACTGGCTGTATCAATACTGATCTTATTTGCAGGCAGACATCACCTTGATACTTTCCCTCACGATCCTCGAAATATTGCAAGTTAAATCAACACTTTTGGAAACTTGATTGATGACAGCATTTAAACTGATTATCAAACTGCCAGTAATATCTTGGCATTGCAATGAAGAAGTTCTCAAGGGAGATGGCTGAAAAATTAAATTTGCAATAGTGCACAAGTACACTGTCACTTGCTGGCCTCCTGTGAGGTTTACATCCTGTGAGAAATTAGAAAATTGACCGAGGCAGGTCAAAATAAGCGATGGTTACCTTCTGCTTTCTTTTACGTTTATTTTTAACGTCACATAGCAACATATTTGGAAAACTCAATGACAATCCCCAAATGCCACAGAAATCATTTTTCTGTAATAAAACACTCATTTTATCAATTCAAATCCATGATGTGGAAAACGTGGATTGTTTCTCCAGCTGCTGTTGGATGCCTAGAAGGTGCATTTGTGAGGAGACAGGGTAGTGATGTGTGTTTGGCACTAGCCTTTCCACTTCTGGGATTAGTTCTGAATCCAATCTAGACCAGTGGGATGAAAGTCAGTCTGTTAAATTAGACACAGCACAAAACTGCCAATTTAGAGCAAAATTAGGGAAAATCTCCATCATAAATAGCATCAGTATTGATACAGCCAAGGCCATGGGATTACTGGCATGGAAAATGGAAAACATCACACCCGTGAAGTCGATAAGGGGTCTCAAAGCTTTAATGTCTTTGTGAGCGCTTGGAGGCCTATTGTAGAGCTTCACAGGCCACGTATAAGGTTTAAATTGATCGTCTCATTAATTTGCATGTATTTCAAGCCAAAAATACTAACAAATCTTGGTGCTCCAATTTAGGAATTATTTACCGATGAGTCACCTCTTTCCAAACCTGCAGACCAATAATATTTAAAAAGGATAAACTATCAAACAAGAAATATAAGAGCAAATAGAGTGGAGTTGCTGGACTTCATGGGCCTGATCGCTAGTGCTTGTGAACTACTTGTGGCCGATGAGCCATAGTTTAGATATCCCAGCAGTACTGGATACTCTTCTGAGATAAGGTCTGAGGCACATTGTTGGGGCAATGTCGAATGAGCTTCACTGTGCTAAAGCTATGATACAATATCAGGAACATCAATGCGATAAATTTCAGCCCTTTCCACAAAATCTGCTCTCCCTGCCAATAACTCCGGTCCCTGCTGAAAAAGTCTGCAAAACCTTGATGTCCTGTTGAACCCAGAGCTGAACTTCCAACCCCACATACCATCTATCTCCAAGACTTCCACTGCCTGCCTCCAACTCGACTTTATCCCCACCAATAATGAAAAGATTATTCATGATTGTCACCTCCAGACTTGATTTCTCAATTATTCTCTTTGCCAGCCTCCCATCCTATACTCCGCATAAGCTCCAACTTGTCCTCCACTCAGACACCTGCACCATGTCCTGCATTACATCCCGCTCATCCATCATCCCTACTGTTGTTGATATACATGGGCTCCCTGTCCCCCAATTCAATGCATTTAAAGTCCTCGTCCTCACCTTAAAATCGCTCTATGGTCTAACCCTAGCCTGTCCAGGCAACCTCCTCCTGCCTTGTATCTCCTCCCATTCTTCAGTCCTCTGAATCTGACCCTTTGTGCAAACCCTTTCCTTGACCCCCATCATTGGCAGCAGAGCCTTCAACTGCCTCAGCCCAATTCTACGGAATTCCCTCCATCTTACTACTTCCCTTTCCACATTTAAAAGCCTTTTTCAAAGCCAATCTTTTTGGGCCAAACGTTTGGTCACCCGTCACAACTCTCTCAAGATGATTCAACATCAGTTCGCATTCTGTAAAACACCTTGGGATGTTTTCTACATTTAAGCCACCACATAAATCAAATTGTTTTTGTGGTTGTTATTATAACTGACCTGGGAGTAGATGTTGATTGAGGTTCCATTACACAGCATCAACAATCTCTTTTTGACAAGCAAAAAAAGTCACAAATTCAGAAAAAGATTTTTAAAAAGTCCAAATCTACAAACATTTTAATACAGTTCTGACGAAAGGTCTTCGACCTGAAACGTTAACTCTGCTTCTTTCTCCACAGATGCTGAACTTCTCCAACATTTTCTGTTTTTATTTCAGAATTCCAGCATCCGCAGTATTTTGCTTTTGATTTCATTTATTCCAATAAACAGCGTTAAGTGGATCTCGAGGGGGAAAAATGTATAAATTCTCTCTTTCAACCTCTTTTAAATTTACTTTCTCTCAGCTTAACCTGCATTATTCACAATAGGCAGTGCTTAAACCAACAGGGACCAGACAATGAGTTGCAACACTGTAGAGGAGTTCGGAGGATGTCAAACTCCTGGGAGGAAATTTCAGGAATATTTTTAATTATTTTGTACCCTGAGATCAAGTTACATCTTGACTCATGCTCTAGCACGGGTAGTTTCAAGCATATTACAAGCGGCAGCTTAGTCATAATTTTTCTTCAAAATTATCTTCCTGCTTCTCTTGAAGGAGCTGAGTATTACTGAGATACTGTTCCAGATCTCCAGAACTTCAATTGAGTGGCCATTCTTCATATTATTCGTTCATGGGATGTGGGCATCGCTGGCGAGGCCAGCATTTATTGCCCATCCCTAATTACCCTTCAGAAGGTGGTGGTGAGCCGCCTTCTTGAACCACTGTAGTCCGTGTGGTGAAGGTTCTCCCACAGTGCTGTTAGGAAGGGAGCTCCAGGATTTTGACCCAGTGATGAAGGAACGGCGATATATTTCCAAGTCAGGATGGTGAGAGACTTGGAGGGGAACGTGCAGGTGGTGTTCTTCCCATGTGCCTGCTGCTCTTGTCCTTCTAGGTGGTAGAGGTCGCGGATTTGGGAGGTGCTGTCAAAGAAGCCTTGGCGAGTTGCTGATGTGCATCCTGTGGATGGTACACACTGCAGCCACAATGCGCCGGTGGTGAAGGGAGTGAATGTTTAGGGTGCCAATCAAGCGGGCTGCTTTGTCCTGAATGGTGTCGAGCTTCTTGAGTGTTGTTGGAGCTGCACTCATCCAGGCAAGTGGAGGGTATTCCATCACACTCCTGACTTGTGCCTGGTCGATGGTGGAAAGGCTTTGGGGAGTCAGGAGGTGAGTCACTCGCCACAGAATACCCAGCTTCTGACCTGCTCTTGTAGCCACAGTATTCATGTGGCTGGTCCAGTTAAGTTTCTGGTCAATGGTGACCCCCAGGATGTTGATGGAGGGGGATTCGGCAATGGTAATGCCGTTGACTGTCAAGGGGAGGTGATTAGACTCTCTCATGTTGGAGATGGTCTTTGCCTGGCACTTGTCTATATGTAAGCATAGCTCAGCCCATTAATGCTGGCAGGCTATTCACCATGGAGGCATCACAGTCAAGTACTTTCATGGCATCTGCAGAAGGAGGGGCTCACTGGATAGCAATCAGGAGCAAGAACCCTGGCCGTTCTTTCCTCTCCTTCACTGCAGCCAAATTCAGCATCCTAACTTGAGACCCAGCTGAGATTAGGTAACTCAGCAAAGATCTGGGATTGAAGCAGGGACTCTCTTGATAGACCTACTGCCATATCGGGCAGTGTGTTTATCCACTAAATCATCAGCGGATTTCTTGGAATTATTTTTTTTTGCAAACTGTTCAAAATCATTGAGAACTGTGGGCACCTTCGGAAATTAACTTGAAGCCATTTGTGGTGTAAATACTGAAGATATCAGTTTCATGTGTATAAACATATATAAAAAACAGCTGAGTTGAAGAGTGTCACAAGGCTGGACTATAGTCAATGGGATGACATCACAAACCAGGAAAGTTGAACGCTTGACCTCTATAATTGTAAAACAAAATCTTATAACATATGCTGGACATCAGGCGAGGGTAGGAATGGACTTGGCTGTGACACCACTCAATTTCTCAGCTCAAGCTTTAAAAATAGCTATTTGTTTGTGATGCCAGAGGACCAACAAACCAACAGCATTATACCACATGATGAATCAGTACCTTTTAACACAAAGGGAGCAGACTGGAGGAACGGTAAATAGAACATTCCCAGACCCGCTTCATATGATTACAAATATTAGGTAACGCTTCCCTCATCTACAAGTCCCTTCATAGCCTTTTCCTCCTTACCTCTACCTCAGTTAGCCCGATATTTCTGGACATGCCTTTGATTCTCTGACTCTGGTCTCCGCTGTGTTGCTCCTTCTCTCAGCTTCATTTGCGGCTGCAAACCATTCAGTCATTTTGCTTCCACAGTCCGGAACGTTCTCTCTCAACCCCTCTGCCTCAAGACCTCTTCACCCTCCTCCAAAAGCTTCCTCAAAACTTGCCTCTATGGTCCTGTTTTTGGTCAGCACTCTTAAGTCCTCTCCCTGCACTTGTCATTTTCTGGTTATTTTTGCCCTATGAAGGACTTTAGGATGTTTTACATAGAATGTACAGCACAGAAACAGGCCATTTGGCCCAACAGGTCCATGCCAGTGTTTATGGTCCACACAAGCCTCCTCCCACCCTTCTTCATCTACCCCCCTCAACATATTCCTTTCACCCTCATGTGCTTATCTAGTTTGCCCTTCAATGCATTCATGCTAGTTGCCTCAGCTACTCCTTGTGGTAGCGAGTACCGCATTCTAAACACTCTCTGGGTAAAGAAGTTTCTCCTGAATTCCCTATAGGATTTATTAGCGACCATCTTATATTTATGCCCTGAGTTCTGGTCTCCCCCACAAGTAGAAACATCTTCTACATCTACCCTATGAAATCCTTTCATAATCTTAAAGACCTCTACAAGATCTCCCCTCAGTCTTCTCTTTTCTGATGAAAAGAGCCCCAGCTTCGACAATCTTTCCTGATAGGAATAACATCTCAGTTCTGGTATCATTCTAGTAAATCTTTTTTGCACCTTCTCCAGTGCCTCTATATCCTTTTCATAATATGGAAACCAGAACTGTTCACAGTACTCCAAGTGTGGTCCAACCAAGGTTCTATACAAGTATAATATAACTTCCCTATTTTCAATTCTATCCCTCTAGATATGAACCCCAGTGCTGGGTTTGCTTTTTTATAGCTTTATTAATCAGCCTCAATACTTTTAATCATTTGTGTATCTGTATCCCCAGATCCTTCTGCTTCTCGACCCCATTTAGACTCTTATTTTCCAAGATGTATGTGGCCACCTCATTCTTCATACTAAAATGTACCACCTCACACTTATCCACATGGAAAGTCATTTGCCAATTACACGCCTATTCTGCAAGTTTATTAACGTCTTCCTGTATTTTGTCGCAGTCCTCCTCGGTATTAATTATATCCCCCAATTTGGTGTCAGCCGCAAATTTTGAAATTACACTTCCGATTCCAAACAGTTAATGTAAATGGTGAACAGCAGTAGTCCCAGCACCGATCCTTGTGGACCACCACTTCCCACCTTTTGCCAGTTTGAGTAACTACCTTTAAGCCCTACTCCGTTTTCTGTTTTGTAGCCACCTTGCTATCCATTCCGCTACTTGTTCCCTGACTCCACATATTATGACCTTAGTCATAAGACTACTATGTGCTACCTTATCGAACGCCTTTTGAAAATCCAAATATATTAAATCTACTACATTAACCTTTCTACTCTTTCTGTTACTTCTTCAAAGAATGCAATAAGGTTGGTCAAGCATTACCTTCCCTTTTGAAATCCACAATGACCATTCTTTATTATATTTTTGGTTTCTAGATGTTTTTCTATTACATCTTTGAGTAAGGATTCCATTATCTTTCCTACCACTGACGTTAAGCTAATTGGTCTACAGTTCCCTGGACTTGTTCTATCTCCCTTTTTAAATATAGGAATCACATTAGCTATCCGCCAGTCCTCTGGCACTATTCCCTTTTCAAATGAATTTTTATATATATGCAATAGTGCCTCTGCTATCTCTTCCCTAACTTCTTCTACTATGCGTGGATGTAATCCATCCAGACCAATGGTTTTTAATCAATTATCTCCCCCCTTTCTATCTTAAATGTTTTTATATATTTTTTGATCTTTTCTGCTAATGTCATGCCCACCATGTTAGTCTCCCTGATAAATACTGAGACAAAGTAATTATTTGATATTTCTGCCATTTCGCTGTCATTACCTGTGAGTTTATCATATGTATCCCTTAGTGGCCCTATCTCTATCCTGATTTTTCTTTTGTTATTTATATGTCTGCAGAAAATCTATCCATCTCAGCCTTGAATATATTCAATGACTCAGCATCCAAAACCCATTGGGGTAGAGAATTCCAAAGATTCACAACCCTCTGTGTGAAGAAATTCCTTCTCATCTCAGTTTTGAATGGTTGACACCTTATCCTGTGACTATGCCCCCTAGTTCTGGACTCTCTAGCCAGGGGAAACAATCTCTCAGCATCTACCCTGTCAAGCCCCCTAATAATCTTATGTTTCAATGAAATCACCTCTCATTCTTCTAAACTCTAGAGAGAATAGGTCCATTCTACTCAGCCTCTCCTCATAGGACAACCCTCTCATCCCAGGAATTAATCTAGTGAACCTCCATGTACCGCCTCCAATGCATGTATATCCTTCCTTAGATAAGGAGACCAAAACTGTACATAGTACTCCAGGTGTGGTCTCACTAAAGCCCTGTACAACTGCAGTAAGACTTCCTCACTCTTGTACTCCAAGCCCCTTGCAATAAAGGCCATTTGTTCTCGTAACTGCCTGCTGGACCTGCGTACTAACTTTTTGTGTTTCTTGTATGAGGACACCCAAGTTTCTCTGAACACCAACATTTAATAGTTTCTCACCGTTAAAAAAATATTCTGTTTTTCTATTCTTCCCACCAAAGTGAATAACCTCACATTTTCCCACATTATACTCCACCTGCCACCTTCTTGCCCACTTACTTAATCTGTCTTCGGATCAGGAAAGCAACGATAGGTGTGAAAAAAAGCATGAGCCTCTCATTCCTATCTGGTAGTCTGTTCAAAAGAACTGGAATTTGTAAAACATCAAATAGCACTGCACCCAGCATATGGTCAAATGGTATAAGGAATGGATTTGAAGCCATTGAAGCAATCAAAATTGGAGATGCAAGTACCATTAAAAATCTCTGGGCATAGAAATATAAGGGGCCTTTTACAACCCATCGTTCGAACACATGGGGCTCAATTTTAAACTAAAATTGGAGTTGCATTGGGGCTGCGAAAATTGCAAAAATGCAGAGCGGGTTCAGAAGCCGGCTCCAACCCATTGACTTGAGAGTTTCCCACAGACACACCTGTGCGTGGGCTTCCCAAATCCGGAAATCCTGCTGGCAATTAAAGCTAGAGGTATGATAGTTAAATAACCAAATGTGCCTCATTGATGTACTTAAGGCACTTTACTAATGACATATTAGTTAGTTAGTTAGTTAGAATGATTTTTAACTTACCTGGGCTGTTTTCCCACGGTGTCCGATTCACGCCTGGTTAAACAAGGCGTGAAAGGCCGGATCAAGCAAAAATAAACTGAATAAATTAAATAAAAAACCATTGTATAAAGTTGAAACGCAAAATTAACCTACCTTTCCACCCTGCTCCAATGTCCGATGTCTTCCTCTCCAATGTCTCCCTTTCCGATCTCCCCCTCGTCCCCTCAATCTCCCCCTCTCCCTCCCTGACCTTCCCTCATGTCCCCCCGATCTCCCCCTCTCCCTCCCCGATCTTCCCCCATGTCCCCCCGATCTTCCCCTCTCCCCTCATGATCTTCCACTCGCCCCCACCACCCCCCATCTTCTGTTCCATCGCCGGATGACATCTTGCTCTCTCTCTTTCCCTTCTCCTTCCCCCCGCCCCCACCACTCCCCAACTCAACATTGCAACTCCTGTCGGCAGCCAGCCTATCAGGGGCTGCCGGGCGCGAAACCGGGAAAGAACTTTAATCACCATCAATTACATGGCGATCGTGTCGGAAACGGTAAGTTTTTTTTAAAATTCGGGTTTGCCACGCGCACCTTCACCCCCCCTGCTGCCAACCTACCGCCATTGCAAAATTGAGCCCCTGGTCTTTTCTACATCAAAGGGTCTCCGATCACATGATCAAAGCCTAAACTGTCAATCATTGAAGTATGTTAATGATTGAGGCATAACAACAGAGAGCAATTGGACAAAAAGAATGACTCGCCCAAATCCTACATCCTATTGGTAAAAAACAATATAAAAAGACAACTTTTTGAGAAGAACAGTCTCTTCTCTTCTTCACCACCCAGCAGTCACAAGGAACGCACACTGCAGTTGAACATGATGCAAGAAGAAGGGGACCTTGAACTCTGAAGAGCTGATCAACCTTCAGGCCCAATGAGTAAAATCCTTAGTTTAAAGGTTATATATTTATTAATGATTTGCCTGAAGTGTGTATGAATTGTTAAATCATTACATAATAACGTTGCAATTTATTAAATGTATAACGGGATTTTATAGAGGAAAGTCATTTGAATGGTTTGATTTTGCTTCATGAATGCTCGTATGAATGATAACATCGTTAAATAATTACTTTTGATTAACGAAACTACCGTGAGTGAGGGTGACTTTCTTTGCTTGACTATTTGTCCAATGTCCAAGAATCTCACAAAATAAGGAATTCCCTACAATGGTGTGTCATTCTTGCTTTTTAGTGGGTTACATTAAAGGCATTATATAAGTGCATGTTAATTGGAAAAAAAACATTCGGCAATGCAGGTTGACCAGTTTGCCAATATACATTAACTTGCATTGCTGCTTGTTCCTGTATTTATATCGACCACATGGCACCACCATTCACTGCCTAATTTGGGAGTTTATTCAGATCCCAATCTCCAATTTGAGTCCAAACTCAGAATCAAAGAAAGAAAAAGTGGAAAAGTGAAAAATTATGTTTTGTCTCAAAGGGATTTTCACCTTTTCGTTTTCAAAAGCTATATAATGGACTATTAAAACAGCAAGTAGCTTGCGCTGGCACAATATCAATGCTGCACTAACCTTTACTTTTGTGATATTGATGGCCTGTCCAATCTGCACTCCTTCATCCTCTCCATGGCACCTAATCGAAATCTGGTGCTTACAGTGTGGAGAATCACATCCATGACCTACTGTTTTTTGTCAGAGTGAGTTACGTTACTTTGCCATCAAGGTCAAATTTCCGGAAGGGGTCAACATTTTCTATTTAGAACTGATCTGCCAAGGTGAATTCATGGCCCAGGTACAAGAGTCTTGTGAATTTCACTCACCATCAATTCTGAGGGTACACTCAGGATCCCAGCAAATGAAGGGTGACAAAGAGGGTGGGGCAATGATGCAGCCTATAGACTGATGACACACTGCACAAAAATAAGGGAACCCCTTGAGTGTAACACATTCTAGACCATTGCCAATTTGTAGAATTTCTGCAAATAAGCTCTGACAAAAATTGATGTCCTTCAGTTGCTCAAGGCACTAAACAGCGTGGAACTGAGTGAGACTGACCAGGTAGGCCCAAGGTTTGATCACCAATCCATGCTAAGTGAAAACAAGTTTGATTTACATAGTTGCCTCCTAAGCTATGAGTGTCGTCAAAGGCAACTGTGTGACGCAATTACGGTGACACCAGTATGTTGAGGGTAGCGAGACTCCGCCTGGGAAGGGTCTATTCCTGAGGGTTTCCAATAGCTGTGTGCTGGTAGGAGCAAATATAAACAGTTCGATGTCAACGCCAAGGTTGCAGCCGCCATGAGTGAGCTGTGAGGTCAACCTGTACGTACGGACTGACTGACTGACTGACTGTGACCTTTCAGTGTCGCTGGCTCACGCGGCTCTCACTCCAGCATTGGAGAAATTCCTGGCCAGTCTCCCAAAATAATAAATTTGTTGAATTTTGCAGATATTGCGTGTAGTTTCAGAGCAACCGCACATTTGTGAATCTCAAATCAACACATTTATCTGTTGCTGCTGAATCTTTCCACGGTATAAAAGGGACAGATTGTGCAGCAAGAGAACTCGTGATTATTACAGAACCACTTTCAATAAATATAAATGGGGTCGCAAACATTTGCACACACATTTCCAGTAGGAGGCAATGGTGAGCCATCAGGAGTGGAAAGCCTGGCTGGCTTCTCTGTTTTTTTTATTTGTTCATGGGATGTGGGCGTCGCTGGCGAGGCCAGCATTTATTGCCCATCCCAAATTGCCATCGAGAAAGCAGTGGTGAGCCGCCTTCTTGAACCGCTGCAGTCCGTGTGGTGAAGGTTCTCCCACAGTGCTGTTGGGAAGGGAGTTCCAGGATTTTGACCCAGCGACGATGAAGGAACGGCGATATATTTCCAAGTCGGGATGGTGTGTGACTTGGAGGGGAACGTGCAGGTGGTGTTCTTCCCATGTGCCTGCTGCTCTTGTCCTTCTAGGTGGTAGAGGTCGCGGGTTTGGGAGGTGCTGTCGAAGAAGCCTTGGTGAGTTGCTGCAGTGCATCCTGTGGATAGTGCACACTGCAGCACAGTGCGCCGGTGGTGAAGGGAGTGAATGTTTAGGGTGGTGGATGGGGTGCCAATCAAGCGGGCTGCTTTGTCCTGGATGGTGTCGAGTTTCTTGAGTGTTGTTGGAGCTGCACTCATCCAGGCAAGTGGAGAGTATTCCATCACACTCCTGACTTGTGCCTTGTAGATGGTGGAAAGGCTTTGGGGAGTCAGGAGGTGAGTCACTCGCCGCAGAATACCCAGCCTCTGACCTGCTCTCGTAGCCACAGTATTTATGTGGCTGGTCCAGTTAAGTTTCTGGTCAATGGTGACCCCCAGGATGTTGATGGTGGGGGATTCGGCGATGGTAATGCCGTTGAATTTTAAGGGGAGGTGGTTAGACTCTCTCTTGTTGGAGATGACCATTGCCTGGCACTTATCAGCCCAAGCTTGGATGTTATCCAGGTTTTGTTTCATGCGGGCACAGACTGCTTCATTATCTGAAGGGTTGTGAATGGAACTGAACACTGTGCAATCATCAGCGAACATCCCCATTTCTGACCTTATGATGGAGGGAAGGTCAATGATGAAGCAGCTGAAGATGGTTGGGCCTAGGACACTGCCCTGAGGAACTCCTGCAGCAATGTCCTGGGGCTGAGATGAATGGCCTCCAACAACCACTACCATCTTCCTAGGTATGACTCCAGCCATTGGAGAGTTTTCCCCCTGATTCCCATTGATTCAATTTTACTAGGGCTCTTTGGTGCCACACTCGGTCAAATGCTGCCTTGATGTCAAGGGCAGTCACTCTCACCTCACCTCTGGAATTCAGCTCTGTTGTCCATGTTTGAACCAAGGCTGTAATGAGGTCTGGAGCCGAGTGATCCTTGCGGAACCCAAACTGAGCATCGGTGAGCAGGTTATTGGTGAGTAAGTGCCGCTTGATAGCACCGTCGACGACACCTTCCATCACTTTACTGATGATTGAGAGTAGACTGATGGGGCTGTAATTGGCCGGATTGGATTTGTCCTGCTATTCCTTCGCCCAGGAGCACTGAGGCTAATTGTAACTCTCATACTGTCAACCTACCTGATATCAGTTAAGTTAACAGTAATCTGAAATCTTTCTTTTCTGTTTTGTTCAATTCTGCATGGGGCAGTGCATACTGCAACAGAACTGATTTTTCTCCCTAAAACTTTAAGTATTTTGAGTTTAATGGATGTATGGATTCCTTTCTATGTTTTTCTCCATGCAAATTTTATTCTCTCCCCCCTCCCCGCCTCAATTTCCACTGCAGATTCTTGTGCTTCAATAGAATGAGTGGCGTAGTGCACTGAGGTGGAGAAGGTCCATTGGAGCTCCCAGGTGCTGGGCCATAAATTGATAGTATACAACTCCCTGATCTCAACTATTCCACAGTGCAGAGGCTAAGTTCCTTTCAGGAAGGGAAGGGGAAATTAGATAAACAGTCGCCTCTCTCTGATTCCCAGCTTCCAGTAAGTGAGTGGTATTTGTGGAGACTTGGGAGGTGATGGCTTTCTCACCCAGGCAGGTTTTGTCACACCGGGGTGTGCACTTAATGCAGTGAAAACATAGCTTTGCTCTTTATAAACACGTCGTGAAATTGTGAACTTGGCACACAAAGGAAATCTTCCACATTGAAAACTACAGCAGGGGACGAATATTGTAATCACCACTATCACTGAAGTTAATGCAAGAGTGTTGGGCCTTTTGGGGGGTTTCTGCTTGGCCTGGAATAATTCATAATATACTTAATTTGCTGAGCGCATTACCAAATATTGAATATTTATTGCATTTTTTTCCCTTTGACCCCAACAATTCAGTGCGTCTTCATACTCAGTACCACCACTCAAAGCCTGGAGTCAAACTGTTCTGCACATCACCCCGATTCCTACATAAATCTACTGCTAACCTAAAAAGCACCTTGTGGTGAGAAATGTTTATTGAAGAAATTAAAAATTCCCACAAAAGAGAAGCCAATTAAGTATAGCCAGGACAGCAGCCTGGAACCCATTAATCTTGAGTATGGGAGAGATGCAGGGTCCTCTCCCTGTGCCTGAATAGTGAGGCCCTCGGTGCACCCGATATTGGGCTCTGGGCCTCATTACCATCGAGCTGGCCTTTTTTTGGCACTTCCAACTCATAATGACCGTACGCTTCCTGCCCACCATAATGGAGGCTTGGAAGGCCATTTAGCACTGGAAAAATGGGCACCGTGTGGACCAATTTCTAGGCCACTCATCCTGTACTACATCCACAATTGTAAGAAGCACTTTGTGGAATCATAATGCAGTAGCAGGGTATTCCCGTACATGCTGAGGTCATATAACACTGCAGCCAGGCACCAGCTCATTTGCTTTAGTAAAGGAGAGGGAGTGGGAAATAGAATAATAAATCAACTGTGCAGCTGATGGTTTCAATGTGGCATTAGCTGAGGTGTGTGGCCAAAGAAACTCCCAACTCCATCTTTCTCATTTCTCATGATGAGCAGGAGAGTGTTCATTTTTCTATGTAATTCACAATGCCCTAACAGAAGCATAGAAATGTGCAATTTCATTACTGGGTCATGAATTACAGAGAAAAACAGATATTCTTCCTTTTTTTCCCCAATATTAAAGGTTGAATTTTACAGCCTGAAGACCCAAGAAGAGAAAGGAAGTAAACATCTTTACAAAGAGAGTCTCATTCCAGAGACATAACTAGAAATGGGCTAATAAATGAAAGTCAGCACAGATTTGTTGAAGGAAAATCATGTTTGACCAAACTGATTGTCTTCTTTGATGAAGTAACGGAGAGGGTTGATGAGGGTATTGTGGTTGATGTTGTGTATGTGGATTTGAAAAGGCATTTGATAGAGTACCACATAATAGACTTGTTCGCAAAATTGAAGCCCATGGGATTAAAGGGACAGTGGCAGCGTGGATACAAAATTGGCTAAGGGACAGAAAGCAGAGAGTGGTGGTGAACGGTTGTTTTCCAGACTGGAGGGAAGTATATAGTGGTGTTCCCCAAGGGTCAGTATTAGGACCACTGCTCTTTTTGATATGTATTAATGACCTGGACTTCGGTCTAATTTCAAAGTTTGCAGATGACACAAAGCTTGGAAATGTAGTAAACAATGTGGAGGCTAGTAACAGACTTCAGGAGGACATAGACATACTCGTGAAATGGGCAGACACGAGCCAGGTGAAATTTAATACAGGGAAGTGTGAAGTGATGCATTTTGTTCGGAATAATGAGGAGAGGCAATATAAACCAAATGGTACAATTTTAAATGGTGTGCAGGAACAGAGGGGGTGCACATACACAAATCTTTGAGGGTGCAGGACAAGCTGAGAAGGCTGTAAAGAAAGCACAAGGGATCCTGGGCTGTATTAAAAGAGGCATATAGTACAAAAGCAAGGAAGTTATGCTAAACCTTTATAAAGCACTGATTAGGCCTCAGCTAGAGTATTGTGTCCAATTCTGGGCACCACACTTTGGGAAGGATGTCAAGGCCTTAGAGTGCAGAAAAGATTTACTAGACTGGTTCCAGGGATGAGGGACTTCAGTTATGTGGAGAGACTGGAGAAGCTGGGGTTGTTCTCCTTCGAGCAGAGAAGATTAAGAGGAGATTTGATAGAGGTGTTCAAAAACACGAATGGTTTTGACAGAGTAAATAAGGAGAAACTGTTTCCAGTGGCAGAAGGGTCGGAAAGCAGAAGACACAGATTTAAGGCGATTGGCAAAAGAGCCAGAGGCGGCATGGGGAAACATTTTTTACGCACTGAGTTGTAATGATCTGGACTGAAAGGGTGGTGGAAGCAGATTCAATAGTAACTTTCAAAAGGGAACTGGATAAATACTTGAAGGGAAAACATTTTCATGACTATGGGGAAAGAGCAGGGGAATGGGACTAAATGGATAGCTCTTTTAAAGAACTGGCACAGGCATGATGGGCCGAGTGGCCTCCTCCTGTGGTGTACCTACTATGGTACTATGAAACTAGAGAGTGAAATAAAAATCAATTTGCCATCATTTTACCCCTGTCTAACTGGGACACTACTGTTAGTTAAGTGAGAAGTCATGGGAGGCAAACATCTTGGCAGCAGTAACTGGAGATGAACAGCAGGGCCTGGAGTTTCTTGCGCATTTCCTGTGTCTTAAAAGATCGCGGAATTTTAGGCACATGAGTTACGCATAAAAACTCAATACGGCCAAATCTCCTCAATCTTTTACATCCGTCCATCAAACCCTCCGTCCAGAGGGTTTGATGGACGGATGGTCGGGTTTGATGGTCAGGCTGTGGCCAGAAGAATCTCTGGCCACAGCCCGACTCTCAAATGCGAGTATCCTCCAAACTGCGTTTGTTCAGGGGCTTCTCAACATTTCAGGCGCAACAGGAAACTAAATCAATTCTCTGGGCTTTAAATTGCAATTTCTTGAGCCTTTGAAAAATTATCTTAACTGGGACCTGCTCTGTATTTTCTATTCTTTTAAATACATTTTTATGGCATAAGTTAGATAAAAAATTTAAATACTTCCGATTGCAGGTTCTCAAACATGTTTTGACTCTAAGTTTGAATTAAACTTCATTACTTTCTTAGTCCAAGTAACATTGCGGTATGTGAGAATCCACAGCACCAGATCTCCTTTCATCTATAATCACGAGGTTAATACTGTCACAAAACATCTGCCCACAAAAAGTCAAAAATAACACACAATGACAAATAACATGCAACTTTAAATACGTGTCTTCTGTTGTCATCAACATTATGGAAATTTGAAAAAATATGCAAGTGGGATTATTTTTCTTTCTAAACCTGGGTTTTCAATTCCTGAAGGATTCAATATCAGACAGGCCACTTTCAAAGAAACTCTGATCATTTCCACAGTGTTTGATTGTAACAAAGCACAGAGCTATATGTAATTGTATCTGCACTGATAATAACAACAGCAAAAAGCTAACTGTTTTCTTTAATCATACTGAAAAGGATTCAAAGGAAACTGGCCTCATGTCATCTTGGTTCAATTGGGAGCACTTTTGCCTATATACGTACCATCTTTCAGCATTTCATGCTGACATACAGCATTTTGAGGGCCCGGTCAAAGTATCATTATTTGCTGACACAAATGAGAGCAACTGGGCCCCATTTTGTGCCTCTTTTCCTATTTCCTATTCCTATCTTTCATGACCTCAGGACATCCAAAAGTGCTTTGCAGCCAATAAAGTACTTTTGAAGTGTAGACACTGTTGTAATGTAGGGAAACACAGCAGCCAATTTGCCAATAGCAAGGCCCGGAAAACAGCAATGAGATCCACGACCAGGTAATCTGTTTTAGTCATGTTGGTTAAGAGATAAATATTGGCCAGGACACTAGAAGAACTCCCCTGCTCATCTTTGAATAGTGCCATGGGATTTTTTACATCCACCTGAGATGGCGTACGGGACCTCGGTTTATGTTTCATCCGAAAGATGGCCCTTCAGTGTAGCACTCCTTCACATACTGCACTTAAGTGTCAGCTTGGATTTTGTGCCCGCATCTCAGAAGGTTGTGGGCTCAAGCCCCAATCCAGACTCCAGAGTCGAGAGTGCTACCATTGAGCCAAAGTTGGCATCTAAAGAGGAGTGGGACCTGCCCAGTGTATCAGCCACTGGACGTGGGCAGGAGTGAGGAGAGGAGAGAATGCATGGCAAGGGGAAAGGAGGAAACAGAATACCCAGATGATTTGATTTGTTTCAACTCATGCACTGATCCTGAAAACACCAATACTATAGTAATGATACAACTCAAACATCAGGAGCAGCTTTATTAATGTAATGTCAACTCTCTAGATTAAAATACAATTTTAAAACAGAAAAATAATTACTTCCATTCAGTCCAACTTTGTCCCCATTTTCTATTAATTTCCATTTTACTCATTTTAAAAAAATATATATATCTATCGATCTATATCTACCTGTATCTATCGCTATCTCTCCATCTCACAAATATATACATAGATAGATATGTAAAACTACTTCGCAACCTGTTTGCCCCCTAAAAAATGAAGTTTTACATTGTTTCTGAGCCTGTTTGGTTATTTTTTTTAAATTCCTGGCTCCCACCATTCATCTTGGAGGCAGGAACATGTTTTGAAGGAAAAATTGATGGGTTTCACTGCTTGAAAACTGGCTTTAATGACTGTTTTATTTGTAATATCAATGACTCGCACTTTGACCATCGGTACTGTCTCAGCACAGATGGTTAAATAGCCTGTTCACTGATTCATATTTACACGTCAGTGCTAAAGGGCACAGAAAATGAATACAGTCATCATCAGCTGCGTGAGCCTAATTGCAGTCGGACAAGTAACTCGCCTGCAGTCCTTGGAGACTTAACACTAATAAATTTGTCTGAATGCGAGAGCACTGCTGTACAGTAACTGTGACTGGGCTCACGCAGAGAAATTACGGTGTGTGCTTGGCAGAAATTTAAAGCACCATTTCCTTCTCAGACACAGGGAGTAAGTGAAACAATGCAGTGAAACAGCATGAACACTGGTTGGGAGCCTCCATCCCAGTAGGGTTTGGGATATGTGAAAGGTCCCATAAATATAATTTGAATTGTACTCGCATTGTGACAGAATTTATTTTCCAGCCGTCTTGTTTCCATTCCTTAATCCTCACAAAGCCACCTAAAGAATTCATGAATATTAAAAGTAGATAAGATGGCCTCCAGCTACCTGCCCTGGCATATTATCTTGATCAATGGGATTGGGCAGATAAACACCATGTATAATAAATGGCTTTATGCTACAGACTTTTTCTCAATCATAAACAAAACTGCCTGCTACAATTTGTAGATTTTACTTCATGCCCAGAGCAGAGGCCCACTTCCCAGACAGGTTCATGCTCCTATGAATCGAAACCTAATGTGAAGTAATCAATAGAACTAGTTACCAATGACATCACAGTAGAAGTAATAAGATTTACTGGCATATATTGTTGACCTTTCCGACTGACAGCCAAATCACAAAAATGACTTGCATTTATATCGTGCCTTTAACGTAGTAAAACATCCCAAGGCGCTTCACAGGAGCGTAATCAGACAGCAAACTGACACCGAGCCAAAAAAAGGAGACATTAGGGAAGGTGACCAAAAGCTTGGTCAAAGAGGTAAGTTTAAAGGAGTGTCTTAATGGAGGAGAGAGGTGGCGAGGCGGAGAGGTTTAGGGAGGCAATTCCAGAGCTTCGGGCCTAGACAGCTGATGACGTGACCAGCAATTGTGTGGCGAAAAAAGTCGAGGATGCACAAGAGGCCAGAATTGGAGGAACGCAGAGTTCTCGGAGGATTGCAGAGCTTGAGGAGGTTAGAGATAATCATAACACTAATAGACTGTGCGTCTTAGGTTCCAACCATGAATCAGGTTTATTAAGTAATAAAATTCAACAGAAGCAAGAACAAACACAGGAGATTTCACTAAAAAAGGACACTTAACTTAACTTACACTCCCCGTTTGAAACTAATAAATGCCTTGAAACTCCAGTACATCTAAGAAGCAACACTCAGTTTGGAGAAGACATGCGTTTTTGAGAGTTTTTACATGAGACTGGATGGTAATGGAGCCTTTTACAATCCCAGAGACATTAGCCTGGTGATGTAGAAATACACCAAAGTATTAATGCTCAACCCCAGAGTTATACTCTTTCTTTACTTTGAAGTGTTCTTTCCAATGAAATAAAACTGTCAATTATGAGTCGGATTCTGACTGCCAAACAGATACCGGACACCCTTTCAGGGCATAGCTAAACTGTTGGACCCTCACAGTACCTCTGAAGGGGCAACTACAAAGCTCATCAGTAGATGTGTAAGCCTAATTTTTTCTATCATCTGGGTGGACATGACAACTGCTTACTCAAACACATACATGTGATAGAAATTAAGCATGTTGTATGTTCTCCAACTTCCCCCCATGCAGAAGCACACAGTCTCCGAGTCTACAGTTGCTGCAGCCATTTTCAAGTGACTGCAATGCTAGCAAGCTTGAAATTCTCCAGTGAAATGAAACACCAACAATCTATAACCTGTTACAGTGCCTATTGCCTAAGTCTGTTTTTGAATACTTCAATATTGGTGCTTTGGTCATCTTTTGCCCAATCCAAGACTGAAGGGGAGGGGTGAGATCATTGCTTACGTTCTGCTGATTTTTTTTGTTGGCTGATGAATAACCAGGGTGATTCATGTTTCTGAATCCTACGACAAAGAAACAAAATGAAAAAAAGGTTCTCTACTAAGAAGACTTCTGTACTAAATTTGACAATTGATATTTCTAAGGACAGCCAGATGAGTGGATGGGTGCTAACCTGAGTTAGTCACTGGGCTCGAAGGAGATTAAGTGCAGCCTTCTTACCTCCACTTCAAAAGAGTATTCATTTCATTGTAGTCTTCTTCTAATGCAGTACTCAATAACTGAATTGGGACATCATATAATACATTTTATATTAAAATCCTCCAAGACCTCAGCTCATGGGATAAGTCCAATTTTATCCAGGGCTGATTGAAAAACATTAGATATTACTGAATTATTTCCATGACTCTCTTTTCAAAACAAAGTTTCAAAGAATTTTCACAAAAACACGATTTAAAACTACAATTTTCCTCCCTCTTTACTGAGAGAAAAGAATTGTCCAAGTTATGACTGTGGCTTCACCTCTTGGTGATCAGATGACAGGAAACTCACTCACAACATGCTGAAAGTTTCTCTCCGACACCACTCCCCAAACTGGAGGGAGAAAGGAATAGAAGGTTATGCTGAAAGGGTTAGATGAAGAGGGGTGGCAGGAGGCTAATGTGGAACATAAACACCGGCAGGGACCAGTTGGGCCAAGTGGCCTGTTTCTGTGCTGTACATTCTATATAATTCTATGTAAAAATTAGGTGCTCCAAAAACTTGAATCATTCCACCAGGCCATCAGCTATGAATGAACAAAACCTGTCCCATCTGTGACAGAAAGACTGGATCTTAGGGTAGCCCAAGAACAAAATGCTGCAACTGCCAGTGCCCGAAGCCACTGCTGTGAGGTCTCATATATTCTGATGAGCAATGACAATACCCAACACTGGAGTCCAAGCTTGGAGCGATCTTTACTGTAGAGAGGATGGCAGTTTGGATTCTGCATTCTAAAATGACACAAAAGCTACAAAAAGTTAACAAATGGCTCGAGCAACTTCCAGAACTACCATGGAGAGCTCCAGCAAATCACAAGTGTACCTGATCTTCAGCAAAGTGAAGCACAGAATATCGTAAACTTTGCATTGATGCAACAGCACAGCCCAGAGAGCGCAGGATAGAAATTCCTTAAGCAGCAAAAAAAAAACTTATCATCCCTCAAGTAGTCGGCAGAGATTGGAAGCTCTCTCCAAACAACATAGCACAACACATACAGCAGCGGCAGCTGTGCACAGATCCCGGGTATTTTAAGAACGTCTTACTCTGTTAAAGAAACACATCTGTTGTGCACACATTCTGTTTAACACTGCATCTTGTGACAAGGCGATTTCAATTCAGATCTTACATATAACCAGCTCGATTTGTACAAGAACAATAACAGTTTGCATTGATATTGTGACTGTAACGTAAAAAAACACCTCAAGTCATATTACAAATATGAAAACCATAGAGGGAGAGATCAGGTGGGGTTGAACAAAAGCTTGGTCGACAAGATGGGTTTTGCAAGGGTTTTAAAAAGGGAAAAGAAAAGTTGCACGATGCAGAGGTTTAGGGTAGGAGTTCCAAGGAGAGGGCCCACGGCCTACAAGGACTCTGCTGTTGACGGGCGCAAAAGGAGCGAGGGATGCACGCAAGCCAGAGTCAGAAGGCTGAGCAGTAAGGGAGGGGATGTAAATAAAAACTGTTTTAAAAACTTCATCATGTAACCTCACACTATCTCGGTCCCCTCACCTTAATCGCTTAATTTAATATTAAGATTGAGAATTCAGTCAAGTCGAAGATCCATAATGTATACAAAGCTGTCTTATAGCATGTGACAAGATGAATTTTACAGCACATATGGATTAAGTCCATGGTTTACTTAGACATTTTTATTATCAGCAGTATTGTATTTGCTAAGAGTGTAATTTTCTGACATTATGTGACGCATACAGATGCTACCCAAACCTGGTGACCTTTTAAATCCCACTTCACCCATCACATCTAGTATAAAACTACCTTCAGTACTCTAATTTCGAGCATCATTAAGAATTTTTGTTACTCTTCTTCTGCAGCTGAGTTATTTACTGAAGCATCAATTTATTCAGAATCTTTGAGAAACTCTCCTACACATGTAACTCGCTGACTCCAAGGCGACTGCACCACAACACTGCAAACATCTGCGATCACGGAGTGGTCTTTTGCTCATACTCTACGTTCAAAATTCAAATATGCTGGAGTGAATCACACTTAAAAAAAAAAGCTACAAATTTTGAAAAATGGCAACATTGGCAACTGAGATAGTTGCGAGCAACGGTGCCGGAATGAATTAGGCAAAAGGCATGGATAACAAGAGAAGGGTTCTGACCGAGTGTCAACACTGGAACTTTTCTCTTTCAGTGGCTGACTGAACTGCTGCTTATTTCTTAACATAATGTGGAGATGCCGGTGATGGACTGGGGTTGACAATTGTAAACAATTTTACAACACCAAGTTATAGTCCAGCAATTTTATTTTAAATTCACAAGCTTTCGGAGGCTACCTCCTTCCTCAGGTGAACGATGTGGAAATGAAAATGAAACACATCTGTTCCACATCGTTCACCTGAGGAAGGAGGTAGCCTCCGAAAGCTTGTGAATTTAAAATAAAATTGCTGGACTATAACTTGGTGTTGTAAAATTGTTTACACTTATCAACATAGGAACAGGAGTAGGCCCTTCAGCTCCTCGAGCCTGCTCCGCCATTCAATCGCATCATGGCTGATCTGTTCCTCCAATATCTTCTGCTTTTATTTCAAGGGAATATTATCATACCACGTAAACAACACAGTGCAGGTAACGATGGCATACTTGTCACAGCTGTTATTAATTCTCCAATACTGGAGTGTCTGCATAACAGAAAGAATTTTCACCCTCACTGCTTGGGCAGTAATCTGGCAGAACAGATCGCCCAGCTCTTGCAGAACCCACCCGATTTTCATCCCGTTGAACATTACCCCCATTTAGTTTAACACATGCTGCTGGGATGCTTAAATATTCATCCGCGATTAATGTATGGAAATAATATGCAAACTAGAAACTTGTCTGCTCCAAAGACTTCACGCCTCAAATAATGAAGCAGTCCGTGCCCGCTCGCAGCAAGGTCCGGACAACATCCAGGCTTGGACTGATAAGTGGCAAATAACATTCGCGCCAGACTAGTGCCAGTCAATGACCATCTCCAACAAGAGAGAGTTTAACCACCTCCCCTTGACATTCAACGGCATTACCATCGCTGAATCCCCCCCCATCAACATCCTGGGGGGTCACCATTGACCAGAAACTGAACTGGACCAGCCACATAAATACTGTGGCTACAAGAGCAGGCCAGAGGCTGGGTATTCTGTGGCGAGTGACTCACCTCCTGACACCCCAAAGCCTTTCCACCATCCACAAGGCACAAGTCAGGAGTGTGATGGAATACTCTCCACTTGCCTGGATGAGTGCAGCTCCAACAACACTCAAGAAGTTCGACATCATCCAGGACAAAGCAGCCCGCTTGATTGGCACCCCATCCACCACCCTAAACATTCACTCCCTTCACCACCGGCACACTGTGGCTGCATGTGTACCATCCACAGGATGCACTGCAGCAACTCGCCAAGGCTTCTTCGACAGCACCTCCCAAACCCGCGACCCCTACCACCTAGAAGGACAAGAGCAGCAGGCACATGGGAACACCACCACCTGCACGTTCCCCTCCAAGTCACACACCATCCCGACTTGGAAATATATCGCCGTTCCTTCATCGACGCTGGGTCAAAATCCTGGAACTCTCTACCTAACAGCACTGTGGGAGAACCGTCACCACACGGACTGCAGCGGTTCAAGAAGGCGGCTCACCACCACCTTCTCAAGGACAATTCGGGATGGGCAATAAATGCTGGCATTGCCAGCGACGTCCACATCCCATGAACGAATAAAAAAAAATCAAGAGAAAGAAAAGGCAGTATTGTGGAATACTGATGAAACGAGAGATATGGGCAAAGATTTCCGCAGTTCAGATCATAAATCTGCTCTGACAAACATATTGATTATTATGCGGGAAATACCAAACAGATGAATTGTTCCAAAATGCATTTCTAATCCCAATGCACGTTGCGCCCGAGAATTCTTATCTCCTCCACCCCAATGTATTCATCAGAATTTACCTTGAAGTTGTTTTGATAACTTGTCCAGCATTCAGGTTCACTCTCAAGAGGCTCTGTAAGTAAAGAGGGATCATGATTTTGTTTCACTCCTTGCCTGAGATTTAGAACCATCATAGTATGTGGAGAAGAAAAAGGGAATTTGTGAGCTTGGTCAGGTCAGTGAATGCGCTCATCAAAGCAGTCCAAACATTTAGCAACTTATTTAATGTTGACTTAAGTATCACATAAAGTTTGACCCTTGACAGGTGCTGGACGATTCCACATCTATTCCAGCATAGAGAAATATATCTTTTGCTACAGCTAAACAGCACTTGAACAGGCCCTAATGAACACTTAAAAACACTCACAAGGCACAGGTAACAACACTGATTAATCAATAATTTGAATTCAATGAAGTAAACCGAGAAAAAATAGTGGATTCCAGAAGTTTTACTGTATAGATGCCTTGTTCTCGCTCCACTTACTTTTTAATCTTATGTCTTGTTAAATGGTCACACATTCACATCATATTGCAAATATAATGAATCATGATAGGAGATCTGAAGTACAACATTCTATTGCATACATGCAGATGGGGAACTGAACGATCCAATCACAATAGAAACAGAAAATGCTAGAAATACACAGCAGGCCTGTGTGGGTTTGTATCTAAAACCTTAACCTGTTTATTCTCTCTGCTGATGCTCAAAGGACCAGTTATGTATTTCCAGCAATTTTTTTTAAACCTTGCCCGAGTCATCAATTTTGAAAAAAATATATGAATTCATCAATGATTGGTATCTTGTCAGGTAACTACGGCCCAAAACTGCAAGATTAAATGGAGCAGCAGAAGATTTAAAACTTTTAACCCCTGAGGAACATCACAGGATTAATGGTATTAATACAAAGGGCCAGAATTTGCTGTCAAAATAATGGAGAGGCTAACGGCACTCACCGTTATTTATGCTCAAATTGCACAGCAACTTCAGGCGAGAGCAGGCACGCGGTTAAACGCGAAAATCCAGAAGTTACTGTCCAAGTTGTGCCGTTCGCTTCACCAAAACGGCATCTCGTCACCATCCAAAGCATTGCATGGTGTGAAGTTCCTGTACTTGGCTCGTAGATATGAGCTAAACTCGCCACAGAAAGTTAGGGCTTGTCCATTTCAGCCCAAGTTCCCTTTTTAACTGCATGATAAGTGTTAATTACAACCTCTTTAGCACTGAAAATTAACTTTTACAAACGTGGAGTCTCATTCCTTCAGTTTTTAAAATTGTTGGAGTTTTTAATAAAACTAAATTAACTTTTCAATAACTTTTTCTCTGGCTCTTTTTTCTCTTCATCCAATCTTTCTTACCCTCTCTTTATTTCGCTTTCTGTACCTGATTTGACATCGAATTCACAATTCTTGGTTCAGACTGTGCTGGGCATCAACAATTCTTCAATCTGATTGGTTAAAGAGACACACAGTTGCTTGCCCTGTTCACAAAGGTCCCAGATGCCCTGTAGAGGGCACCGCACTGTTTCGATCTCCCACTTCCAGCAACTTTCCGTGGAAAAGCCCATGGAAATGAAACAGGCATGGGCGAGTCTAACGAACAGTGGCTGGCTACAATAAATTCTGGCCCATTATTTTGGTTTATGATGTAATTTGAACCCTTCAACTGAATAAATACCTTGAACTCCACTGTCAGATATTCAGTCATAACCCACAGGATTTCCATCCCATTTTAGAACTGGAGCATCTTGGCAGTTTTCACAAGATTCCCACAATTTCTCCTACCTCTATGCTTCGGTTATTTTCTTGCTCCATTAGGTCTCTCTGTCCCATTTGTCTTTTATTGGCCAAGGTAACAGTAGTTGACCTGCTGTCAGGTCCCTACAAATCGCGTTGCACTAAATGACTATAACCTTTCTCCCATTTCCGACATTACAACAGTGACTACACTTCAAAAGGTAAATCATTGGCTGTAAAGTGGTTTGGGGTATCCTGAGGTTGTGAAAGGCGCTATAAAAAGTCAAGTCTTTCTTTCTTCCTTGATGTCCTTCTTTGAAGCACCTCCCCTCCACTTGTTGCCTCCCCCTGCAAGCTGACTGCAATCAGGAACTCTCATAACAAAGACCATAAAAAAGTGAGGCATGAATAGAGGCCATTTGCTGCACTGAAGTTCATCCATCCAGGACATGAACTCTCCTATAATAGCATGTCAAATTTTTTTTTCGAGCCTGCTCAATGCTTTTGCCTTCATTGCTCTGCTTGGTAGATTATTCCAAACGCTGTACATTTCTTTGAGCGAAGGAGCTTTTCATCTAAATTTACTAAAAACCAAATTCTATACAAGTCCTCTGATCTTTCTTTCTTGGATAATAATTTGGATTTGCCTCACTGTCATCACTTCAAATAAAAATCTCCTCCCCTCTTAACCACCTCCTTTCGAGACTGCAAAGCTTCAGCTTGACGACACTTTCCTTATAGCTCGTGTCATTTGTGCTTGGGATCAGTTTTGTGGCTCTTTTCTATAATGTTGAATGTATATTTGTCTCTTTCTGGTGTGATCAAATCTCACAGTATGGTCTGACCAGTGCACTGAAAACATACCTATAAACAGTACACTTATATTCCACTGTTATGACTGGATATTCCAGCCTCCAAACATCTTTTTAAATTATTTATTCACATTGATCAGGAAGCCTCCTGTGTGGCAAAATGCAAGGCACCATTAAGCCATGTCCACATGTTCATTTTAAATAAAACAATTCATCAATACGATCACAATTTCAAAAGGGTTAACTCACTGATTCAAAAGTAATCCTTGAAATACTACGATTTAATGCTGCCTCCACTTTTGAAGTTATTTGATGCTTTTTAAAAAAAATTCATTCTCGGGATGTGGGTGTCGCTGGTGAGGCCGGCATTTATTGCCCATCCCTAGTTGCCTTGAGAAGGTGGCGGCGGGCTGCCTTCTTGAACCGCTGCAGTCCGTGTGGTGAAGGATTCTTTGTAGTGGACTGAAGGGCTTGCGAGACCACGTCAGGAGGGCAGTTAAGAGTCAACCACATTGGTGTTGGACTGGAGTCACATATAGACCAGACCTGATAAGGCGGCAGGTTTTTCCTAAAAAGGCATAATTGAACCAGTTGGATTTTTACGACAATCCAACAGCTTCATGGTCAATTTACTGATACCAGCTTTATTGAAACTGAATTCAAATTCCCAACTTGCCATGGTGGGATTTAAACACTCATTCTCTGGATTATTAGTTCAGCCCTCCGGATTACTCGTCCAGTAATATGTTGTAGTATTCTCAGCTTTCCCCAAGATAAATAACCATTACACGGTGGGACTAAAACCCAAAGCAATTTTGCAGTTCATATTATATTTGTACAAAATATATCAGTTCATCCTGCAGAAACCGCATCTTGCCAAGATGATTATTACAAGGACATTTTTATTCTCTGACTGGGAGTCACATGACTCCATAAAGTAAATTTAATTTGACAGGATTCACAATAAGAGAGACATGAAGCCACAGCATGATCTGTACCTGAGGTTACAACAGAATGTTTACCACTAATTTTGAAACACACCTAAAAACCTAAAAAAAACCTAAAGATCTATGAACCTGCAAATGTTAGTCAGAGTGTTCAAGATGCAATTCCATCTGCAGCCCTGGCCTAGTTTCAAGAATCCACAGGGGTTCTGCAGAATGATCGATTTATCTTGAATGTTCCTGCAAACTTGAAAATGAATCCTAATCCACAAGAAAGAATTCTAAACAGCGTATGGAAATTCCACTGCAACTTTTAAGATAGCACATAATTTGTGAAGAGAACATGGAGAAGCTAACAGTCGATGACCAGGACCGTCGATTCATGGTGAGTGAATCAGTCAAATTCCATTTTTATTTCCTGAGATTCTGCGATTTACTGGAATCCTTAGTAGCATTTTGGGGGAATGAACTTCATTCATTTTCTGAGAAAACCACAAACCCGTGGCCTTCTTGACTGTTTCCAGACGATGAGACACAATTAGGAGCAGATAATTTTGCTGCTTGTATTTGCAGATTGCCTCTCTGAATGAGCAGTAATGCAGGTGTGCACAAACCATTGCTTAACTTAAACGTAAACTGAACCAGGCAAAATTTGCTGATCCATTCGGTGTCTCTAGCAGAAGACTCCATTTCCGTGAAATGACGCAGAGCATTTGGGGCCTTGTTAACTGAAAATATTCAACGTTTATTTTCTCTAAAACTTTTTTTTCTTGTTCCCAAGGAGTGGGATATCAGAGATGGGAAATGAACATTTGCCCACAGCAGCTGCGTCAAATACTTCCAGACCAGTGGAGATCAATACTAAAACTCTGCCCTGCACCAACCTCGGGCTTTGGACCCAGCTTCAGAAGATTATCCCTAATCCAACACTCTGCTACTACCACATTCGAAACCAGCCATGCACAGAGCATCTCTTGGTGAAATTGCCAATTTAGTGGTATTTAGTGTTGCTGGTCCATATCCACTAGGAACTGGACTGAGATTGCTCTAAACTTATTTCAATATTCCGAGAAGAGATTAGACTTTCATCTTCCATATTCCAAGAGAAGGCAAGACAGTGTGCTTGAAACACTCCACCACTCAGTCACTCAGGTTCAGAAACTTAGGCATGCCCTGACCACGACTCTCTCCACTGTGGGCTGACAGTTACTTTCACCCCAGGTGCTTCCATATTGGATTGAAATGTCAAAAAGGCAGGTTTTTTTTTAATACAATTAAGTTAATGACAGATTTGTGAATTGTAGACAAAATAAAAGCAGGGCATTTGGATGATGCAAATGGGACACACGGTTTCGTCCTCGAATGAGGAAGGCCTCACAAGCCAGGGTCATTTAAAGCTATGGGATGATACTAGCTGAACAGTATTCAACAACGTACGGAAGAACGAGGCAACGAGCAGGCTTCAGTGCAGCAATTCTGAGCTTTGCAGTCTGACACCAGATACATTTCTCAGGATTTTCTGTTTAAACAGCGTTTTATTCAGTAACACCAGAGGCCTGTCACAAGTTCACTCGAGATATATTGCTAATGTCAAACTGGCGTGAATCACACCTGGTACAATCAACACCTTTCTCTTTGTCTCACTTCTTGTCTTGATAAGACCATGGGAGAGAAAATACTTGGGGGAATGAAAAATGTGCAATCATCTTTGAATGATAACATCCCCGGCACTTGTCTAATCTCGATTGGCTCCAGGGAATCAGGTTTCTTTTCCTCATTGGGACCGCCCGCCTACCTGAACAACACCCTCCCCCCAACCCCCTCCCCAGAATACAATTTCCTGCTCAAACCTTGTAGAAAGCTCCAAGACCTGTGCAATGCCTCAATTATATTTTGCCTACCACGATGCTAAACACAGCTCCCTACCCTTAAAGCCACAATAATGGCCCCAGCAAGACCTGCTGGGATGGTAGGCAGGGTTTGCCCTGTGCGAGAAAGGCTATCCTTCAAAGAATAAAGAAGACACCACAAGTTGATGATGTCACTTTTTTCATCAATCAGACGTCCCTCACACACTAAGGGCCAAACCAAAATGGTATTATTGTGATGCCCTAACTCCAGCTCCCGAAACAAATCTGCCAAAACACTTTGTCCTGGATGTTGATCCAATTTAACGTTTGGTGAAGATGTGAAGAGTCCTCAATCCATTTCAATCCGATATGGAAGCACCTGGGGTGAAAGTAACTGTCAGCCCTCAGTGGAGAGAGTCGTGGTCAGGGCATGCCTCAGTTTCTGAACCCAAGTGACTGGGTGGTGGAGTGTTTCAAGCACACTGTCTTGCCTTCTCGATTGGCTCCAGGATGTTGATCCAATTTAAAAAGTAACGTTTGGTGAAGAGTCCTCAATTTGCCCCCTTACCATCAGTGGAAACCTTAATGAGGAAAACTCAAGAAGCAGCCACAAATGGAGCAAAATGGCTCATAACTGAACCTCTGGGATGAGGCAAAGTTGCATACTATATAAATTGAAGCTCTTGTTCTTGACTAGGTGAATGCTAAGAATGGAGAAATCAATCCACTGGCAGTCCAACTATGCTACTTCATCGCTGAATTAACTACAGTTTTCTTTCCAAATGACACAAATAACTGTGGAGACTTCCAAAAGTCCTGAGTTTGGTGAACCCAGAGAAAAAGTGTCCTGCATGTATCTACAAAGTGAAACCTACAATTGATTGTGAGTGGGCGGCGGAAGTTGGGGGGGTGGGGTTGGAGAGCAAAATAGATAAAGAGAGATAGTACAACAATCTTGTTGTCCAATTTAAACTACAAAACCACCTTGAGAAGAAACTGTGGGCGAGTCCCAAGAGAGATTCTATCTTCATGGCAAATCAAACAGGGCTGATCTACAACTGACATTGCAACGCGCTAACCCTGCAGGCTGAAATTACCATTGCTAATACTGCTGATTTCCAAATAAGAACTTCAAATCATATCCTCATAAGAGATTTGAGCAGTGGGACCATCAGCTTATTAAAGACTACATTACGATTCCAATTAGCAACTAGAGGAAGCTGGCTGGAAGCAAGCTGCCTATCACATACATATGAAGAAATGACAACCTACCAGATGTAACGCTAACTGTTTATGAAAGGGGACTAAAAGCCGACAAATCCCCTGGACCTGATGGCTTACATCCTAGGGTTTTAAATGAGGTGGCTGTAGAGATAATGGATGAATTGGTTTTGATCTTCAAGAATTCCACAGATTTTAGAAAGGCCCCCATAGATTGGAAGGTAGCAAATGTAATCCTGCTATTCAAGAAAGGAGGGAGAGAGAAAACAGGGAACTATAGGCCAGATAACCTGACAACAGTAGTAGGGAAATGTTAGAATCTATTATTAAGGACATAGTAACAGGGCACTTAGAAAATCATAGTATGATTTGGCAGAATCAACATGGTTTTATGAAAGGGAAATCGTGTTTGACAAATCTATTAGAGATTTTTGAGGGTGTAACTGGCAGGGTAGATAAAGGGGAACCAGTGGATGTAATGTATTTGGATTTTAAAAAGGCATTTGATAAGGTGCCACACAAGAGGATGTTACATAAGATTAGGGCTCATGGGATTGATTGGGGGTGATATATTGGCATGGATTGAGGATTGGTTAACGGGCAGAAAACAGAGAATAGGAATAAACGGGTCATTTTCAGGTTGGCAGGTTATATCTAGTGGGGTGCTGCAAGGATCATTGCTTGGGCCTCAGCTGTTTACAATATATATCAATGACTTAGATGAGGGGACTGAGTGTAATGTATCCAACTTTGCTAACGATACAAAGCTAGGTGGGAAAGTAAGTTGTGAGGAGGATATAAAGAGTTTGCAAAGGCATATAGACAGGTTCAGTGAATGGCCCAGAAGAAGGCAGATGGAGTATAACGTGAGGAAATGTGAAATTATTCACTTTGGTAGGAAGAATAAAAAAGCAGAATATTTTTTAAAAGGTGAGAAACTAAGAAATGTTGGTAATCAGAAGGATTTGTACACAGATCAGAGAAAGTTAACATGCAGGTACAGCAAGCAATTAGGAAGGCAAATGGTATTTTAGCCTTTATTGCAAGGGAGTTCGAGTATAAGAGTAAGGACATCTTGCCGCAATTATTCAGGGGTCTGGTGAGACCACACCTGGAGTACTGTGTACAGTTTTGGTCTCCTTATCTAAGGAAGGATATACTTGTCGAAGTTTCACTACATTGATTCCTGGGATGAAAGGATTGTCCTATGTGGAGAGATTGAGTAAAATGGGCCTATTTTCTCTGGAGTTTTGAGGAATGAGAGGTGATCTCATCGAAACATATAAGATTCTGAGGGGGCTTGACAGGGTAGATGCTGAGAGGCTCTTTTCCCTGGATGGAGAGTCTAGAACAAGGGGGTATAGTCTCAGGATAAGGGGTTGACCAGTTAGGACTGAGTTGAGGAAAAATGTCTTCACTCAGGAGTTGTAAATCTTTGTAATTCTCTACCCCAGAGGGCTGTGGATGCTCAGTCGTTGAGTATATTCATGATTGAGATAGATAGATTTTTGGACACTGAGGGAATCAAGGGATATGGGAATAGGGCAGGAAAGTAGAGTTGAGGTAGAAGATCAGCCATGATCTTATTGAATGGCTGAACAAGCTCGAGGGGCCATATGGCCTACTTTCTGCTCCTATTTCTTGTGTTCTTATGATGCCAGCCATATCAACTCAAATAGAACCAGCCTTTAGAGCCAGCTCAAGCAAATAGTGTGGCTATTCTAGGATATACCATACATGTGTTGGGAAGAATAGACCAAGCCACACACCATTCACAAATCTGTGCTACTTGACATTATAAACCTGGTTTGTGGAATTTTTTCTGGAACTAAGCAGGGTCTCAAGAAGCCATGAGGGACAATTCCAACGTGGAAGTCAACACTGTTCAATGACCATGTCGAATATATTTAGGCTCCATGTGCAGAATCTGGCCTCTTCTCCAGCTCCCAGAATAAGAGCAGATCTCAGCTGTAGGATAGAGGAATATTGGCTCTGCTGATTGTCAAGAATCATGGCGATGGGGCTAGTTCTGTTGACCAGACTAAGTTAGGCCTGGTTTGCACCTGCCTTCTGCAGCACTTTGAGGAATAGCATAAGGGAGAAAACATGTCTAGAAACCTCCATGTCCAGGAAAAGGAGAGGCTTCCCCACAGACGTTCCTTCTATTCTGGAGCAGAGCCAGTGGTTTTATGGTAATACAAACAAGTCAATCTCTATTCGATCCCATTTTCAGCATATTCCTGGAATCTCCTGATGATGGACAGTAAGGTTGTCCACTCCAGCCCTTCACGTGGTCGGAAGAGATATTTTTTGTCTAAGTTTTGGTTTAGCGGCTAGTCCTTGAAACTCAGTCATATCTTCCTCGGTGGTTCTCCCGATCGGTCACCGTAACTTCATCAGAAACCCTGAGTCAATGCATTAATGGGCTTTCCTCTGATCTTCCACCAAAGTTAGAGCAGCTGATCTGGAGAATCCCCAAGGAAGTTCTCAGCAAAGGTGTTTAACAGCCAGGTAAGGTTGCATCTTGCATCAAGTCTATCCCAATCCAAAGTTGGAAGTTTTGTTGGTTATGGGCTGAAGAATAATTGAAACTTAAAACATTGCCAAGTGACTGGTTCAGATTGACAGTTCCTTTCAAATTTGAAAAGCCAGATATTCCAAATCTCGGATATCTGAGTAAATCGTTTCCGGGACATAAAAGATGTTTGAATTGAGGGGAGACAATTTAAAATTTGAGAAAAGTAACCAGTCAGCACCAGTTTGAAAGAGGAGAGAGAAACAGAGTATTTCAAAGTTATTGGATTAGTTCTAAGAGTTGCAACCTTTTTATTATTTTGTTCACTCAAGAGTTAGGAGCAAGGTGTTACAGCATGACCAGGGGGAGGTCGAGGCTGTGGACGCCCAAGGCCTCCATGCAGGACCTGGGGGGAGTGCTGCTGCTCCTTCTGGTCCATAAGGAGTTCTAACAGCAGCACATTTTAAAAAAAACTTACCATGGCCTCTTCTGGCCTCCTGCCGTGGTTCTGCTACCGGGCTGCAGACAGTGCGGGAAACCCACTGTGTGAAGTTAATATTACGTCATGGTGCCGATGACATTATCGGGCTGCGACTGTTGAATGTTAAGTAGGCCCCTGCCTGCCTTTAGCTGGAGCCTCGTTGATGGCATGATTCGTCGCCATTTGGCCGGGAACGCAATGGAATGGAGCCCGGAGCTAAACTTTTCAAATTTATCCTCTCCGATGCACCATTCTCGCAAGGTGGGTTAAGTCCCCAACCAATAAGTCTGAACTACATTTGTCAACATCATCAAGCCTTTTCTTTTATCACCTCTTGGTTAAAAATATTCATTTGTTGCAAATCCAAAATATAGTTTGAATATTGCAAAGCAGTTGTGATTGATCATTTCCCATTTTTAAAAATTATTTCCCAGTTGCATAGTATTTACAGCACAGAAGCAGGCCATTCGGCCCAACAGGATTATACCTGTGTTTATGCTCCACATGAGCCTCCTCCCACCTTATTTCAGCTCATCCTATCAACATATCCTTCTAATCCTTTCTTCCTCATGTGCTTAGGAATATAGGAACAGGAGTAAGCCATTCAGCCCCTCGAGCCTGTTCCGCCATTCAATGAGATCACGGCTGATCTATATACTGATTCCATTTACCCATCTTGGCTCCAGATCCCTTAATAGCCTTGGCTAGCAAAAATCAATCGATCTCAGACTTAAAATTATTAATTGAGCTAGTTTCTACTGCTTTTCATGGGAGAGTTCCACACTTCTACCACTCTTTGCATGATTAAGTGTTTCCTAACTTCTCTCCTGAATGGCCTGGCTCGGATTTTAAGATTATGTCCCATTGTCCTGGACTCCCCCACCAGCGGAAAAAGTTTCTCTCTAACAACACTATCTATTCCTTGCAAAATCCTACAAACCTCAATCAAATCACCCCTTAAACTTTTATATTCCAGGGAATACAAGCCTAGTTTATATCATCTCTCCACATAAGTTAACCCTTCAAGCCCTGGTAACATTTTGGTGAATCTGCACTGCGCTCCTTCCATTACTTATCTAGCTTCCCCTAAATGCGTCTATGGTTCCCCTTAAATGCATCTATGTTAGTTTTCACATTAGATTCCTGCTGTTCTATGTGCTGTGCACTACGAGGGATTCTGGATATGGTAAAGCAATTCACACTGCCATCTCAAAGCTAAGACTGTGATTGATAGATGTGTTCTGAGTCTGATAAGTCAAAAAGAAATAACTCACCACTGGGGAAATTGATACAAGTGGTGCTGTTGAAACGATCATGGCCTGTCCAGCTACAACCTGCTCAACAAAACATCTACGGTTAAATCCCGCAGTTGTTAGAAGCAGTAATCCTTTCTGCTTCCAGAAACAACTCATTTATTACTGGTACAAAGTACGCCATGTGCCATTCCACACACTGAAGTGCACTTCAACTGAAGTTGCTCCGAGCAACCCCAGCACAGATGTCCAAAAATATTTTATATAGCTGACTGTGGGGATTGTTTTCCAATTTAAGAGCCCAACATTAGAAATCAGAGAAGTCCCAAGCTGGAAAAGTAATTAGTTCCATCGGGTTTTTTTTGGCTCGAACTGAATTTTGCCTCGAAAACAAAATCACAAGATTCTCCTGTACTTTGGTCAGAACAAGATGGCAGCTTAAGTGAGGGGGGGATAAGCTGATCTTCTACATGGGGCAAACACTCATAGCAGCAGCTCAAAGCAGAAATATGTTCGCATTTGTTCAGGGAGCCTGAAGGGTTCAAAGATGTCGACAAAAGCCTCAATTTGTCCTTTCAGTCAGACAGTCATTGGCGAATCATGGACAAGGTAGAAAAGTTTGGTTCTGTTGTGTAAATTCATCTATTATATAAAGGCTGGAATCATGTACACATGGTTTATTGTCAAATAAAGCAGGTAGGAGAAAATAAGTAAATCAAACACAACCATTGAACATTTCAATTTGAACGCGTTTTCAATCTGTTCATGCAAAGTTCCATCAAAAAGAATAAAAACTTAACAAACTCTACTTTTCAGGCTCAGGCTCCAATGTCAAGAATTTTCTGGCAGGCCTCATCAGGTTGACAAGGATGTAAAACTGATGTTATTTAAAGAAGCCAGTTCGTGATATTCTTAACCGTTGTCTCCGTAGTCAGTGCCTATATTCCTAGAATCACAGTTTTACAGCACAGATGAAGGCCATTTGGCCTGTCATGCCTATGCTGGCTCTTTGAAAGCACCGTCCAATTTAATACCACAACCCAGCTTTTTCCCCATAACCCTGCAAATTAGTCCTCTTCAAGCACATGTCCAATTTCCTTTTGAAAGTTCCTATGGAATCTGATTCCACCATCCTTTCAGGTAGTGTGTTCCAGATCTTAACAACCCTCTGTGTGAAAAAAAATCTCCTCATTTCTCCTCTAGTTCTGTTGCCTCTGGGTTTTTCGAACAGTAATACATGAAAGGAGAGAAGCAAGCTGCAACACAATTTCTATCTGAAATTGAAATCAGTGGCCAATGCATCTTTACTTTCCAAACATCCTCATTAAAAAGTTGAAAGGCTTTCATTTTATAATTTTATGAATGATGCTTGATCTCAACAAATATGCGTTGGGTGAGAAAAAAAATAAATCCTTCCATGTCAAATTCCAAAGATATCAGACCATCATTGAGTGCAGTTCCACCATTACAACACGGATGAAAGTAAACTTATGATTACCTCTATCAGACCAAGACATTTCATTTTTGAGAACGCAAATTGTTGTTGTTGAAATGTAATTTCCAAGTAAAGTTGTCAATACTGACAAGATATAGACCTAGATTTTAACTCCCCCTGCCTGGCAGAAACCAATGTAGAGGAGGAGGAAAGGTGGACTAAGAAAGCAGACATCAAAGAGTCCGAGGAGGCATCAATCTCCTCCTGGTAGCTGGCTGTCGGGGACATTAACAGCAGTTTGGGAGCAGGCCCTGTGCCAGGTCTATCAGCAAGAAAGGTATAAAGCAGTGAACCTGAAGACAAGGGACAAGTTAAAACTAGCATAAAATGAAAAAGCATTGGTTTCATTTTAAAATGTCATGAAGTGGCAAATTACCAATGTGCAAGTTCCTGTCATCTGCATCTCAGATCCAAACACAAACAAAACCAGGGCTGGTCTATTGTTAAGGATAGCATTCGTTCTATGTTTCTCTCCCTTTCAAATTCCAATCTTGCAGTAATTTTTCCAAATTCTTTCCTCCACCCCCCCTCGAAGACATTGACTTCTTGCTATAGTCTAGGCTCCACGAGCACTGATCGTCCTCCGGTACCTTGGTCAAGTGATCATTCTTCATGTGTGAACCTTGGCAGTGAGAGTTTGCAGGCTGTTCATTCATGGACTTCCAGCACAGAGTCATGGACAGCAATAAAGAATAGCAGCCCTGTCCAATCCGATCATCACACCTGGAGATCAGTCAACTCAGCACAGATCAGGAATTGAAACTTGCATCATCCTGGTCTTAGTGACTCAACCATTCCATTCCTAACCAACAAAAGATGCTACCCCCTGCCCCTCCGTTCCCCCACCCCAGTATTTAGTTAAAATCACTGTTGCAAAGAATACAAGTATAATTTTATTCAATATATATACATGTCTAATATTAAACATATTTGATTAATAAGCATCAAATTAGGTCAGAATTAGTATCAGATTGAGAATGTGTTCCAAGATTCTTTCTTCTTGCAAGATGTTTTCTGAGGCCTACTCAACAGGACCTTTTGAAATGGTTTAATTGGCCAATCTAGCCCAATTCAGCTTCTGATTTGGTTTAGAAATTGAAAGGAAAAAACTGTCAAGACACATTTCTAGTTCCTCCTAAGCTCCAAAGAAGCCCTCCTACACACTTTTCTGTGCATCGTGATGGTGTTGAAATTAGGACTCATCTTTCTGTTTCAATCTCTAACACATCAAGATCTCAAAATGGTGGAACACCCTGCATCATCAGTCTTGCCTTCCTCCTAAATATTAGATTTTTAAACCCCAAGTTTGGTGCCGCCTAGTCACTATCTCAATGTATTGCGCATTCTCTTTTACTCTTTTCAACTGTGATAGTGGCCTTGGCCTTTCATGCTGGTTCCTCAGTAAAAAAACAGGGCATCCTTTGGGTACTTGAATAAAGAGTCTCTACTACTGTCAATAAAACATTCACAGTGAAATTACAGTGTGACCACAAAGTGTCACAAACATTTAACTTCAAAGAGTGCTAATGTCACAAAGGATTATTTGGATTACACAGATTCAATAATAACTGAAATACTGCAGACATGACAAATATGACAAGTACAACATACCATTTTGCTATTTATAAACTTGAGAGAAATACTGTATGGCAGATCTCCACGAGCAAGTCTCTGGAGTGAATGAGAAGATGATGCAACATGATGTTCTGTAACTTTTGGCTTTGCCAAAATCATCAATACCCTTTTCATCTCCTTTACAGTAGAAGGCAAATCACCTTTAATGTAAATGGGAACTTCCCAGATCTCTACACGTCAGATCTATTGCTGCAGTGTTAACAAGGCAGTCTCCTCATTAGAGAAGCAAGTGGAAGTGCTTTATCCAGACAGTCTGCAGGCTGCCACGAACTCAATCAGCTACCAGATTCCAATGTAATTTGGTACAAAAAATGAAGTATATGCAGTCGTTCAAAACCAAGCCACAGAAATTTCCCTTCGAACAATCTGTAAACATAGAAACAGCAACAGCAAGGTTTAGATTTTTTCAAGAAGGTTTTTAAAATGAGCTTGACCAGATGGCCTACAAATCAACAAATGTTGCAGTACATCATTACAGGGATGTCATGGATCGCACAATGTCTCCCTACAAAGACAATGTTAGATTTAAGGTCTTGGTCCTTAGGGTTTAACTGTTGATAAATAAATGCATAAATTAGCTGGAACTAAATGCAACATTTCCAAATTTGCAGATGATGCTAAAATAGGGAGAGCAATAGAAACAAAAAACGTTGCTACGGGATTTGTAGAAGGATTTGCATTATTTGTGGAAATCGAAAATGAGATTTAATACTAATAAATGCACATTGGGTGAGATAATGTGCGACATAAGTATAAAATGTTGGCACAGGGTGACACAGAACTTAATCTGAGAGTAGTCTTATCACTATGAATGTCCAGACAGTGTAGCAAGACAATTAGAAAAGCTTATAAATTGCTGGGATATAGAGCCAGAAGAATGAAACACAAGTCCACTAAGGTTATATGATGCACTGTTATACTATAATTGGTGTAAGAAAAGCATTTTACTGAATATATAAACCACTTGCTCTTAGGATAGACATCTTAATGCATAAACAGCACACACTTATAAATATAACATAGCTAGGAATCATAGGAAAGTAGCCAAGGATCATGAAATGGCCAAGTTAAAATTTACTCAGAATACAGAAGGACAGGCTGAGCGAGTTGATGCTGAAAGCAGCTTACATTGCAAGTTTCGAGCATTTATTAGGATTTGTTGAGAAAATGTAAACCTTGGGCGTGAGTGATACAGGGAGTTTGTGTACGCATGTTGTGTACCCTGTGCAGTTTTGGTAAGGGGTCAAGCAATGTGAATAACAAATGTTTAAAGAATGAGTCAGTAACAGAAAATCTAATAAAATGCTGGGATATAAGGCCAGAAGAATGAAATGCTAGTCCACTGAGGTTATATAATGCACTGTTAGACTATAATTGGCATATAAGGTACAGTTCTAGTCGGCATATTGCATAAGGAACGTGCAAGCAAAGAAGTGGCAACAGTAACGATTCCAATTGTATAGGGGGATGAACTAGGAAGTAAGGTTAAAAAAGTTCAATCTCAATGTTGTGCAGAGAAAACAGTAAAAGCAAGTCCTCAATGAAGTACATAAAATATTAAATGGCTCAGATAAGGTAGTTCCTAGCAAGAAATTTAAAGTACGGCAGGATAGAAGGACCAGAGGTGATAGGTATAATCTCGTGAAAACTAAACTTACATCAGCTATCAGAAGGAAGTGCTTCATGCAACGGCTAATATTGAGAACCTCTGGTTCAAATTGACCAAATAAATCAAATTCAGCCTTTATTCCATGGCATTTCAGAATCTTATCCAGTGTCTCGGGAGTGGAATTATGCCATTTTCCCCCTTAGAATTGGAAAACCTGTAGTCTTCCCGTTAACAAACAAAGGGATTGCTCTATAAAATCTGAGTCATGACTGATGGAGTTAAGTTCCACTTCTATTTAATAGAATTCCATGATTTTATTAGTAGTTTCAGGATCACATTCCACAATTCCATGTTTTCCCACAAAAAACAAAACCCAGTTGGTTTGGTATCAAATAACTGGAATAATCTTCCAGACAGGATAATAGAGATCCAGATTTGAGAAGTGTTTAAAATGTAGTCAAGTGCTACGCTGGGAGAATTGAAACACCAGAGGGGTGAAGTACTGTGGCCCGAATGGCCTTTTCTCATCCTTCACTATTTTTGAATTGCTAAATACTCTCTGGATCAGTTTATTTTTGTACCAAGAGTCACAGTTCTTTAGATAAACATGCGTCTCTGGAAGGAGAGGAATAATTGTGAAAATGGCAGATGACGAAAGGCATAAACATGACATTATTTTACCTAGTTACAATGACTTCTTTCTGTCCAATGAATCTTTCCACAGAAAATTAACTTGACATGTGTGTTGCTTTGAAGTTCACATTATTGATCATTCAATTTTGCTGTCCAGAGATCCAAAACTGACTGGAATATTACATATTTCACTCTTTGGGCTGTATTACTTCAAACTTTTTGTTATTCCCCAAAGCCTCTATGACCTGTATAAGAACAAAAAATGCAGGAATAGCTCTACAGTCCATGCAACTCATCACATCTTTGCAATCATGCTTAAGGCTTCAACAGACTATTTTTTTTAAAAATTGCTTGTTGCAAAGCTTGAATCTCACTACTCCTTGATCAATTCAAAAATCCATTTCCTTTGGGGAGTGTTTCAACTAAGTCAACCATAACCCTGTCAACCATAGCAAATGTTTCCCATAAAAGTAGAATGATTTACTTCAGCCTCTGAGATCAGCTAACTTGAACTCGAGGCCTTCCTGATCTGCACTCTTTAGTACCCCATCCAGTGGTCCTTTACCGACCAATACTTTCAAGGGTCACTTTCACTTCCCTCATCTCTATGCAGCTCATCTACACATGAGCATTTCTATTTGTCTTAACAAAAGGACTTCTTTAATTTTTTCCAACTATTACATTAAAATAATATTTCAGTTCTATTTTACCTTCATAAAACATGGTCATCCAATTGCCATTTGCTGTATCAAGAATTTCAATAACGAAAACCCTTCAAAAACTGCTTTCCAGCTCAGTTATATGAGGTTACTTATCCACGCATCCCATTTCAATTGCAATCAACCACAAGATTAAAAATATTAAATTAACCTTGCCTGGAATGAGGTGTTATTTGCAAAACAGAAAGAGACAGATTCCTTCAGATGAAATTAGTAAACAGGGTAATTTACCTATTACAGTCTTTGCTTGTTGTACTTCTGTTTGCAATCAGTAGTATTTGTCCATTTCCTCTGTGCTTCATATTGCAATTTAATTGTAAATACAAGCTGCTTTAGTCTTAAAGATTATCTGTAATATCCACCTATTTAAATAGAGTGTGCAGAACAGCATGACTATGCTTAATAAAGTGAGCAAAGTACTTCAAGAAGGAGAATTGTTAACTCTTGGAATCACTTGTTACTATAAGAGTAGAGTACTGAAGAGATAGAGGTTCTGGAATATAAGGGACAAGGCTCTGAAGGTGTTGAAAGAGAAAATGGTGCTATGAAACTCCACAACCGTTAAGAGGAAATTTTGCAGATCTTGTCTGTGGCTTGATCATATTCATGCATATCTCAACATATCAATGCTTTTCCAAAAAAAAAGATATCAAATGAAGACAGGCAGATGTTCTCCCTGTATCTTCTATGACCAGTCTACCAACACAGCTGCAGCCACTTGATATCCATGTCTCCTATATTACGCAAAAATTCAGCCAGTCACCCATGACTTTTTTTTGGCATACGAATATGGCAATTTCATGCACAGATGCACTCTAACCCTGGAGGCTTAACAAACCTTGTCCGAGATTGGATATCCATGGGAGAAATCAGAAAAAGTATTATCCTTCATCGACTCTGGACATGTGACTGCTTTGTTTATTAGATTTAAATATAAGAACATAAGAAATAGGAGCAGGAGTAGGCGATACGGCCTGTCGAGCCTGCTCCACCATTCAATAAGATCATGGCTGATCTTCGACCTCAACTCCACTTTCCTGCCTGATCCCCACAACCCTTGATTACCATAGAGTCCAAAAATCTATCTCAGCCTTGAATATATTCAATGACTCAGCATCCACAGCCCTCTGGAGTAGAGAATTCCAAAGATTCACAACCCTCTGAGTGAAGAAATTTCTCCTCATCTCAGTCTTAAATGGCCGACCCCTTATCCTGAGACTATGCCCCCTAGTTCTAGACTCTCCAGCCAGGGGATACAACCTCTCAGCATCTACCCTGTCAAGCCCCCTCAGAATCTTATATGTTTCAATGAGATCACCTCTTATTCTTCTAAACTCCACATGGGTATAGGCCCATTGTACTCAATCTCTCCTCATAGGACGACCCTTTCATCCCAGGTATCAATCCAGTGAACCTTTGTTGCACTGCCTCTAAAGCAAGTATATCCTTCCTTAGGTAAGGGGACCAAAACTGTACACAGTACTCCAGGTATGGTCTCACCAAAGCCCTGTACAATTATAGCAAGACTTCCTTACTCTTGTACTCCAACCCCCTTGCAATAAAGGTCATTTGCCTTCCTATTTGCTTGCTGTACCTTCATGCTAACTTTCTGTGTTTCTTGTATGAGGACACCCAAATTTCTCTGAACTCCAACATTTAATTGTTTCTCACCATGTAAAGCAATTCCTCAAAGGAAAAAAAAATGTTTTTTCCTCATTTGAGTTGTTACACTTGATAACTTATTGCAACATGTAAATTATTGACCTACAGTATGTGTCTAATAGTATACAAACGCATTATTGAAGGCAATCACAATGAGTGATATGGAAAAAATGTGCATCACAGCTAAGAACAACTTCCTAATATCATTGCACCGGTTTTTTTATACCGTGAGATTAAACTCACAACTTAGATCTGTTACAGTGACACAAACCTTCAACCAACCCGATTTATATCTACTGCAAATGAATTATTCATTCGAATTGTTTAAAATGGAGTTGTCTTATATAATAGATACTGAGAATTGAATTAAGGTCTTTAATTTAATTTTGGACTTCAAATCATGTTCAAAAACTAATTATGTTCAAAAACTAATCAACCTTGTCTCTTACCATTCGGAATATTATCTGAACCCTTTGATTGAACTGTAGCCTAACAGCCCTCTCCCTGCTATCCATTATTTTGATTTCAGCTTTTCATCAAGAGACCTTCTTGTGGAACATCAACAAATTATCCATGGCAATGCATGAAGCAATCATTTGTGTAAAACTCACTGACGGGTCTATTTTGTAACAAAAGCTTCCACATACTTTAGTACCATTCTGTAAATTCGAAACTGAATAATCACCCAATACTGGTCATTACGAACTTAATGGAGATATGTGGGTGAATCCCAGGCATTTTTCTGCCCTAGACTTTGATGCTCGGGGTAGAATGAGAACATTTGTGTTACTTACAACGACATGCCGAGGACTGCACTATTGATAATCAAAGTCAGACCATCCGATTTTTAATCCCCAACTTAATTGCTGCAGCTGTGCATTCTCACTCTTGGGTCAAATATTTAAAAATTGCTGGTTATCTCCAGGGCTTCATAGATCGAAATAGAACGACTGATCATTATCCATTAATGAGCTAGTCAATTAAAAGTCTGCTGTAATAGACAAATTTTGATGGCTTTAATTATCACATTAATTGAGTTATCTCATTTTAATAAAGCTAACACTATTTACCCTCTGTAGCTCAATAAATTATACTTGATTTTTGAAATTAAAAAATAACTTCTTTATCATTGACGTGTCCCTTTGTACTGCTCACTTACTGTCCTGATGACTCAGTTGCACTCCAAACTAACAAGAAATTTAAATAAGAATTATCTCTGGTATTGAAAAGTTTAGTTCGAAATCTTACCTTGTATAGACCACATGCTTATAGCTCTTACCTGCAGCATTGAAGAGGCGAGTTCCAGTCCAAAGCAGCTCATCCAATGTGTTCAGTTTAACAATGCATGAGCTGTCTGCACAGTTAACTTTGGCATGGAAAGTAAAATCCTACATGACACAGTCAAAGCACTTCAAAGTAATGTATATGAAACACTCTGAGACACGGGAAGGTCTTCTTTACCAACTGTGCTCAAGTTTTTATAATACTGTACTGCTGTTGATTAAAGGGAACCTAATTTAAATTGAATTAAATTTAAAATAGGCTCATTTTACTCCTCTTAATTCAAAGCTGCTTATATCAGTTTATATGGTAATTCAATTTTAAACGCTGAATTCCTGCTTGGCTGCGTTACTGGTGTAATTTAATTTAAATTACTGAATAATTCGATTTTTTTTGCACAAAGTTGAATTATCAGGATTAGACTGCCTCTGCACAATGTGATGTGGTTCTGGCCCATTCACACCGAGAAAATCCCGGGTTCAAACTGTGCTTAATCAGTTGATCTCAGAGTAAAGAAAGAAAGAGCTTGCATTAATATAGCACCTTGCACAAAATGTCCCAAAGAGCTTTACAGCCAATGATGTACTTTTGCTGAAGTGTCATCACTGTTGTAATGTAGGAAACATGGCAACCAATTTGCGCACAGCAAGGTCCCACAAACAGCAATGTGATAATGACCAGATAATCTGTTTCAGTGATGTTGTTTTGAGGGATAAATATTGACCAGGACACTGGGAAGAACCCGCGTGCTCTCCTTTGAATAGTGCCATGGGATCTTTTACGTGCACCTGAGAAGACCTCGGTTTAATGTCTCAACCGAAAGATAGCACCTCCGACAGTGCAGCACTCCATTTGTACTGCACTGAAGTGTCAGCCGAGATGATGTGCTCAAGTCTCTGGAGTGGGGCTTGAACCCACAATCTTCTAATTCAGAGACAAGAGTGCTATCCACAATGGGTGGGACTGTCCTTGTGGGGGTTTGGGCGGGGCGGGGGGGGGGGGGGGGAAAGAGATCAGCCAGGCTTCCCACTCATAATCACTGTCCAATGACCCTGCAGCAAAATATGGATGGCAGGTGAGGTCAGGATCAGGCTTGGCTTTAACAGTCTCCACAGTCAAATTGTTCACAATGCAGGCCATGTATTGAAGCACTACCGGTGTCAATGGAATCACCACTTTGAGGAAAGCAGGCCAGCAGATTACAGGAAGGAAAGTTAGTGGAAAATATACATTTGTTTTAAAAAATCGTACTTCAAATGTCACAAACCAGAAGTCAGATATGGGAAGCATGAGCACGTAAGATTGATTAGAACGCACTCAAGAATTCATTCCTCCTACATTACACCATAAACTCCAACTATATTGTTAGCTTTATTTAGGATAAACTATGACAATGATCTTCATCATTGATACAGAACTATTCGTGTGATGAAATTTTCTAAAATCCAAATTTGAGTCTCACAGAAATTGCATTTTTTTTTAATGAGTTTAATCTGATTGCAGCCTCACTTCATTAACAAAATTAATATCCTTGAATGTAAATGCTGACAAGAATGTAACATGCAGGGTACCATTCAATGATCACAGTAAACTGCTACAGATCTGTTTGTGGGATGAATGGAAGTAATGAAGCAGTAGATATTAGGGAACACAGCCTTTCTGCCAGGACTGTCTCTTACACAATACAGTTTGCATTTGGCAAATGAGAAAGCAGTTGATGGAAGTCAAACAATGTCATGGGCGTTCCAATTCAACTCATTGCTTTTTGTAACTGATTAGAATTTGACCATTGTTATTCCCAAAGGGCCTTTTTACATTTGTGTGTGTGTGGAAAGGGGGGGGGGGGAAGGGAGAATGGAATATGCAGACAGTGAAGCTAAAAGGATGCATTTTCTATCCATCTACACTAAGGTCATTTATCCATAAAATACTTGATAGTATGAAATAGTATAAATACCCGAGTCATATAAATGTGTTTCAGTCTTCTTCAACCACCTCAAATTGTTCTTTTTTTTCGGTCATCTAGTTCGAAATGGCTAACTTCTTCTGTGCAAATGGACATTGTTCCAACATAAGAAATATGAATAAAAAAACTGCAAATGCTGGAAATCTGAAATAAAAATAGGAAATGGTAGAAACACTTGAGCAGGCCAGTCAATAGGATCTGTAAAGGTAAAGGGCACATTTTGATGTAGACCCTTCATTAGAACTCAAAGCTGGAATAAAAGCAGGCCCCTTAATCAGGCTGACAAAACATAAACAAAAAGGGAGAAAAGGCAGTAGCAAAAAGTCAAGAATGGTGACTAAGTCATCGAGTGGAGTCCAAAAGGATTTCTGAAACGTTGAAAAGTGGTGAAACCTGATGGGAAATACGGAAGTTCATCTCATTAAGGCAATGAGAAAAAGAAAGTTACAGTAGTATGAGAAAAGAGCGTGGGAGCAGGATTCGTTTTGAACCTGGCACAGACATAAGCAGGATGGTCTCCCCCTTTGCTCTTATATGGTTCTATAGAGAAATGTGTAAAACAAAAAGGGCATTAAAATAGCTAAGCCGGATGGGACATGGGAAAAGTCCATGAAGTGGAAAAAGACCCCTCCAAAATGGGGATGACTGAAATGGAAGGAGATAAGAGAAGCAGGAATAGAAATGATGAAAAATTCAAGAAAAATGCACAAGCTTAAAATCTAAATGTACAGACTGGAAATGCTGAAAACATTTAGTGGGTTCCTTAGCATCTGAAAATGAGAGCAAGCAGGCAAACACTTCGAATGAAGAACCTCTGCTTGAAATTTGTTCTGATGTCGAGTCCACAACAACACAAATGCAATTCACCTCTCCTCCCCGCCCCCGACAAACCCACATGCAGTCTCAGCACTCTCTGCTCCTCGGAAGATAGTGTGGGTGAGGGGAACAAATAGCTCAGGTTCGAGGTGCTACACAGTCCATGTTTCGATCAGAGGCTGGAAAATAGATGAGATAATATTCCTTAAATTTGCATTGAGCTTGACTGTAAGAGTGTAGGAGGCCATAGATGGAGAAGTCGGAGTGGGAAGGGGGAGGCGGGGCAAGCTACGAGAATGGAATTACATCAGGATCATACATGCAAACAGAACGGAGGTGTTTGGCAAAGGGGGCACCCGACCTGTATTTGGTCTCCCTAGTATAGGGTAGATCATGCCGAGAGCAGTTTATACAGTACACCAGATAGAAGGAAGTAAATTGCAAATTGCTTGCTCCACAGATAGTCTATTTGAGGGGGCAGGCGGGTGAATGTATCGGTGTTGCATCTGCTATGGTTACACAGGGTACAGCCAGGGGATGGGCAGAACATAAAATATAGGAGCAGGAGTAGGCCATACAGCCCCTCAAGCCTGCTCTGCCATCCCCATATCCCTTGATTCTCCTCGAGTCCAAAAATCTATCCATCTCAGCCTTGAATATATTCAATGACTCAGCATCCACAGCCCTCTGGGATAGAGAATTCCAAAGATTCACAACTCTCTGAGTAAAGGAATTTCTCCTCATCTTGGTCCGAAATGGCCACCCCCTTATCTTGAGACTATGCACCCAGTTTTAGACTCTCCAGCCAAGGGAAACAGCCTCACAGCATTTACCCTGCAAAGCCCTCTCAGAATCTTATATGTTTCAATGAGATCATCTCTCATTCTTCTAAACTCCAGAGAATATAGGCCCATTCTACTCAATCTCTTCTCATAGGACAACCCTCTCATCCCAGGAATCAATCTAGTGAACCTTTGTTGCACCGCCTCTAAGGTAAGTATATCCTTCCTTAGATAAGGAGACCAAAACTGTACACAGCACTCCAGGTGTGGTCTCAGCAAATCCCTGTACAATTGCAGCCCGACTTCCTTACACTTGAACTCCAACCACATTGCAATAAAGGCCAACCTACCATTTGCCTTCCTAATAGCTTGCTGTACCTGCATGGTAACTTTCTGTGTTTCGTGTACAGACACACAAATCCCTTTGAATACCAACATTTAATAGTTTCTCACCATTTAAAAAATATTTTGTTTTTCTATTCTTCCTACCAAAATGAATAAACCTCACATTTCCCCACATTATACTCCATCTGCCACCTTCTTGCCCACTCACTTAACTTGTCTATATCCCTTTGCAGACTCTTTGTGTCCTCCTCACAGCTTGCTTTCCCACCTAGCTTTGTATCGTCAGCAAACTTGGATACATTACACTCGGTCACTTTATCGAAGTCATTAATATCGATTATAAATAGCTGAGGCCCAAGCACCGATCCTTGCGGCACCACACTAGTTACAACCTGCCAACCTGAAAATAACCCATTTATTCCTACTCTCTGTTTTCTGTCCGTTAACCAATCCTCTATCAATGCTAATATAGTACCCCCAACCCCATGAACCCTTATCTTCTGTAACAACCTCTTGTGTGGCACCTTTTTGAATGCCTTTTGAAAATCCAAATATACACATACACTGGTTCCCCTTTATCTACCCTGCCAGTTACACCCTCAAAAATCTCTAATAGTTTTGTCAAATACAATTTCCCTTTCATAAAACCATGTTGACTCTGCCTAATCATATTATGATTTGCGAATTGCCCCTTTACCACATCCTTAATAATAGATTCCAGCATTTACCCTGCTACTGATGTCAGGCTAACTGGCCTGTAGTTCCTTGTTTTCTCTTGAATAGCAGTATTACATTTGCTATCTTTCAATTCACTGGGACCGTTTTGGAATCTGGTTTACTTTGGATGATCACAACCAATGCATCCATTATCTCTGCAGCCACCTCTTTTAGAACCCTAGGATGCAGGCCATCAGGTCCAGGGGATTTGTTGGCTTTTAGTCCCATTAATTTCTCCAGTACTTTTTCTTTACTAATATTAATTACTCTAAGTTCCTCGCTCTCATTAGACCCTTGGTTCCCCACTATTTCCGGTATGTTTATTGTGTCTTCTACTGTGAAGACAAGATACAAAATATTTGTTTAACATCTCTGCCATTTCCTTATTCACCATTATAATTTCTCCTGTCTCAGCCTCCAAGGGACCCACGTTTACTTTCGCTAATCTCTTCTTTTTTACATATTTGTAGAAGCTCTTACAATCTTGCTCGTTCACTCATATTCTATTTTCTCCCTCTATCAATTTTATGGTCATCCTTTGCTGGTTTCTAAAACTCTCCAAATCCTTAGGCTTACTACTCTTCTTGGCAACATTATAAGATTCTTCTTTTAATCTAATACTATTCTTAACTTCTTTAGTTAGCCATGGAATGGATCACTTTTCCTGTGGAGTTTGCATTCCTCAATGGAATGTATATTCGTTAAGAATTATGAAATTTTTCTTTAAATGTTCGTCATTGCTTATCTACCATCATATCCTTTAATCTAATTTCAACTCACCCCTTGTACCTATATAATTGGTTTTGTTTAGGTTTAAGACTCTAGTTTCAAACTTCAGTACGTCACTCTCGAACTCAATGTGAAATTCTATCATATTATGATCACTCTGCTCCAGAGTATCCCTTACTAAGAGATTATGAATTAACCCTGTATCATTACATAATACAAGATCTGAAATAGCCTGTTCCACAACGTATTATTCTAGGAAAATATATTCCATGTACTCGTCCTCCAAACTACTTTTGCCAATTTGATTTGCCCAGTCTATATGCAGATTAAAGTCCCCCATGATGACTGAATTTCCCCTGTTACAAGCTCCTATTATTTCATGATTTAATACTCTGTCCAACAGTTCCTGGAGGAAAAAGCCCTTCCAAGAAGTGGAGGGGGAAAAAAGAGGGGAGACATGCTTGGGGGGTGGGATCATGCTATGAGTGATGGAAATGAGTTGACAAATGCAGGGCTAGTGGTTTGGAAGGGGAAGGCAACAAGGTATGTAATTCCCAATGGCTCAGGGAGTAACCATTGAGCCAGAACACAAAAATTCAGAGAGGTATTTGATCTCGGCTATGATAGCAGTCGGGATGCTACAATTGGATTCAGCTCCCCAGGCCAGAGAGGGAGGGAAATAAAAAAACACATCAGCCAGACCGATCAATATTCATGATGTGGAGATGCTGGTGATGGACTGGGGTTGGCAAATGTAAAGAATCTTACAACACCAGGTTATAGTCCAACAATTTTATTTGAAAATCACAAGCTTTCGGAGGCTTTCTCCTTCGTCAGGTGACCCGACGAAGGAGAAAGCCTCCGAAAGCTTGTGATTTTCAAATACAATTGTTGGACTATAACCTGGTGTTGTAAGATTCTTTACATTGATCAATATTTAGTGAACTCCGGTGAGAAGTGCGTACTATGTGGAGACTCGGTAAGAACAAGTCGGGTCTCAGGCACCCGCTTTCAAACGGTTAATCCTTGCTGTCTGGACTGACTCATGAAGAAGAGTTGCTTGAGTGAAGCAGTGAAGGACAGCACAGCAGCACAAACCCTCAAAAGTGAAGGGGAGAAAACAGGGACACTTGAATCAGAGAAAAATTACTCCCTATGATTCCAAAAAGAAAACTCCCTCAACTAGATGTTGGAAAACAAATGCCCGCTCACTCTGAGAACCTACAGCAGTTCACAAATCTGATTAACAGGAAGAGTTCCACAATTCATTTCAAGGCTTATTTTCTTGCTAATTGCAGCATAGCAATAGTACTAACGTGCTTCATTATACACATATAGATTACTGCAGTCAGATGAATTTATGGATGTTATATTAATAATCCGGTTTTAAATTTCAGTTCTGTTCCTTCAAATCATTTACATTTTAATTGAATTTATTCCATTTTTTTCCAAACACATTTTCTTACGACATTTCACTATCATTTTGCACAATACGCAGATTTGGGAAAGATGATGAACAAGCATCTCCTGAATGAAACTCATGGAGTGAGCCAGGACAGTGGGGAATATTACTTTTCCATGTCTATTGACAAAAACTACAGTTATTATACTTGGATTCTCACTGCCAAATGAATTACGGGACAGTTTGGAATTGATATTCTTGAAAAATATTTTAGCTTCGAACCCAACAATTTTCAGTGTGTTTTATTACTGAGAAAAATCTATAATACGTTCTGTGGCACTTTGTTTGATTTTTTGAAGGGACATGAAGATGGAAGCAGTGATCAAACACTTATCAGTCCGTTCACGCTGCCATCCCCATTCCTTTCCATGGTAGCTGTGGTGACAAATGTTCTACTGCTTCTTCAAATATCACTTTGAGGGTTGTGGGTGTCTTATCACTGGCATATGCAGCTTTATCCTCTTTGCTCAGCAGGCGGGGGAAGGATTAGAGCTCACTGTGGCTTCTGAAATGAGTTGTGCTCCCACTTATCATCCACTGCCTCAACCCATTCCACCTCCAGGTTTGCTTCAGTATCATCATCAGTAGTAACTTCCTTAAACAAAAGCAAAATACTGCAGACGGAAGCTGGAAACATCACTTACTCAATTTCACTTCTTCCCTTAAAAAGTAATAAATGATGCACCCTGTCCCATTCATGGGCTTACTTACTTGATTTTGTCACTATCTTTCCTTCTAGCAACTTATTACTGCAAAAACTGAAGCCCCGTATCTCTGCTTGCAGGACTACCCCTCAAAATTTCCTGACTGACTGCCCATCTGTCCTGTCCTCCCCCTGCATCAACAGGAAGTAAAAGAGTAGTGCCTCAGATTCCTTCCCTGTTCAGGGATTAGTCAGTCGACCTGTCAACCAAACTAACCACTTCCTCTCCCAAGAGTAAAGGCTCAGCAGCCCCCTCACACTAGGCTTACAAGAATAGAATCATCCCCACCATAATTACTGTGGCGGTTTGTCAGTTCATCTGAAACAAGGTAACACATCACTTAATATCTTTGTTCATTGTGGAAACCTTTACATTTTAAACCTCAGAGACTGCAGTCTGTGGCTTTTTAAACTTGTGTTTTAAAACAAAGTCGATTTGCGTAACACTGAACATAACTCATTCCCAAAACCTCTCCATGAAAAAAAAATTATCAAGCATCCCAAAACAGGACAACAATCCTCCGACATCTCTCTGTCACTTTGTTAAATGAGGTAAGGCCCCCGTTAACATAATAGAACCATGTGATATGAGCTCAAATGTTATTCTCCTTATATTGGTCTTACAATTTTGGGTTTTATGCTAGGCATTCTACTCAGTTTCAGCATCAACAACTCCTCTAAGCAGACCTGATGTCCCTTATGATTCAGAGTGTGCCTTTACTTTATTAATATTATGTAAATGATAGGGAGATTACAGATTGAACAAAGAAACCTTGCTATTATACTTTAGCTTCCTTGAATTTATCATGCGATACCATGCAATTCTCCACAACTTTGATAAGCAGCTTAAATATATACTGCATCTGATCGAGAATCATTGCATGTTTTATTTAAATTAAGCAGGTTAATGAACAGTATTCAGCATAGAACAGTTTACTACAAACTTTGCTATCTTCCATGAAACATTAGAACAATAAAGGTACTTCTCCTTAAGCAACCTCCCTACATACATCGAAACTGAAAAACAGCAATGAAGCTTCTAATTCAGAGCAAACTCTCTTTTGGACGGTGCCTGAATGCCAACCCATTCCCCCAAGGTAGACTCATGACAGATCCTTTTATGTTATCCTGAGACAAAGTCCATGCACAATGAATTGCATCTCCTGTAATCAAATTAATTGGTCAACCATTCTTTGACCATGTCATAGGAAGTTTGTCCTCCAATTGAAATATCTGTGATAAATGGAACATAATAATTCACCCCTCCAGCCATCAAAGAAACTATGAAATGGGTATCACTCATTGCCTCCGCATTCAACCTATGTTAAAACCACCTAGGTTCACAGAAATGGCAACATAGATGCCCATCAATTGACCTTTGCCTGCTGAAGTGAAAATGTGTATTTCTGTAACTTGTAGTGACAGTTCACAGAAGGCATAATTAATCTTCCATGTCTTGTTCCAGTTAATAAGTAGCTCAAATCAAAACAAACAAAAATACATTTTTGTCACACTCGCCAAATGTCATTTCCATGCTGATAAGTCCTACGAGATTGTTTACCGCTGCAAAACTCAACCAAAAAAAATTGCTCAGTTCCTGTCCCTGCAAATGATCATTAAACATCCCCTCACCACCAATACATTGAATGCTGTGTCTGGTAATGATAAACATTTTATAATGTTGACATCAGCGAAAAGTAGCAAAACAAATGTTTCTGAGCTGCGATATGTGATTGATTACATTCAACACAGTTGCAAAACAAATGTCAAACTGGTATGTCAGTCAATACAGAGTGCATTCATATCTATGTGGTGCTATTATCATGGTTTGTGAATTTCAGGGATAAGAGTGCGGCATTCTTTCAACTATCAGTATCTAGTGTACAGTTAGTTATCCTTCAACAACCATTACACAGCTTCCCTTCCATGTTTGAGCCCCCTGGGATGGTCATCTTTCACAAAATAATGTACAAAGCAACAGTCAGCCTTAGCTCAGCAGCAGTTCTGCTGCCAAGTCAGAAAGTTGTGTGCTCAAGCCCTGTTCAGGAAACTTGAGCACACAATCTAGACTGACACTTCAGTGCAGTAATGAGGCAGTGCTGCATTGTCGGAGGTGCTGTCTTTCAGATGAAATATAAAACCACGGCCCCTCAACCCCCTCGAGTGGATCTAAGAGATCCCATGGCACCATTCGAAGAAAAGCAGGGAAGTTCTCCCAGTGTTCTGGCTAATATTTATCTCTCAACCAACACGACTAAAAAGGATTATCAGATCATTTATCTCATTGCTGTTTGTGGGACCTTGCTATGCAAAAATTGGCTGCTGCATTTTTCTAAAATACAAGTGACTAAAATTCAAAAGTACTTCATTGGCTATGAGATACTTTGAGAGGTATGAGGATATGAAAGGCATTACCTATAATTTGTTTCTTCTTTCTGTGAATTATCCAGTCATTTGTATTATTGAATTCAGCTACAAACTGTTGCTAAAAAAAAAAATACATCAAAATACAGGTTGAAAAATATTAATTTCTCAAATCTATAATTTCTTGCATTATGCTTCTCTTTTTGTATAATTTTAGTATTTGTCACCGTTAAAGATTGATATTTTCTTTATCATTCCATCTTCTCGCATCATGAAAATCAATTTTTCTTCATTCATTTATCTACCGTTCTTTACAGTGGTTATTTGAAAACCATTTCCTTTCACATATTACACGTTAGCCAAGGCAGCTGTATATTCTACCTTTACAAAGCATACTTAACTGCTTCCCTTTTCAACGACTTCATCACCAATTCAGTCTACTTACCTGCCATAGAAATGAGACCGCAGGTCATGTCATGTATGCTCCTTTCTTCCTACAGCTTCAATCTGGCTCCCAGAGGTTTGTTTTCTTTCTCATTGCTCCTGTGAACTTTGCTGTTAATACTCCAAGCCTCAAGTATGCCATCCTAAAATCTTCCACTCTAATATTCTCTCTCAGAATCTCAAAACTGTCTAACATCTTATCTCCTTGTCTTCCCTTCCTCTGACAATCTGCAGGCTTTTAAAGCCAAGCATGATGTCACCTCACCAAATTTATCTTCTGCATTATCTCACTCATTTCAGCAAAGCTTTTATGTAAAGAAAAATAACCTATCCGGTTATTAAAGGGAAAGGACTTGCAGTTATATAGCATCTTTCACAACCTCAGGACATCCTAAAGGTCTTTATAGCTGATGAAGTACTTCTGAATTGCAGTTACTGTTGCAATGTAGGAAGACACAGCAGCTAATTTGCAAACAGCAAGGTCCCAGCAACAGCAATGAAATAAATAACCAGATCATGAGTTTTAGATGTTGGTTGAGGGATAAATGTTGGCCAGGACTCCTCTGCTCTTCTTCGAAGTGCCATGGACTCTTTGACATCCCCGAGAGGCAGACGGGGCCTTGGTTTATTGTCTCATCCGAAAAATGGTAGCTGTGACACTATAGCACTCCCTCAGTACTGCATTCAAGTATCAACCTGGATTATGTGCTTAAGTCTCTGGAGTGGGGCCTGAACCCATGACCTTCTAACTCGAAGGCGAGAGTGTTACTACTGTTCTTAACACACAGTCATCCAATTTTTTTGGAATTGGCTGTTTCATTTCAGTCATCCTCCGCCTGTAAGTTTTGCACCGCATAGTGTGTCCAGCGAGAAGGATGAACCTTCAATCAATAGCGCCTAAGTTTCAGAAGGGTTACATTTAAAACTGAGTTACAGGGTGTGGGGGTCAAAACCCCTTTAAAAAAAGGCATTTGAAGGCGAGGGTTAACTGTACACCGTTTAAACAAAGACATTCGAAAACCTACAAACACAGTAATGTGGTAAACCGTGTTTTCACAAATCCTGTTTTATTTGTTTCAGGATCGAGGGTATGGTACTGCCATATCTAGATTATTAAATAAATTAGCTAGATGGATCATATTGAGCTTAGAGCATTGTCGGGCTTTCAAAACACATAGGCTTTTGGAAAGACAAGCTTTTCAACACAGCAGGGGGTAATTGTCAGAAAAGACATACATCTAAGGCTTCGGATCGGGAAAGCAATGATAGGTGTGAAAAGGCACTGGCCCTCTCATCCCTATCTGGTAATCTGGTCAAAGTGCTGGGAGTTGTGAAACATCAAGTGGTATTGCATCCAGCATACGGTCAAATGGTGTATGAAATGGATTTTAAACCAGTGAAGCAATCAAAATTGGAGACATCAGGACCATTAAGAATGTCTGTGTATCGGCATCAAAGAAACAGAGATTGTAAAAGGGACCTTTTACAACCCATCGTTCGAGCACATGGTCTTTTCTACATCAAAGGGGCCTCCAGTCACATGATCAAAGCCTAAACGGTCAATCATCGAGGTATGTTAATGATTGAGGCATAGGAACAGGGAGCGATTGGACAACAAGAATGACCCTCCCTAATCGTACGTCCTATTGGTAAAAACAATTTAAAAGGAAGAGTTTGAGAGAAGAACAGACTCTTCACCACCCAGCAGTCACAAGGAACGCACACTGCAGTCAAACATCATGCAAGAAGAAGAGGACCTCAAGGACTGAATTGCTGATCAACCATCAGGCCCGATGAGCAAAATCCTTGGTTTAAAGGTTGTATGTGTATTAATGATTTGTCTGATGTGTGTATGACTTGTTAAGTCATAGCATAATAACAGTGAGAAGCCTTGGGCCGGAACTTGCTCTGATCGGCGTGGCAGTGCTCTCCGCACCTCCTGAGGATAAAAAGTACGAATGTACTTATTGCGTGGTCCATGACATAGATTTACTGGATTCTTAGTGCGTCCCGTTACCGGTGCAGGCCAAGTGCGCATGGAAACACTGAGACTGCAGGCCCCGCCCGCAAGCAGGCAAGTTAAACTCAAATTTAAAATGCCATTCCCTATGTTAGTCTCAATAAAAATTTAACTTGCCTTATTATAAAAATGCAAGGAAATGATTTAATTTAAACATACAGAAGTTAAAAGTTAAAAATATATATATATTTTTTTTTATTTTTGTAACTAGTACAACTGTTATATCACTGAAATGACCGGTGTTTCAATTAAACATATCCTACCTCAGGGTTTTAAGGTCACCTGTGCTTTTCAAAGTGTGTTGTGCTGAGATCTGATGCAGAAGCACCAGTTGTCACAGAGTCTTTGTGATCTCCACTGTTCCTAACATAAGAACATCAGAAATAGGAGCAGGAGTAGGCCATACGGCCCCTCGAGCCTGCTACACCATTCAATAAGATTACGGCTGATCTTCCACCTCAACTCCACTTTCCCGCCCAATCCCCATATCCCTTGATTCCCTTACAGTCCAAAAATCAGTCTTGAATACATTCAACGACTGAGCATCTACAGCCCTCTAGGGTAGAGAATTCCAAAGATTCACAACCCTCTGAGTGAAGAAATTCTTCCTCATCTCGGTCCTAAATGGACACTCCCTTATCTTGAGACTACGTCCCTAGTTCTAGACTCTCCAGCCAAGAGAAATAGCTTCTCAGCATCTACCCTGTCGAGCCCTCTAAGAATTTTATACGTTTCAATGAGATCGCCTCTCATTCTTCTAAACTCCAGGGAATATAGGCCCATTCTACTCAATCTCTCCTCATAGGACAACCCTCTCATCCCAGGAATCAATCTACTGAACATTTGTTGCACCGCCTCGGAGACAAGTATATTCTTCCTTAGGTAAGGAGACTAAAAGTGTACACAGCACTCCAGGTGTGGTCTCACCAGAGCCCTGTACAATTGCAGCAAAACCTCCTTACTTTTGTACTCCAACCCCCTTGCAATAAAGGGATGGGCAATAATGCTGGCCTTGCTAGCGATGCCCACATCCCATGAATGAATAAAAAAAATACTGCCACGCCATTTTTAAGCCCACCTGTGAGGGCAGTTGGGAACTCAGTTTAATGTCTATATCGAAAAATGTTACCTCTGACAGTGCAGCATTCCTTCAGTACTTCACTTTTTGAGAGTTCCATTAAAGGAACAGACAATATCCAAAATCTAACTCAATGACAAATCGGGTTGAGTACGTAAGATCTTCCTGGGTACAAGACCAGTAGATGTAACACCTTGTTCCATTTTGACAGCTGAGCCCCAACTTCCTGCCTTTCTGTTACGGATGAATGTTTCCTTTATGCTCTGCATCTAACCAAATTGTGAACCCATTCTTTGTATCGAATTTACCGTTTCCTCAAACTTCGATGAAAATCGAGCAGTTTCCATGACAAGCAGCCAACATCCAACGTCAGTTTATTGCCTGGGCGGCAAGTTGAAAATCTACTCTGAAACCTCCTAAACTACTTGGTTTAAAATGTGAGAGAAGGCAATATCAGTTAATAACTCTTTAAGAGGGAAAGTCAGTTGCAATGATTCAAATTTTAACCAAAATTGATATTGCATTGTCAGTGAGAAATGAAAATGAGTTTCAATAGAAGCGATTTCAAAATGAAGATACAAATTAAATTTTAATTTGAAACTAGAAAGTATATCATATTTGATAAATCTAGTGATCAGCCATGATCAATATCAATAGCTTAATTTCACAGGGCATGTAACAAGGAGGGCAAACCGAGCCGAATTTTGCTTTTTGATAGACCCCCTGCACATGAAAAGTGGGCAATGGGAACCTGGCCAGCCACACAATTAGCTTGGGGGTTTGGGGAGCAGGAAATCTGGCAAGACAGCAGGTCTTAAAGGGCTCACCCTTAAAGGGAAAGTGCACTTCTGATGTGGCAATTGGTGATATCTGTTTCCATAGTTTATATCAGTGTGTGGGTGGCTGGGAATTGTGTGCACGCAGGGATGTTGGGCTGACTCACCTATTTATTGAGGACACCTTGGATGTCCTGGTACAGCAAATGAGGGTGGCCCTTCTTTGAAGCAGAACCTGGGAGAAAATGAAGGTTTCTAGCAGCAGGAGGGGTTCTGAGGTAACGCGGACCAACCTTTGCACACACTTGAGGCAAAGCACGCATGGTACAAGGCAAAATAGTGAATTTCCGCACTCTCGGGGAGATACCAGGCAATGCATTGAGACAATCTTTCTCATTTCTGCACACTGCTAATACTGAAAAGCTGTATTGCCCCTGGTTCTGAGGTAGTGATAGACTAGGAACCCCAAAGGAATTGCATTTTCATTACATGATTTACTGCAGCAGCAAGCAATATTCAAGGGAAAGCTTGTGTAAAAAGATGCAAAAATGGCTTGCCCCTACAGCAAAATAAATTAATGCAGAGAGCAAATTTCAAGCACACCTAATGTAAAAAAATTTTAATGTAAATTTTGCCAACATAAACCTAGCTTTAAGAATCTAACTTAGAAGCCAGACCTGCGGATTAATCATGTGCCCATTTTACACAGGTCACGGTGAGTGTTAGGGGCAGAGCTTGCCGAAGGTCATGCAATTTGGCGCAGGACTAATTACTATCTTTTTTGAGCCTGTAACAAGGCTTTGCATGGATCAGTGCTGCAGACTCTCAAAAGCTGTTGTTTTCTCCGCAAAGCATGGTCTGCCTTGCAGCAGGCATCCGGGGCCCTGTTTCTCAGCTCGCACTCACTCACAATGACACTCTGCCACCAGCAGAACCTTGCAATTTCGGAACTCTCATATGCAGAACTCTGATTTGAATTTACAGTTTTGAACCCACCATCTGTACATTTTTTTTGCAACCAGTTGTTCAGTTTAACATTAAAAACGGAACTGATTATTTAAAACAAGAAAGTCTATTTTAAGGTCATTGAAAAATGTATGAAAACGCAAGCACAACTTAACAATGAACAAGCCAAAATAAACATTCCTGCATTTCTGGCTAACGAATGAAGGTCTGAAGAAGCCACTGATCACCTGTACTGGTAACCAATCCATTTCAGCTCAAAAGCAACCACAATGGAAAAGGAAAGTGTGGCTCAAATTGATCAGACTATAACTGTTCAAAATTAAGAAACTGGGAATTACACAGAACACCGAAACACGTCATTTGGCCTAACCAGTCTGTGTTGATGTTTCCCTTCACAGGAGCAGTCGTCCTAATCCCACGTGCCCGCCCTGATCCCACATCGTTTTACTCCCTCTTTCCTTCAATCACTTAGATAAGGAGGAAAGGCAGGTTTAACTTTTGTTTCCACAAAGGCTAACAGATTTGTGGAATAAGTGACCACAAAAGGCCATTGAAGTAGGCAGCATATACGTGTGTTAAAAAGGCAATTGGATGCATTTCTGGGGAAGGAGAAATTGAAAAATATGCTGAGAAGATGGGTAAATGGGAAGAAGATCTATCAAAAGATGATAAGCTTTCTGGGGCTGATGGTCTTTTCCTGTTCTTAAATATGTTCATAGTGAGGATTCTAGCTCATGGTAATAAACAGGGAATGATTTGATACATTGGGTCAGAGATATACTTGCCCGAGAACCAACAGTACCAAAGATATGTCAGATGATAAACTCCTGAGGCTTTTTCTGAACAGACCATTTTACATTTTAAATAGATTATTGTACTTCTACACTTGTACTTACTGAGAACGAATACATCAAGTTACTATGGTCGGTCAAAACAATTATATTAGAAGACTGACAGGCTACACTTCATCTTAGACTGAAGGCCTGTCCATGAGCATTTTATTTGTTATCAAACACAATTAATTCCTTGATGAAGAAACACAAGTTTCTTGATGTCTACATGTAAGGACTCAAGGGCCTCCAATTCAATTTGCCCTGCACTGTTTGAAGCCCTTTTTTTGGCTGATCTGAAACATGACTAGCAAAGCTGGATGGATTTAAGGAGCACATGCATGAAGACAAGAAGAATGAAGTGATTCACTGTGTGCAGCAACCTCGTGTGGACCTTCCTATTGTAATGGTTTAATGGTCAAATTTCACAGGAAGAATATGAAATAATTGAAATGTTAGAGGCTTGAATCCTTTTAACAAATACAATTGCACAAAAAAGTACCCTTGATCAGTAATTAAATATTGTTTTAATCTGATAAACCATTTTCAAACATTCTTATTTAATATTTTCCTCGGTTTTACTGCCTGATTGATTTTGTTTCTTCCCCTCATTTCTCTGGGAGGCATCGTCTCCACTGACTTGTTACTCCAGAGGTGGCAGCACCCTGGTCAAGTGTTCTTCATAGTTGAGCTGAGACAGCGGGTGTCAAGCAGACTATACAAATCTGGGGCGTCACAGTTGAGCAAAATCTCACAATCAGACTTTTCAGCAGGGATTCCCCAGATGGTAAGTACAGGTCAGGAACCCAGGCTGAATTTTCATCCTGCAGCTTGTTATATCACCTCGACTGATGCCCCCAGTTAACTCAGCCCAGGCCAGGGATTGAAAGTGGGATCTTCCTGGTCAGTCTGGCTTAGTGCCACACCACACCATTTACCCACTCAGCCAGTAAGACACTTTCCTTCTTTTGTCTCTTGCCCACTTTCGATAACTGCAGCAGATTTGGCAGATGGGAGATTAGGTAAATGGCACTCTAAATACCAACCACATGACTAATCAATGGATTGGGTATCTAAGGTACATGACTGCCCAAAAGTGGACATTCATGCACTAAGAGTTCTCCAGGTGTTCCTGTGGTGTGGAATTACTATCAAAGGCTTATGAGAGCTGAAAATATTTTTATAGTTAGGACCGACAGGTTCAATTGTTAGCTGCTGACAGGACAAAAGCAAACAACTGTAGGACTATAGAGAAAGATTTAGCAACATTGGAAAAACTAGACAGTAGAAAAGAATTGTGTGCTCCCCACACACAAACACAGAATTAATGAATACTTGGAATGGACTCCTGATAGAGGCATTTCGAGCAGAGTTGAATCAATTCTTCGAAAAAGTTTCTGATCAATAACTCGTGGGTTTTCGAGGGATCAGAGCAGATGCATCGAGCCAAATTCTCCATGGGCTGCAATGGTTCCTTTGTTGTCTACTAAGAGCTGTAGGGCAGTGTTGATTCATGAAGATGGGCAAATGGATGAATATTCTGCTTGATAACTTGTAGAATTGAGAGGCATTACTGCTGAAGTTTCGTTCAGGAGATTAAATGGACAGACTAAATTGTCTGTAGTTTCTGGAGGGAGCTACCAACTGGATCCCAAAGGGTGTTTTCTTCCACTGAATCTTTTCTTGTATTGAGAAAAATCCATTTTTCCCAGTTCCTATCCTTTCAATAAGCAGCACTATGAATAAATTCGAGGGGTGGAATAGGTTAACACCTGCAGTGCAAAACAATGTCCAATTTTCTTTTCCAATGTCTTTGCTATCAGTCCATTTTCGGCTACTGGTGTTGTTAAATTTCACCCCTTGCGGTCTCAAGAGTCACCTTTTATTTAAAAATTGTACCCATTTTAGGTTTTGTTAAAGAATCAGATGATTTCAACTGCAGGTCCCAAACCATCATAACAGTTTGAAAATTAGATCCAAATGTTCTCATTATAAAACTGCCTTCCAAACACATTTGTAAATCAAAGTGGCTGAGGAAACATGGTGATCACAGCCTTACCAATTACATCTGCTCTTTAAAAGATTATTTGATTCCTACATTTTAATGAAAATATTAAAAGCACATGATAAAACTTTGCAACGTGACAACAATGTCTGCAATAGTTTGCAACAGGGCAGGAAAGATCTCGGACGAAACTGTTACAGGAATAGTGCATGCATGTCAAACTCATCAGCCAGGTGATAGTGCCCCTTTAAATGAATTATAAGGTACGGCACAAGTCATCTACAATAATGGGCTCCCCATCTCTAGGTTAATGATTTAACCTAGCCAACTGTCAAAATTCAATCTTCCCATGCTTTGTAATATCAATCCTTGAAATTAAATGCCAAATTCATGACCTTTAACTCTTGTTTGACAGGGAAGGTCTCAGAGATGAAAGAGCATTGTTTTCGAAGCAAATTTTGGAGGGTGGGGGTTGAAAAAGATGGACAAAACCTACCTTTCCTCAGTTACGATTTTCATGCTATTTCTGAAATAACTGTTTTACTACTAATAAAATAAAGAAACATCTCAACCCGATTCAGAAATTTAATTTTAATTAAATTCAGCAAACCATTTTCCCTTCTGTTTCCCAAAGGCAATGATGCAAATTGTGCATTTATTGGGTCACCACACACTTTCTTCCCAAATGAAACACTTTCCCAAATACTTATTCCTAAACATGAGTATCCTTTAAGTTGCTGTATGTCAAATAGCCAAATTGTATGCTACTTGAAAAAGTGACGGATCAGTAATCAGAGGAGATGAAGTTCAATATTTTTTTAACAATAAATTTTTTCCCTTTTTAGTCACTCTTCTGATAGTCTCCCACTCGCCACTGTCGTTTCTTGGTGTCACACCACTGCAGATTGGGGTGGAGATCTGCTACCAGATGACTACCAATGTCATCCGGAAACGAGCCATGACTCCCCTCCATTTTTCCACAGGCTCATGTGACTTATGCTTCTCGCCTTCCCACAAAGGAGAAAAGGCTTAACAGGAGCCATCAATGCTTCGGTAGCATAGTGGTTCTATTACTGGACTAGTAATCTAGAGTCACGAGTTCAAATCCCGCCACGGCAGCTGGGGAATTTAAATAATTAATTGAATAAAATCTGGAATTAAAATACTAGTATCAGTAATGGTGGCCATGAAACTACTTGATTGTCGGAAAAACCCATCTGGTTCACTGATGCCCTTTAGGGAAGGAAACCTGCCGTCCTTACCTGGTCTGGCCTCTATGTGACTCCAGACCCACAGCAATGTGATTGATTCTTAATCGCCCTCTGAAATGGCCTAGCAAGCCACTCACTTGTAAAATCTTGCTTAAAAAAAGTCACAATAAGAATAAAACCGGACGGACCACGGCATCAGACCACTAGGCACATGACACGACAAAGGCAAACCAAGCCCAGTTGACCCTGCAAAGTCCTCCTCACTAACATCCAGGGACTTGTGCCAAAATTGGGAGAGCTGTCCCACAGACTAGTCAAACAATAGCCTGACATAGCCATACTCACAAAATCATACCTTTCAGCCAATGTCCCCGACTCTTCCATCACCATCCCTGGGTATGTCCTGTCCCACCGGCAGGACAGACCCACCAGAGGTGGCTGTACAGTAATATACAGTCAAGAGGGAGTGGCCCTGGGAGGGCACCACCCTAAACATTCACTCCCTCCACCACCAGCACACAGTGGTTGCAGTGTGTACCATCCACAGGATGCACTGCAGCAACTCGCCAAGGCTTCTTCGACAGCACCTCCCAAACCCGCGACCTCTACCACCTAGAAGGACAAGGGCCGCAGGCACATGGGAACAACACCACCTGCACGTTCCCCTCCAAGTCACACACCATCCCAACTTGGAAATATATCGCCGTTCCTTCATCGTCGCTGGGTCAAAATCCTTGAACTCCCTTCCTAACAGCACTGTGGGAGAACCTTCACCACACGGACTGCAACGGTTCAAGAAGGCGGCTCACCACCACCTTCTCAAGGGCAATTAGGGATGAGCAATAAATGCCGGCCTCACCCACATCCCATGAACGAATAATAAAAAAATAAGTAAAAACCTTGCCCCCATTAGACCACGCCACAAGGCGGTTTATCTAATCCAATGTGTAATCGCTGGGACAAAATCCTGGAACTCCCTACCTAACAGCACTGTGGGAGAACCTTCACCACACGGACTGCAGCGGTTCAAGAGGTCGGCTCACCACCACCTTCTCAAGGGCAATTAGGGATGGGCAATAAATGCTGGCTCTGCCAGGGACACCCCCATCCCATGAACGAATAAAAAAAAATCTGCAGACAGAAAAAAACTCTAAACTTTAGATAAGATTGTTAATTTCCAGCCACCTCAAAAACTCATGGGATGTATTAATTTTATTTGGAAGTTTGTCAGAACTGCTTTTATTTCAAGACTTGCCTCGATTTATGCTTCCATCATTTCCCATGCCCTCTTTCTCCCCTTTCTTGTTTAATCCCATCTGTTTCAGTAGGAAATGCTGACAGCGTATTCCACAAAACCTGCTCAATAACGACACTGCTCAACTTTCAGGGAACTGCAGCTTTTCTTTTCCACTTCTGACCAGCGATGACACTGTAGAGCAGGTGTTGCCAAAAACACAATGCTCGTCTGTGCACTGATTTAAAACGTGGCTCATTTATTCACAGAGAACCACGGAATATTTGCCTCAGAATGTAATTTAATTTTGTTCCAGTTATGTCAATAGTCAAAGAATTCCTGCAATCAAAATTATAACCAACAGTTTAGAAAATGAAATGATAGATGAGGCAGACTTAATTTATCACAATGACCTTGGTAAAAGGTTAATTACTGTCCTATGGCAAAAAAGCCAAGATCTATTTGTTAAAGATAGAACACCAATGGAGTATTACTTTGACATTAAATTTACTTATTTTCAATCTGACACTGAAGAAAAAGCTGTACTGAATTTTAATTATCAATTTATTCAAGCAGACGATTGCTTCTTCAGTTCAAGGTCTTCCTTTTGTTTCCTCCCCCCATTGCTTAAGATGTCTATTTGCATCACCTGAAGCAGCAGCAGGGCTTTTCAAACAATCCCACGATGTATAAATTAAGTAGCAGAACCATTCTGAAACATGTGCGCCTTGGCATGTAACCAAGGTCACGTCAAGAATGGGCTCAACTCTTTTGCAGCACAAGATGAGACTTGTTCTTCCATCAATAATTGTGAATTCCATGAGAAAAAAATAGCCTATAAATTTTACATCAGTCACCGATGTCCCAGTGGAGTGAGTTCTGTGCGGGCCATTAAATGAAGGAATGCAATGCTGTCACAACCACAGAAACACTGGGTCGCTGTGTAAATTGCTTCTTTAATCCCTCATGTTACTATTGTTTGGTTATTGATTTTGGAACAGAGGAGACACAACATTGTCAAATGTTTCACATTTCCAGCTATGTACAGTGGATCACGAACATAAAACAAGTAAATCAGTGAAAGGAAGGCCATGAAATGTTACAGATGCTGACAGAGTGCATTTTTATTGTTACCCAAGAATGTGTGGAGAGTATACCGGGGTATATTGAACGGACCCACAATCTCTTTGTGGACGCCGAGGACAAATGAGGAATAAACATATTAAATTCTGCTTGGTCCGCATCATTATGTTTAATCCTCATTCACAAGTGATCACCATTACGTATAATTAATAATCATAAATGATCCACATTACCAATACATATTCTGTTTAATCCTCATTCACAGACATTCCATCTTTGCATGACAAATATTTTGCCCGCATAAGCTTAATTATTATTGTGGGCAAATAAGAAATTCCATGCATTTTTCACTGAATAATTATGAATGGTTTGTGGTCCATAACATGACTTATCCCCACATATTTCTCAAATATGGCACTTCATTAATAATTTGGATATTCTTTGTCCTTGACCTAATCAGCAGTCCTGAGAAGGGAAGGCCGTCGTTTAAATTTTTTGAGGAAGTAACGGATGAGGGTAGTGCAGTTGATGTTGTGTTTATGGACTTTCAAAAGGTGTTTCATAAAGTACCACATAATAACCTTGTTCGCAAAATTAAAGCCCATTGGATTAAAGGGGCAGTGGCTGCATGGATAGGTAATTGGCTAAAGGACAGAAAGCAGAGAGTAGTGGTGAATGGTTGTTTATCAGACTGGAGGGAAGTATACAGTGGTGTCCCCCAGGCATCGGTATTAGGACCACTGCTCTTTTTGATACATATTAATGACCTGGATTTGGGTACACAGGGCATAATTTCAAAGTTTGCAGATGACACAAAACTTGGAAATGTAGTAAACAGTGAGGAGGATAGTAACAGACTTTAGAAGGACATAGACAGACTGGTGAAATGAGCAGACACAAGGCAAATAAAAGTTAACGCAGAGAAGCGATTCCTTCAGGTAGGAAGAAAGAAAAGAGGCAATATAAACTAAATGGTACAATTTTAAAGGGGGTCGATAACCAGAAGACACAGATTTAAGGTAAGTGGCAAAAGAACCAGAGGCGAGATGAGGAGAATTTTCTTTTAAACTCAACGAGTTGTTATGATATGAATTGCACTGCCTGAGAGGGTGGTGGAAGCAGATTCAATAGTAACTTTCAAAAAGGAATTGGATATATCCTTGATGGGAAAAAATTTGCAGGGCAATGGGGAAAGAGCAGGGGAGTGGGACTAATTGGATGGCTCTTTCAAACAGCCAGCACAGGCACGATGGGCCAAATGGCCTCCTTCTATGCTGTATCATTCCATGATTCCATGATTGAAGGTCTTTTTCAAATGAGACCATGTGGCATTGATCAGTGATCTTACTTTCTGTTTCATCAAATCCCAATTTGAATGGTTACATATTAATAAAGGCACAAAATAATATTGATGTGATGAAGTATAAAGACACTTACTCATAATTTTGCTTGTGTATTTCACTTGTGAGAAGAATTTTCTTTGACTCTAGGACTTAACTGGAATTCTCAATGTATGTAACAGGCAGTCTAAAGCTAAATCATATCTACAGTAGATTCTATATCAAGGAGTCATGCTTATAAGTTATGTAAGAGCAGAACAATCTTTGATATTAGGCAGTTCTTCTTTTCCCAGAGAATAATGGCCCTGTGGACACTGACTCGCTGTATTCCTTCGAGCGAGAGCTGGACCTGTTTCTGGCCTGGTCGGAGATCACCTTGTACAGGAGGTAGGTATCATGTTACGTAAATCAGGGCCAATGTGATATCCTGGACTAGTTTCGATCGCCTAAGGGGTCGGAGACGAATTTTCAACTTATTTCCGCGAATTGGCCTTGCATTTTTATCTGTTTTTGTGCCTTTCCCAGGAGATTGCATGGCTCCCTTTCATAGTTTCATAGTATGATACAGCACTGGAGGTTGTCATTTGGCCCATCGAGCCTGTGCCGGCTCTTAAGAGTTCCACTCCCCTGCTCTTTCGCCACAGCCTGGTAATTTTTTTCCCTTCAAGTATTTATCCAGTTCCCTTTTGAAAGTTATTATTAAATCTGCTTCTACCACCCTTTCAAGCAGTGCATTCCAGATCATAACTCGCCGCATAAAAAAATGTTTCTTCATGTCGTCTCTGGTTCTTTTGCCAATCACCCTAAATCTGTGCCTCTGATTACCGACCCTTCTGCCACTGGAAACAGTTTCTCCTTATTTACTCTATCAAAGCCTTTCATGATTTTGAACACCTCTATCAAATCTCCACTTAACCTTCTCTGCTCTAAGGAGAAAAACCCACCTTCTTCAGTCTTGTGGGGTTCAAAACCCCTTTAAAGAAAAGACATTTGAAGGAAAGGGTTAACTGTGCCCCTTTTAAACAAAAAGATATTTGAAAACCTGTAAACACAGTAACGTAGCAAACTTTGTTCTCGCAAATCCTATTTTCCCCTCACTGACGCTGATGGCATTGGAGAAGTATGAGTTTCAGGATCGAAGACATTGTACTGCGGATAGATATCTAGATTATTAAATAAATAAGCTCGATGGATCATATCGAACTTAAAGCATTGCTGGGCTTTCAAAACACATAAGCTTTTGGAAACAGAAGCTTTTCAACACAGTGGGGGTAATGCCAGAAAAGCCATACATCAAAGGCTTCTGATCAGGAAAGCAATGATAGGTGTGAAAAGTTTTTGGCCCTCTCATTCCTATCTGGTAGTCTATTCAAAGAGCTGGGAGTTGTGAAACATCAAGTGGTATTGCATCCAGCATATGGTCAAGTGGTGTAAGAAATGGATTTGAAACCAATGAAGCAATCAAAATTGGAGACATCAGGACCATTAAGCCATTAAGGATGTCTGCATATCGGCATCAAAGGGGCTGTCTCTGCATGAAAGGCCCATAAACAGAGATAGTAAAAGGGGCCTTTTACAATCCATGGTTCAAGCACATGGTCTTTTCAACATCAAAGGGGCCTCCAGTCACATGATCAAAGCCCAAACTGTCAATCATTGAGGTATGTTAATGATTGAGGCATAGCAACAGGGAGCGATTGGATAACAAGAATGACCCTCCCCAATCCTACTGGTAAAAAAACAATATAAAAAGATGACTTTGAGAGAAGAACAGATTTTTCACCACATGGCAGTCACAAGGAACGCACACTGCAGTCGAACATCATGCAAGAAGAGGACCTCGAGGGCTGAATTGCTGATCAACCATCAGGCCCGATGAGCAAAAGCTTTGGTTTAAAGGTTTTGTATATGTATTAATGATTTGTCTGATGTGTGTATGATGTGTACATAATAACGTTGTAAATTATTGTGAAATATAAAGTGTATAACGGGATTTTACAGAGGAAAGTCATATATATGGCTTGATTTTGCTTCATGAATGCTTGTATGAATGATATTAAATAATTACTTTTGATTAACAAAACTACCGTGAGTGAAGGTGACTTTCTTTGCTTGACTATTCGTCCAGTGTCCAAAAATCACAGGAAATAAGGAATTCCCTACAGTCTCTCCACGTAACTGAAGTCCCTCATCCTTGTTAGCATATCGAACAGGAATAAAGTTCCACCTGCTAGTTAACTGCACTGCATCGATGGCTATTCATCATATAAGTTAAGGATAACTGAGGCCTAAATAATATAATAAAAGGTGTCAGTTTTTGAAATCAACATTAATATTTATCCTGTTAACATTCTGAATAGTTGTCGCTCATTCTAATAACTAATATAGTAATAGTGCAGGCCCACCATCACCAATCAAATGCATCATAAAATCAATCATTACCCTTTGTCTTATATTACCCTGTGTACGTCTACAGAAATAGTGAGACAATAGTAATAGAAATATTAGCAACTATAACTGTTACTTCCATGATCATAAGAGCATAAATTAAGGCTTGGAAAGGAAACGGCCATTTGGTCCATCAAAGGTCATACCCCCACACCCCACTGAGTCCATTTTGCACCGAGAAGCATTTTATTTCATATTTTTTCCCTACGGATTCAATCTGACAGATTATGATGAACATGAATCACGCTTTGAATGAAGCTCTTTCTTATATCTGTTATAAATCTACTTTAAGACAGCAGCCTCATCTCAGGATTCAGACGAGAGAGAGAGACCACTTGAGTTTCGTTCTCACAGTTCCAATCCGCTGACCTTGATTGCTGTCACGGAACGCACTGAGACATGTCTATCATTTTTACACAAGTGCATGCATAAAAAGTTTTCTGTTGTTCTGCTTTTTTTAAAAAAACTCTTCTCGGCTGCTTGCTGCACATCAGGTCTGAAGCAGGACTTGAGCCTTGGGCCTCTCCCCTGATCATCCCTTGTGTCGTTCCGTATTCAGATGGCAGAAGGTGTCCAGCCGTGTGAAATCAGATAATAATCTCTTAATTTCCCACCACTCCAGGGCAAAATGTTTCATTCCCACACGGTGCTCCATTTAAGACACCATGCAAGAACTTATCTGTCAGAGGTAAACATAATTGAGTCATAGCCAGCCCTGGGACTCCAACTGATGGACAGGGTCAATAAAAATCTGGAGACAATTTCAGTAAAACCATTGAGAGTTATAATGGAAAAACCCACAGGAAGATATGGGCTATGGTACTCAAAATCTTATTAGCAAAACCCTATTTACCCTCACTTTCTGTCAAAGAACATAAGCAGCCAATAATGCAGACATCTGGGATTTGTGTTAAAGGGGCATCACCACCATTTTGGGGAGAGAAAGAACACTTAAGGAGCTGTGCATCACATTAAAAGAAAAGGACAATTTTGTGATCCAGATAAGGTTTGGCTCACACATTTAGCAAAAAAAAAGGAAGTTTTCTCAACATTAGGAGCAGTGATCTCGCCATCAATCGGGATTCTCTGAACCCATTAATCTAACCTGCTTCCCATTTGCTCGTTCTTGACGAAGCTGCAGCGCTGTTTTAAGTTTTTGTTGGCGCACGTAGGTACAATGTTGAGATGGTCAGGGTACTGTGCTTCCTCGTACAAAAGCTACCTTAACAATTGCAGCAGTAGGAATGACGGGCAGATATTAGTCATTTTAATTTCACTGCTGATTAGTGCATGTAGACCAGTGAACCACTTCAAATGAGGGAGCAGCTGTTTATGAGGTAATTATCCTGCATCTTCACTTGACATCACTTCACAATCACTTCTTCATTTATCTCGTCTTGTCTTCTACTTTTTGTCATCCATGCTGGTGTGCTACATTATGGACCTTGGCCTTTCATCAAGATTTCTCCACAAAGATTAAAAATAACTCATGGTGGGGTGAGGCCAAAACTAATTTTCAGTACGGTACGAGGCTATTTGCCATGTACAACTGGACATGGTATTAAATCATTACATTCAATTTCTTTATTCATTTTCAAGTTGGGGATTTACTGTAGAAATAATCAATCAGCCTAAATTATTTTCCTATTGACTTTCCCCATAACCTTCCTAGGGTCAAGTTCAGAAACACATCGATTCTCAGGGGATCATTAAAGTATTTTTTTAAAATCATTTTGGATTTGTATGGTGAAGCAAATTTTGTTCCATGAGGATGGGCATTTGTAAAGAACATAATATTTGTTGTCCAAGATATGGCAGATGAAAACAAAACATTATCGTGTTCGATCATTTGCGTATGGCTGCGACTTCATCTCCTGCAACAACAGTTCTTTGGCTGCCATCTAGAAAACTTCCCTGAGCAAGGACAACAAATTTCACAGGGTTGCCTCAGCTCTACATAAAACAGGCTTCATTACCCAGGCTCGTTCATTCTACGACTCTAAACCAAAATTTAGAAAATAACATTTAAAACTGGCTTCAATACAGAATTGAAACTAGTCAGCTCTGCTTTAGTTACCTCAGTTCAAATTATAGACTTAGATTCCTCACAGTACCAAGTTTTTTTTTTGAAAAAGGCATTTGACTTTTTCGTTTCTTTTCATATTAAAGAACAGAAGCCAAATTGTCACATTGTGTCTTGATTGCACGGTTACATGATGTTGTGGCAGATGCAGCCACATAAGTGTATACTGTCACCCATACACAGGTAGATTCATGTTAAAAAGACTGGGTTTATTTTCTCACAATTTAGTGCATTAATATTCAGGAGGTTCAAGCTCTAAGTCTTTTGACTACGCAGACATCCCACAGTTAACATGTCCCAGAACAATTATACACTTAATAAAACATGACATTCCTTCACAATGATGTAACACTATTTGGGGGGAAAAAAAATCAATGACTTTTCTGTATTATAGATTTAGGAATCTTTTCTAGATTTCCCTGGTGTACAGACTAGTGACACTTTTAGTTTTAAATGTGACACATCATTTCTCCAAAACTAGAAGAAGCAAAAGAGAACAAACATCTCAAATGTACACCTAAAGCCATCCGATTCAGCATCAAAGACAATTTGTTTCTGGAACAAAGCAAGATGGCTGATTTATTAAGGTGCTGGCGAGCAAAATGAGAAGACAAATCCATGAAGTGCACACTACAAAATGCTTGATAAAAATGATTTCTAGTTCTATTACCTGGTGCAATATCTAACAAGACTTTTGTCTATTAACCCGATATCAAGGCACCTCAGCTATTGGAAGCAAAAACTGGGAAAATTTCATATGCTCACTCTCATTGGCAGCTCATTTCTGCACAATTCACAGGGCTTTGCACAATTAGGCCATTAATTTTCTTAAATCTTTTGTATGAAAACACTGGAAACCTGCCCAAGACCCCAACTATTATTTTTATTTGCTCCTGGCACGAGAGCAGCGCTGGCAAGTTCGCATTTTTTATCCACCCTTACTGGCCCTGAGAAGATGAGAAGCCATCTTCTTGAAGCAATTGTTTTCACAATGCTTCGCCACTTCAGAGGGCCTCGAGAATCAACTGCTAGTCCAAATATCAGAACCATTCCATTGCCATATCCTATATTGTATTTACATTCCCTTTAATTCAAGTGTTATTGATTTGATATGTACTGTGCTCTACTTCTGTAATGGCAGCCCAGAATTTCCATCAAAATGTATTTGGAAAGCCTCTTTAACTTTACAAAAATACTGTTTTTAAAGGCTCTCTTTTGTTACAAAGACAAGAGCAAGCAACACTGCTTTATTCCATACACAGTATCAAATGGATTACCAAGTGGCATAAAATGTATTGTCAATAAATAAAATGAACAGTGCACTCAAATTGCTAACTGCATTCCTATAACTTTGTGTTAGCTTGGATACACACTTAAAGCTATATTATGTTATTTGTTTTTTAAGTCAAACATATTTCAAGACATGTCTTTCTCACTTTAGACATCACACTTTAAAGTGTTAAAGTACATAAAAAAGGGAAATAAAGTTGTTTCATGGACAGGATGAGCTCGGAGAGGGCATGAGGAGAAATAGGAGAGGAACAACAGAAAGACGCAAGTTCAGGGCTAGGGCAGGGAGGAACCTTGGGGGAAGCCTGGCTTGGTGGGCGAGATGAAGGGAGGGATGCGGCAGAGGCAGCTGAATGGATGGTCTCAATCTCAGTGACAAAGAAGTCCATGAGTTCCTTGCACTTCTTGTTGGAGATGAGGGCGGATGGAGTGGGGAGAGGGGTTTAAGGAGACGGTTTGCAGCGGAGAAAAGAAGCCGGGGGTTATCTTTGCATTCCAGGATGATCCTGGAGTCGTGAGCAGTTTTGGCAGAGGAGAGCAGGACCTGATCGTGCGTGATGTGGTCCAGCCAGATCTGGCGATGAATGGCTAAACCAACGTTCAAGTCTGCATCTCTTGGACTTAAGGGAGTGGAAATGGAAGGCCAAAGACATGGAAGGTTACGAGTTTGAAAGTACCGCAGTAAGTGACTTGGTCAAGGGGGGGGTGGCCATGTATAGGGTTAGGAGAATTTATATGGAGGGTTAGGCTGAAAGAGAGCAGTAGGGCAGTGGTCAGAGGAGAGAGGGCAAGCTATGTTAAAATGGAGGTTGAAATCACCGAGGATGAGAAGTCGCTCGGTGAAGAGGCTGAGGGAGGAAAGTAGTGAGGAGTGGACTGGTCAGGTGAGCAGAAAAGTGGCAAATGGAATTCACTCCAGAGAAGTGTGAGGTAATGCATTTGGGGAGGGCAAACAAGGCAAGGGAATACACAATAAATGGGAGGATACTGAGAGGTGTAGAAGAACAGAGGGACCTTAGAGTGCATGTCCACAGATCCCTGAAGGTAGCAGGACAGGTAGATAAGGTGGTTAAGAAGGCATACGGGATACTTTCCTTTATTAGTCGAGGCATAGAGGATATGCTAGAACTGTATAAAACACTGGTTAGGCCACAGCTTGAGTACTGTGTACAGTTCTGGTCACCACATTACAGAAAGGATATAATTGCACTAGAGAAGGTACAGAGGAGATTTACGAGGATGTTGCCAGGGCTGGAGAATTTTATCTATGACGAAAGATTGGATAGGCTGGGGTAGTTTTCTTTGGAACAGAAAAGGCTGAGGCGTGATTTAATTGAGGTGTATAAAATTATGAGGGGCCTAGGTATAGGATAGGAAGGACCTATTTCCCTTAGCAGAGGGGTCAGTGACCAGGGGGCATAGATTTAAAGTTGGTAGAAGGAATAGAGGGGAGCTGAGGAAATTTTTTTTCATCCAAAGGGTGGTGGGGGTCTGGAACTCACTGCCTGGGAGGTTGGTAGAGGCAGAAACTCTCAACTCATTTAAAGGGTACTTGGGTGTGCACTTGAAGTGCCGTGACCTATAGGGTTACAGATCAAGTGCTGGAAATTGGGATAAAGATGGATAGCTCTTTTTCGACCGGCACGGACACAATGGGCTGAATGGCCTCCTTCAGTGCCATAACTTTCAACGATTCTATGATATCTCAGGGAGAAACGTAGGATGGGGTAAAAACAGAAAATGCTGGAGAAGCTCAGCAAGTCAGGCAGCATCTGTGGAGAAAGAAACAGAGTTAACATTTCAGGTCAAAGACCTTTCATCAGAACTGGAAGATGTTAAAAGAGTTAAAGTTTTTGAGCAAGTCCAAAGCCAGAGAAAGGGAGGGGAGGAAAGAACAAAAGATCTTTTGTTTCTTAACCTGTCCCATTACCACCCTCCTTGCCTTGCACCATCATCCCTTTTGTCATTTAATCACTCGTGCCCTCTACCCTATCACAGACCTTCCCTTTTGTTCTTTCCTCCCCTCCACTCCCTTTCCCTGGCTCTGTACTTGGTCAAAAACTTTGACTCTTAACATCTACCAGTTCTTTGACCTGAAACGTTACTTCTGTTTCTTTCTCCACAGATGCTGCCTGACTTGCTGAGTATTTCCAGCATTTTCTGTTTTTATTTCAGATTTCCAGCATCCACAGTATTTTATTTGCTTTTGATTTAACGTAAGATGGGGCTTGGGTGGCGGTAGAGAACAATAATTTTAAGGGAGAGGTAAGGGGGTAGAACAAGATGAGGTAACATGGTAACAAACTTGAGATTGAATTCTCCAAGCTTTAATTTAGGGAAGTTTAACATTTAAAACATTAATAATTGCATCTTTTCTATTACCAACTTCTCACCTGTGATTAAAACCTCTGATTTCTTTAATTATGGAAAACAAAACAAAAATCATTTGTCAAGATTGTATTTTTTTTGTCTTGTTTATCCAAGTGATTTAAACTAAGCTGGAAGATAAACTTTATTGCATTTCTCATTATTGGCTTCTATCCATGTCAATCACAAGAAAGCAGTACCTCTATTTGAATTGTAAATTCAATTAGAAATTTCTTTTCTGAACCATTTTTGGAGCTTAACAGTCATTTTATTTTAATATAAAAATTGGAAATCTGCATAAATGATAACGTTTGAGTATTTTAATGAGGTAATTGTGTTTCTTGGTGGAGGTTTTTGTTTATTAAACACTGTATAAGCTGCCAAACTCACCAATGGTGCATTACATGCTTTAAGGCAAGAACATAAAGGAACACAAAAACTGGTTGTGGGGGTGCCTGACAGCACAAAATGGACTGCAAACAAGTAGGGGAAGCAGAGACTGGCAGGGCATGAATGTGGTCCAGTGGTGCTTGATGGTCTGAAAGGGGCAAAGTGCAGTTTGGGTCCTATTCTCCTGGACCCTCCTCTGCCCTCAAGCTGTCAAATTCAGGCTCCCATTATTCCCAAATTCAAGGTTTTCTCCTGCACTCTGTGCTTACAAACTCAAAGACAACATTCCCAGCGCTCTGTGATCCCAGAACAACCCCAGGTCCTCCGAGACCGAGGGAGCTCTCTTTTCCAATGCTTCCAGAATGTAGGACTCCTCTCCCACTGATCCAAGATCCCAGGACCAGCCTCAAAGCTCCCGGAACCCTATAACACCTCCCTCACCCCCCAAAGCTTCCAGATGCAGACACTCTCCTTGAAAGTACCGCCTGGCCTTGTGACTACCATTCCCGTATTAGCTGACCTTTTCATTCTGTTTCCAGTTCTCAAGACCCACCTCAATGATAACACCCATGCTTTTATAAAACGTCTGACTCTTGTGAGCAAGGCTATGGGAGATCTGATAGTATCAAAAAGGCATGTAGCTAGAGTACAAAATAGAAGGAATGACTGATTATCATTTCCTGTAGTTTTTTTTGTAAATTTCACAACTTAGCATCTCCCCAGGACAGGAACTGGGGTTTTACTTGCAAGTATCTATAGCTTCTAATTAACCTCAGGATGTACCTACTTTGGACAACCGGCAGGACTTGAACAGTAGCCTTAAAAAGGACAGGACAGGATAAGCACTACTCCAGCAGCTAAATATCAGACCTAGCCTCTGGACCCTAAACTACCCATGAGCAGTGCCACAGGAGATCAGCTGGCAATAAATAAATAAATAAGTGAACTTTGTTCTCTTCTGACCAAGTCTCATTGTTTGTAAAAGGGTTTGAAGTTTGTATCAGTGCTTTTGAAGATAGGTACTGAAGGGATTGTGGTCCTTCAGTAATATCAGAGAGTATTGCTTGTCTGCTATGTGCAGAAGCTTCTTGTCACAAGGTCACGAGAAAATGCTGGGACTTCAAAGCAAAATCAGTCACATCAGAGAGCTGAGACTTCAAAGCAAATAAGTGTCGAAGTCACATACAACAATGGCCCAGACAATCAGAAGGAACTTTGTCAACAAACCCACAGCTATGGTGGAGTATCTTAATCAACCCCACTCAAAGAGATTGGACAAAACAACAACAACTACAGGAGACTTTAATCTAGCCCCTGTCTTAATCGGAGCTTGTTTGATGTAGACATGAAAGCAGAGATGAGGTACAAAGAAGGCATGACACCTAAGCTATAAAAGGGGTGCACTCAGAATCACGAGATTCTGAAGAGACAACGTCAGGGAACATCAAGGGAACACCGGTAAAGAAGGAACAAAAGACGATACGACAGGCCACCCCCAAGACTGAGGATCTGATCAACCTGAGGTCTTGAGTGCCATTCTCCAAATTAAGGTTGTATTACTCTCACTCATTCCATGTATAACCAACGTCAGCTTCATTAATAAAGTTAACCTTGAATTGACAAAGTAACGTAAGTTTATTTCTCTCCGTAATCAGTGGTCCCTACGGGTTGAACTTATGACCAGGAATGGACAGAAGTGATTTTTCATCTTACAATGCTATCAATCACAAGTGATGAATTCATTGCTCAACAAGCTGACACACACTTGGAGCAGAATGTACAGCAAGGAATTAAACAATTCAATATGATTGAAATAGCCCTGAAGGTTTCTTTTTTAAAAAATAAACAGCAACACTATAATTTGTCATTTTGACCAATTTATGTTCAGTGATAGGTAATGTGGTACTGCAAGTACCTCAGAATGAGTAATCAATACATTATTGAATAAAGAATAAACATTGAACAATGTTAGCAAACAAATCACCAATTCAAAGTCAATCATGTGTGCAGGCACTTTAAGGAGCAAGCCCTTGAAAGATGGTCAACTGAAATACTATCACCTTGCTTAGTCTGCAATGTATTAACTAATCATCAGCATTTTTTTCACCTTAAGATGAGTTCCAACAAAAAGGATCAAGAAAGATACTGAGAATTTGGCTCAAAACCCCTGGATAATATAATCATTTATCGTGTGTTCACTCAAGGCTGTTTTCGCAAAGTGCTTGTATACTTACTTTTTCCATAATTGAGTTTTTCTCTCTTAATTTTCAACCCTAACCATCATTCCTCAACTGAGATTAGGTTGAGACCTTATTGCAGGCCTTTGCTTCTGCTGTTTTACAATGGAACTCTGGGAATTAAACTGGACAACTCACTCTCCAATTTTCATTCCCTTTCTAAATTTGCCATCTATGCTGTGATTTCCTGCTCTGTGCATACAATTAGATACAACCAGCTTGAGTTCTGGAAGCTGTTGTTAACTCGCTCATTAACTATCACCCTGAAAGTTCTGGCCTTGTCCATGATCAACAAGTATGGTTTCTGACAGGGGTATTCCTGATGGTGATTTTGTTGCCCACATTATGTACGTCTGGAACTCTGCTTCTCAACACTTGGGTGAATCATTTGTTGTGATCTTGGTCATCTCATTTTCTGTAAATTATCAAGTGAATCGCATTTAAATTAGTAGCATAGCTGCAGTCATGGAGTCAGCATTCACTGAAACTGCTGAATTATATAGAATTTCGTTACAACATGGAAACCAGTCTTTTGGCCCAACTTGTCCCCGTTGATGTTCGTCCTCCACACAAGCAGTAAACCTAATAAATATGCAAGCAGCTGTGGAAGAGGACAGAGTTAATGTTGAAATCCCACTGATCTGATACAAGGATTCACCTGAAACCCTACCCTGGCCTCCCATTCAATTCCAGTATTTACTTTTTACTTTGGGCATCACAATTTTCCTTTCACCACTAAACATGCTTCAAGTGGAGAAGGAACTATCATGGAGACATTGAGATCCAGATTCATGAAGGAAAATGAAACTATTCTATATTACAATGGATAGCTGCAACAGTTTGAAAATGTCCAGCTGGGCTGCAGCTATTTTGGAGATTGTCTCACAGTAGAACCTCCATTATCTCTCTCTCCCTCCCTTATCCATCACTGTGAATAATGCAACCAAAATGTTGTTTTACATTACCATTATTCTGTTGTATATCTCTTACTATTCTGTCTAAGATAATTGAACCAATCCCAAGTACTATATGCCAAACCACGCTATCACCTTCAACTGAATGGAAGGTAAGAGAATAATCCACTGCCAATACTCTCAAGTTAGGAAAAAATCAGTTACAATACGTGCAAGAAAATAAACATTTATTTATTTTGGTATACAATGAGGCAATGTTTCATGCAAGGCTGGTGGATAATCTGGGTTGTAGATCATGGGATTGTACCATATTGCACATAAATCCTCTGAAAACAAGGGACTTTCAAGAACTTAATCTCCTCACCACATGTGTGGGGAATTACAGTATTTTTCATCTGGACGAGGAGGAATTGGGAAGACAGGATGTTTCTTTGGAGGGGCAAAAAAGGCATGTTTCACACCATGAATCTATGCATTGAAATCAAGTGGCTCTTTGGACAAAATATGTAACCCTTGGCTGTAAGTGGGTTTTCCTCTCACCTTCCACGCAGTTGAAAGTGTTATCCTGGTTTAGCATGTCTGCAGTACGTATTGTGATCATTTCAAATACCTTAGATAGAATAAAATGTGACATGCAATACAATAATGATCTTACTCCTGGAACACAAGGTGGTAAAGGATCTGAAGAGAACACTGCAGTCCATTTGATTGGTGTCAGAGGGTAAAAAACACAAAACATTACTTTATCTCTCACACTGGTCAAACACTGGTCAAAGCTATCTAGTTCCCTCCTGAGTTTGCTGACACCATCCACCCCCACTGTCTCATTGGGCAGTCTGTTCCACATATTCACCAACCTCAGCATAAAGTAATTAAATCTAATGTGTCTGTTCACCCCTCTTCTGAGCTCGAGTCCATGTTCCATTATTATGGAGTTGATTATGTCAAGCATAGTAGGATTGAATTTATCAATGGCCCTTAGTATCTTGTACACTTCAATTAGATCTCTTCTGAGCCATTTTTTTTCCAGTATAAATATTCTCAATTTTTTTAGCCTCTTCAAATAGCCCAGGTGACAAATCCAAAGTATCAATTTAGCTGCCCTCTCCAATGCCGAAATAAATTAACTGGCTGAAAACCAACGGCATTATTTTATTTACGGCCTTCGCCTCCTCCTCAATTTCCCACCCGCAGTGGACTGTGGAATCTCTGTCTCAATGGAAGTGCCAAGTATGTTTGAGGAACTTCCACCTAGAATCACAACTTCTTACATTATAATTTCTTCCTGTGCCCCTGTGGAAATGATCATTCTGACACCTTCAGTTTATCAAAACCAGGCATGATCCCTATTCATGGGTTAATCATCCTATGGATGGTACACACTGCAGCCACTGTGTGCCGGTGGTGAAGGGAGTGAATGTTTAGGGTGGTGAATGGGGTGCCAATCAAGCGGGCTGCTTTGTCCTGGATGGTGTCGAGTTTCTTGAGTGTTGTTGGAGCTGCACTAATCCAGGCAAGTGGAGAGTATCCAATCACACTCCTGACTTGTGCCTTGTAGATGGTGGAAAGGCTTTAGGGAGTCAGGAGGTGAGTCACTCGCTGCAGAATGTCCAGCCTCTGACCTGCTCTTGTAACCACAGTATTTATATGGCTGGTCCAGTTAAGTTTCTGGTCAATGGTGGCCCCCAGGATGTTGATGGTGGGGGATTCGGCGATGGTAATTGGTGTTGGGTAGGGAATTCCAGCAATGATGAAGGAATGGCGACAGAGTGGAAGATGAGAAATTAATTCACTGCAGCCAAGGCCTGTAGTTACATTTTTGGTGAAGTAAATGGCTTTCGTCTTATCCATTTTTAGTGCCACGTTCAGTGTTTCTTCACCCTCCAAGTAACCATCTTCTATTCCAGAACTACCAAGTTTCAGTGGGGTTTTTCTGTCTAAAAGTTGGGTGAATTTTGTGCTAGAGTCAAAGATGATGGATTACATTTTCCAATATTGTTGCAGTGGCACCATTAAGTACTCAAAGGTTAGATACAAAACATACAGTTGTAAAGTAAAGCTCTGTTCGATCTACCCCAACATTAGAACAGCACTCCCCATTTCACCAGCACAAATTTTGTTCCTTCCCACATCAACCATGCCAATAGCTTCTCTGAATGAAATTGCCAATAAGGGGCCTTGTGATGTGGGCTCGTCTGCAATACGAACTGAGTTGACCGACCAAACTAATTTCACAAAAGGACGCGTCCACCATTCTGGGCTAGATTTGAATTTTGGAAGGAGCGTTTTTAAACCCAAATGTATCACCCAGTCCCCTACAACGTTTAAGTTGATTTTTGATGGAACTTGCACCATAATTGTGGTCTCAGGAGAAATGCAATACCACTTTAATACTGCATTTGATAGCACCAAAAAATTGCCACATACCACACTACTTCATAGTCCATGGGACAGACCATCTAAAGGTGGCAAACTTAAATGTACACACTCAATACACCAGCAGTAGGTTATCATACCATAGCTCTTCATAAAGCATGAAAAGACATCTGACGACAGTAAATTTAACTCTAGACAAACAAATGGAAAATTGAACCTACTTACTCTTTCAAACGCTGACTGACCTGCTGGGCATTTCCAACAAATTCTGTTTTTATTCATGATTTCTAGCATTTGTGATTTCTGTCCAAAGTTGCCAGCAATAGGTTCCCACACACCATACCATTCCATGGAAAATAACACGGAGAGCCAAAAGCACGAGGCCTGACTCTACACAAATACCAACAGCTTCCTCGAAGCCACGCTGCTACATCGATCAAGCACCTCTCATGACAACGAACACCACGGATGCCACAGTGACTATGGAACACAGTTGCATGGACCTCTTCCTTTCCCATTGTAGAACAAGAGCAAGGGGAAAATTCACAGTGTCATAAAGCATGGGTGCAATTCATAAACCTGGTTTGGGTCAGGAGTTGGATTCCATTCATTGTATAAGTACTGTCAGACACCAACACTTCTCTTTCCACCTAGCAGAAAATACTTGTCTCTTAAATTTACACCATGCAATAATATAAAGACCTCAGCTCTCACTGTACAAAATGCTTAGAGAGGTTTTGAGGTGATGAGATGTTATATAAATACAGGGAAAGTAGTTCATTCAGGGTTAATTGGCATATTTAAGAGGGAGCTGCACTGATATATTTTCCAATATCGGGGATTGAGGATTATAAAGATATTAACAGTACTGCTTTCAGAAGTGGTAGGGAAAATACTTAATTAATTATTCACTAAAATAAGGGATCAATCAATGGTTGGGCGGGGTGGGGGGGGGGGGGAGGGTGAAGAGCCCATGATAGAATATGCTACATGAACGTAAAATATAGGCATGATGTGGAGATGCCGGTGATGGACTGGGGTGGACAAATGTAAGGAATCTTACAACACCAGGTTATAGTCCAACAAATTTATTTTAAAATCACAAGCTTTCGGAGATTATCTCCTTCGTCAGATGAATGAATGAAAAGGTTCTCAAATCGCATATCTTATACTATGTTGGGACAGCATCACACCAATCAAAAGGTGTCGTTGTTATTCAAACAGGCCAGTCACGGAGAACAGCACGTCCCAGTACACTAGATATACATTGTATCTATTACACAGGCAGGCAGAAAGAAACTCAAAATGGCAGAGAGAGAGAGAATTTTAAAAAACATATACATTTTTTCCCCCTTTTTGCTGGTGGGGTTACGTGTAGCGTGACATGAACCCAAGATCCCGGTTGAGGCCGTCCTCATGGGTGCGGAACTTGGCTATCAACTTCTGCTCGACGATTTTGCGTTGTCGTGTGTCTCGAAGGCCGCCTTGGAGAACGTGTACCAACGCTATACACCAGATACATCGATGACATTTTCTTCCTATGGACCCACGGCGAAGAATCACTGAAGAGACTACACGATAACATCAACAAGTTCCATCCCACCATGGACTACTCCTCAGAATCGGTTTCTTTCTTGGACACACAAATCTCCATCAAAGACGGGCACCTCAGCACCTCACTCTACCGCAAGCCCACGGACAACCTCACGATGCTCCACTTTTCCAGCTTCCACCCCAACCACGTCAAAGAGGCCATCCCCTATGGACAGGCCCTACGAATACACAGGATCTGCTCAGACGAGGAGGAACGCGATGGACACCTACAGACGCTGAAAGACGCCCTCGTAAGAACGGGATATGACGCTCGACTTGTCGATCGACAGTTCCGACGGGCCACAGCGAAGAATCGCATAGACCTCCTCAGAAGACAAACACGGGACGCAACCAACAGAGTACCCTTCGTCGTCCAGTACTTCCCTGGAGCGGAGAAACTACACCATGTTCTCCGCAGCCTTCAACATGTCATCGATGACGACGAACACCTCGCTAAGGCCATCCCCACGCCTCCACTGCTCGCCTTTAAACAGCCACCCAACCTCAAACAGACCATCGTTCGCAGCAAATTACCCAGCTTTCAGGAGAACAGCGTCCACGACACCACACAACCCTGCCACGGCAACCTCTGCAAGACTTGCCAGATCATCGACACGGATACCACCATCACACGAGAGGACACCACCCACCAGGTACATGGTTCATACTCCTGTGACTCGGCCAACGTTGTTTACCTCATACGTTGCAGGAAAGGATGCCCCGGAGCATGGTACATTGGCGAGACCATGCAGACGCTGCGACAACGGATGAACGGACACCGCGCAACAATCGCCAAACAGGAGGGTTCCCTCCCAGTCGGGGAACACTTCAGCAGTCAAGGACATTCAGCCACCGATCTTCGGGTAAGCGTTCTCCAAGGCGGCCTTCGAGACACACGACAACGCAAAATCGTCGAGCAGAAGTTGATAGCCAAGTTCCGCACCCATGAGGACAGCCTCAACCGGGATCTTGGGTTCATGTCACGCTACACGTAACCCCACCAGCAAAAAGGGGGAAAAAATTTATATGTTTTTTAAAATTCTCTCTCTCTCTCTCTGCCATTTTGAGTTTCTTTCTGCCTGCCTGTGTAATAGACACAATGTATATCGAGTGCACTGGGACGTGCTGTTCTCCGTGACTGGCCTGTTTGAATAACAACGACACCTTTTGATTGGTGTGATGCTGTCCCAACATAGTATAAGATATGCGATTTGAGAACCTTTTCATTCATTCATCTGACGAAGGAGATAATCTCCGAAAGCTTGTGATTTTAAAATAAATTTGTTGGACTATAACCTGGTGTTGTAAGATTCCGTAAAATATAGGGACTTTGGATGGACCAAATGGCCTTTCTCACTGTGGATTCTCTTCTGCTGTCAATCTATGTTGTTCCCATCTGGATTTCTTGCACTTGAACCCTCCAATCTATAAACAATAATCTCTCCAGATATGAATGCTGAGGTAATTACATTTAAGTGACCTGTCTTCAGATTGCTTTCAGTGTAAATACTGGTCATTCAGTTCACACTGTTGCAGTAGTACGGAACCATCTGTCTCACTCACACACACCAGGGCTGTCAAGACTGGGAAAAATGTTAGAAATGAAATTTTTGATCAAAAAAAAATGAAACAGATCACAAACCCATCTAAATACATGAAGCTGTGTTTTTACTCTCCAAAAGAGCAAGATACTTGTATATCGAAATAGCTGACATTTATAAACCAAAATGATTGTCTCTCACTCCATATGAATGAATTGACAGGCCCATGATACACATATTGCATGCCTGGACCTTTCTTAATGAATTTCTATCATGTATCATCTAGTATGACACAAGAAAAATCAAGGGCAAGAAAAAGGCTGTTTGGACCAAAATTCATTGCTCTGCTACCCCAACTCTCTCAATACAGCCTCTAAAACCCCTCCGGATGGATTGCTCCAAACATTTTTCTAAGCCATTATTCATATCTGTTTCAAATCTATTTTTCACACGTTTAAATGTATGTATTCACCCAAATGTGTCAAAAACAAAAGCCCTCATTACCCTGCACGCCATCCATTGGTGAAGATGGAATTCAGACATCTAGAGGAGAGCTGAACACTGAGGAGCACCTGCTGATATTATATTGCAGCCAAGTGATCACATAAATCAGGCCCACTTTATAAAAATCAAACTCTGTAATAACAAAGGGGCTTTTCTAAAAGAAAAATTGAAGAGAAGCAAATTTTGCAATTATATTTTTAGTTGGTTACTGAATGAATGCAATTCAAATTTACATTGATTTATACATAGTAATATGATAAAAAAAACCTCTTGATGAAAAATGTTCCACATGGTGCACTCTTATTAAACTAATAGTTTTGCTGCTGAGGAAGGCTACTGGGTTTTCTAATTGAATTTTTTGATCGATTCTGCCTTGTACTTAATCACTGTCATTTAATACAGTAAACATACATTTTATGTGGGAAGCCAAATCAGCAGGTATGTACCTCACTTAAAAATCAAGAAGTCAAATAACTTCAGATTTCACCTTAATGAAAGAATGATTTTTTTCAAACAATGCTCTGAACTCCTGTATTCTAATCTACAGTTCATTTGGACACCTCTATTACTTGATCAAACAACAACAATACAATCATTGAAGAGATGACTCACCTCATGACAGAAATGGTTGCGGGATTTACGAGCATTTAGGGACCATGCATCAGAATTTGAATAAAATGACCTGAGGTTCAATCGCTCTCTCTGAAATATTCAAGCATTGGAAACTTTTATTTTTTTTTATATATATAGTGTTTTGTTAATTCTCTCCTATTAACTAGTAGACTGCCAGCAAATAGAGAAAAATAACAGCCCCTTGGGGTGATCATTGTTTTTTAATCTCCAATTTACACACTTGGACATTGAAACATGCACCAATATTACACTGAAAAAGTCGAAGGCTAATGCTCTAATGTTAACCATATACAGCTGAATACTAAAAAATAATTCTGCTTGTTCCATCTTACCTTCTCACCCTCATGATCCCTCTGCCCAAATGTCGCCCCTGATTTTCTCATTTTAACTTTACTTCTACTTTGTTTCTACCTAATATACTCTATTATATCGACACTATAGTCCTTTCCAAAAAAAAACTTGAAAAAGATTACCTCACCCATTTTTCTGAGTCCCACGCATTCCACTGTTGACTTGGGAGTAGGGAACCACATTATAAAACTGGTCTTTGCTTGGTTGAAAAGCAGCCCCAAATGGCTGTTTTTATTTTTTCAAAATATTGAAGGCTACGATCATGTTACATCACAGAGACAACAAGGTCAATCGGTGACACCTCTGTTTATATCATGTTTTCAAGCAACAGCACAAGAAAATTTATTTCATCCATTTCATTAGACAGACCAATATTGCCCAGAGGAGACAATGCATCAACAAGCAAGAGTTAAACAGGAGGATAATGCATTCTTACAAAATTACATTAGGATGGGAAAAGGCCATCCAGCCCATCAGAGCTCAGACCTCTTGTGAATTAATTATTGCATCATGGTATCTAATTATATTTTGAATAATCCCATTCAATTTGTCTCCATTGTCTTGCTTGGTACAATAGTCAAAGCATTCATCACTGTTTGAGTAAAGAGTAGTTTTTGGTGTTAGAGTGGGTGCTGATGACAGCAGGAATGGATTTTGAAGAGTCAGTGAGCCCGACATGTAAAGTTCTTTTAAAGTTACATTTTGCGACTTCGTTATCTGGCCATTGTATCTTCCCCAATTCCTCGGTAAGGTTCATGCCAGCCAAGAAACGAAGAACTGCATTGTTATGTAAGAATAGGTAGGGCAGGTAGAAAAACCCTAATAAGTAATTCCGAATATAAAACACACACACACACACATTAAACCAGTGTAAGCAGATTTAGGAGACAGGCACATACAGGATGAAGTCAGGGTTGGGGTTTTAACAGACACTACTCACTGACAATTTGTGGGAAGAGATGAGAAATGCACTGAGCATAATGCCAAATAGTCAGTAGACAGTACGGGAATACAAAGACTGAATAGAGATGTATCGAAAGGAGATGAGGACGCGAAGGCCATGACTGATAGTCATGCTTTCTCATGTAAAGAAAACAATTAACAAAAAATAGATGGTACTGCGCAGACGGTTTGAAGGGAGAAACGTAAAGAACGTCACTTGACATGGTGACATAATAGGTTAACATACTCACGTGTTAACTAGACATAGGTAGAGTGCGTTGACATAATAGCATCACGTTAGGAGGATGTAATTAACCCGATAAAAGATACAACAAATTGGAGTCAAGGACTTCAATCCAGTCTTGATTAGGTTAGCGTAAGTAGTCAAGACGACGCACTTATGACACCCGATGAGTCCGCTGCACGTGAGTTATTATCAGTGGCAGTCTCATGGGCACCGCATATAATGGATTTTATCATTGATGTGATGAATGAAAGATATTAATCAGACCTTTCTGTATTTCCTTGTCCTCGAACTTGTAGTAATGGTAAGGATATATGACAATATCCTATCAAAATTCACCATGTTGACATTTACTGGCAAATGACATGACTCACTTGGGTTACAACCAGAAAAGATCACATCTCCCTCTAGTGATGGTACATTTATTGCCACCGTGGGCACTGTGGCAGAAGACTTTGGTGAAACCTATCCCTCTGAGTCCCAGGGCCTCCACTGGCAGCAGTGCTGCACTGTTCACTTGCCGGGGCTTTCAATGAATTTAGGGATGCAAGATATGTGCAATATTTAGGAGCCTAAGTGACATGCACAACAGTAAGGCAATAATTACAGCCATAACACAGGGTTAAAAATGGTATCTGCATGTTTCCAGCATGCAGGTGAGCTCAGCAACTCCTCCCAACCAGTTCCCTTGATGATATCATCCAGGAAAAAATGTTCTTTCAAAATTCAACAGATGGCAAAGTTCCCAAAGGATGTTATAATCATACTTCTGACAAAGTGTATGTCCCTGGTATGAATCCCACTGCATGAAAAACTGTTCAACATGTTAAAAATAGTTTGCGGAGCACACAATATAATGATCTCAGTCGTATTGAAAGTCATCAGCATATCTCTTTGCATAATTTTTGTCATATTTATGCATAAGAACTTTTTGCCAAACATTTTATGAGTGTACCTTTCTAAAAAAAAGTCTCTTAAACAGTAGGACAAATCCAGATGTATAGTTCATCCCCGAAACCCTTCAGATAATCAACATTTCAGTTCAGGTCAATGCCCTTTAATGTGCCCAGCTGTCTGCTCTTATGTCAGTAAGTGCTTTGCTGACGGAACTGGATCCACTTCCCTTTCATTGTCGATGTCATTTGTTTCCTTTCCCAAGTACCAGCTAAAATTTCTCATCACTTTGTTCATTTTAAGTATATCATTGTGTGTTCCAACTGGAAAGTACACGTTTTTTTTAAAAAGGCATGACAGCCAGAATTTCCTGCCCACCCTTCACCAATTTTCCAACAGATCTGGGACAGACAATTGCTTGGGGATATGCTTCACCATGTCCTATGTTGCAAAGCATTTTGCCCATTCCCCCCGATTTCCAGTTGCACAGGTTCAGTCGTGTCAAATACATGGGCAGACATACTGGCCCAGAAATTGCTGGGAAAATAACGGTGAGTTCACAGTGCTCGCCATGAATTATATGTAAAAAACCCAGCAATTCATGGTGAGGAATAGATACGCACGAGTTGCAAGTCGCCACGAATTGCTGGACTACTTGTGCCGCTCCGCCGTTTAGCCTCGCACAAACGAGAGCTTGCCGTCAACCTCTCCGTGAGCGTCAAGAAATTGCTGGATTTGTGCTGTAAATACAAGTTAATCTTGCCGCAGATATTTAGGGCTGCTATCTCATGTTGTAGGGACCCTGTTAATGACATGATTTATGGTCCTGACCTGCTATTCAACCTCAAAGGCCAGAAAGGGAACAATTGAAACTGTGGAGACTCATTCCTGCAGGTAGTAAATTGTGCCGAGAGGTTTTTTAAATTTAAAATTTTATTCTTACTTTTCAGTTCTGTCACTTATTTCTCTCTCGCTTAATCTGATTTTTCTTTCCCGCTTTTTATTTCTCTTTCTGTATCTAATTCATCCTATTTCCTTCTCCGTCGTCCACTCAATTCTTTTACTCTTTTCTTCAGTTTTATTGGTTAAGGAGTTAGACTGTTGGACCCGATGTTCAGGAGGTCCCAGATGCCCCATTGACCTCACCTCGCCTTTATCAATTCACATTTCCAGCAATTTACAGCACAAATGTAATGTGATCTGAAGGGAGAGGGAAAAAAAAATCCAATTCACGGCACTCGCTGCGAGATGCTCCACTCCAGCAATTTCAGGGCCAATCAAGAAACTAAGTCCTCCGACACATTTCCCGCAATGTGTCCAGCATTGTTATGGCAGCAAAAGGGGCCTCAAGAATATTTTTATCTTGGTAGGGCCTCTGCAATCACTCACAGAGCGAGGCTGCACAGGCCCAAGAGGAAAACAGAAAATTCTTGTAAGAATTTCAGCCCTTTAATAAGCAGCATGAAAGCTACCTTCACCTCTACCGTATCGAAACTCCGCCCACCCCTCCAATTCCATCGTTGATGTTTAAATGACTCCGAGGCCAGAAGTTTGGCTGGGGTCAAGGATGCACCTCTGTGGCTGATGGAAGTCCAGTGCCACTGGAGCTACGTCCCAATTAACCAAAGGTGGAAGGACCAGGCCATTAGATCGAGATCTGAACACTCACCAAGAATGTCAGCAAATGAAGAAGTTCAAGATCTTTGACAAGATTCACGCTGGTAAATAGCATTGAAGAATCAGACTTGGTCAGGAAGTAGATTTGATCTGTGTCCCTCCAAACTATGCGTCATGGACTTGAATCTAACTGAGACTGCTGGAACGAGAATGACCTCACCTGCTGTTGTGTATAGCATGAGTGCAATGAGCTCAGTGAGTGCCAGCTTGGTCTCCAGTAGGCATGAATCTACAGCACAAACCTGCTTATAATTTAACAGTCCAAGTGCTAGAACCCACAAGGATGGCTGATGGGTGAAATGATAAGGACACTGTGATGAGGTGGACGGTGTGTATTCTGGAGTTGGGGGTTTGCTAGAGAGGAGAAGAGGAGGGTTTAACGCAACACCCCACACATACTTTAAATGCTCGATGCTATCTCTGGATGAGGACAATAAGGTGGAAAATATTCTATTTCCAGCACCAATGTCCCTCATTTGAAAATGAGAATATATAAAAGCATTAAAGCATTATTGGAAAAGAATTCTGATTTCAACATTCTTGACAAAAAGCTGGCTGCTGTCGACCCATCTTCACATTATCTCAGCATGTCACAACAAAGGTTCACTCAAGTGCCCATTTCACATTGTTGTCGCATCTTAGCAACACAGACCCACTCATCATTCAAAATCACCTTCAACAACTCTACTCCGAGTCAAGATAGAGAGCTCCTTGCCCCTCCCCCCTCCATGCAGACGCTGCGACAACGGATGAACGGACACCGCGCAACAATTGCCAAACAGGAGGGTTCCCTCCCAGTTGGGGAACACTTCAGCAGTCAAGGACATTCAGCCACCGATCTTCGGGTAAGCGTTCTCCAAGGCGGCCTTCGAGACACACGACAACGCAAAATCGTCGAGCAGAAGTTGATAGCCAAGTTCTGCACCCATGAGGACGGCCTCAACCGGGATCTTGGGTTCATGTCACGCTACACGTAACCCCACCAGCAAAAAAGGGGAAAAAAATTTATATGTTTTTTAAAATTCTCTCTCTCTCTCTCTCTGCCATTTTGAGTTTCTTTCTGCCTGCCTGTGTAATAGACACAATGTATATCGAGTGTACTGGGACGTGCTGTTCTCCGTGACTGGCCTGTTTGAATAACAACGACACCTTTTGATTGGTGTGATGCTGTCCCAACATAGTATAAGATATGCGATTTGAGAACCTTTTCATTCATTCATCTGACGAAGGAGATAATCTCCGAAAGCTTGTGATTTTAAAATAAATTTGTTGGACTATAACCCGGTGTTGTAAGATTCCTTACATTTGTCCACCCCAGTCCATCACCGGCATCTCCACCTCTTGGAGGTATCCATTGGATATGAAACAATTATTGAATTATTGGTGTCACAAATGATGCAACAACAAGCAATGATTCATGATCTCACTGTGATCAGCTGATTACAGAAACGACTATTCTTGATGCAAGAATGTGACAAGCCTGCAGCAAACTCAGTTAACCCATTTACAGCAAATGTTACCTTGCAGGATTGAGAGAGATTACCAACTACCATTGGAGATGATGATGGCAAGCTTGCTGCAAGCTAATAATTTCTGGAAATTGAAAAACAGAACGCATGATAACCTTACATTCCAGTCTGTGGAAAATTCTGTTTTATTTCAATCTCACAGTGAGCTTTGCTGCTATTTACCTTTTAATTTTATCATGCATTATTTTCTAACAAAGGGACAAATGGGTTTCTTGTGGTAATTAGCATGCTGTCGCTGCACAACAACAACTACAACAACTCACATTTATATAGCGCCTTTAATGTAGTAAAACATCCCAAAGCACTTTGTGGAGTGTTATCGGACAAAATTTGGCACCAAGCCACACAAGATATTAGAACAGGTGTCCAAAAGCTTAGTCAAAGAGGTGGGTTTTAAGGAGCGTCTTAAAGAAGAGAGAGGTAGAGAGGTTCTGAACTCAATTGATTTGGTCGGTTAGCAGTGGTGTCCCACAGGAATCTGTGTTATGACCTAGATATAAGTGTTGGGTTGTCAAAATAAAGCTCCTCATCAACTTGGGGTTATAATGCATCTGGTACGAACTCAGGTTGGTATAACAACGTCTCTTGGAAGGAAATGTGTTGGGGAAAGCCCAAGCCAGAGCAAATAAAAGATGGTCAAATAAAAGATGGTCAATCATATAGAGGATTGAATGGTCTTTTCTCATTCCATACTTTATGTTCCTGCAGTGTGCTGCATGCCTCACATCTGTGCCATTGTGTTGAGCTTCCAGAAAACTATTCCATAAATACTTCATGGAAAACTTCCATACAGCATTCATGTGTTAATTAATCCAGGAAAACTTTGTTTGGGAGGAGTGAACAACACCTTCCCTGCGGAGGTGGGATCGTCAAAGGAATCTAAGCAATCAATTCTGTAATGCCGACATTCCTTATTTTATGTCTACCCAAAATTCATCATGCATTCCAAGCAGTTCAAAGTCTAATTGGATATTTAAGCCTTTGGCCTGAGAGAGGAAAAGATTCAACATGGAAAGTACTTCAACCCAGGTGATCCGGGGTGTAATGGAACTGAAAGAAGTGCTAGAGTGTGCCATGGAGAGTTGCTTAAGACGCAGACTACATTCATTGCTGTTAGGAGCAGAGTGTCATTTTCAGTTATTAGGCCTTTTTTTGCTGTCATTGTATATAAGCTTGTGCTGCTCTATATGTGTTCTACTTGTTTAATTTCTGCAAAAAAGTCCAATTAGTTAATTCAGAATCGAAGCCCAACTTGAACATTGTGTGTTGACAGCATCATCTTCTGGACAGCCTCTGTGACCTAGCACTAGCGATCCAGCACGGAGAGGGTCCGAAAAAGCACGAGGACTCTGCAGGGGGCGGAGAACCATAGAGCTGCAACTTCTGATTCACAGCAGAAAAGGAGGTCTGCTAATGGCAGGTGCAGCAAAATTCAGGGTAACTCATTAAATTACCCTGAATTTACAGCATACTGGCAATAGTGAGGTGTGGCAGGTACCTGTCCTTTCATAATGAGGAGCGTAACCTCAGAATGTGCTGCCGCTGCATCTGAATATAAAGGTAATTCACAATTAAACAGCACCACACCACCAGTTCTGCCACTTTACTATTTCATCCAGCATAAGATAATGATTCTGCACAAGAATGTTGTATTGAGGAGGATGTCCAATGAAGATATCTTACGAATGCATAATTCAAGGAACGCACATAGAAAACAAATCCTCAGAAAGTCTCAAGAGAACATTTGATCAGATTGAGCAAAGTTCCTATCTGCTGACTGTGCCACCCTCGAGGCACAATACTGACTGAAAGTAGCAACAAAGCCTCCTAGTTCAGCAAAAGCACATGGGACTCCAGTTAATTTTAAGTCTGGCTTGTTCAAAAACAATCACTTCAAAATAATCTTTTAAGCAAGTTAGCCTAATAGAATGCAAAAGATATAAATCTTCTAAGTTTGATCACATTTTGAATCAATTATTCATGTCAGCTTCTTCCAACCTCTAAACCACCCCTCTTCCAACAGTGCAATATCTAAAAAGCAGTCAAACAGAGTTGAAACAGCGCTGGAACATGTAAATGTTGGATGAACTTGCCATTGGCATTTGAATCTCCAATGCTGGGCTGAGTTTACGTGATGATCAATAGTTAGAGATTCATCTGAAGCTGAACTCCGCAGCCCACTAAATGTCAATTGGTTTCCATCCACAGTGACTTATCTTCCGATAGAGAATATCCTAAGTGGCATTCAGGTATTGAAGAACAGCCTGCAAGTTTGTAACCAACGACGCCACAAGGCAAGGCAAAGTTATCTAGAATTTACAGCACAGAAACAGGCCATTCAGCCCAACTGGTCTATGCCGGTGTGTATACTCCACGCGAGCCTCTTCCCACCATACTTCATCGAACCCTATCAGCATATCCTTCTATCACTTTCTCCCTTGTGTACTTATCTCACTTCCCCTTAAAGTAAGGGTTTCCAGCGGCTTTAGCCATCTGTTCTCAGGGTGTGAAATGTTTCAGCTTACAGACAGAAATCAAGAACCCAAAAGCGGCTAAACTCTGACCATATCACTGAAGATGCACACTAAAATCCTTCTATGAATGCCTATGAGCAAATTACTTGTGAATTTTTATTGCAATTTTTCTTCGGTTCCAACACGTAGATTACATTCAAAGTATACAGTGTACAACAAGATGGCACCTACGTGGCAGACTGCAGTCATGAGTGAGTTTTATTGAGTAGCTGTGGATGACCCCGGGGACAGATATCAGGCAATGGCTGCGACACTGGTGCATACTACTGTGTGCATTTGCTGTGTCAGTGCCTGATGGGTTTTGGTTGTGCCTCTAGTGCTGTTATAGTTATCTGGTTCAGGTGGGGGTTGAGCACATTCCGGGTCCTTCTTGTAAAATGTCTGAGGGATGTATGGGATTTTAACAACAACAACTTGCATTTATATAGCGCCTTTAACATAGTAAAACGGCCCAAGGCGCTTCACAGGAGCATTATCAAATAAAATTTCACACAGAGCCACATAAGGAGGTATTTGGACAGGTGACCAAAAGCTTGGTCAAAGAGGTAGGTTTTAAGGAGTGTCTTAAAGGAGGAGAGAGAGGTAGAGAGGCGGAGAGGTTTAGGGAGGGAATTCCAAGGCTTACGGCCTTAATATTGAACAAAATATGGATATTGAAGTGAATCAAATATAGAGAGAGACTGTATGAATTTTTAATTCTAATATAATACAGGTAGCGATTTAATGGATTTACAATCAGAAAAAATGACTTCTGACAAAATAGAGACATAAGCGAAGTTATAAATTTGGTTTAAGAAAGGTTGTATTCAATGACAAGAAGCACCAAAGGGAAATAAAGTGCAATAAAGAACAAGGGAAATTGCATGTTGAAAAGACACATTTGTCTTCCTCAGTTTTTTTATAACCTTAGAAACATGCAATATAATTTCTCCAAGATGTATCTTAATTCCCAAGGATGAATGCCTGGCCTTTTGGATCAGTCGCATTTGAATCATCCGATCAATCAGGGAACAGATGTTGCAGCTCATCTCTCTCATAACCTGGTTAAAAGCATTACTTGAAACCTAGATCCCCATCCTGATATTGGAAATAAAAGATCTTAAGATTTCAACGGACCAGTACTTATTTGCATGAAAGGTAAACACAAAAAGCTTCCAAACAGAGAAGAACAAGGTCATACTCGTTGCCAAGTTATCATGTTTGATGCCTCGTTGCCATTTATAGAACTGATTCAAGTAGATAGAGTTCACTAAAACACTGAGAGTGCAGGTGCTATGGAACCCACCCTCAGTATCCATACTGTAGGGTGGACTCCATAGCATTGGTGGTAGCCTAAGAGTCACAGCTACCTACACCCTTCCCTGCCTGCTGAAGGAGGACTCCACAGGCCAGCAATACAAAACAAAATCGCTGGTCCACACAAGCAGGCTGAGTGAACAATCCACCTACAACTGGAAAACAAGGTGGAGATTGCTTCCAGTGGCAGCAATTTACATTTGTTAGTAGCGATACAGCTACCTTCAGAGAAGCAGCTGACTGCAAACTGTTGAGGTGGTTATTCGCTCTTGCAGTAGCAGCAATACCATCTGAATAACATTACAACGTTGTTATCAGAGCTGTCAAAGGTGGAATAGCTGTAACATGAAACATATCTGGTTTGAAGATTTCATAACGCATCTTCACGTAAGCTGATGAATAGTGTGTAATATATGGTCAATGTAATTCCAGGGGACAGTCCCTTAGTCAACCATTAGAAATTTTAAAAAATCAACTATTAACCAAAACAAAGAATTTTCCAAAAGTCCCCTTGAAGGTCGAGTGATCTTGGTGATACCAGTGAAGTCAAGAGCCACCTCTGTGCTGGATTTGATTAGAAACCCAAAAAGGTTAATTAAACTGCAGTTCTTAAATGTTTGTTTTTAATTAGTACAGAAGGCTGGGGCTATCTTAGGGGCATTGACACACAAAGCAAACCCTTTATTCTTAACAGGTTGAAAACAATAAGCAGCTGGGGTTTTTCAAGCAGAGATTAAATCTGGGACAGCCTTGAAATACGAAAAAAAGAGGCCTTCTATTAAAAAAATTAAAAATCCAGATTTATGCTTTTCAAATGAATATTCAGGGTTTGATGCTATTTGACTACCTTACATTGGAATATTCCTCTGAACATACATATCCGAGACAGCAGAGTGAAGGTTCGGTGAAGGTATTCTACAAAGAGGCTGGCTGGAGGCTTCCTGAAAGACAAGAGAAAGAGGAGGGTTTAAAAAAAGATAACCTGGACAAAGTTGCTGCAGTTAGAGGGTCTCCTTGTGTAAAAATATTAAACCGAATTGCAGACTGTCTACATCAGTAACAATATAGAGCCATATTCTGGTTTCCCAGGCCTAGAGCTAATGGAAAGCCATATAGACCATAAACAATCTCATACAAAATAATGACATGAAATCCAGAATCAATGGAGTTCAAATATTTTGGTCCAATTGGAGCCATTAGTCCATTGTTGACCACTTGGCAGCACAAGGTAAAATAAAAGCTTCCCCATAAACTTCACCTAAATATTAAATGGATGGACACAGGCTGGAATGTGTTTCAAGGGCCAAGCATTTCAGGTCTCAGAGGTTGTTGGTAAAGCATTCAAGCTTTGCTCATAGAAGTTTACCATCCATTTCATATGGAAATACTATCCTGCCCAATGAAGCCAAAGTCTGAACAACAGTACTGCACAGTAGCACAGGGATCAAAATTTGCATCTTTCTAGGCTATAAAGTTCAGCATCACAAGGTGCATTGATAGTCTGAGCCATCGAGGAGCCAGCTGAACAATAACTAATTTGCATTTGATGGTTGGCAAGAAGTGATCTGACCCGAGAGACATGAGACAACCAAATATCAAACTAGAAAACTTGTTTCAGCAATAACAGAATGACTTAGGATCATGAAAGAAACAAAGTGGAAGACACAAACACGGAGAGTCACATATACATTATGGCACTGTGTTTGGGATTGCCATAAGCAAGGAACTGGTAGTGGTAATTGTGATGGTGTAACATGCATGGGTGAATCAGCTAACTCAGCACAGTTTTAAGATTTAAACCTAGGGACTTCTGGTCTGTGTTCATTAACCTACAAAGCCACCTAGGATGAAAACTTTTTAAACTTCATTTGTCACTAATTGTCCTTATGCGTGTTGCTTTCACCTTGGTGACCTTCCTTCAATCCTATATACAAGGTCAAGAATCGGAACTGCAGTGAACCAAGTATACAATGACCAAAAGTTTTGATTTCTATTATACAAGGAAAATATTCTTTCCCAAAAGTTCTCGTTAAACTTGATTCCTAGATTTTAAGTCAGTTCATCAACAATTGGGAGACTGGAATCATGCAAATTTGTATTCAGATTCCCAGCGTCAAGCATAGTTTCTGCACATAAAATTCCAAAGTCATAATTTGGAATCAGCAGAATTGCTGTTACCAAGTCATGAAGTTTAAAAATTGGAGCGTGGACATTCAATTATTGATGTTTTGTTCAGACAGAGAAGACAACTTGGCAGAGGTTCTGCATGTTCTTGGCAAGTCACGTCCGTAATACGTTATTCAACAACGCTATTAATTTCATATTTATTCTTACACCCACAAATCATTTTCCACCATATCTACTGTTGTGCCATGAACATTCAGCAAGCCTTTGCACAATGACATCCACAGGGGGAGCTGTACTGCCCTGCAACATGAGCTTCCTATCAACCACTGGGATGTTATTGACAGCAGGCATAGTGACATCCAAGACAGTCAAGTCCTCTGGCTGATAGAGGATTTGCTGATAGTTTGCAGCATGCCGCTTTTGTAAAAACCTAAAGGGTGATGAGACAAAATTACTTCAGTGAAGGAGTTCCTGAATTGGAGGTGACATCTCTTTCAGGCACAGACACAGGCCAAATCAAAAGGGTGTTTTAACACAGGAGATTACTGAAGTGCAGTGGGTGAGGACATGGAGGGATTTGAAAATGAGGATGAGAATAGTGAAGTCAAGTCACTGATCCGTGGGGAACCAGTGGAGCTAGAAGAAGACGTGCGTGTTGGGAGCACAGAACTTGGTGTGGATCAGGATGTGACAGCAGCATTTTGGAAAGGTGTGCAGGGTTGAAGTGGGGACGTTGGCAAGAAGAGCATTAGAGAGCTGGAGCCTCAAAGTGATGAAGGCACGGACTTGGGTTTTGGTGGTAGATGGGTGTTGAGTATTACTTCTTTGTACTGAGTGTAAAACTACTTAATAAATCTGTTATGCCTATAATCAACATGCTCGTACCCACAGTGGTTTGTTGTTGTCACGGACAAGGATTGTTTGTGTAAAGCCGCCTTTGCAGTAACTCATGTGAAGATTGATGACGTAGACTCTCAAATAAAGAATGTTACAGTCTGCAAAAGCAAGGAACGGGGTGATACCGGGAGTAAGCATAGAATGTACTATTGAACGTTAGGAATGATTATTAACGGCATGGGTGAGATAGCCCAAGCAGGAAAAGGGTATTAAAGAACTACTAATGAACCCGAGAGGCAGCGCGGAAACCCAGAGGAAGAGAGAAGAGAATCGACAGTCAACAGAACACAGCAAGAGATAGGGAGACTGCGCCACAGTCACTCAGAGGGCTACTACCGAGGTTTTGAGGAACAGACTGTGACGTTAAGTATTACTTCTATGGGCATGTTGATCATAGGTATAACAGATTTATTAAGTAGTTTTACACTCAGTACAAAGAAGTCATATTTACAAGGTTTATTTCAAACATCATCTTACTGCAGTGCATTCCTTGCAATTTTCCTTCACTGCCTGCTAGTTTTAAACATTATACTGCTTCAGCACATTCTTTGTCTTTAACATAATTTTGGCTTAATTGACCATCATTCTTACTTCTCGACCTTATGCCCTGTTACACTGGATTTATACATGTTGTAGTAATTTTAACAATATCCAAAAACTTCGGTACAAATTAAATGCAAGTTCATAAAGACATCACACCATGCATGCATATATTAAAACACTTCTAAATCAACTATACCTTATATGGGAATGAGGTGGTGCAGAGGCAGGCAATGTTGCAGAGATGGAAGAACATGGTCCTAGTAACAGAGGGAATGTAGGGGAGGAAATGGAACTCAGGGCCCAAGGTCCTGTATTTCCTAGTTCAACCAAAGTGGCAGCTGGGGAGGTAGCATATTCAAAATTACCATCTAAAATCAATATTTAGTAATTGCAGAAACACCACCTGCATGCACTGAGGGCAAAATAGGATCCTCACCTTACACCTTACCTGAGTTTTACAATATAAATTAAACAATATTTTCAGAGATACAGTTGCTGCACTCATTTTCTTTTGAGGCACATGTTACTTCAGGACACCTTATTTAAATAAAACAAATTTGCATTTTACGCTTTTGGAGCCTGTCACTCTACTTCAAAAGATTATCATTGCACAGGGCCACAGCAGGAGACAAAAAGGAAATAGGAGAAGCAAAAGCACAAACACCATGAAAATGTACTAGGTATGTGGGAACGGTTGATTGAGATCATGCAGTGCTGAATGAGACACTCAGTTTTCCATCGTGTCCCATTGTAAATATTGGTTAGCTCAGTGTAGTGCACAAATCACCAAGCAATTTGAAATATAGAGTTGGAAAAGCAAAGCAATTCTTACATTTCAAAGTCCAATTGAGTTAGCCAGCCTCCCAAGCAATATCATCTCAAAATAATTGCCGCCTAATTGCGAAGTTCAAATCACAGATTGGTTGGAATGTAATTTTCTCTGCAGAGGTCAAGAAAATAGGGTGCCATTCCAATGTCCATTTCTTTGAAACATGAGAAAAAAGGAGCAGAAATAGTTCAGTAGATTGGACTCTTGCATTTCACCTATGGGACCGGAGGTTTCTGTCAGATTGATGAGATATAACTCCCCTGTTTGTTATCCATAAAGGTTGGACATGCAATGAATTTAGGCAGTCCCAGTCCAGTTTCCAGATTGTCACAACTGACCTAGGGCTGCCTAATGCTGGTGTTCCATGTTCCTAGAGTAACATTCCTCACATCAATGAAAACAGAATTCACAAATTGAAGTAAAGATCTCTTATCTTGGATCACCAAACATTGGGTCGACTAGGCCTATATTCACTAGAGTTTAGAAGAATGAGAGGTGATCTCATCAAAACATATAACATTCTAGACAGACTAGATGCAGGGAGGATGTTCCCGATGGCTGGGGAGTCCAAAACCAGGGCTCACAGTCTCAGGATACAGGGTATGCCATTTAGAACAGAGATGAGGAGAAATTTCTTCATTCAGAGGGTGGTGAACCTGTGGAATTCTCTACCACAGAAAGGCAGTGGAGTCCAAGTCATTAGATGTATTCAAAAAGGAGATAGATATGTTTCTTAATGCTAAAGGGATCAAGGGATATGGGGAAAAAGCAGGAACAGGGTACTGAGTTAGATGATCATTTTGAATGGCGGAGCAGGCCTGGAGGGCTGAATGGCCTACTCTTGCTCCTATTTTATATGTTTCTATCTGCTCAGCCTAGTACTACAAATTCGGCTCTGGCATAGATATTTTCTTACTGTAAATGATCTGAGCATTTTTTTAAAAATGGGAGTTGAGCCACACTGCTCCATATCTACTTCTATGATAGTGGAATCCAGTGGTATAATAAGAAACCTTTGCGACAGTGTCTTTCGCATGTGTATTTTTTTAATTCCCTCAAAAGGCAGTGAACACTTGGTGAGATGAGGTCAGATATGAATCATTAAGCCGCTTTATTTCACAGCAGATAAACTTACACAGCTACAGTTCTGATCCAATTCACTCATTTCAATCAATGCCAATTATTTTTGCATAATAATAAGTAATGAACACACTGCACTTCCCCACATCAGTGGGCCGTCTATTTGACTTGAACAGAATGTCTGTTCTGCAGTCTGTCCTTTGACCCTAGGCAGATTTTCCTCTCCCTGCAGGCTACTGTATTGTTTTCCCTGTCAGCCTGGCTCCAGTGTGAGCATTTAGGCAACCCCCTTCCTAAGAGTAGAATCCACCATCTTAACTTGGCAATGACCCCTGTTCTGTTCAAATGAATACCATTATCACAGCAGCAATGAGTGTGAACAATCTTTGATTGTCTCTGGCAAGCTGGTTTATATAGGGTATCTGCATTCTAATCTACACCTCTCAGCCCTGCTGGCCTGTGAATTTAACCATTCAAGAGCTATGTTTAGCTCAAAAGTAGCATTTTTAACATGCATTAGACGAAGATCCTGTCATGGTGGCAAAGTCATGAATCCCAAAAAGTAACATCTATCTTATGTCTACTCACAATGTAGGTGAAGTCCTCAAGGGGTTAATGTAATGCAGGTAACTCAGAGAGCAGGAGTTCCCTTGAAAAAATTGTGATGCATTTTCACCAAGTCATAAATTGTTGCTGACCCAGTTGCAGGCAAGTGCCCAATACAAAGTATGTGTTTTATCAAAATATGGTGATTAAATACAATGGTAATGAACAGAAATTGATATTGAACAACCTCAAGTAATTTTGACTGACATATATTAGATAGTTTCTTGAGGTTAGTATGCCATTATTTAATCCAGTGAAGAAATTATTCTTTGCTTTGAGTTCTCTGGGGCAGTTCCCACAGTGTTTATAGTCTTAAAACTAAAATGATCCTCAACCCAATCACTTATTAAATTGAGGATACTTACCAGTGATTTATTTTTGCTTGAATAACACACTTTATTAAAACTCCAGTTCCACATGTTGTCTCCTGAAGACGGTGACTCATACCTGGGACATGGTTCCATGGGTACAGGCATCCCTTGGGCACAGTGTCCATGTGGGCATTGTCATCTATGAGCCTAGGCAGTGAGCAGTGGCAGGCTATTTGATTGAATGGAGGTAAGTGGCACAATTTCTTCTCACCTAACATTTCTTCGCAGGGGGGACCTCTTGCCCACAGTTACTAAAACCTAATTCAATTACTGGTTTTGAGAACCATCTTTTTTCGGCCCATCATGTCTGCACCAGCCAAAAATGAGCCATCCAGCCTAATCCCACTTTCCAGCACTTGGTCCGTAGCCTTGTAGATTACGGCACTTCAGGTGCATATTCAGGTATTTTTTAAATGTGATGAGGGTTTCTGCCTCTACCACCCTTTCAGGCAGAGAGTTCCAGATCCCCACCGCCCTCCAGGTGAAAAAATTTTCCTCAGCTCCCCTCTAATCCTTCTATCAATCACTTTAAATCAGTGTCTCCTAGTTATTGACCCCTCTGCTAAGGGAAATAGGTCCTTTCTACCCACTCTATCTCGGCCCTGCATAATTTTGTACACTTCAATTAAATCTCCCCTCAGACTCTTCTGTTCCAAAGAAAACAACCCCAGCCTATCTAATCTTTCCTCAGATAAAAGTTTCCAGTCCTGGCAACATCTCCATAAATCTCCTCTGTACCCTCTCTAGTGCAATTATATCCTTTCTGTAACGTGGTGACCAGAACTGTGCACAGTACTCAAGCAGTAGCCTAACTAGTGTTTTATATAGTTCTAGCATGACCTCCCTGCTCTTAAATTCTATGCCTTGGCTAATAAAGGTAAGTATTCCATATGCCTTCTTAACCATCTTATCTACCTGTCCTGCTACCTTCAGGGATCTGTGGACATGCACTCCAAGGTCCCTCAATTCCTCTACACTGCTCAGTATCCTCCCACTTATTGTGTATTCCCTTGCCTTGTTTCCCCACCAACCCCCCAAATGCATTATCTCACATTTCTCGGGATTGAATTCCGTATGCCACTTTTCTGCCCACCTGACCAGTCCATTGATAACTTCCTGCAGTCTACAGCTTTCCTCCTCACTATCAACCACACGGCCAATTTTTGTATAATTTGCAAACTTCTTAATCATGCCTCCTACGTTTAAGTCCAAATCATTCATACATATCACAAAAGCAAGGGACTTAGTACTGAGCCGTGTGGAACCCCACTGGAAACAGCCTTCCAGTCATAAAAACACCCGTCGATCATTACCCTTTGCTTCCTGCCACTGAGCCAATTTTGGATCCAACGATCCACTTTCCCTTGGCTCCCATGGGTTTTTACTTTTCTGACCAGTCTGCCACGTGGGACCTTGTCAAAAGCCTTGTTAAAATCCATGTAGACTACATAAAACGCACTACCCTCATCGACCCTTCTTGTTACCTCCTCAAAAAATTCAATCAAGTTAGTCAGACACGACCTTCCCTTAACAAATCCGTGCTGACTGTCTTAGATTACTCCGTGCCTTTCTAAGTGACGGTTTATCCTGTCCCTCAGAATTGATTCCAATAATTTGCCCACCACCGAGGTTAGACTGACTGGCCTGTAATTACTCGGTCTATCCCTCTCTCCATTTTTAAACAACGGTACGTTAGCAGTCCTCCAATTATTCAATTTAATATGGTCTTAATATTTTGGTCAACTAAGCAAAGCAAGTTTTCTTTTCAAAAAGTTGCTCATTACAGTTTGTGAAAACATGACCAACCTTTGGGGATTTTACGCTCTATTTTGTCACTATCAAGCTTAAAGGCACTTCAGACAGGTATGCTGCATTAACAGAGTGCCTAGTCTCATTTCATACCATCTTCACTGACTTGCATTCAGAACATTGAACCATTTGATCATCAGGAACCAATGGTCATCACAATTAAGCACCTCAACAAGTCAGATGTATGTGCCTTGATTTTGGAGTGAGCCACCTCATTGCTGTTTGTGGGACCTTGCTGTGCACAAATTGGCTGCTGCATTTCCTGCAGTGGCCACACTTCAAGAGAAGTTGATTGGCTGTGAAGCACTTTAGGACATCCTGAGGTCATTAAAGGCACTATATAAGTACAAGTTATTTCTTTTTCTTTCTTTCAGTGACTAACACCAATAGCGCTGCATTGATGGCTTCCTGAGTGAACATACAACCCTGGCTTATACCAGTGAAAGTTGCCTCCTGATGCCCTTGATTCTATTACCAATGCTAAGGCACTGTTAAGTTGCAACACCTACCAATAGTGTACACTGAAGCAGTTGGTGATACGTACAAGTAATCTTCTCACCGTACATTTCAGATATGTATTTAAAGATAGTTATGTCAAATTTCAATTCAGTTCAAAAAATAAGATTGTAGCTATGGCTCCCACTTTTGCAACCATAGTAAAATCCAGATTAACAATGGTGTGTGTTGAATTAGTCAAGATGCTACAATGTGAAACCCAAGTATTTCAGTCCCCTCATAATACACCTTTAAGATCAAAGCATTTCTTTTCCCTGAATCCTTTTATTGGCATAAATAGACATGCTAGGTATTGAATCAATTATTCCTTTTGTGGCCGATGCAGTTTTTGCCCCTAAATTTTTCAAACTGTGTTTGTGAATTTGAATATTGTAGCAATTTTTTTTTTAAGTGAGACTGTTTGAAGATATAAATGAATGTCGATAGGAAGAGCCTTGAATGTGACTGAGCAATGGCCATAACTGAAACCTTAGCAGATGTGAGGAGCATCTTGAATATCTGATTGGGGGCATGCAGAGTTGTCAGGCACAATAACATCTATTTTTGTGACAGTACCAAATAAATTGTACGTGCTTGCAATCAAAGAAGTGCAATGTAAGACTGTGCGGAGGTAATTGTCTTTCAATTTATTAACTGTCTAAAATTGCTGAAATGACAACTCCCTGTTGCATGTAAATCAGGGGACATGATATCTTAGGCTGTTCATTAAATTAGGCAATTCAAATAGGCCTTTGATTAGAATGCAAGCAGCATGCAGTCTCAGTGGGAGTATAGAGCCTCTATCAAAGAGCCAATGTTCCATGTTCTTGTCATCACACCCAAAGGTTTGGGAAAAAAATCTGAGCTGAGTTGTAGCTGTATTTGATTTGTCGGTGTAGCTTGAGCTGATTTCACTTTCAAAAGAGCCAGTGGCAGATTGAAGTTGGTTCTGGAGACAACAGACACCCATATTTATTGTTGTGCTCTAAGTGAGGATGCTAACGCAGGAGAATGGAACACTTTCCGTCTCAGGCGTCCAGTCTCAGCATCAGGCACTCTCAGGTCAGATGGAGAGCAAAGCTCCTAACCTCAGAGAAACACTTCCCATTTCCCACACCACACCGTGGCCGCTACGAAAGACAGTGCCAAATCAGGATAATCGTACGCTCTGGACTCAAGCCCACAAAAAAGCTCGGCAGAGACAAATCAAACATAGAACCCTCACAAACAGCAGACAGAGAAACCGTTCATCCCATATGTCTGAACTGCAGTTGAGCTGCCAACTCAGTCAAGATACGATGTCTGCACAAATTAATATATAATTGGAAATATGGCAACACATCTCTGTCAATCATGCATGCTGCCCTTGTCAATATAGCAACCTCTACTCATGGTGCTTATATGATCAGACCAATTTATCAATCAGTGAAGATTCACTTGTTCAACAGTCGGTTACAAAGATGGATTTATTTTTATTAATAAGTGTTTTGTCTCACTATTATTGGGCCTCATGGAGAAACTTCACAAAGCTTTCTCTTCTTGGAGCCCCACCCACGGTTGCCTCTCCCCCCATTTTGTTTTGTTACATGACCGGGCAAATTGTACATGGTCTGTGAAAGGAACAGCCTTGAGAAGCTGCAGAGCCTTCTCTAGTTCCAAGCTTTCCAACGCTGCTCAGAAGATTCTCAGAAAACATTTTTTTCTTTGAGTTTCCAGCTCTTTTCCAGCATAGTTACTTCACAGCCATAATAATAACTCAGCCATGGAAAAGAGCATTTATCTTGATTTATGTTCAGCAAGGTGAGTCATTTCGAGGATGGGAAATGGAACATGTTGCATTGTGGGCACCGTGTATCAGTGTCAAGCACTCCCAGATAACATGCTGTATAGTTCAATGCAGAGCAGCCTCCTAACCAGAGAAGAATAAAAAATCCTCCTGCAGTGAAGACTTCTTGGTGACATTTTAACATTTTGAGCACCAGCCGTCCTATAGCTTCTCTGAATGAGATTGCCAATTTGGAGCCAGAATAGGAGCAGCTGTTTGCTGTGGGCCAACACCTACCTGTGACCCGAATGGGGTTGCCCAAATGGATTTAAAAACACAAGAAATGGGAGAAGGGGTAGGCCATACGGCCTCTCGAGCCTGCTCTGCCATTCAATAAGACCGTGGCTGATCTTCGACCTCAATTCCACTTTCTCGCCCGATCCCCACATCCCTCAATTTCCCTGGAGTCCAAAAATCTATCGATCTCAGCCGCCTTGAATATATTCAATGACTCAGCACTCAGCATCCACAGCCCTCTGGGGTAGAGAATTCCAAAGATTCACAACCCTTTGAGTGAAGAAACTCCTCCTCATCTCTGTCCTAAATGGCCAACCTCTTAGCCTGAGACTACACTCCCTAGTTCTAGACTCTCCAGCCAAGGGAAACAAACTCTCAGCATCTACCCTGTCAAGCCCCTTCAGAATCTTATATGTTTCAATGAGATCACCTCTCATTCTTCTAAACTCCAGAGAGTATAGGTCCATTCTACTCAATCTCTCCTCATAGGACAACCCTCTCATCCCAGGATTTCATGTAGGTCTAAAATGACAAAGGAGACTTTTAACCCCATCTGACTGGAATAGGTTTGAACCCCAGCGGTAAACGATCAGCATCTAACCTACTGCACTACCTGGTTCCCTTCCCCGCACCACCCACCCACCCCCACCCCATCGCAGAAAAAAATCATGTTATACATTCTTTGCTCAAGGAGTTGACATAAACGCAACTTACTGACTTACTCGCTCATTAAGTTCTTCATATTCTTCTTTTGAGTTGGAATTGGTTTAAGTCAGATAGTATTCAGTTTCTGTCTCTGGCATTTCTTTGGCTATGATACAACAATCTGTCCTCCGTGTGCTAATTATCGGCTTTTAACACAAATCCTGTAGGTAGATTTGTCACAACAGGCAATGCATTTCCTATATTACAACAGTGACTACACTTCTAAAGTACTTCATTGGCTGTAAAGCGCTTTGGGTCATCCGGAGATCGTTAAAAGCACTTTGGGAGGTCCTGAGGTTGTTAAATGTGCTCTCTAAAACAAGTCCTTCTTTCTTTCATTGCACATTGGTGACTAGAATCTCCTTTTTCATATGCAATCAAGTCTTACGCCAGAATGTTCCAGGAACAGCAGTGAAAAATAGCAAAGGTTTTTATTTAACCTCTGCTAATAAATGGATAGATTTTCCTCCATTCGCTAATGGCAGCAAAACACTTGGCATGAGTCTGAAAAGCTTGATGTTCACACCGGCTTTTTTCATAAATGGGGGAAAATGTACCAGAAAGTTTTGGCACAGTCCAGAAGAACAAACAATTTATATCAACTTGTAAATGACTTCCATCGGGTCACCTTGCCTTAGTATTAAGAGTTGTAAACAATTTTACAACACCAAGTTATAGTCCAGCAATTTTATTTTAAATTCACAAGCTTTCGGAGATTTCCTCCTTCCTCAGGCAAATGTTTAAGAGAGTCCTGCACAGTCTTTTGAGATGTTAAACCGAGGCACCGTCTGCCCTCTTATGTGGATGTAAAAGATCCATTGGAAGTAGTTGAAGAGCAGGGAAGGTCGCCTGGTGTCCTGGACAATACTTATCCTTCAATCAACATCCCTAAAACAGATTATCTGGTCACTAATCTCATGGCTGTTAGTGGGACCTTCGTGTGCACAAATCGGCTGCTGTGTTTTCCACAGTGACTACATTTCAAAAGTACTTCATTGACTGTAAAGCACTTTGGGATGCCTTGAAGTCATGAAAGGCGCTATTTAAATGCAAGTTCTTTCTTTCCATGCTTTTGTTTTTATGCTTTAGCTGTTTTTAAACAATCTGATGAAATATGGTAATATTTTTTAATGACTGCGCGGGGGAGACAACGAAGGCAGAAAGCAACAGCAAGTTCAAGAGGAAACTGCGTAATTTTCTTGTGAAGGAAACTGTTAGAGTTATTAAGAATGAGAAAGTTTAGTTGGATAGTTTTTAAACTTTGGGACTGGCCTGATGGAACGTAAATGGCTTTTGTTCGTCCTGCACAATTTGACTGCTTGGTCACTTGGGAAGGGGAAAAAATTCAGCCTTTAAAAAAAACTCAAAAGGTTTTAAATCATGTGTCATCCTTTCCAAATGTTGTTTGACAAAAAAGAAATGGCAGGGCAAAAGCAAGGGGAGACAAGCCTAATTCCAGTGCAGCACTCATAGAAACATAGAAAATAGGAGGAGTAGGCTATTCGGCCCTTCGAGCCTGCTCCGCCATTCAATATGATAATGGCTGATCCTCTATCTCAATACCATATTCCCGCTCTCCCCCCATATCCCTTGATGCCTTTTGTGTCTAGAAATTTATCTATCTCCTTCTTAAATATATTCAGTGACTTGGCCTCCACAGCCTTCTGTGGTAGAGAATTCCACAGGTTCTCCACCCTCTGAGTGAAGAAATTTCTCCTCATTTCAGTCCTAAATGTCCTACCCCGTATCCTGAGAAAGCGACCCCTTGTTCTGGACCCCCCAGTAAGGGGAAATATCCTCCCTGCATCCAGTCTGTCCAGCCCTGTCAGAATTTTATATATTTCAATGAGATCCCCTCTCATTCTTCTAAATTCGAGAGAATACAGGCCGAGTCGACCCAATCTCTCCTTATACGACAGTCCTGCCATCCCAGAAATCAGTCTGGTGAACCTTCGCTGCACTCCCTCTATGGCAAGTATACCCTTTCTTAGATAAGGAGACCAAAACTGCACGCAATACTCCAGGTGTGGTCTCACCAAGGCCCTGTATAACTACAGTAAGACATCCTTGCTCCTGTACTCAAATCCTCTTGCAATGAAGGCCAACATACCATTTGCCTTCCTAACTGCTTGCTGCACCTGCAAATTGTTTTCAGTAACTGGTATTCAAGGACACCCAGGTCCCTTTGTACATCAACATTTCCCAATCTATCACCATTTAAATAATACTCTGCCTTTCTATTTTTCCTTCTGAAGTGGATAACTTCACATTTATCCACATTATACTACATCTGCCATGTATTTGCCCACTCACTCAACTTGTCTAAATCGCCTTGAAGCCTCTTTGCATCTATCTCACTCATGATCCTACGTAGTGTTGTGTCGTCAGCAAACTTGGAAATATTACATTTGGTTCCCTCATCCAAATCATTGATATATATTGTGAATAGCTGGGGCCCAAGCACTGATCCCTGCGGTACCCCACTAGTCACTGCCTGCCACCCTGAAGAAGACCCATTTATTCCTACTCCCGTTTCCTGTCTGTTAACCAATTTTCAATCCATGCCAGTATATTACCCCCAATCCCATGTGCTTGAATTTTGCACACTAACCTCTTATCAAAGGCCTCCTGAAAATCCAAATAAACCACATCCACTGGTTCTCCCTTATCTATTCTACCAGTTACATCCTCAAAATACTCCAGTCGGTTTGTCAAACATGATTTCCCTTTCATAAATCCATGTTGACTTTGTCTAATCCCGTTGATATTTTCTAAGTGTCCTGTTATCACATCCTTTATAATGGACTCCAGCATTTTCCCTACTACTGATATTAGGCTAACCGGTCTGTAGTTCCCTGTTTTCTCTCTCCCTCCTTTTTTAAATAGTGGGGCTACATTTGCCACCCTCCAATCTGCAGGAACTGTTCCATAATCTATAGAATTTTGGAAGATGACAGCTAATGAATCCATTATTTCCATGGCTACCTCTTTTAGTACTCTGGGATGCAGATTATCACGTCCTGGGGACTTATTGGCTTTCAGTCCCATTAATTTCTCCAGCACTATTTTTTTAGTAATACTAATTTCCTTTAATTCCTCCTTCTCACTAGTCCTTTGGTTCCCTAGCATTTCTGGGAAGTTATTTGTGTCCTCTTCCGTGAAGACAGAACCAAAGTATTTGTTTAATTGCTTTGCCATTTCCTTGTTCCCCATTATAAATTCTCCCGTTCCTGACTGTAAGGGTGACATTTGTCTTCACTAATCTTTTTTTTCACTCAATCCCATTTGATGGCTGGCACCAGGGATGAGGAACTTCAGTTATGTAGAGAGAGTGGTGAAGGTGGGATTGTTCTCCTTTGACCAGTGAAGGTTAAGGGGAGATTTAATAGAGGTGTTCAAAATTATGAGGGGTTTTTATAGAGTAGTCAGGGAGAAACTGTTTCCACTAGCAGGAGGGTCAGGAACCAGAGGACACAGATTTAAGATAATTGGCAAAAAATCCAGGGGAAATTAGGGGAATTTTTTTACGCAGTGAGTTGTTATGATGTGGATTTCACTGCCTAAAAGAGTGGTGGAAGCAGTTTCAATAATAACTTTCAAAAGGGAATTGGATATATAGTTGAAAAGGAGAAATTTGCAGGGCTATGGGGAAAGAGGAGAGTGGGACTAATTGGATAGCTCTTTCAAAGAGCCAGCACAGGCATGATGGGCCAAATGGCCTCCTTCTGTGCTGTATGATTCTATGATTGTTGACATTCTGCTCTGTGAGGTGGGTGCAAGGAGAGTTTGTCCTGTTTTGGCAGTCCAGGACACCCTCCCGACAAGCTGGCAGTGCAGCACGTTTGGCGGGAGGTGGCAGTCATGCTTAAAACTGTGTACTTAGGAAGAGATGCAGAAGATGGCATACCGTATGAACATGGCAAGGTAAGAATACCCAACGGTATCTTGTATTGGATCTACAGCCCAAGAATATAGGGCACAAAATGTTGCTGGGCAACTTGTTCCACGCTTACTGCTCACCCACACTAAACCCTCAAACAACATTCAACTCTTGCATTGCATCTTACACATATCCATACTTCAAGCAGGCTACACATTCAAGCTGCAACTTCAATGTTTTGTCACACTCACATCTTCCATGAGCCTCACATATCAAAGGTTTTGGTCAATGTTATCTAAATAACAGTTGTTTTTTAAAAAAAAAAACTTGTCCTTGGAATGTGGACAACACTGACAAGGCTGTATTTTTGTCCATCACAAGCTTCCATGAGAAAGAAGTGTTTAGACAAGATGCTCGGGCCATCATGGTATGGGGTAGGCTTGATGGACCAATTGGTATTTTCCTGTCCGTCAATTTCGTATATTCTATCCCTCATGTTCTACAAAGCACAACTAACAGCCAAAAAGATTGATGAAGGCATCTCTGTATTTCTGCTGTGTTTTACTTTTCTTCAGTGAAAATAAATATGAACATAGCATAAATATGTGAATCACACAAATGATGTGTTGCTAGATTTCATCTATGCAAAGCTACCAATACAAAAGGTTAGGAACTCAGACATGACCATTGAAGATAACGAGGCAGAATGAATCTGAAGCACAAATGGAGCCAAAATAGGCCATTTCAAAATTCAGTCACAAGTAAAGCCTTGCACAATTCAGATTACAGGAAAACATCAATTATCCTTAATAACTGACACCCCCCCAGGAAGATATTAGAAATAGCAGATAATTAAGACTCCCCATATTCTTGCACACTGCTGATTGCCTCTTGTCATCAGTCTGCCTCAGTCCTCTCCAGCAATAATCATCCTCCACTGCTCTTGCCAGCAAGATGAGCTGGTGCTCAAACTAAAGCCACCAAACTTGCCACAGACCCATGTGAGCCAACCAAACATGTTCCACCGGCAACAACCGTGAGGCTCAGATAAAGAGAAGACCTCTAAAAGACAGTGTTCATTCAGAAGTGGATTTTAAAAATAAATGCAGAATCCATTTAAATAGGAATGCTCCAATGATTTTAATGGTGCCTTCAGCGCTGCAGACAGGATGACTGGAAGCAAGCACATATGCGTTTAACGCTGACCTGTTGTTAGCTGGTGGACATTTTTGGCCGGCAACCCTCGGCATGTGGGAGGTCCAGTGACTGGAGTTACTGACGAGTATGTAGGGGAGCGGTGAGTTGGCAGCTTCTTGATCAATCTATTGTTGCAGCACCAGCTAATATAGCTGGCAGGAGCAGCACGCTCAAAACAAAACAAAAAAAAATACAGGCAGCTCCGATTTCAGTTAATCCCCCTATCTTTCACAAAATTTCTGTGGGTTCTCAAGAATGTAGGTAATAGGAGAACCGATAATCCCAGTTTGACAATACTTGCATGTTTGGGTGTACATGTCCCTTTAAAAAGGAGTATCTTCGCACATGCATCATACCTGTTTTTGTTGTAAAGCTACAGCGGCAGCTATTTCTTAAGACACAACATATTGCTCTTTGTGTGGCTGCATGTTATCCTTTTCCATGTCCTGCTTTAGTTTAACGTGGCAGGTGGCAGCAGCCATCTGTGACCAGAACCACAGGCCCAAAGCTGGGATAGCTTGTCTGAAAAACCACCCTTTTAAAATAAACTATGATACACTAGTGGGAATGCAGATGCCGACAGGCACCTTCCCAGGTGGGCTAGTGGCCTTTCTGAATATCCAGATCTTGGACATTGTGTTGCAAATGAATTACAAACCCAAATATCGTAACACAATTGAGCATCTGGTGACTGCAAGCAGATCCGTGATTGAATATGTTTTAAAAAAAAATAAAATCGGTGCTGAATATTTCCTATCTCCACACACTGGAAAGAGTTTAACAGAAGTGTAGAGGGCGATTTTAGGAGGCAAATGTGGGTGTGTTGGGGGCGGGGGCACTCCGAAAATCGCACAAATCCCGTTCGGGTCGGCAATCCGAAAATGGAAGTCCCGCCGGCAATTAAAGCTGGCGGGATGACAGTTAAAGAGCCAAATGAACCTCATTGAGGTACTTAAGGCACTTCACCTGTGACAGATGAAGGGATTAGAAAGATTTTTAATTTGCCTGGGCGGCTTGCCCACTGCTTCTGATTCACCAGGCATGAAGGGCCAGATCAGGGAAAAAGAAACTAAATAAATTAAATAAAAAACTATGCAAGAAAGTGAAAACACTAAATGAACCTACCTTTGAAACCTGCTCTGATGTCCGATGTCTCCCGCTCCGATGTCCCCCTCCTCACCCTCCCCGATGTCCCCCCAATGTCCCCCCGATCTTCCCCCAATGTCCCCCCCGATCTTCCCCCAATGTCTTCCAGTCCAGCGCCGGATGACGTCTCTCTCTCTCTCGCCACCTCCCCCTCACGTTGCAGCTCCTGACAGCAGCCAACTCGTCAATCAGGCTAGCTGCCGGGTGTGAAACCCGGAGAGGACGTTAACCAGTACCAATCAACGTGCGATCACGTCGGAAACGGTAAGTTTGCTTCATGCAGTTTGCCACGCGCCCAATCGCCACCTCGCTAATATCGGGGCCATAGGCATGGTGTAAGGCGGCCAAATCAAATTCCTTTTTAATTACTTAACATTCCAGGACTTTTACCAGATGTTTTCGCTCTTTGTAAACATGGAATCGCAGAATGCAAAGAGCCACTAGTGTAGTGACTGAACAACCATGTTTACTGCTTGAGATTCCAGGATTTCTGTTGGATGTTTCGGTGATCAGATTTTTGCCATTCTGTTCATTATTTCATTGAAAACCACAAGCCAATGGCCTTGGACATCCGGATCAATATTGTTTCTTGCTGGGGTTCGTAACAGATATTCAGATGGTCACAAAGATTTCAGTGTCACTTGTCTGAGAATAAGTGTTTTATTTTTCTTGTTTTTCCACTGAGCTCAAGAGAAACCTTCAACTCAGATCAGTATCCAGGAGACCCTGGCAGCAGGAACATTGCTGAAATCTAATCCATTGGGCAGTCGGATTCTCCCCCCACCCCCGACCCCGACAAATACTTTTGGGTTCCTTTTGCAGTTTTCAAGGTCATGAAAGTAAGTGTTGAGCAGCACAACAGCTTTGCAAGTTTTTCATCTAGTATCAGCATCAAACACTCCCCCAGTCAGTTCCACCACAGTGAAGCTCCCTCTGCCACGTAGGCAAGAAACCCCCACCCCCTTCTACTGCTCCAGTCTTTAATTGTTTCCATTTCTCACACCAGCCATCCTCATGGCTTCCTTAGTGAGGTTACCAAAACCAGAGCAAAAGGACTAATTTTGCAACAAAAGAAAAAAAAATCACACATTCCCAGTGCAGAGCCTCACTCGCCAGACATGTTAATGGGGCATTTGAACATGAAGGCTAATTCCCATAGTGCTTTCCCAGCTGCCAAGGCTGGACGCCAGGAGCACACTTATGTAAAATTACCCCAGCAAAGTCAAACTCCATTTTTAATACATGCGCTTCCAGGATTTTTACTATGTTTTGGGGGCTGCACTCTATATCTCCATCTAGCACCCCCCTCCCACCCCAGAAGAACAGGAGATTACTGATTAGTGCTGAACCTAAGGCAGTTTTAAGTTCATGAGATACTAAATTGAGGGATTGCACAAACTCAACTCATGCAGAACAGCGCAGAGAAGCTTTAAGCTCAAAAATCTGGGCTTGGATTGGAACCAAGGCCCTGTCGTGTTAACCTACTGTGACACAATGTCCCTCTCAGGCAATAGATTTAAATACCAATGTAATTTTCTGTGAGCAGTTTGAGAGATTTCCAGAGCAATGAACTTCAAAATGTTAAGGTTTAAAAATCACTGCGAACAGCAGACTTTAATTGAGAGCTGACCTAAATCAGGCCATAAATTGTCTGGAAAATTCTGGGAGGGGAAGAAAGCACTTTCAATACTCAACAATCCTATCTGTACCTTAAAGTCTACAAACAAAATTAAAAATGCTACTTTGGAAAGTTTGTCACAAAACTTATCAATCTCTATCATAATAGGACCAAAAACTAGTCTTCTCCATCACTGTCCTTTAGCAAATTCTTCTGTCATGGTGATAGTACTGCAAGAGATCTCTCAGCTCCCTGGGCACATTGATAGTGAGAAAATTAACTCAAACTGGTTCCTTGGTACCTGCTGTCAGGTGTATACTTGCCTTCATCACCTGCTCAATGAGCGATTAAACAGTCTCTTTCAAGAAGCAATTAGTAATGAATTTAGAGCTTTAGCGCTTGTTTTTTCCATAATTTCAAAAAGGTAACTTTTTACAAGCCAACACATATTCAGGAATGGTCATCAGTGGGAAACAGGACAGAAGATTTGAAAAAGCTATATCCCATATTTAGCTACGTACGTAATTAATTAAGCCAAATTTGCTATACACAAAAGATCCCATGGCACTATTCAAGGACGAATAAGGGTTTTTTTCCCAGTGTCCAGGCCAATATTTATCCCTCAACCAACACCACTCAAACAGATTATCTGGTCATTGCCCATAAGTGTAAATCATCACCTGGCCCTTCAATTCTACCACAGAAAACCCTCCAGTAGGTCCACTTATTGCAAAGCTAATTTATGATGGTGAAACAAGAGCATCGTGCTCCGACCATTATCATATTTCTGTCTGTATTCATGACATTGAGTGCATTCAATTAATTTTCTTTGTTTAATCATTGTTCTCTGAATTTGTAATCCACAGGTTTATGATTTTGAGGTACAATCTCCTCTCATGCAGATTCCTGATGAAGCTGTCCCGGTTCACCTCTCTGAGCTGACCCTCCGTGAGCACCGGGGCTAGCACATGGGTGGGGGTCCGCATAACCCTACCAGTCATGAGCTCATGTGGGGAATACCCCGTGCTTTTTGACTGGCTGGCTCGGATCCCCATTAGGACCAACAGTAAGACTTCTACCCACTTTCTAGGTGAGTCTACCGTCTCTTTCCTCAGCCTTTCTTTCAAGGTTCTGTTCATCCTCTCTACAATCCCTGAGGACTGTGGGTTGTGTGCAACGTGCCATTTCCCCTCTATGCCAAGTACCATAAGGGTATTGTGCATGACCTGCCCGGTAAAGTGGCTCCCTTGGTCGGACTCCACGTACTGTGGTAGCCCCCATCGTGAGAACACCTCCCTGACCAGGATCCTGGCTGTACTCATAGCCGTGGCTGTTCGACAGGGGCTGGCTGGCTCTCGAGGATCGAGAATTTTGCTCACCTTTTACCAGTATGATACTTGAAGCAAGGTTAAAGTATCACAGGGGGGAGTGTAAGATTCTCAAAATTCACAGATCCCCCAAAACTCGAAGAAAAACCCTAAAAAACCCTGAGTATGGGAAAACTTTGGCCATTGACTATAATCCTAAAATGGAAGGATAGGTGAGAGGTCACCAGATGAAATCAACAACACACACACCGTGGAACTTCGGAGAATTAATGCTTCAGACATGTCTCTGTTTTAATGCAAAACCGACAGCAGGTGGTCGACACTCAGCATGAATTCGAAAGGCAGTCAGCCATTGAAAGAGGCAACTGCTCTAGACATGGTGGGGCCATGTTTTTGTTTTAATGCAAAACCGATCAACACCTAGGACGTTGGATACAAAAGGAAGCCTGTATACCAGGTGATCAGCAAATCGGAATTAACAACGACCCATCGGGAGAAGCAATGGCAACATGATGAGGGACCATCAAAAAGCCATCAAAGATTCTTAAGGACTTTGTAAGAACTGTTTAAAAAAAACACTTCATGTCTCTTTAAAGTGTCGAAGACCAATTGTAAAAGAGACAGCCACAAGTGGAAACTCGAAACCTCTCTCTCTCTCTGGCTTGCTGGCTCTGGTGGGCTGCTTGTCTTGGTTCTGCCTGTGTCTGGAAAGAAGAGCAGTTTCCAGCAAACAACAAGGCGAGGGGAAGGCAGTTCGACGGGGAAGGTCAGCAGCTCCAGAAGCAGGCCGACACACAAGAAGAAACCAGAGCAACAGCCCCAGTGACCATCAGACACCTCGCGGCAACAAGGGCCTTGCGAAACAACCAACCGAATATTACCACCAACCAACTGGGTAATATTGGCCAACGCGACCAAAGAAAACCAACTCGGGAGAAAACCGAAGATCCGCTAAGTTTCCACTCTACAATCTATTTCTGACCTACCTCTGGGTGAATTATTGTCAAGGATTCGTTTGGTGAGCATTATCTCTGGCCCTTTAGAGTCCAACCTAGCTAGTACAGTGGGATTGGGAGGGGTGAGGTATCCTTCTACTGTAATTTCCCTCGCGTGTGCTGAAGTGTTCCCCATTTTATTACAGTGTTAAGATTGTTGTGTTGTATTTTCTCTCTTGAATAAAGGTCAAAGTTTCTTGCACCAAAACCAGTTGTCTGCTGCACTTTGTCACAACCCCCAAATAAGTCCAAGGTCAAGAACCCAGGGAGTGGGAGCAATTCGGACCGCTCAGAAGTCAGAGGTGAAGCTGACACACACCACCAGCCCCTACAAGGTTTATGATTTTGAGGTACAATCTACTCTCATGCAGAAGCAGGCATTCATGTCTTAAAGACGTGGTGGAGCACACCACCCATCCTGCTAAGCGCTGCAAGAGGGTTCCTGAGGATATTGAGTAACCACCAGCCCAGCATGGCATGGCATGGTTACAAATGCTGAGAGCTACTGTCTTGACTTCCAAAAAGCCCATTTGAATACATAGCAAAGGCTATGATGAGACGAATCTGGAAGGAAAGAGTTAAAGAGAACAAATAGTTGAAGGTAGGGTTTATATTAAGAAACAAATGAGGAATACAACAGCATCAGGATTTGAGCTATTTCTTTTTTAAATCTAGAGTCAGGCATACTGGCCTTCTGTAAATCCCCTAACTGGATAGAAACAACAAGCTTTCAAAATGGACCTTTCTCTAGGGCGCTCCTTATCAGACATACCGCAGATCAGACAGAAGGTGACACTTTCTTAGGGCTTCTCCGTGGGGTGTGCAACCTCTAAAGACATTTAATTTCTTTGAAATGTTTCCAATAGAGAAGAAACAATTTATTTCCATTTGCCTACAGTTAATGTACTAGAGACAATTTGTATCTTGTAAACTAATATTTATTTTACCGAAGCACACTTGAATTTCAGCTTGCAATATCGATGTATTATAAGTTAACGTAAATATTTTATAAAGACATGCTTATCAGATTATTTCTTGAAGATCATGCCATTTTTCTTCAAAGCTGTTCCCATTAAAATGGGGGAAATGAGGAGAAGTTTTTTTTACGCAGCGAGTTGTTATGATCTGGAATGCACGACTGGAAAGAGTGGTGGAAGCAGATTCAATAGTAACTTTCAAAAGGAAATTGGATATGTATACACTCTTGAAAAGGAGAAATTTGCAGGGCTGTGGGGATAGAGCAGGGGAGCAAAACTAATTGGACAGCTCACGAGCCAGCACAGACACAATGGGTCGAATGGCCTCCTTCTGTGTTGTATGATTCTCTGATTCTAGTGCCCTTTTGAAGCGTTTTCCTAGCAAGCTCAACCTGCTTACAACTGCCTCAACCTGTTTGCACAGCGGCCATACTGACTGCTGGGAAAGTCTACACATCCGTAACTGCAACATTATTACTCGACATAGCTTCCACTAGGCTGTATTAATTTTTTCTTAAAATATGACGTATTGTTCAGCTTATACAAATTGGTGAGGCCACATCATCGTATCATGTATATCATCAAACGTCTGGTTGAATGACAGCCCTATCATTTTGCCAAGAACATGCTTCCCCTTTAACAATTCCAATCTTCAAAGTCTAAAAACCCCGAACATGAAACAAATGTGACTTCTGAAAATTCTGAGGAACAGCCCTCTCTTTACCACCAGTACCAAGGCATAACAGTAGTCTTCAGCCAAAGAAGAAGCAGCATTCTTTATGCCAAAAGTTAAGTTAACAATGGCACAGCAAATGTCAACTTTACGACTCACCATTTCTTCAACAAATTAGAAATCAAGGGCATAATGAGCCAAAGGGGATAATTAACATGCACGGTCAAACTATTTGACAACAAACTGGGTGCCACCACACAGCGGCCGTGCAGAATGTGCGAAAATAGAATTTTGTCCATGGTTTGCATGCAAGATATTCAAAGTGGACGACGATTTCAGGTGCCCTTGACAGATACTCATTAATGCTTGTTGTGGCATGCAAACTGCTCAGGCTTTTGAATGTTTGCCCTCTTAACTGAAGCTGCTGTGGAATGCAAAAAAAAAGTAAATATATTCCCTTCAACCTAACTTCTGTGAGATTCATTCTTTCACTTTTGCCCATATTATTCATTTTCTACAAATGCTTTTTTATGAGCTCCATGAACTTAACTCCCTTGTGTAATTTTCTTATATTTGATGTACAATTTTGAAATGTATTATGTCTGCAAGAAAGTGGGTCATGGAGCTCAAACCAGTTGTACTTTGACAGTTCACTCATACCAGGATAATACAGATATATGAACGCTTCTGACACATAATTTAATTGTATCTATTTTTATTAGCAGGAGTTTTGGTTAAGGTCACTCTTCAAGTCATACAATGACTAACCCTAACTCTGTTTCTCGAATTCATACTGGCAGTAAGCCAAAGGGATAATTATTGCAGCTGTCCACCAGTGTGATAAGGTTCTCACACTAGAAGGTATTTCACTGTATCATTATAGTCCTCGCAGTTCTGCCTCAAGCCACACACCAGCATTCCACCTGCTTGTACTGCAATACTTGTCAGCTGTGGCTCAGTTGGTAGCACTCTCGTCTGAGTCAGAAGGTCATGAGTTCAAGTCTCCCTCCGTAGACTCGAGCACAAAATCTAGGCTGGCACACCAGCGCAGTACTGAGGGAGCGCTGCACTGTTGGAGGTGCCGTCTTTCGGATGAGACGTGAAACCGAGGCCCCGACTTGATTTCTCTCTCAGGTGGAAGTAAAAGATCCCATGGCACTATTTCGAAGAAGAACAGGTTAATTCTCCCCGGTGTCCTGGCCAATGTTTATCCCTCAACTAACATCACTGAAACAGATTATCTGGTCATTATTTCATTGCTGTTTCTGGGACCTTACTGTGTGCAAATTACCTGCCGTGTTTCCTACGTTACAACAGTGACTACAATTCAAAAATACTTCATTGGCTGTAAAGCGTTTTGGGGCATCCTGAGGTCGTGAAAGGCGCTATATGAATATAAAGCTTTCTTTCTTTTTACTTTCCCTTGTGGCATTTCTATCACCTTGCTGGCTCCTGCCACAGTACGTCCCCCTGCCTTTCCATTACACTTTCCCAGGCACATTTTGTTTTTAAAAAAAAGATACCCACTATCTTAACACCGAGCTGTGCACTTTACCTCGGCTAGCAGTAGGCACACTCCTCATTGAGCTGTTTACTGCAAAAATGCACAAACTTGCACCTAAAAGGCAAAAGGTTATACAGTCATTTTCTTTTTTGTGCTTTTATTCACAACACTGACTGCAACGAGCAACCAATTCACTTCAAAATAAATAGCCTTGCATTTGTGCTTTGTGTCAAAGTGTTAACTGTAGCAATTCAGAGCAGAAGTCTTCATATCAATTTGCACATGGATAAATGGCAGTGAATTATTTTGGATCACACCTGCGAGAGCAAATTACATTTATACAAGTTTTAAAATACCTGCTTTAAAAGTTGAGCAGACAGGACACTGGTTTCAAGGGGTGCAAAATAAACACTGAATTTTACAACCAGAATTTTTAAGTCAGCAGCAGTTTTCTCCTTTGCTAAAAGTGCTTGTTTTGGCTGTGGCTGAAACCACAGATAAAGCTGATGAACAAAATAATTATGCTTCTTGTGACTAGCAGTTTTAGTGATGTGGATCATGCAGTTCCCAAAGAAGGAAGTCCCAAAAGGGGAAATGGGGTGTTTGTGTTGACTCACGTTCTGCATCATCCGATCTCAGCAAAGCCACAAGGATGGGCACCCAATTATAATGATGAGCTGAAAGCAGCATCTCTCTCGTGTGTCTGCTCCACTGTAACCACAAGCAAACACTGAGATTGTGAGCTATTCAGAGGCTGACCCACTAAAGTATCACATTTGGGTAAAAACAGATTCATGTGACTATGGTGTATGTTACAAGATACAAACAGGTTTTTATGCAGGGTGCGACAGCCAATTGGGTTCCTTAAAAGACAAGACAGCCAGGGTTTTAGCCAGCAAAGTGAAAAAATGCCATAGAAGAGAGACTAAATGGCACACTGTCCTTTTACCTCTAAGACTAAATTTGAATCCAATCCAGATTGCAGAGATGAAACTCTGCCCTCGACAAGGCTCCCGTGCGAAATGAGTTTGGGTGGTCTCAGCCCATTTTCAATTAGTACACGTCTCCAGCAGTAAACTGCCCCTGATTTGCCACTAATTGGAAACCTCAGTCAGCCATAAAGATAGTTGGTGTGGTAAATACTAGATGTATCACTGGTGCAGGAGGGGTGTTCTTCTGAGGCTGGGATTAGGGCAAATTTTTGGGTAAAGTAGAGAGCGTTTAACACTATCCCTAAACCATGCCACCTCTGGCCTAGAATTCCACGACACTGACAATAGGTGCTTGGTTTGAAAAAGTGCTCCTGTTCCCAGCAACATCTCTCACCTTAAATTCACCAAAAAAAATAAAGTTGCACACGGAAGGAGTGGCAGAGGCAGACCTTAAGTAACAAACGACATCTGAATTCATTGCAAACACACGTCGACACAAACAGTGATGTACAACAGATGGATAAATCTCCAAACCACAGAGCTTGGTTGCTGCCAGGATTTTGTAAGAGAGAAAAAAAAATCCTCTGACAAGATAATCAGAATATTTGGAAGGAAGGTGCAAGGTTGCAATGGAGAAGTCACCAACTAATACTGCACCCCCAGGATAAAGGTGTTGTTTTAAGAGTGGATCAACCCAACGACCCATTATAAACCAGGACTTACTTATTGATCAAAAATCAGTGATGTGTAAAGATGTGTTGTTTGTTTTGGCTTTTACACAAGATGACAGCGAGCCAAGGGATTATAAGATGCTACAGAATAAAGTAACGTGGAATTATCATTGCTAGCACAATTCTGGATATGTGCTAGGTTTTTTTTGTTGAGAGATTGTCCCTGTTGGCTTTTGTGAAAAGAAAGCAAAATCAGGTACAATGTGACATCTCATTTGTTCATTTTTCTCTCATGAGCAGTGTAAATTTTGAGTTAGCTTCAACTTCCTGCTCTCTCACAATGATGGTTGAATTTGTGGAACTCATCACATGATTTTATTCTATTGTTGCTTCCTCTGCTCAAGAATTGGTTACGAATAAAGGTGATAGGCAGAAAAAAATCCCAGTGTTTCTGAAAGGCTAACAATCCTCATGAATGAAATTTAAGAGAAAATGACTCCACATAATTACCGAGCTACTGCGCGAGATGGAATTTACAGACGATAGCAGGGACTTTCTACTTTTGCACTTGCTAGTCCATGATATCTGCCCATTGCAACAACAGCTTGCATTTACACAAGACTTTCAATGAAGTAGTATGACCCTAGGCACTTCACGGAGACAAGGAAGAAATGGACGCCGAGCCAAAGAAGGAATTATTAGGAAGGGTGACAAAAGCTTGATCAAAGAGGTGAGTTTTATGGAGTATTCTAAAGAAAAGGGCAAGGTGGAGAATTAGTGCAGATAAAGGAGGAAATTCCACAGTGTGGGACCAAGGCAGCTGGAAGTACAGTTGTGGATGATGGGGAGAAGGGAGCAGGAGATGCACAAAAGGTTGGAGTCAGAGGAACGGACGGTTCAGTGTGGGTTCTAGGGCAGGAGGAGATCACAGAGATAGGGAGGCCATACAGGGATTTAAACATGAGGATTAGAATTTTAAATTTGAGGCACGGGGGAACTGGGAGATAATGTGTCAGCAAGGACATGGGTAATAGGTTTGCAGGACTTGGTGTGGAACAGGATATTGATAGCAAAGCTGAAGTTTACTGAGGGTGATCTGAAGTTTACGGAGGGTGGAGGATAGGAAGAAGGGCATCACAGTCATGCTCATTCTTGACCTCACCCTCACACACTGCACCAATAGTTGAGAGCAGCAATATGAAGTGGATAAGGAAAAATTGGCAAAGGCCAATTTTAGTGCCACACCAATAGACTCAGCACCAACTGAGCAATTAACATTTTGGCTAAAATACCTTTTCTATATCTGAATAGCACTCTGGCCTCAGAGTCAGAAGGATTATGGGTTCAAAACCCACTGCAAGAGCTTGAGCATATATAGGCTGGCACTTCAGTGTGGTACTGAGGGAGTGCTGCATTGTTGGTGGTGTTGCCTTTCAGGTATGATGTTAAACCTAAACCTGTTCAGGTGGACATAAAAAATTCCATGGCACTATCCAAAAAAGAACAGGGAATTCTCCCAATGTCCTTGCCAAGATATTTAACTGGCCAGAGCAATGGCAAATGAAATTTATTACAGACAAGTATAGAGTGCTACACAAAGGAAGGAAAAATAGACCATGCATACTCCATGAACGGTGTTGAAATAGCTAAGGACAAAGTTGAGAGAGACCCCGGAGTCTCAGTGGATTCAATGCAAAATATGTCAAATCAAGGCGCGGCAATCAACAAAACTAATAGGATATTGAACTACATTTAGTGCTCTGGTCAGACCACAACTTGAATAGTGCATCCAGTACTGGCCGCCCATAAACAAGAGAGACGTTCAAATGCAGAAACATTCAAGCACTAGAGGCAGTGTAGACATGATCCACAAAACTAATTCCCAGTGTCAGGAGTAAAAGTAATATAGGCTATTTAGCCTCAAAAGGAGGCATCTCAGAGGTGATCTTGTAGAAGGCTATAAGGTTGTTCAGTGAATGAAATGTTATTCCAGAACTTTAAAATTCAACAGTGAGATCAAACTCTCAAAAAGGTAATTTTAGGACTGATATCAGAAAATTCTTCTTCACACAAAGATTGTTTCACACATTTGGAATAAACTTCCAGATAATGGAGACAAAAATTCTGGAATCATTTAAGACACAATTGGATGCTATAATGAGGGGACATCAGGATCTCTCAAGATGGATGAATAGAGATGGGCCTTAATGGCCTTCCTCCTCTACAATTATCTTGTGATCTGCCAGAGAGGGAACTTGCTAGTGCAATTCATGCCCATTCAATAAATAGCAATTACTGCAATACATGCCAATTTTCATTGGTTATCCACTGAGAAGGTTAGTAAGTTAGCAGCATGAAGCAATCCATGTTTATACTTGGACATATCAGCAAATAAGGACTGACAGAAGCAGTATTCAAGCATTTGCGAACCACTTAGTTGCATATCATAGAGCTTTGCAGGCGACACAATGTACAAATCAAAGTTCCTATTAATTTGCATACGTCTCAAACTGCTGATAATAATGGATCTTGGAATTCCAATTTAAGGATTTATCAACCAATGAGGCAACACTACTGAAAGCCCTTTTCAAACAGTCAGTGTCATGAAATTTAAACAGGACAAATTGGTGAGTAAGAAATGCAAATAGCAAATAAAACAGAGTTGCCTAGGCTTTGTGATCCACGGATCATGATTTGGACACCATTGACCTACACTCTGGCCACACTGAGTCCAGCCGGGCCACCCTTGCTACAGGTGCTATTTTGAGTTCAGCAAGCTCATCCTGACCACAGCTAATATCACAAAACCGACAATGAACCACCACCCTGAGCCAGGTAGGTATCACCCCCAAAGGAGCTTTCTGAACTTGGCCACTGGGTTGGTTGGCCGCTCGCAATTTGTTTGGAGAGGGTGACTTCTGTAAAATCACAATTCTTGTGTGTTGAACGTTCCATTATTCCACAGCATGGGGCTAACTGCTAAAAGTCAGAAACAAAACCATGTGAAAGACTATCTAGGATGGCAGCAATCTCTGCTGTTAGGTATGGAGAGAAACAGAATGTTTAAGCGGCATGAGCAACGAAATATCAGGAAACAAAATAATGCTCAAAGAATGCCCAGACACACAAGTTTCTCTGCAGGAGTTGCTGACATGGACACTTCATCCAGGCTGCGCTTGTAATATTTTCAAACAAAGAGTATTAAACTGTCATTTAAAGACAATGTTTTTTTAAACCAAATTCAGAGGGAAGTTACACAGTAAAACACAATGCATAATGAGAAAGGTAATCTGTGGCATTACCAAGGGTAAGTGTTACAGGCTGGTTTTTCAGTGGCAACACATGGCAATTATATTAGTAAAATAAGAAAGTAATATTTGTATTTATATAGCACCTTGCACAACCATAGGATTTCCCAAAGCGCTTTACAGCCAACAAAGTAAATTTTTTGAAGTGTAGTCATTGTTGTAATGTAGGAAACGTGGCAGCGACTTGCACACAGCAAACTCCCTCAAACAGCAATGAGATAATGACCAGATATTTAAAATAGTCTTGCTTTTAATAAAACTACTTTTACGGCAATTCCTTGGGCAGGTAGCTCGAATACAGTAAGCATTTGTAATAAGTTATGGCACTGCTACATTTGCATCATCAGTGTAACATCACAGTGAATGCTGAAATTGGTCAGTAGAAACAGATCAAGCTACTCCCTATTTCCCTCTTACATGTACACACAACAGTTTAATCTCAACAGTTTCACAAACATAGTATTCTTATGACAACAAGTATATTAAAGTTTCATTTCTAAAATGTTCCAATTCCAGATTAAAATTATGTTGCACAAAGTTGTACATTCTACCACCAACTATTAAACAGCACTGCTGATGCAAAATAAAACCTATCAGCCTATCAAATTTCCAGTGCATAAACAAAACTGCCCTGTCTGTACAACAGTGTTTTAATGACACAAATTCCTTTCATTGGCTTTGCTCTCATCCTCAGAGCAAGTGAAAGAAGCACCTTCCGACTTGTGATTTCCAATCTCAACAATATGTCTGAGCTCCAGATGCAGAAGGTATCCTTTGCTGCCCCATTTCCATTTCTAAGTGAGACACTTCAGTGCTGAATTTTGGGCAGTTGTTGCTTGAAACTCTCATCAACTCGGCATTAGGCGGAGATTGTTCAAACTCATTTTATCCAGGACCTTTACAGATGGACTTCCATCTCGTTAACTTTGACCTGAACTTAAACACAAGTCCCACAGATGAAAAAGACTGTGGGCCGGATCTTGCTAGAGTGGAGCATCTCGATGTGCGCCAATCATTACAATTTCTTCTGCACCCTTCGGCTTGAAAAATTTTTGCGCATAACTTGCTGGAAAATGCGAGGGTCACGAGGCACCTGCGACCTCAGCGACTGATGAGACCAACAGTCTATCTCCTTTACCAATGAGATTTAAGGATTGAGAAAGAAACAGAGGAGGAAATAGAGTGAATTAGAGTCAAATCAAGTACAGAGAGAAATAAAGAGAGGGAAAGATTGTATTAAGGGAGAGAGATAAGATACAGAAAGGAAAACTTTTTTAAAAATTAAAATTTGAAGTTTGACATTTTTAAAATCTCGAACAGTTGACTACATGCAGGAATGAGATTAAATAGTCAAAATTGTTCACTTTCTGGGGCATAGAGGTTGATTGGCATTGCATTGCATTAACAATTATCACATCGTTAAAAGGGTACTTGCGCTCTTAAATACCAGACTTAACTTTCTGCAGCGAGTTTAATGGGCAATTAATGTGCAAATCCAGCAAGTTTTTAAAAATAACAGGGAGGCTAAGGGTGACATACCGCTTGTGCGAAGCAAACGGCGGAGGGCATAAATCGACCAACAAGTCCTGGAGATTTGCAACTCACGGCATATCTCTCAATCCCGAGCGTGCTGGCCGATTTGTGCATTAATAATGGCGTGCATCATTAACGTGCTGTTATTTTTCCGGCAAGATTCAGCACTTTTAAAAAAAAAACGGATTGTCCCATTCAATCCTCTGGGTATGCCGTTTACAATGTACAATTTGCCCCTGGACACTCATTCTCCTTCAAAATAAATAAGCAGACTGGATATAAAACTAAAAAAAATGACAAGCTTGATTCACAAGTAGCTGTAACAATGAGAGCACAGAGGAGCCCAATTTGAAACTTGTTCTTCTAAAGGAGAATACCTGGGATTTTGCAACATTACAATAGCTTGTGACAGCAACATCATCTCAGCAACATCTAATGTCTATTTGTGCAATGCACCAGCTTCTGCCTGGAGAGATACAACATAGTTAATTAGCTTTGATAAACATCTCATCATCTGCAGAACAGATTTCAAAAAGGCTGACAAACACAAATATTTTGAATAGTTGATAGGCCCAGAATAACTTAATGTGACATTTGCCCTCCTATTATTGCCAAACGAGGCTGGGAGGGAATGAGGGGATAGTGCAGGAGACTGACTGATGATGCCAGGTTAAGTCTGTGCACTGCATTTGCTTTTATTATACCCTTAGACTGAAATGCTGGAACAATATTGACAAGAAGAGCTGCCGTGTGTGAGAGGACAGTTTCTACGACTACCTGCTAATTGACGTGAGCAGTCAACAGAGCAGACATTGTCGGTCGCTGATCTCACAGATCACTTGCATTGGCTTCAACTAAAAATGAAAACGTTGATTTATAAAATCAGGCAAGCCGATCTCCAAGTGAGATCTCCTACTTCTCACAGTGAGTTAGAAGATATGCTGCTTTGTAACGACGAGGGCCCTGAAATTCCACAAGGGTTAGAATTGTGCCTGCGCTGGCTGTTTGAAAGAGCGATCCAATTAGTCCCACTCCCCTGCCCCTTCCCCATAGCCCTGCAATTTTTTTCCTTTTCAAGCATATATCCAATTCCCTTTTGAAAGTTGCTACTGAATCTGCTTCCACCACCCTTTCAGGCAGTGCATTCCAGATCATAACAACACTGTGCCATAACAAATAAAAATCTCCTCATCTCCCCTGTGATTCTTTTACCAATTGCTTTAAATCTATGTCCTCTGGTTAGCGACCTTCTTGCCAGTGGAAACAGTTTCTCCTTATTTACTCTATCATCACCCTTCATAAGTTTTACCAGTTTCTCACCCTAACTCTAGGGACCCCCCAGGGAATCATTGTAAATGGACATTTATGCCATTTCCCTGGGGGTTACACCAGAAGATCAGTAAAACCCCCCATGGAATTTCAGGGCCAAGATATTGCACCACTTATCACATACATCACAAAGAGTCATTTACTGGAAGACGACCGATTGTAAATTAACAAAAGGCACCATTTTAAAATGTAATAATTCAGAACTTAATTGCATGCAAGTCACGTTTAAAGAGGGATAATTAAATTTTCCAAATACAATGTTATACAGAGGATCTATGGTGGCATTGCCCAAGAGTGCTGGTCAGCAATGGAGCCAGAGTAACTGGGCAGGCCTGCATGGACAGGAAAAGTGGGAAGCTGGGACCAGGAAACACAGCTGGGAGGAAAGGATGGAGTGACCAGGTCGTGATAGCAGCAGGTCAAGCCCCATAAATCAGGTTGAGAGGCTGTGGCAGAGGCAGAGCACGTGAGGTCGGGCTAGGCCAACCTAGGAAATGCTCAAGATTGGAAAAAAGGCTTGCTTCGAAAACTACCTGTGAAAGAACTGGAATGATATGCTTTGAGCCAGCGCTGTTGTGGCTGCGGAATTAGATCAACTTAGGACCGATGCCAGGAAGAAGTCCTTCACACAAAAAATAATCAACACTTGAAAGCGATTTCTGGACAGAGAAATGAAGGAACTAACCATGAAATTTTTAAAGAGGCAGTTGTACATCGTGATGGGGTACTGAAGGTTTTCCCAGATGGATGAAGAGAGAGACACAGGCTTGGCGGTCGCTCTTTTTTACATTCATCTGGTTAAGTGCGTACACACAAGCACTGCTTTCAGGTGGATCTGCCTCGTATAGAAACTGCCGCTCAATGCAGTTTCTGCAGCAACGCGAAATATAGGTAGCATTCAGAAAACCTGCACCTTCAGCTCTCCATCACATCTGTGACAACCGAGTTGAGACTACCATCCAAACACTCGTGAATATTATATGTCATACTTTGAAGACACTGTCTCTGAAATGTACTCATTGCACATGTACAATTAACGTGCAACTTTATATTAAAAAGTTGGAATTTCAGTTCTCTAATAAAATCAAATTTAAGAGTAAATTTTAAATCTGGGGTAGCCAGGCAGCAGTAGAGTACAAGAAGCCAAAGCAGGACCCAAGATTTTGAGTTGAGCACCTCCGCCATATCCAGACCCATTGTAGGTTTCAATGCCACCATTTTATCGTGAGGTTCACTAACTTCACTTGAATCAGAACACTATGGCCAAATGCAGCTCGACAGCCCACTGAGCAAGGGCACATTGTCGGTGGAGGTTTCTAAAGGTCCCTTCCTCCGAGCCGAAGAGAAGAAAAATTAGTGGAAAATAGAACACATGGATAAAGTGATAATTTCACACCAGTGGCAGACACCAGGAGGACACTAAAAATGTTGTACCTCGGGTCAGGATATTTTGTTGACTTCCTTCGATTGGGGCTTGTTCACCATTTAATCTGAAGGATTTTCCTAACAGTGCATAGGTCTTCAACTTTGTTAAGATCAAGTCCTGGGACATACTTATTCAGAAATCTCAAATTTGTTTAAACATAGGAATTGCTAGACGAAACGATCAATCTAGTTCACCGTCTACCATCCTGGTAGTCACATGATACAACGATAATGGAGTTGTTGACTAATTATAGCAATCAATCCTGTCAACTGGTCGACAACAGACCCAGGCATAACAAGAGGAAAACCCCAATGGTGGAAAGTTTTGGCAACCATAGGTCAAAGATCACCTGTTCCTCCCAAGCATGCTACACTTACCTCATGTCACGTCTCAAATTACTCATATACCATATCTCAAAATGCTATTTTCTGAAGGAAATCTATCCAATTTGCATTTAAATGAATCAACACTAACTGTTTCCACCCTCTCTCTAGGGATTAGTCCATAGATTGACCACTTTGCTCATTGAAATATTGTCTCTGCAGATTTGTTTTAATTTTACCTCCCTTCAAGCGCAGGCCGTGTCCTCTGGTTTTTCTGTTCTGGACAAAGTGAAATAGTTTGTTATGGTCGGCATTATTTAGTCTCTTTAGAATTCCAGCGAGAACATGCCCAATTTACATAATAGCTCAGTCTTGTGTTCTTAGCAGAACGATACGTCATGTGGTGCTCAATATCTTCATTGTTCAGGACACACAGCGCTCATCCTTAAACAGTCCTTTATTATTCGACAGGGTGATATGGCATAGTCACACGCCAACCATGAGAAACAAGACCAAGTTGTCTGGATTCATATGACTATTCTAAACTGGAGGGGGGTCTCCCTCTCGCAGTTTATTGCGTCAGTCAATCCCTAAATTAGATTGTGGTCATGCATTCACTATTAAACAACGCTAGGACCGGCCATATGTCTCACCATCCAGGGGACTGCTGTCACTCCAGAAAGACACGACAGAAAGGATTCAAGCTGGGTCAAACCGGACCGCCAGCCAAACTGAATAAAAATACGATTCCAGAGCAAGCCGTGCTCCCACCTGTCCGTTTGTCTATATTTATCATGTTACTAACTGGTTGTGCAAATTTTACAAGGCACTGTAATTTTTAATGAGCCTCTTACAGAACAACTGTTTAAATGCAGTACCAGAGAGCATTTAATTTATATAGTCTTAGCTTGCTGAAAGTAAGTCTCCTAGTAAAAGGTGAAGGGTTAAATTATAAAGCTATAGTCTACATTGCAAATCTCATCTAATTCGGTGTGGGAGTTTTAATTAAATCCATTTTGCGTTGTGGTGATTTTTTTGTTGCCCGGAGGTACATAATGCCTAATATAAAAGTATTTTTGGATTGAAACACAGAAATTACCATAAATTAGCATCAGTATCAGGACATCATTACCAGTAGGTAGGATGGCATTGCACATTGACCTACAGAAAATTTCCAATAAATTGTAAACACCATGACTGTCAATTAAACTTAATTTTGTATGTAAGAAGAAAAATAATGGAGCAACCATTTAGCACTGGCTGTTGCAAAGAACAAATAAACAATATTTAGCTGAGCAGATTCAATTTGGGAACAGTTGCGGAAAAGATTTAAATGCTGTTTACGATATACTCCAGAAAATTGCAGGCTTAAAATTACTTCACGTTTTCAGTGTGCCAGCATAATAGTATTACTACTGCATGATATATTATTGAATGTGAAGGGAATACAGCTCCCCTCCACCCCCACATTTCTCCCCTTGCCAGTCCATGTCTTTCTGTAGAGGGGAGGGAGGGTTGGCAGTTTACTCCCAGAACGTTATCAATGCCACTTGTGTTTGGCCACTGGGAGGCAGACAACAACCAACTGGTGAAAGCACCAAGTCCATAACCCTCTTTCCCACCCCTCATCAAACACAAACACACACCCATTTCGGCAACTCCATGTAGAGTGGGCTAGAACCCGCACACCTCCGCCGCCAGACCCCCCGCACCTCCGCCGCCAGACCCCCCGCACCTCCGCCGCCAGACCTCCGCCGCCAGACCCCCCGCACCTCCGCCGCCAGACCCCCGCACCTCCGCCGCCAGACCTCCGCCGCCAGACCCCCCGCACCTCCGCCGCCAGACCCCCGCACCTCCGCCGCCAGACCCCCCGCACCTCCGCCGCCAGACCCCCGCACCTCCACTGCATGTGATGGCCTGACATGCAGCATCACACTCCTGCCTCATGCAGTAAGCAGTTTCAATTCAATACACAGCACTGAACAATTAGCAAAATCCATGGGGCACCATTTTCAAGAAGGAAACATTTGCTTTTTTTCTTCTTTTGTTTTGGGGAGAGAGAACCAGAAAAGCTTGAGTTATTTTTGTGATGACATAGGCCCATACAAACAATGGGTGACGTGACTTGCAATGTGGCATCATGTCTCTCACCAAACCTCCCCAGGCCCGGACGAAATGTATCCCAGGCTACTGTGTGAGGCAAAGGAGGAGATTGCGGGGGCTCTGACACATATATTCAGAACCTCTCTGGCCACAGGGGATGTGCCAGAGGACTGGAGAACCGCTAATGTAATACCATTATTCAAGAAGGGGAGTAGGGAAAAACCGGGGAACTACAGGCCAGTGAGCCTAACATCAGTGGTAGGAAAATTATTGGAAAAAATTCTGAAGGACAAAATTAGTCTCCACTTGGAGAAGCAAGGATTAATCAGGGATAGTCAACATGGCTTTGTCAAGGGAAGATCATGTCTGACTAATTTGATTGAATTTTTTGAGGGGGTGACTAGGCGTGTGGATGAGGGTAACGCAGTGGATGTGGTATACATGGATTTCAGTAAGGCCTTTGATAAAGTCACGCACAGGAGACTGGTCAAGAAGGTACGAGCCCATGGAATCCAGGGTTCCTTGGCACTTTGGATACAAAACTGGCTTAGTGGCAGAAGGCAGAGGGTGATGGTCGAAGGTTGTTTTTGTGACTGGAAGCCTGTGGCCAGTGGGGTACCACAGGGATCGGTGCTGGGTCCCTTGCTGTTTGTGGTCTACATTAATGACTTGGATATGAATGTAAAAGGTATGATCAGTAAGTTCGCTGATGATACAAAAATTGGTAGGGTGGTAAATAGCGAGGAGGATAGCCTCAGTCTGCAGGACGATATAGATGGGTTGGTCAGATGGGCGGAACAGTGGCAAATGGAATTTAACCCGGAAAAGTGCGAGGTGATGCACTTTGGAGGGACTAACAAGGCAAGGGAATACACAATGAATGGGAGGACCCTAGGCAAGACAGAGGGTCAGAGGGATCTTGGTGTGCAAGTTCACAGATCCCTGAAGGCGGCGGAACAGGTAGATAAGGTGGTAAAGAAGGCATATGGGATACTTGCCTTTATTAGCCGAGGCATAGAATATAAGAGCAAGGAGGTTATGATGGAGCTGTATAAAACACTGGTTGGGCCACAGCTGGAGTACTGTGAGCAGTTCTGGTCGCCACACTACAGGAAGGATGTGATCGCTTTGGAGAGGGTGCAGAGGAGATTCACCAGGATGTTACCAGGGCTGGAGCGCTTCAGCTATGAAGAGAGACTGGGAAGATTGGGTTTGTTTTCCTTGGAGCAGAGGAGGCTGAGGGGGGACATGATTGAGGTGTACAAAATTATGAGGGGCACAGATAGGATGGATACTAAGGAGCTTTTTCCCTTCGTTGAGGGTACTATAACAAGGGGACATAGATTCAAGGTAAAAGGCGGGAGGTTTAGAGGGGATTTGAGAAAGAACTTTTTCACCCAGAGGGTGGTTGGAGTCTGGAACTCACTGCCTGAAAGGGTTGTGGAGGCAGGAACCCTCACAACATTCAAGAAGCATTTGGATGAGCACTTGAAATGCCATAGCATACAAGGCTACGGACCAAATGCTGGAATATGGGATTAGAGTAGTCAGGGCTGATGGCCGGCGCGGACACGATGGGCCGAAGGGCCTCTATCCGTGCTGTATAACTCTATGACTCTATGACTTCTTTCCTGAATGCAGTGTCCTGTTAAACAATAACAGACATGGGAAGTGGACAGCACTACAAATGGAGGACTGGCAATCTGGAGGAAAGGAAAATATAACATTCCAACTGATGACTGAAGTCTAACAGCAAGGTTTCCAACTGCATTAATACATTTACTTTTTGAAATGGCTTCCTTCAGCACAAAGGAAATCATTCAATGGGCAGTGGAACAGGGAAGGACCAAGGGCAGGAGGAGGCTGCTCAGCAAATTGAGGAAATTCAATATGAAAGCCCGATTAATGTTTTCGTTTATCAAATCTGCCTATCGCCTTTGTTTCAACCGATTTTTCTCAGTTTCAGCAGCAATGGCTTATTTAAATACTGTAGGGCATTTCACTAATGTATTGCAGTACTTTATAAAATTCATACTTGCATTTTCCACACAAATACAAACACAGTGTTCATCTCAAACTTCTCCAATGTCTGTACCGAACTATGAAATCAATTTTGAACCATTTTGGGAAGCTGAAGGGCATGTTGCAATCAGAATCAAGTACCACTTGAGTAATTTGGTTGACTGTTTCAGAAATTCCAATCAGCCTTAAATTTAACAGCAGATCTGCAGCAGTAGTACACTTGCATGTGCTATCAATCTGCTGGAAAACAACATTTCATTTTTAAGTGGCCAATGTTTGCATAATTTAGATTAGTTTTAAATGATCTGTAGATTGTTTAATCAAAGCATGGCATTGACCCATTAGGAATGAAGCAGCACTGTCAATTTGGAATGATTTGAAGGCACAATTTTAACACTCCTTCCCTTGTGTACTCCCAAATTCCAAAGATGGAAAAGGCAATGATTGCCTGTTAGCTGACTTGGTGCAATCATTTTCAAATCTGAAGAGACAGTTTTTGTGCCAGCCCAATAGCAGATTATATATTTACCTTTTCAGCTCGCCTGAAATCTGGAGATGAATTTGAATAAAGCAGAAATGCACAATTACCAGGCTGTAGGTCAATGAAGCAAAACATAATCTCACCGTGATTAGATCTGTATTTGATGCAAGTGCAATGGATCCTCGGTGAAACATTCTCCGATCAGCCACACTCTCCATTATCCACAAGACCCTTTTCTTCCTTGAGTCAGAGAATGTTTTACAAAAGCCAGTTACCTTCACAGACTCGGATTCTTGATCCAGCAGGACAAAGAGTTATCTCGATCCTGGCAGAATTGACCATCCATGCAGCTTCAATATTCAGCTTCAGATCAAGAGACCAGCAGAAAGTAAACCTTCAGATCCAGAACAGCACAATTATCAGGAATACTTTTTGTTTCTAAATTTTTAAAAAATGAGCATCATAGTTGGGCCGAATGGCTTGTTTCTGTGCTGTAGTTTCGATGTAACTCAATGTAATGGAGAGGTTATACTTATCAGGAAAGATTGGGGCTCTTTTCTCTGAGAAAAGACAAGGCTGAGGTGCAACATGATTGAGGTCTTTAAGATAATGAAAGGGTTTGATAGAAACATCTTCTCTATGTCTACCCTAAGTGTGGGGGAGACCAAACTAGGGGCCATAAATATAAGATAGTCACTAATAAATCCAAAAAGGAATTCAGGAGAAACTTATTTACTCAAAGAGTGGTTAGAATGTGGAATTTGCTACCATACGGAGTAGTTGAGGTGACTAGCATAGATGCATTTAAGGGGAAGCTAGATAAACACATGAGGGAGAAAGGAATAGAAGGTTATACTGATAGGGTTAGATGAAGTAAGGTGGGAAGAGGCTCATGTGGAGTTTAAACACCAGTTGGGCCGAATGGCCTGTTTCTGTGCTGTACATTCTATGTAATTATCAGCAAATGTTGGAAACTTGATTAGGTGATCTGAGCGGACCAATCAGAGGCTAAAAACTCACTGTAGCAGACTTCTGGGGAGGACTATTATCCATAATTTCCATCGTGCATTCTCCATTATGGCAATTAATTGAGGATTCACTTAATGCAATTCTGCTTCAGTGACAATTAGCTCTGTCCCGTCACATTGTAGTGTTGCGAGTGAAAAGCAAAACTCCAGTACCGGGCAGTCATATTTAACATTAGAAAAATGTGGGTGTCAGCGGCCTCTTTCTATGCAAATTCCTTGCAAAGTCAGAAAAGAAAAGTTTCAAAGGGTCCAATTGTGTCGCCTTTGGCTGGGCGAGATTGAAAGCTAGTGCCCATACCTGAAAGGGCAATTTTCCAACCAACTCCGCCATCCAGCATTGACTTTTCACTCTTGATCAACTATCTTTATTCCTACAATGGCTGTGGATCTCCTGTCACATTGCTGACTGGAAGTCATAGGTGGAGGGCAGTCGAGGCCGGCACCACGGAGCGCTCTCACCTGCACTTGAAGATGGTATCCAGGGTGTCGAGCGCGGGGAGAAAGCACAGAAGATCTGGGTAGCCACGCACAAACAGCAAGAAGGGAGCGCTTGATTTGGGCAGGAGATAATGCACTGCTGGGCCTTGAACATCGTTGTTGGGTATGGGGGAGGGGGGAAGCAAAATATTGCCAGAAGAAAACTTGGGGTTTGAGATATTGGGCCTTGCCACAACTGACAGAGACAGGGAGAGAAAGATACAACGTTGAGGCTAAAATGTGCAGTGTGGAGCACCTGGACAGTGACTAGAGCCAAGGGGTAGGTGACGAGGAGGTGAACCTAAATGAGGGAAGAAATAAACTTTTTAAAAAGATTTAAAGCATAAAAGTAATATTTATTTGAAGAGAGGCCAACGTGGCAAAGAGAGTCTCTCTGAAAATTTCTGTAGAACTGAAAACCAGTGCTTTTGAAATATTTTTCAGTGCAAAAATGTGCAGGTGTGACTGACTGACTGACAGCTTTAAAATGTGAAATCCTATTGAGGTGCCACCGATAGACATGAAAGAATTTTCAAGGAGAAGAAGGGTAGAACAGGGTGAGGTGCTCAAAGGAGAATTACATAGAATGTACAGCACAGAAACAGGCCATTCGGCCCAACAGATCCATGCTGGTGTTTATGCTCCACACGAGGAGAAGATGCCAGTAGAGTAGGCAGTGAGACCAAGATGTGACTTGGTGATAATGGCCACCCCGCCACTGTGGCAGTTTGGGCTTGGTAGAAAGTGTAGCCATGTGGAGATGGTGGCTTTGGTAAGTGAAAAGATGTTGCTGCTCATGAGCCAAGTTTTAGTGAAGGCCAAGATATCATTCACTTGGAGTATTGTTGTCGTCTTCATCATAATGATCAACAACATGCATTTATAATCGCAACTTTAATATAGAAAAACAACCCAAAGTGCTTCACAAAGGATGAGGAAAAATGGACACTGAGCCAAAGGAGGAGCAATTAGCAGGAGTGACCAAAAGCAGTAGGTTTTAAGGGGGTCTTAAAGGAGAGGAGGGAAGTGGAGAGGCAGAGGGCTTCAGGGAGGGAATTTTAGAGACTGGGATCTAGTCAGCTGACAGCATGGTACTATAAAGGGAAGGGCAAATATACAAGAGCCAGACTCAGAGGAATGTAGAGTTTGGCAGTGGTGAGTGAGTTGTAAGTCTGGAGATGTTAGAGATAGGGAGAAGCAAGGTCATAATGAGATTTAAGGATAAGAACTTTAAACTTGAGGCATTGGAGAACAATGTAGGAAAGCAAGGACATGGGTGATGGATGAGTGTATTTGGTGTGGTGTGGGCAGCAGCAGAGTTTTGGATTAGCTAAAGTTAATGGAGGCTGGCCAGCAAAGCATTGGAGTAATCCAGTATGGAGGTGACAGAGATGTAAACAAGCTTCAGTGGCATGTGGTTTGAGGTAGGGGTGGGGGCGGGTTACAAGCATTGTTATGGAGGCGGAAGCAGGCAGTCTCTGTGATAAACAGAATATGGGATCAGATGCTCAATTCATGATGAAACAGATACCGAGAGTGCAAACAGTCTGGTTCAGCCTCAGACAGTGGGTGAGGAGGAGAAGGTAGTTGGAATCAGTGGTGGGGATATGAAATTTGTGGCTGCTGTCTTGCTTTAGATTTAACATTGGCCAGATGATGCTTATTGCCAAAGTTTAGTACAAATTAGCCTATGGTCCATTGGATAAATGGGAACTTTACATCATTGGCACAAGAAATGCTTTGACAGGGCCTTCAAAAAATAATAGCCACATGTGTTAAATCATCCAAATTTTATGAACTGACTACCTGTATGTTCAGTGAAATATTACCAATTAACTGTACAGCAGATTTTTATTGAACATTATTATTGACAGCAATGCTTTTACCTAGTTATGGAACTTTTTGTAGGTGGAGTATTATAGTCTTAAGTGCCAGTTTACAGCAGACACTTAAAATTAAGTGCTTGTCCCTTATTTATTATTTATTTGTCCCACTGAAGCAATGGCTTGGCAAATACAATAACTAAGAGGCTGAATGGGCTCGAGCTTTCTGAAATCATACCTGGTGGGGAATGAAAATAACAATTTACATAATGCGAGTCGGAGAGGAGATGGGGAATTAATTTTATTTAGAAACTATTTAAAATAAATAAGCCAAACGTCTTTTTTTCAAGCATGTGCTCAATCCTGAAGTTGGCCTTGAACTCACAATCTTCTGATTCAGAGGCGAGAGTGCTTCCATCGAACTGCATATTATACATAATTTCTGACAGTCAAATAACCTCATATAGTCTAGAGGATTGAGGTTTCAGATCATTTTAACATCCACACAACTCCGGGACACATTACCATTCCAGTTCAAGAAATCTTTTATTTAGCCCTTGATCTGTTTTGCTAAAGATTCATCAGTGAAGACTGGGGGGAAAGGAAGTCACAAACTCAGATAGACAGGAAGGGGATGACAACACGAGAAGAATCGATCTGGTCGCTCTGCGGAATAACATTGTTTCTGAACTGGTTTACAATGTGCTTATCGTTCCACAACACACAGTGACAAGAGCAATTCCTGCTGGTGAGAGAGAGAGAGAGAGAGAGAATGAGAATCAGAATCAGAGACAGGCACCAAACAGAAAGCAGGTTCTCAAAATATTAAAAAATTAAGTCATAAAAGAAGAAATCTGCTCACAAACGAAGAGAAAAGAGGATTAAGGACAAAGCATTCAGAAAGTAGAATTAATGTGAAACCAGCACCACAGAAGAAAATTGAACCCTTTTAAACTGCTACCGCATTAGTAAAAGTACAAAGACCTCATTTTGAATCATAATTATTTCCACAGTAAGAACAATTACACTTTCCTTTTGAAGCTGCTGCTGTTATATTGATCTGAACTCAGCTAGTGCTGTAATGATTATATTCACTGAGATATTAACTTGTCGAGAGTATAGTTAAATAAAAGTAAATTGTTTTTAATATGTCATTGTGTCTGTGTAATGCTCAATAGCTTGAAGGTGAGTAAGTTTTAAATGTATTCAAACAGTGATGTATTGTAATCCTGTCATTTTTGGAACCGGTTTTAATCCAAGTGCCTCAGATAAGCAAAATCCAGCACTCCACTTAAACGATTCGCAAAAATGTAAACTTTTTCCCAATATTCTTAACAGCTGACTGACACGTGGAGAGTGCTTGAGAGAGAGAATGAATGAATTTATGTGGCGCCTTTCACATTCTCAGGAGGTCACAAAGCACCCCATCCACCACCCGAAACATTCACTCCCTTCACCACCGGCGCACAGTGGCTGCAGTGTGCACCATCCACAGGATGCACTGCAGCAACTCGCCAAGGCTTCTTCGACAGCACCTCCCAAACCTGCGACCTCTACCACCTAGAAGGACAAGAGCAGCAGGTACATGGGAACAACACCACCTGCACGTTCCCCTCCAAGTCACACACCATCCCGACATTGTCGCTGGGTCAAAATCCTGGAACTCCTTTCCAAACAGCACTGTGGGAGAACCGTCACCACACGGACTGCAGCGGTTCAAGTAGACGGCTCACCACCACCTTCTCAAGGGCAATTAGGGTGGGCAATAAATGACGGCCTCGCCAGCGACGCCCACATCCAATGAACAAATTTTTAAAAAGTACTTTGCAGCCAATGAATGACTTTTGAAGGTAGTGTCTGTTGATTTGCAGGCAGGCGGGGCAGCCAATCTACACACAGCAAGGTCCTACAAACAGCAAATGGGATAAATGACCAGTTAATCTGTTTTGGAGATGTTGCTTGAAAGAGAAAGTTTGGCCAGGACCCCAAGAGAATCTCTTCAGGAACGTACCGTTGGATCATTTACACCGAACAGGTAGACAGGGCCTGTTTAACATCTCATCCAACAAACAGCCCCATCAGGAATACAGCATTCCATCAGCACTGTACTTAAGTGTCAGCCAAGGCTATGTGCTCAAGTCCTGAAGTTGGTCTTGAACCCACAACCTTCTGATTCAGAGGCAATTGTGCTACCACTGAACTATCGGAATCTGGATTAAGCAGAGACTCTTTAAAAAAAAAACTTTGACCAGTTATGAAAAGAAAGACTTGCATTTATATAGCGCATTTAAGACCTCAGGATGTCCCAAAGTGCTTTACAGCCAATTAAGTACTTTTGAAGTGTAGTCACTGTTGTAAGTTAGGAAACGCGGCAACCAATTTGCGCACAGCAAGTTCCCATAAACAGCAATGAGATAATGACCAGATCATCTGTTTCAGTGATATTGATTGAAGGATAAATATTGGCCAGGACACCAGGGAGAACTCCCCATTCTCCTTCAAAATAGTGCGGTGGGATCTTTTACGTCCAGCTGAGAGGGCAGACGCGGCCTCAGTTTAATGTCTCATCCAAAAGTGCAGCACTCCCTCGATATTACATTGGAGTGTCAGCCTAGATTTAGTGCTCAATTCTCTGGCCTGGGACTTGAATCCACAATCTTCTGACTCAGAGGTGAGAGTGCTACCAACTGAGCCAGGGCTGACACTAAGCCAAATGAAGCCAATAATTCCACCCCATATCAGATGATGCCGCCCAGAGATAAAATATTAAACACCAGTACTGCCAGCTTTCTTCCCCCATCCCACCTTCACATTTTCAACCTACCGAGAACTTCCTGTGTTTAGTTCAATAACGTGAATATTTTAGCAATAAAATTGACTTTTATATTTTGTGATTGTGGTCATACAGATGCTGTTGTGAAACAACCATAATAATCAGTTTCATAATTCTGTTCACATAAACTTGACAATATAATTATCATGCCAGAGACAGAAAATCATTTTGTAATTACAAGGTTAGTCAATTTTAATAACATACAGTAATGAACTAAATATCCCAGGACTGGATAGCTAAAAGCTGCAAGAAACAACTTGCATGCAACCGATTCAGTGATTTTAATAACCAGATATTTTTTCAAAATCGTATTATGGTTTAACTATAATTTTACAGCTCTGATTGAAAATAATCACACAACCAACTTGAATCTATGGTGAATCATGATTGGGCTGTTCAACTTTAGGAGATGTGAACAATCTCGTTGACCTTGGTGTTTTGTTGTTTGTTTTTGGCCTACCAGATAGCGTCTGGACAAACATGATCATCAGATGGCCAGAATATCGCAAACTGTGATTGAAACATACGGTTTAACTGAAAAAGAACTGGGTGCAGGGGCAGCAATGTACCATGCTGTATCAACTACCACTGCACACACTGAGCATCGTCAAAACAGTGACTGAACAATCTCGTACAGCTATGAAGAGATTCCAGCACATCAGGGGAAGTCCAGTGAGAAAAGGAAACTGAAGGGGTCATTTAAAGGGAAGTTTTTTTAAAAAAAACTTTCCTTTGTGGGGTCATGAGGAGCAGGAGTGTTAGGGTTGCCAACTGTGGATGTATGTACTCCTGGAGGCTTCATCACATGACCTCACACCTCGAACCACCACCTCCCCACACTCCCACCATTGGTCCATCTGTCGTCTGGCACACTGTCTTCCCACACCAATTGGAAAGCAAACAAACTCCTTGTCACACAATTAGATTAATCTTGACTGTTCGTTTTTTTCCCCAGCTCCAATATTTCTTTATAAATGAAAGTGTTCAAAGAATATGAAAAAAAACAATTTGTTTGCCGCCCCCACGATCTTCCTCTTGGGCTGCTTGCAGCAGTGTCCTGGGCATTAATCTTCAATTCCTGGTGACTCTAGGACAAGCCTGGAGGGTTGGCAAACCCAAGGAATGCTCCCACAGGCCCTGGGAGGAAAATGTAGGCCTCTGCTGCTCCACACTCCACCCCACCCCGCTTCCGTACTGCAAGACTCCACCCCCCCCCCCCCCGGAACCCTGGAACCTACACTCACCTCAGTGTAGGCAGATGGCCAATGACCACCTGAATTTCTATGGATAAGTCAGCCGGCAGCATGTTAATGAGGCCCAGAGGTTAAAATCGCCATGACCTCATTCTGCTGTGGGCGGGCAGGAATCTAACTGAACCCAGCAGTCAGTTACATTCCCCTGTCTCCCAACTGGAACCACAAACATTCACCTGTCTCATAGCCAGAAGCACCGCTTGGTTGATCCATCTCGGCCTCCTCCCGATATCCCCACCATCACAGAAGCCAGTCTTCAGCCAATTCGATTCACTCCACGTGATATCAAGAAACGGCTGAGTGCACTGGATACAACAAAGGCTATGGGCCCCAACAACATCCTGGCTGTAGTGCTGAAGACTTGTGCTCCAGAAGTAGCCGTGCCTCTAGACAAGCTGTTCCAGTACAGCTACAATACTGGCATCTACCCGACAATGTGGAAAATTGCCCAGGTATGTCCTGTCCACAAAAAGCAGGACAAATCCAACTAAGTCTACTCTCAATCAGCAGCAAAGTGATGGAAGGTGTCGTCGACAGTGGTATCAAGCGACATTAACTTACCAATAACCTGCTCACCAATGCTCAGTTTGGATTCTGCCAGGACCACTCGGCTCCAGACTTCATTACAGCCTTGGTCCAAAAATGGACAAAAGAGTTGAATTCCAGAGGTGAGGTGAGAGTGACTGTCCTTGACATCAAGGCAGCATTTGACCGAGTGTGACACCAAGGAGCCCTAGTAAAATTGAAGTCAATGGGAATCAGGGGGAAAACTCTCCAGTGGCTGGAGTCATACCTAGCACAAAGGAAGATGGTAGTGGTTGTTGGAGGGCAATCATCTCAGCCCCAGGACATTGCTGCAGGAGTTCCTCAGGGCAGTGTCTTCGGCCGAACCATCTTCAGCTCCATCATAAGGTCAAAAATGGGGATGTTCACTGATGATTGCACAGTGTTCAGTTCCATTCGCAACCCCTCAAATAATGAAGCAGTCCGAGCCCGCATGCAGCAAGACCTGGACAACATCCAGGCTTGGGCTCATAAGTGGCAAGTAACATTCGCGCCAGACAAGTGCCAGGCAATGATCAAAAGAAAAAGCGGACCAACCATGGCTAATGAAAGAAATTAAGGATAGTATTTTAATCCAAAGAGGAGTCATATAAAGTTGCCAGAAAAAGTAGCAAGCCTGAGGATTGGGAGCAGTTCAGAATTCAGCAAAAAAGGGCCAAGAGATTGATTAAGAGGGGAAAAATAGAGTATGAGAGGAAACTTGCAAAGAACATAAAAGTGGACTGTAAAAGCTTCTACAAGTATGTAAAAAGATAAAGATTAGTGAATTTATAATGGGGAACAAGGAAATGGCAGAGCAATTAAACATATACATTGGTTCTGTCTTCACGAAAGAGAACACAACTAACTTCCCAGAAATGGTTGGGAACCAAGGGACTAGTGAGAAGGAGGAATTAAAGGAAATTAGTATTACTAAAAAAAGTGCTGGAGAAATTAATGGGACTGAAAGACGATAAATCCCCAGGGCCTGATAATCTGCATCCCAGAGTACAAAAAGAGGTAGCCATGGAAATAGTGGATGCATTGGTTGTCATCTTCCAAAATTCTATAGATTATGGAACAGTTCCTGCAGATTGGAGGCTGGCAAATGTAACCCCACTATTTAAAAAAGGAGGGAGAGAGAAAACAGGGAACTACAGACCAGTTAGCTTAACATCAGTAGTAGGGAAATTGCTCGAGTCTATTATGAAGGATGTGATAACAGGACACTTAGAAAATATCAACGGGATTAGACAAAGTCAACATGGATTTATGAACGGAAAACATGTTTGACAAACCTACTGGAGTTTTTTGAGGATGTAACTGGTAGAATAGATAAGGGAGAACCAGTGGATGTGGTGCATTTGGATTTTCAGAAGGCCCTTGATAAAGTCCCACATAAGAGATTGTTGTGCAAAATTAAAGCACATGGGATTGGGGTTAGTGTTCGGGCATTGATTAAAAATTTGTTAATAGACAGAAAACAGAGAGTAGGAATAAATGTGTCTTTTTCGGGGTGGCAGGCAGTGACTAGTGGGGTACCGCAGGGGTCAGTGCTTGGGTCCCAGCTATTCACAATATATATCAATGATTTGGATGAGGGAACGAAATGTAATATTTCCAAGTTTGCTGACGACAAAAAACTAGGTGGGAATGTGAGTTGTGAGGAGGATGCAAAGAGGCTTCAAGGCGATTTAGACAAGTTGAGTGAATGGGCAAATACATGGCAGGTGCAGTAGAACATGGATAAATGTGAAGTTATCCACTTCGGAAGGAAAAACAGAAAGGCAGAGTATTATTTAAATGGTAGATGGGAAATGTTGATGTACAAAGGGACCTGGGTGTCCTTGTACACCAGTCACTGAAAACAAACATGCAGGTGCAGCAAGCAGTTCGGAAGGGAAATGGTATGTTGGCCTTCATTGCAAGAGGTCTTACTGCAGTTATGCAAGGCCTTGGTGAGACCACACCTGGAGTATTGCGTGCAGTTTTGGTCTCCTTACCTAAGGATATACTTGCCATCGAGGGAGTGCAGCGAAGGTTCACTGGACGGATTCCCGGGATGGCAGGACTGTCGTAAGAGGAGAGATTGGGTTGACTCGGCCTGTATTCACTCGGGTTTAGAAGAATGAGAGGGGATCTCATTGAAACATAAAATTCTGACAGGGCTCGACAGACTGGATGCGGGGAGGATGTTTCCCCTGGCTGGGGGGTCCAGAATGAGGGGTCGCAGTCTCAGGATATGGAGAAGGACATTTAGGACTGAGATGGAGAAATGTCTTCACTCAGAGGGTGGTGAACCTGTGGAATTCTCTACCACAGAAGTCTGTGGAGGTCAAATCACTGAATATATTTAAGAAGGAACTAGATAGATTTCTAGACACAAAAGGCATCATGGGATATGGGAAGAGAGCGGGAATATGGTATTGAGATAGAGGATCAGCCATGATCATATTGAATGGCGAAGCAGGCTCGAAGGGCCGAATGGCCTACTCCTGCTCTTATTTTGTATGTTTCTACGTTTCTATCTCCAACAAGGGAGAGTCTAACCCCCTTCCCTTGACATTCAACGGTACTACCATCGTCAAATCCCCCACCGTCAAACATCCCGGGGGTCACCATTGACCAGAAACTTAACTGGGCCAGCCACATAAATACTGTGGCTACAAGAGCAGGTCAGAGGCTGGGTATTCTGTGGCGAGTGACTCACCTCCTGACTCCCCAAAGCCTTTCCACCATCTACAAGGCACAAGTCAGGAGTGTGATGGAATACTCTACACTTGCCTGGATTAGTGCAGCTCCAACAACACTCAAGAAGCTCGACACCATCCAGGACAAAGCAGCCTGCTTGATTGGCACCCCATCCACCACCCTAAACATTCACTCCCTCCATCACTGAAGCACCATGGCTACAGTGTGTACCATCCACGGGATGCACTGCAGCAACTCGCCTCGGCTTCTTTGACAGCACCTCCCAAACCCACGACCTCTACCACCTAGAAGGACAAGGGCAGCAGGCACATGAGAACACCACCACCTGCATGTTCCCCTCCAAGTCACACACCAACCCGGCTTGGAAAAATATCACCGTTTCTTCACCATCGCTGGATCAAAATCCTGGAACTCCCTTCCTAACAGCACTGTGGGAGAACCTTCACCTCATGGACTGCAGCAGTTCAAGAAGGTTGCTTACCACCACCTTCTCAAGGGCAATTAGGGATGGGCAATAAATGCTGGCCTTGCCGACAACACCCACATCCCACGCACAAATAAAAAAAAAAGCCGGAACCACAAACATTCACCTGACCCACAGCCAGCCTTCCAGGGGAGAAGCTAAAACAATACAGGATTTTCAGGGGGAGGGAGTGCATAGAAAGATGATCGCAACCATTTGGAACTTGTCATTTGAGCGTTCCTCATAAATCTCTGCAAACATGGATGTTGTAAATGCAGCCAGTCTGTCATGCAGTTCAATTTAATATTATTCTTCAGAGTGTTACTCCCAGCATCTGTTATGTGGTGGAGTGTGCAGCACGATTTCAGAGGACTTAGAAACTTCAAAATTCCTGTTTTAAGTGGAGAGGTAAGGATTTCTGAGACCCAGTTCTGTGAAGCCATGGGGTTTAAAAAAAGTGTTTTATTTGCACATTTTGGGGGGAGTCCTGCTTCATCAACCTTTGTGTATATATTGACGTAAGAACGAAGGAGCATTTATTTGACACCTTACCCATCCTCAGACCATCTAAAGCATTTCGCAGCCAATGAAGTACTTTTGAAGTGTTGTCACTTCATGGTATGGGGATCTTGTTATGTAGGCCTCAGAAATGGCCTAGCAATTGGGCCGCACAACACCTGTTTCTTCGGCACGACTCGGACTACTAAGGCTCCAATGGGGCGGTCAGGGAGCACGCGCCCATTTCCGGCTGGGAGTGCGCCACCCGCCATATTGGGGCCGTACAAATAAGAGGCATCCTTTACCCATGCCAAAAGCAGGCGTTAGACCCTTTGAATATGCAAATAAGAGGCCTGATGCCTGTTTGAGGACCCCACTCGAAGATTGGTTTACCTTGAATGCAACCAGCTCCTTCACTGACTGCACTCAGGGAGTGCTCCTCCCTGACCCCCAAGCCCAACCTTCCCTGGCCTTTCGATCCCAATCCCCGCAATTCCCAATCCTGGACCCAACCCCCAGACCCACTCACCTGAGGGCCACCGTGACGCTAACAGTGGCCCAATTTTCCACTACTCTTTGCCGGCGGGCTCCGATGCTGCGCAGTTTCCATTCTAATGAGGCCCGAGGGCCAATATCCAGGGAGCCTTGGGCCTCACCATTCATGTACAGGAATGCAGCCTGCATCCCTGTGCGCCCAAAAATGGGCTCGTCCGAATTTCTGGGCCAATAACTCGATTGCCTTGTACATCCCCCAGTTCCAGGTACGTCACCTGGTTCCAGGTGGAAGTCTTGAACATTTCCTGTTCGGCCACGCGCATATACCAGAGATGCTTTCCAAGGATTTACTGTTGGAGGTGCTGTGGTACACATTGTCACAACATGGTGGGGGACTCTTGCTTGTTGCTGGCAATGGCAGCGATACTTTTGAAAGCCAGGCTCAATTTGGAATGTTTGAAAACCTTTAAACTCTGATGTCAAATGAAGCGTCAACTTCTCAAACCTTTTCACACATGATCAACTCTCCATCAGATTAACTCGGCAACTTTCTTTTTTGAAAAAAAAATCAAGAAAAATATTCCAGATTGAACCACAAACGACAAAAGGATAACTCTTCAATTTAAGACTGTTTCACCATTGATTCCAACATAAACTCACTTAACGTTGAGTGGAAACCCCCCTACTCCCTCCTCCATAAAATAGAATCACCAGAATGTCCTGAAACTATGGCCTGAAATTTGCTCCTAAAATAACAGAGCACTGAACATTGTTTCAGGGCAAATGGAAGAGCAAATCCAGTGAGCGCACATGCAGTTAAACGCAAAAATCCAGGAGTTGCTCTATGAGATGCCGTGCTCCTCCAAAAGCTGCGCAGGCAGGCTGATCTCGCCAGCTGGAATGAATGGAGCAGTGAGAAGCCGCTGTACTGCCCAACTGGAAACAAACTAATCTACACGGAAAAAGGTACGCTCAGTTTTGTTTTTAGGTCTAAGCTAACTTTTAACAGTGTGGTAAGTATTAACGACTACCAAACAATCACTCTAGCACTGAAAATTAACTTTTAAAAATATGGAGTCTCATTCCTTCCAATTTTAATTCTTGATGGACATTTAAAAAAAGTTTTAATTTGTTTTTGCTTTTCCTTTGTCTCTTTTCTCTTTGTCTTTTAATTCAATATTTCTTGCTCTCTCTTTATTTCGCTTTCTCTAACTGGTTTTACACTGAATCTACTGTTGTAGCTTTCACTTCCTGATTCTGCGTCTGCACGGCTTGTCAAGGATGTTTCAATCTGATTGATTGAGTGGACAGCGAGATGCTTTCCCCACTCACAGACGCCTGGGAGAGGATGCTGCACTTTTTGCATCTCACCATTGGAGGAAGTTCCTGCACTAAAGTCCGTGGATCGTTTGTGAGTAAGTTTAAATCTAATGAGTGGTGGGCGCCGTTCGTACATTAAGAGCAAATTCCGGGCCAATATACAGCATATATAAATTCTAACAACCTTTAATAGCTGTTAAACCAGCATTTAATCAAATCACTTGGAACGAGTCAAACATTGTGCGATTATTATATATTAGTAACATAGATTTGGAAATTTCCAAATTAGTAAAGACACAAAGAATCAGTGTTGATACTAAGCAGTCACAAATTATCTAACACTTAGATTCTTGCATACATTGAAAACTTGAAGGAAGCAGCATAAAGCTGTGTTATTGTGAAGATTGTCACTTTGAATCTGTTGGCGTCTCTGATACCCAGACCATCTGCTATTTTTTTTAATATAAATTATCAACAAGGTGCTTCTCCAAAGTGACACTTGTGTCTGGTGGAAATGGCCGACATTGCATCTGTGAGAGACAGTGGCACCTGCAGGGAGGCTGTCCCCAATGCGACATCGCAGGTGCAGCAGAGTAACATGACATGATCTAGCATCAGAGGTTCATAATCGGCAGTTTCAAGTAGCACAATATGTGATGCAGTGAGACAATTTATGTATAATTTTCAGAACCAACAGGCTATAAAGCAGAATCTTCATTAAAATGCAGACAGCTCACATTGCTCCATTTAAGATGATTGAAAATGAAAGTGGAAATTATTGAAGTGCACCAGGGTGTTCTGACATACTTGGTAAAGTCCTTTAGATTTGACAGAAAAATAGTTGGCTGGCAGGGATAAGGTGAAAAACTACTTGGGTATAGAGGGTATAATTTCAATGTTTGCAGGTGACACAAAACTCAGAAATGTAGTAAACAATGTGGAGGATAGTAGCAGACTTCAGGAGGATGTGGACAGACCTGTGAAATGGGCAGACACATGGCACATGACTGGTGAAATGCAGAGACATGTGAAGTGATATATTTTGATCGGAAGAATGAGAGGCAATATAAACTAAATGGTACAATTTTAAAGGGGGTGCAGGAACAGAGGGACCAGGGGGTGCACATACACAAATCTTTGAAGGTGGAAGGGCAAGTTGAGAAGGCTGTTAAAAAAGCATATGGGATCCTGAGCTTTATTAATAGAGGCACAGAGTACAAAAGCAAGGAAGTCATGCTAAACCTTTATAAAACACTAGTTAGGCCTCAGCTGGAGTATTGTGTTCAATTTTGGGCACCACACTTTAGGAAGGATGTCAAGGCCTTAGAGAAAGTGCAGAAGAGATTTACTAGAATTATACCAGGGATGGGGGACTTCAGTTATGTGGAGAGACTAGAGACACTGGGGGTTGTTCTCCTTAGAGCAGAGAAGGTAAGAGGAGATTTGATAGAAGTGTTCAAAATCATGAACAGTTTTGACTGAGTAAATAAGGAGAAACTGTTTCCAGTGGCAGAAGGGTCGGTAACCAGAGGACACAGATTTAAGGTATTGGCAAAGGGACCGGGGCGACACGAGGAAACATATTTTTACACAGTGAGTTGTTATGATCTGGAATTCATTGCCTGAAAGGGAGGTGGAAGCAGATTCAATAGTAACTTTTTAAAAGGGAATTGGTTAAATACTTGAAGGGAAAAAATTTACAGGGCTGCAGGGAAAGAGCAGGGGAGTGGGACTAATTGGAAAGCTCTTTCAAAAGGCCGGCACAGGCACGATGGGCCGAATGGCCTCCTCCTGTGCTGTACCTACTATGACTATGATACTATGAACTGTGATTTTACAAAGCAACCCAGAAGAATGTTAATATTAATATTCACTAATAGTCAGATAATCGAATACAAAAAGGAAAATCAACTTTTAATTAATGGAGAGGGCCATAATCCTTGTTAACAAGCTCAACGCCTGGTAATGAACATTCATAATCATAAATTTCTTATTTATTCAATAACCCAGCTGCTCTTTCTAATTATGTACTTGCACTGACTGAGTAAAAAAAAAATTGCTAACTTCAGCAGCCAAGGTTTAAATTGCTTACCAGTTTATTTCTCCGTGCATTAATCTCTGAGGTGGTTGAGCAGCAATTTGCAGAGAGCTCGCAGGTGTTGCTCAGCGGGTACTGGAGAGGAATCCTTGCTGTGTTGAGCATATGCTGCCTGAGGCAATTTTGAGTACAAAAATGAGATCTGAGGCAACTGTTTGTAATGATGGCAATTTAAATAATGTGCTTTACTCCTAGTGCATTTCTTAGGGAAACTGCGGGAAAAAGCTATGGATCTATATTCAGACTCGTTTCCAGAAAACGATTGTGAGACTGCAATTCCAGTCAGTTAGATTCTGTGGCCACATACGATCAGATGCATTAAAGAACATCAACCTTTAGAGCATTTGTTTTTCCTGAAGTTAAACAGCTATTTTATCCTTCAATCAAATTGCATCTCCAAGTATTCCCGGCCTTTGGTTACCCGTTTGGTTGAAAAGCACAAGTCGTGGAGATTTCTGACAGTTGCTTCTAATGATACTGGAGCAAAGTGGAAAGAGCTACATTATTCACAGAACGTAACGGGCTGAGAGGCTTTTGAGAAAATGACACTATTCATGGGATCATCCGAAGTCAAAAAGCAAGGTTTGAATAATTTAACAAAAAACAAAATATTGAAATGGAAACAGAAAATGCAAATAACACTCAGCAGGTCAAGCAGCATCTTTGGAGAGAGAAACAGAGTTAACGTTTCAGGTCGATGACCATTCATCAGAATTGGAAGATGTTAGAGATGAACAATTTTTAAGCAAACACAGAGCCGGGGAAAAAGTGGGGGGGGGGGGGAAAGAGAAAGGAAAGAATGATGGGGAAGGCCTGGGATAAGGTGGAGGGCAGGAGTGATTAAATGGCAAAAGGGATGATGGTGCAACACAAAAGGGGGTGGGTACCGTCTTTCGGATGAGACGTTAAACCAAGGCCCCATCTGCCTTCTAAGGTTGACTGAAAAGATCCCATGGCACTATTTCTAAGAAAATCAGGGGAGTTTTCCCCCGGTGTCCTGGCCAATATTTATCTCTCAACCAACATCACTACAACAGATTATCTGGTTGTCATCACATTGCTGTTTGTGAGGTCTTGCTGTGCACAAATTGGCTGCCACGTTTCCTACATTACAACAGTGATTACAAAAGTACTACTTTGGTTGTGAAGTGCTTTGAAAGGCTCTATATAAATGCAAGACTTTCTTCTCTACGGGTCCACATCACAAAATGGACAATAATTATGTGGAAAATGGCAGCCTTTCTCAAAAAACATATGGATGCCCAGTGAGAGAAGTGGAGATGTTGCAACAGTTCAGTAGGGTCACTCCTTGAAGGCTAATGTCAAAGCACATGGTTGCTGGAGAGCACAAACAGGTTTATTCCTTGGGCAACCTGTGCTGTAACTCGCCTCAGTGTGCCAGATTCTGCCACTGGGTACAAGAGTGAAAAAACATTCCATTTCCCAGCAATGTCATCTGTCATCTTGAGGAAGACAGAAATACAGAACTAGAAAACTAAAAAAGTTAGAAATTAAATATAAAAGACGAATGAAAAATAGTGAACGTCACGAACGATGACAGATGTAAAGGGGATTTATTTAAGGAGCGAGAAATCAACAAACTATTAGTGGCTGGAAAAATATTCAGAAGCCATAATATGAAAACAACACAGGATCATTATTAAAGATTAAAAAAGATTAATGAAAGGAAACATGAATTCAGGAAGGGATTGTCACATCCCACAGACTTCATGGTCAATTTTTTTAATATGTCACAGCATTGGTGAAATTAAAGTATTGATTTAAATGTAGGTTTTAAAAGGATTTTGCTACCTTACAAGGAAGCTTCCAGAGAAGACTTAGGCTTAAAGGAGTAGAGGCAAAATTGTTCATTGCATGAGAAAATGACTGGATATTAAAAAACAGAAGGCAGTGCGCTGGTTGTTGTGCCAAAATTCAATGGCATGGATTCTAACCTATAGCAGGTTTACCATCTCAGCCAAGACAACTGAGGGGAAGAGAAGACAGGAGAGATACTGAGCTTGGTGATTAGAATTCTCCCACAGGGAAATGAAAATAAATAAATGAGGGGTCAATCATCTACTCTTGCTTATGTTGTGGTGAGCAATTACAGAGCAGCATTGGCAGAGGCAGAGGAACAGGTCACCTTCATATCCTCTTGGTTTGGGAATGGTGCAAGCCATGGGTGGGACAAGTGAGGCCAAAACAATATCGAAGATGGATATCTATGTAAGAAGAAAAAATGGTCATGAATGGGTTTCCTCAGAATGGGAAAGTGGCGGAACTCTTGAGGAATGTGTCCACAATTTGACTTTATCATCTTTGTTGACGACAATGATAAAGAGGTTAATAGATTTGTTAGATAAGGTATTAAGGGTTATGGAACCAAGGTGGGTCAATGGAGTTAAGAAGCGGAACGGGCCTGCGGCAGGTGGTGAGCGAACCAACATGAGGGAAAAACCTACTTGACCTTGTCCTCACCAATCTACCTGTCGCAAATGCATCTGTCCATGACAGTATTGGTAGGAGTGACCACCGCACAGTCCTCGTGGAGACGAAACCCCGTCTTCGCACTGAGGACATCATCCAACGTGTTGTGTGGCACTATCACCGTGCTAAATGGGATAGATTCAGAACAGATCTAGCAGCTCAAAACTGGGCATCCATGAGGTGCTGTGGGCTATCAGCAGCAGAATTGTATTCCAGCACAATCTGTAACCTCATGGCCCGACATATTCCTCACTCTACCATTACCAACAAGCCAGGGGATCAACCCTGGTTCAATGAGGAGTGTAGAAGAGCATGCCAGGAGCAGCACCAGGCGTACCTAAAAATGAGATGCCAACCTGGTGAAGCTACAACTCAGGACTACATGCATGCTAAACAGCAGAAGCAACATGCTATAGACAGAGCTAAGCGATTCCACAACCAACGGATCAGATCAAAGCTCTGCAGTCCTGCCACATCCAGTCGTGAATGGTGGTGGACAATTAAACAACTAATGGGAGGAGGAGGTTCTGTAAACATACCCATTCTCAATGATGGCGGAGTCCAGCACGAGTGCAAAAGACAAGGCTGAAGCATTTGCAACCATCTTCAGCCAGAAGTGCCGAGTGGATGATCCATCTCAGCCTCCTCCCGATATCCCCACCATCACGGAAGCCAGTCTTCAGACTATTCGATTCACTCCACGTGATATCAAGAAACGGCTGAGAGCACTGGATACAACAAAGGCTATGGGCCCCGACAACATCCCGAGTGTGGCACCAAGGAGCCCTAGTAAAATTGAAGTCAAAGGGAATCAGGGGGAAAACTCTTCAGTGGCTGGAGTCATACCTAGCACAAAGAAAGATGGTAGTGGTTGTTGAAGGCCAATCATCTCAGCCCCTGGGCATTGCTGCAGGAGTTCCTCAGGGCAGTGTCCTCGGCCCAACCATCTTCAGTTGCTTCATCAATGACCTTCCCTCCGTCACAAGGTCAGAAATGGGGATGTTCGCTGATGATTGCACAGTGTTCAGTTCCATTCGCAACCCCTCAGATAATGAAGCAGTCCAAGCCCGCACGCAGTAAGACCTGGACAGCATCCAGGCTTGGGCTCCTAAGTGGCAAGTAACATTCGCGCCAGACAAGTGCCAGGCAATGAACATCTCCATCAAGAGAGAGTATAACCACCTCCCCTTGACATTCAATGGTATTACCATCGCCGAATCCCCCACCATCAATATCCTGGGGGTCACCATTGAACAGAAACTTAACTGGACCAGCCATATAAATACTGTGGCTACAAGAGCAGGTCAGAGGCTGGGTACTGTGTGGTGAGTGACTCACCTCCTGATTCCCCAAAAGCCTTTCCACCATCTACAAGGCACAAGTCAGGAGTGTGATGGAATACTCTCCACTTGCCTGGATGAGTGCAGCTCCAACAACACTCAAGAAGCTCGACACCATCCAGGACAAAGCAGCCTGCTTGATTGGCACCCCATCCACCACCCTAAACATTCACTCCCTTCACCACCGGTGCACTGTGGCTGCAGTGTGTACCATCCACAGGATGCACTGCAGCAACTCGCCAAGGCTTCTTCGACAGCACCTCCCAAACCCGCAACCTCTACCACCTAGAAGGACAAGGGCAGCAGGCACATGGGAACACCACCACCTGCACGTTCCCCTCCAAGTCACACACCAACCCGACTTGGAAATATATCGCTGTGCCTTCATCGTTGCTGGATCAAAATCCTGGAACTCCATTCCTAACAGCACAGTGGGAGAACCTTCACCACACGGACTGCAGCGGTTCAAGAAGGCAGCTCACCACCACCTTCTCAAGGGCAATTAGGGATGGGCAATGAATGCCGGCCTCGTCAGTGACGCCCACATCCCATGAACGAATAAAAAAAAAAGGCTAGAGGGGCTGAATGGTCCACTCCTATGTTCCTATTAAAAAGGACTTAATGTTTCTCAATGTAATGCTGTGTACATAATAGTAGAATCTCAAACTGCAGATAAATGGAAGATAATGGATGTTTGTGCCCAAAGATGCAAAAGATGGTTTAGAGAGCAGAAAATTGAAGAAAACCTTGTGCAAACAAAAGGTGGCCGAACAAAACAATCCTCACAGTCTCATTGGGCAACTAGCATGGCAAACAAATTATTAGAATGAATGCCCAGAATGAATGTCAAGTGCAAAAAATGATATACAAGATTTCACACCACACTAGTGTTGAGTATTTAATCCAATTTTGGTATTTTGATATTGATGTAGGAGGAATCATGAAAAAAAGAATGACAAATTGGATTAATTGTCACAAATTCAGAGTGCAGAACAAGGCATCATGACTGGAAAACTGGAAAATCACTGGCAATGCAAAAAGTGTCTGCAGATTTATTAAATAAATTGCTACTGGAGTTTGGAGGGGGGATTGCTGAAATGAAATATGTATTTTGAAAAGTAGCAGGGCATGTTTTTTGAATTAGGAGGAAACTGTTTAGTAGGAGATTGGATTTTGACCAACATGAGGTTGAGGTTAAGGAGGCAAACCCTGAGGAACAGTCTTGGCAATTGTCAAACTAACCATTAAGAATAGGAATTTCACTTTTTTGTAGGTATTCATTAAACCATTTGATAATTTAATTTCTTTTGAAAAGATTGGTAATTTTTAAACCGTTGTTTAATGAGTTGTAGCAGTATTTGCATCAAAAAGAGACAGATTTGATGGCTGACTCAGATTCATCACTTTGTGTGGTACCACTCCCCATAGGCCAAGAAGTTGGAATCATAGAAAGGTTACAGCACCGAAGGAGGCCATTTGGCCCAACGAGTCCGCGCCGGCTGTATGCAAGATCAATCCAGCAAGTCCCACTCCCCTGCTCTAGCCCTGTAATTTTTTTTTCTTTCAAGTACTCATCCAGTTCCCTTTTGAAGGCATGATTGAATCTGCCTCCACCACCCCCTCAGGCAGTGCATTCCAGATCCTAACCACTCACTGTGTAAAGAAGTTTTTCCTCATGTCACCTTTCGTTCTTTTGCCAATCACCTTGAATCCATGTCCTCTGGTTCTTGACCCTTCTGCCAATGGGAACATTTTCTCTCTATCTACTTTGTCTAAATCATTGATGATTTTGAATACCTCTATCAAATCTCCTCTGTTTCAAGGGGAACTTCTCCAGTCTATCCACCGTAACTAAAGTCTCTCATCCCTGAAATCGTTCCAGTAAATCTCTTCTGCACCCTCTCTCAGGCCTTAACATCTTTCCGAAAGTGCGGTGCCCAGAACTGGACACAATACTCCAGCTGTGGCTGAACCAGTATTTTAGAAAGGATCATCAAGACTGCCTTGCTTTTGTACTCCATGCCTCTATTTATAAAGCCCAGGATCGCCTATGCGTTATTAACCGCTTTCTCAACCTGCCCTGCCCCCTTCAATGATTTGTGTACATATACCCCCAAATCGCTCTGTTCCTGCACCCCTTTTAGAATTGTGCCTTTTAGTTTACATTGCCTCGCCTCATTCTTCGTACCGAAATGTATCACCTTGCATTTTTCTGCATCAAACATCATCTGCCATGTGTTTGCCCATGCCACCAGCCTGTCTAGATCTTCGTGAAGTCTATCACTATCCTCCTCACTGTTCATTATACTTCCAAGTTTTGTATCATCTGCAAATTTGGAAATTGTGCCCTGTTCACCCAAGTCCAAGTCATTAATATATATCAAGAAAAGCAGCGGTCCTAGTACCGACCCCTGGGGAACACCGCTGTATACCTCCCTCCAATCCGAAAAACAATCGTTCACCACTATTCTCTGATAACTGTTACTTAGCCAATTTTGTATTCATGCTGCTACTGCCCCATTTGTTCCATGGGCTTCAATCTTGATGACAACCTATTATGCAGCAATTTATCAAATGCCTTTTGAAAGTCCATACACACCACATCAACTGCATTGCCCTCATCTACCCTCTCTGTTACCTCATCAAAAAACTCTATCAAGTTAGTTGAACACGATTTACCTTTTACAAATCTGTGCTGGCTTTCTCTAATCAATCCACACTTGTCCAAGTGACTGCTAATTCTGTCCCGGATTATCGTTTCTAAAAGTTTCCTCATCATCAAGGTTAAACTGACTGGCATATATTTGCTGGGTTTATCCTTACACCTTTTTTTGAACAAGGCTGTAACATTTGCAATTCCCCAGTGCTCTGTCACCACCTCCGTATCTAAGGATGTTTGGAAGATTATGGTCAGTACCTCCACAATTTGCACCCTTACTTCCCTCTGCAACCTAGGGTGCATCCTATCGGGACCGGGTGACTTATCTACTTTAAGTACAGCTAGCCTTTCTAATACCTCCTATTTATCAATTTTAACCCATCCATTATCTCAACTGCATCTTCCTTTACTGAGACTCTGGCAGCATCTTCTTCCTTGGTAAGGACAGATGCAAAGTACTCATTTAATACCTCGGCCATGGCCTCTGCCTCCATGAGTAGATCTCCTTTCTCGTCCCTAATCGGCCCCACCTCTCCTATTACTACCCGTTTACTGTTTACTTGCCTATGGAAGTCTTTTGGATTCCCTTTTATGTTTGCTGCCATTCTATTCTCGTATTGTCTCTTTGCCCCTCTTATTTCCTTTCTCACTTCCCCTCTGAACTTTCTGTATTCAGCCTGGTTCTCCCTTGTGTTGTCAAGCCGACATCTGTTATATGCCCCTTTTTTCTGCTTCATCTTACTCTCTATCTCTTTTGTCATCCAGAGAGCTCCGGTTTTAGTTGCCCTACCTTTCTCAAGTAGGCCAACTAGGAATGTACCTAGACTGTATCCAAGCCATCTTCTCTTTAAAGGCCACCCATTGTTCAATTACACTTTTGCCTGCCAATCTTTGATTCCAATTTACCCGGGTCAGATCTGTTCTCATCCCACTGAAATTGGCCCTCCTCCAATTGAGTATTTTTTTTTTTACTCGAGAATGGTCCATGTCCTTTTCTATAGCTATTCTAAACCTTATGACACTATGATCGCTGTTCCCTAAATGTTCCCCCACTTACACTTGCTCCAATTGGCCCGCCTCATTTCCCAGAACCAAATCCAGCAATGCCTCCTTCCTCGTTGGGCTGGAAACATACTGGTCAAGAAAGTTCTCGTCAACAAACTTCAAAAATGAAGTTCTCAGGTTTGATGTCTGGCCTGTGCTGGGCAAGCTGTTCTCAATTGAGTTGGCAGAGGACGGTGTTGGATTTTCCAGTGGTCTCAAGCGCCCTGTGTTGGGGGAAGGGGATATTAGGCAAAACTCCAGCCCCTCATCAGTGATCCCTGCTAGAAAGTGCTCATGTGTTTTGAGAGCATTGTACTTGACTGCAATTTCTTTCATGGATCAAACAGAGAATCCTTGTTACTGTATTTTGCCAACTGGTTACATTCCCTCACATAATCTTCCTTGACTTCAGAAGGCAGTGGACTAAACACATCACTAGACTATGGCTTAGATTCTATATAGCCAAACAAACTTATTACCCTTTAACTGGATAAGCGAATAGCAGCAATGACACACTGTAGATTTACAGTAGTTACAGGCTTAACTATTTCTCCTGGGAAAATAGAAAGATAACACATAGTTGCCTATGCCACACTGAACTATAATGTAAACTGGACCAGAAAGCAGGTTCTTGAATATTAACATTTATGTGGTGGCTTGTGTCTGACCACTAATGGAGTCTCTCTCTCTCTCTCTTACATGACTTCAGGCCATGACTTAATTTGAGCAAGACAAGCTGAGAAATACTTTTTATAAAAATGATTGGGACAAAGAAAATTTAACTGTACGTCTCAAACACAAGAAGTGCTGCAAATCAAATGGATTTACAAATAAAACACATAAGCTGATTGGCCCCTCCATCAGACACCTGTCCAGACGCAATGGGGGTAATTTTAACCTCACCCGCCCGTCGGGAAACTGATGGGATCGGGGACAATGGTTTTACACCCTGCCCGATTATACTCTCCAGTGAAGTCGATGGAGAATAATATTAGACGGAGTGTAAAACTGGTGATCCATCCGATCCCATGGGATTTCCACCTGGCGAGTTAGCTTAAAATTGCCAAAAAGCTAGCTAACCCATTTTAACTCAATGTGTTGCAGCAGAAAGAAAAACAATACTCTGATACATGATAGACAAAAATGCTGTGCTTTTGTCACATCATGGTCCAATATTTAATGCAATGCTCTTAACATTTAAACTTATCTATTAGTTGACATGCATTGTTAGCACTGCGCTATTACCTCGTTTTTTAACCTTTGTTTATTTAAGCTAACAGAGCTCTGCTTTCAAACAAATGAGAATAGAACTTAAAAGTGCATGTGAAAAGGGAAAGCAGTGAACTTACTGTGCTCAGTGTGTTGGCAATGTTGAACTTGCAGCACCAGTGCAGCAAAACCAGTTCCACATTGCCCTGCTACTTTCATTCATTTCAATGGATAGAAGAGCTCAAGGAACCACTGCCTTGTGAAGCTGCGAGCAGCCACAATGGCCAAGAGCAATACCAATCTTCAACCCATCAGAATTCAACAACATGAAACCGCAACAAAAGAATCTAAATTAAAACCATCAAAATTAAAAGAAAAAGACAGGCAGAGAAAGGATCTCTAAGCACAAAACAACTGGCAACAAGACCTTCCAAATTGAAAGCTTTGTGATGTGGTGCATCAAGACTTCCAGAAAGCCGAGATCAGGTTCTGCATGAAAAGCTGCCAGTTAAGCTTAAAGCTGTGGGGATTTGAGATAAAATAGGAATGACAAAAACATGGAAAGCCTTTGGCCATTCCCATTTCATCGGGATGTGATGTGGGGAGGGGTTGTATTTGCTCAGTGTACTGCCCAGGTATCAGTGTCGGAACTTCGGCTGTTTCTTATATACAAAGACTTGGATTCAGAAGCTCAACTGCAAATTGGTCAGATAATCTGACAACGTCAAAGTGGAGAAAGCAGTTGAATCTGAGGAAGCAGACTAAGGACCTAGAAAAGGAATTGGATAAAGTACATAAGTGGACAGAAGAGTGATAGATGAAATGCAATTGTATGTAGGTGTACAGAGAGAAAAAATGGCAGCATACCTATTTTATGAATGGTATTGAAATCGCGGAGGGTGAAGTAAAAGGAGATCAACAGTATCAGTGGTCTCAGAACCAAACAGGTCCTGTCACATGGAGCAGCAATCAACAAGCCAATTTAAATGCTTAATTACATAGCCAAAACAAATGAACACAAGTTGAAAGTAGCAATGCTAAAACGTTATTGTGCTTTGAATTGCTTTCAGCTTAAGTATTCAGTTCTTGTTCTTGAGGCAGAGGTGGGACATTCATGCCCTGGAGATGGTGCAAAGAAAAGCCACAAGACTGATCCCTAATATCAGAGATCTGAGTTATCATGAAGGGTTGGAGAAACCCGAACACTTCAGCCTTGAAAGGAAATGACTGAAAGGGACCTCAAAGCTATAGTAACACAGCAAAAGTCGATCCAAACACTACCTGAACTTGAACGGTGATAGTAGGACAAGATGGCACACTAGTTGTTCTTGATATCCTAATTTTCCTTATTGCATTATCAGTCTATTGAATCTGGTTGATTGTTACATTGGTTAACTGGAGACAGTTCTTTTTTGAAGGGAAGGGGCCTGACTCATTGACTGGATAGACAGCTTTGTAGCCAGAAAATACTGCTTCTGAAGGAGAAATGCAGCAGCCTTCCCCAGCTCATCAAGATAGAGACACATACTTACAGACTTGGTGGTAGTCAGGCAAAATTTCAAGTCTTAAGTTTTACTTTGCGGGCACCGGTCCAGGTTTAGTATTCAGCAAGTTAGTCAAGTGTTGTACAGTGTGTTGTTCTTGTATGTGTGGAGGGAGATATTAGAAATTCTGTGAACAAGTTTATTGACGTTATGCTGCTGTTGAACCGTTACCTTTAATAAATGATTTTTAGATTATAGTCAAAGTCAGTCGGTTCGAAAGAGTGTTTATCCTTTCACAACCTGATGACTAGGAGAAGACAAGAGGGCTTACCCCAATTATGTGAGCTAATTACTTTAACAAGTGTTTCTGTTTGACTCCTGGAAAACAATGCATTGTCAGATATGGGGCCGGACTTTACTGTGAGCGGCGAATGAACGGCACCAGCTGATAGTCAGACTTGCACTTGCCCTTCGACTTTCTGCGAGCTTTTGCACGGCAATTCCTGAAAATTAGAGCACCAAAAAGAATGGTGCCCTGTACAGGTCACCTGGGACCTGTGTGAACAGGGCAAGCAACTGTATATCTCCTTAATCAAACAGATTGAAGCATCATTAATAAGCTACACAGAGACTGGACCAGGAAGTGTGTTAGAATAGTAAATTCAATCTCAAGTTAGATACAATAAGCAAAATAAAGCAAGGGTAAGAAAGATTGAATTAAGAGACAGAGATAAAAGAGACAAGAAGTAAAAAAACTAAAAATGTATTTTTAAAAAAATGTCCAAAAACAATTAAAATCTGAAGGAATGAGACTCCACACTTGTTAAAGTTAATTTTCAGTGCAGAGAGGTTTTTTGGCAGTCATTAAGACTTACCATGCCGTTAAAAGGGTACTTACATCAGGATGGACGAGCCCTAACTTTTTCTGGCGAGTTTAGTGTGGCATCGATGCAGGAATTTCATGCTGTTCCATTCATTTGAACGGGGAGTCAACTGGCGAGATGCCATTCTCACGAAGCTTATGGAGGAGCAATGTATCTAGTTCAACTTCCGGTCGCCGGAATTTTCACAGCAAAACCCGGCCCATGAAAACACTCAGCGGATGAGGCAGCATCTGTGGGGTGAGGAAGATGGGGTTAACTTCTCAGATCATGTGACCGCTTTTGCTAGTTGCTACATCACAGTAAAAATGTGCAATAGCTGTCAAAATATAATGGATATGTCATCAGAGAACATCATCTATCGTGCTCATGTTGGCTCAGCGAGCTTAGAAAGTGATTAGCTCAGCCATACAGAACAGCAGGAAGGTCCATGGTTTGATCCCCAGTCTTTGGAGAGTTAGCTGATCTCACCTGGCATTGTAACGGGGTTGCTACAATTGGCTTTCGTGCCCAGTTAGGGAGAGGATATTTGGCCAGGATTTCCACACCCCATTGCTATCCAACAATCCTTGTTCAAAATACGCATGCGGAGATAAAAAGATCGGGAGTCGGAGGCCCCAATCGGAGATAAAAAGATCGGGCGTCAGAGGCCCCAATCGGAGATAAAAAGAGCGGGAGTCGGAGGCCCGAGGTATATTCAGTGAAATCAAAAAACAAAATATAAATCAAAGAGCAATGTCACAGGACAGCGGATAGGTGACTGGTTGGCGTCTATTACTGTTTAGGACAGTGGCTTAAACTAGGAGCCTAAATCTATAACTTAAAGTAGATAACCTTATTAGCTAATAAAACTAGGATTAGCAAGTATATAAAAACTCTAGTCAAGTAAATAAATAAAACAAGGTTACGTGGAGATGGCAGGGCAGGTGGTGTGCCGTAACTGCAGCATGTGGGAGTTTGTGCAGACCAGCATGATCCCGAGCAACCGCATCTGTAGTAAGTGTCTGCAGCTCGAGGAACTTCAGCTCAGAGTTGTTGAGCCGGAGTCCGAGCTGCAGACACTACGATGCATCAGGGAGGGGGAAGAGTTATCTGGGCACTTTGATCCAGGAGGCAGTCACACCACTTAGATTAGGAAATAGTTTCGATTCACTCAGTAGCCAGGGACAGGGAGATGTGACTGTGAGTCAGGCAGGTGTAGGGATCCAGGATGTAGTGCTGGAGGAGCCTCGGCTCTTGACATTCTCCAACGGGTACGAGGTACTTGCTACTTGTGTGGATGAGAGCAAAGACTGCAGGGTGGATGGGCAATCTGACTGTGGTACAGGAGGCCATTCAAGTAGGGGGGAGGATCCAACAGGGTTAAGGATATCTCTTTGCAGCTGGAAAAGAACTTCGAGCATGTGGGGGAAGATCCAGTTGTCGTGGTCCACGGAGGAACCAACAACATGGATAGAACTAGGAATGAGGTTCTGCGGAGACAGTTTGAGGAGCTAGGGTCTAAATTAATAAGCAGAACCGCAAAGTTAATACTCTCTGGATAACTACGTGAGCCACGTGAAAATTGACGCACGGACAAACAGATCAGAGTGTTAGCTGCGTGGCTCAAAGTGTGGTGTGGGAGATGGGTTTTGATTCATGGGGCACTGGCACCAGTACTGGGGAAAGAGGGAGCTGTTCCGTTGGGACGGGCTCCACTTAAACCGGGCTGGGACCAGCCTCCTGGCAAATCGAATAACTAGGGCTGTGGATCGGGCTTTAAATTAAAAAGGGGGCGGGAGGTGTCAGGTGAAGGGAAATTTCGAAATCTAATGAGAAAAGTCAAGGCAACAGAGCAGTGTAGTGATTTGGGTAAAGATAAGCAGAGTGTGGCAGGAAGGGACAGAGAGTTTACCGGTAATAGTGCATCAGCGAATAAGGTCAAAGCAGGAAAAAAATGGTAAAAAGTCGAAATTAAAGGTTCTTTATCTGAATGGACGGAGCCATTCATAACAAGATAGATGAATTAATTGCACAAATAGAGATAAGTGGGTTTGATCTAATAGCCATTACAGAGACATGGTTGCAAAGTGACCAAGGTTGGGAACTAAACAGTCCAGGGTACATGACGTTTAGAAAAGAGACAGGCAGAATGGAAAAGGAGGGGGTCTGGCCCTAATAATAAAGGATGACATAAAGACAGAACATAGACCATGAAAGTAAATTAGCAAGAAATATAAAAACTGATTGTAAAAGCTACTACAAGTATGTAAAAAGGAAGAGAGTAACAAAAGTAAACGTTGGTCCCTTTGAGGCTGAGGTAGGAGAAATTATAATGCGGAATCAGGAAATGGCAGAGACGTTAAATAAATATTTTGTATCTCTCTTTACGGTAGAAGACACAAAAAGCATACCAAAAATAGTGGGGAACCAAGGGTCTAATGAGAGTGAGGAACTTAAAGTAATTATTATCAGTAGAGAAAAAGTACTTGAGAAACTAATGGGACTAAAAGCCGATAAATCCCCTGGGCCTGATGGCCTACATCCGAGGGTTCTAAAAGAGGTGGCTGCAGAGATTGTGGATGCATTGGTTATGATCTTCCAGAATTTCCTAGATTCTAGAATGGTCCCAGCGGATTGGAAGGTAGCAAATGTAACCCCACAATTCAAGAAAGGAGGGAGAGAGAAACCAAGGAACTACAGGCTGGTTAGCCTAACATCTAACATCGGGAAAATGCTGGAATCCATTATCAAGGAAGTGGTAACAGGGCACTCAGATCATCATAATATGATTAGACAGTCAGCATGGTTTTATGAAAGGGAAATCGTGTTTGACAAATTTAGTAGAGTTTTTTGAGGATTTAACTAGCAGGGTAGATAAAGGGGAACCAGTGGATGTAGTATATTTGGATTTTCAAAAGGCATTCGATAAGGTGCTACATAAAAGGCTGTTACGCAAGGTAAGGGCTCATGGGGTTGGGGGTAATATATTAGCATGGATAGAGGATTGGTTAGCGGACAGAAAACAGAGAGTAGGGATAAATGGATCATTCTCAGGTTGGCAGGCTGTAACCAGTGGGGTACCGCAAGGATCGGTGCTTGGGCCTCAGCTATTTACAATCTATATTAATGACTTAGATGAAGAGACTGAGTGTAATATATCCAAGTTTGCTGACGATACAAAGCTGGGTGGGAAAGTAAGCTGTGAGGAGGACACAAAGAGTCTGCAAAGGGATTTAGACAGGTTAAGTGAACGGGCAAGAAGGTGGCATACAGAGTATAATATGGAGAAATGTGATGTTATTCACTTTGGTGGGAATAGAAAAGCAGAATATTTTTTAGATGGTGAGAAACTAGTAAATATGTTGGTGTTCAGAGAGACTTGGGTGTCCTTGTACAAGAAACACAAAAAGTTAGCATGCAGGTACAGCAAGCAATTAGGAAAGCAAATGGCATGTTGGCCTTTATGGCAAGGGTGTTGGAGTACAATAGTAAGGAAGTCTTACTACAGTTGTGCAGGGCTTTAGTGAAACCTCACCTGGAGTACTGCATACAGTTTTGGTCTCCTTATCTAAGGAAGGATATACTTGCCTTCGAGATGGTGCAATGAAGGTTCACTGGATTAATTCCTGGGATGAGAGGGTTGTCTTAAGAGGAGAGGTTGAGGAAAATGGGCTATACTTTCTGGAGTTTATTAGAACTAGAGGTGATCTCATTGAAACATTTCAGATTATGCGAGGGCTCGATAGGGTAGATGCTGAGAGGTTGTTTTCCCTGGCTGGAGAGACTAGAACCAAAGGGCACAGTCGCAGAATAAGGAGTCGGCCATTTAAGACTGAGATGAGGAGGAATTTCTTCACTCAGGGTTGTGAATCTTTGGAATTCTCTACCCGAGGGGGCTGTGGATGCTGAGTCATTGAATATGTTCAAGGCTGAGATAGATAGATTTTTGGACTCTAGGGGAATCCAGGGATATGAGGATCAGGCGGGAAAGTGAAGGGGGAGTTGAGGTTGAAGATCAGCCATGATCTGATTGAATGGTGGAGCAGGCTCGAAGGGCCGTATGGCCTACTCCTGTGAGCAGTGGTTAGTGAATGTCCCCGGGTCAAAGGATAGTGAGCAGCGATTAGTGAATGTCCCCGGGTCAAAGGATAGTGAGCAGCGATTAGTGAATGTCCCCGGGTCAAAGGATAGTGAGCAGCGGTTAGTGAATGTACCCGGGTCAAAGGATAGTGAGCAGCGGTTAGTGAATGTCCCCGGGTCAAAGGATAGTGAGCAGCGGTTAGTGAATGTACCCAGGTCAAAGGATAGTGAGCAGCAATTGGTGAATGTCCCCGGGTCAAAGGATAGTGAGCAGCAATTAGTGAATGTCCCCGGGTCAAAGGATAGTGAGCAGCAATTAGTGAATGTACCCGGGTCAAAGGATAGTGAGCAGCAATTAGTGAATGTCCCCGGGTCAAAGGATAGTGAGCAGCGATTAGTGAACGTACCCGGGTCAAAGGATAGTGAGCAGCAATTAGAGAATGTCCCCGGGTCAAAGGATAGTGAGCAGCAATTAGAGAATGTCCCCGGGTCAAAGGATAGTGAGCAGCAATTAGTGAATGTACCGGGTCAAAGGATAGTGAGCAGCGGTTAGTGAATGTACCGGGTCAAGGGATAGTGAGCAGTGGTTAGTGAATGTCCCCGGGTCAAAGGATAGTGAGCAGTGGTTAGTGAATGTCCCCGGGTCAAAGGATAGTGAGCAGTGGTTAGTGAACGTACTGGGTCAAGGGATAGTGAGCAGTGGTTAGTGAATGTCCCCGGGTCAAAGGATAGTGAGCAGTGGTTAGTGAATGTACTGGGTCAAAGGATAGTGAGCAGTGGTTAGTGAATGTACTGGGTCAAAGGATAGTGAGCAGTGGTTAGTGAATGTACCTGAGCTGGAGCACTCACAGCTCTGCTTTCCCCAAAATATGACATGAAGAAGCATTGCAATCAAGACTCCCCACTCCTCCCCTTGCTGAAATAAGGGAAAGACATACAGAATAGATCACAGCAAGTGCCCTGTACAAGTCCTTTATACCCTCTTTGATCTTCCAATCACTCATAGGATAGATTGATGTGCGAGCAGAACAAATCAAACATACAAACAGTTCACACAGGAAATAGCGAAGGCCTGGGAGCAAGGCAATGAGCTCGGAAGAAAGCAGCATTGTCGCAATTTGACAAAAACAAAACCGGAAACAGGGCTGAACAGCAGCAACTCATCGGTGTCAACTTGCCCCAGATTTTAGCACTGTATCCCTATCAGTATATGCAGGGTTATTTCATCAGCGAACATTCCCTTTAAAACAAATATTCCTGCTAACTTGACTTTATTACGCACCAGAATCCTCTGAAGGATTCCTGGAAAGTAAAGACACCGTGACTGGGACACTAAAAATACCTTCTCCCCATTTGCTGAGGAGCTGCCCGTGCTACACATTCCGACAGCAGTTTCTACTTCATCTGCACTTTTTGCTACGTTATTCCACTGGCACAGCAGAATACGCACAGCACAGCACAATTGTGTTAATGGCTAGAAGTTGCAAAATTGTGATAAATGTTCCCATTAGCTTTCCTTCACACTTGTTTACTTTGGTGAGATAGCCATGCTTAAGAAATACCTCAAGGCATTTTGGCAGGGAGATGAGCATTTTTGCCATTAATTTGAACTGTAGTCATGCTTCAACTGCATTTATCACGATCGATCGCATCAGTTATATGCGTCTTTAGTATCATTGCAAGACGAAGGCAGCAGTGGAACAACTTACATTTGTACAGTGCCTTTCACAGGACAAAACGCTCCATGGCACTTTACTGGAGGAACAGTGCCCATCAAGGCAGGAAATGAGAGAGAAGTTTAGTGGGGCGATGAAATGCTTGGTCAAAGAGGTAGATTTTGGGGAGGCTTTTGAAGGTGAGCGAAGAGGTAGTTAAAGGTTTAGGAAGAGAATTAGGAAGTACAGAATCACAATGGATAAGGTGTGCACCAATGCTGGAACAAGGGAGGGGGTCCGTGGAGAGTGTGTGTTGGAACAAGGGGGGGTGAGGGCAAAAGATTGCAGAGGTAGAGCAAAGTGATGCCATGGAGGGACTTGTATTACTTGGGACTTTTGCATTTCATTACAAGTTTCGGGTCTTGCCTTAGATATTCTCTTACGAACACCAGTGCTAGTCATTGCTCTAAGTGGTCAAGCATCTTACATTTAGGGGTGTGCCCATAGTACCAAAAATCTAACTATAATGATAGCATAATTCAGGGGTGTAACATTTGTAGCTCCTTATGATCTGGACCTGATATTTCTGTCTTTGGCACGTGTGCTTCTTCAATCTTTTTGAAGGTGGTCCAGGAAAACACCTGGTCAGGTGATGCCAGATACAAACTGTTAAGTTGCTTTATTTCACAGCAAGTGAACATACAAAGCAACAGTTATGATCAGACTGTTATAATTCCATCCTTTTTTCATGTAATAATACAAAAATAACAAGTATGCTATGCTTTCCCACGTCTGTGGGCCATCTTGCTTGAATTGAGCAAAATAATTCCAAACTGTTCTCCTTCTGAGCCCAGCCAAAGTTTGTCTTCACAGCTTTCTGTTTAAAACCTGACCAACTTTGGAACTGCTAGATTGATTCCTGGGATGAGAGGATTGTCCTATGAGGTGAGATTGAGTGGAATGGGCCTTTACTCTCTGCAGTTTAGAAGAATGAGAGATGATCGCATTGAAACATACAAGATTCTGAGGGGGCTTGACAGGGTAGATGCTGAGAGGTTGTTTCCCCTGGCTGGAGAGTCTAGAACTAGGGGGCATAGTCTCAGGATAATGGGTCTGCCATTTAAGGCTGAGATGAAGACAAATTTCTTCACTCAGAGGGTTGGAAATCTTTGGAATTCTCTACCCCAGAGGGCTGTGGATGCTCAGTCGTTGAATATATTCAAGGCTGAGATTGATAGATTTTTGGACTCTCGGGGAATCAAGGGATATGGGGATTGGGTGGGAAAGTGGAGTTGAGATTGAAGATCAGTCATGATCTGATTGAATGGCGGAGCAGGCTCTAGAGGCCGTATGGCCTACTCGTACTCCTATTTCTTATGTTCTTATCTTTACAGCTGTTGCTAGACCAGACTGACTGCTTGTCTTTGTCTTTTTATTTCCTTCTGTTTACAACCTAAAATGAGGGCCTATTCCAGACTTTCCCTGTGACCATTGGACACTGGGGACCTACCAACACAATGGCTGCAAGGTGTTTATTACCAAGATAAGTCTGCAAATTGCTTATCATTGAGTCTTTGAGGAACCAACATCAAAGCTTAGCACATCAGTATTTTAATCATCTTTCGTCTCAGTGCCTTTTAAAAAAAACTTGTGCGAATACATTATGTATTAAAATAGAACCCTTAAATATAACATTTGTTTTAATCCAAACCCTCCGTGGAAAAAATGGCCAAATATTTTCAAAACCTGACATAATATAACACAGAATGTGAACAGCAGCAAAATTCCTAAATTTATTGGAGTACAACTAAACCAAAGGCATCAACCTTTTTGGTCCATCTTTGTCTTTGAGAAACATTTAAAATCATTCATTTATAATTATTTTTAGCGGCAGCAAGAAACCTTTGTATTAATAATCAAAAAACAACAATGTGATACGACAGAAAACATTCAAGGTGCTTCAACACAATTGATCCAGTGACCTTGCTCACTATAGCAAATGGTCTAAATGCTAAATACTAGTTAATAGGAAGTTGCAAATAAAATAACAGGTGGAACTTTTCCACGTTTAAAATCATTTGGGTGAAATAAGTTAGAACATAAATGGGTTTTATGGGCTAAATATGAGGTTCTGAAGAGAAAAAGGATTCAGGGATATGGTGAGGAGATGGGCAAGTGGGATTGACCCATCAAAAAGGGACAGGCTTGTTCGGACTTAATAGTCTATTTCAGTCAACCTTAACTCATGGTAGCAATCTGAATCAGAAGTTGCGGGTTCAAGTCCCACTCCAGAGATTTGAGCACGTAAATCTAGGTTGGCACTTCAGTGCAGTACTGAGGGAGTGCTGCACTGTCAGAGGTGCTGTCTTTTGGATGAGACGTTAAACCGAGGCCATGTCTGCCCTCTCAGGTGGACAAGAAAGATCCCTTGGCACTATTCAAAGAAGAGCAGGGGCATTCTCCCTGGTATCCTGGGCAACACTGATTCCTTTACCAACATCTAAAACAGATTATATTTCATTGCTGTTTGTGGGACCTTGCTGTGCGCAAATTGGCTGCCGCATTTCCTACATTACAACAGTGACCACACTTCAAACATACTTCATTGGTTATAAAACGCCTTGGGGTGTCCTGAGGTCATGAAAGGTGCTACATAAATGCACGTTCTCCCTTTCTTTAAAAATGACTCAATCAGCAATTTAGCTCACTAGTTCCTGACGATTATACAAAAAAGATGTCGAAGAAAATCCAACCTTTAGCATTTTTGACACCTTTCTTTTCAGCAGCAAAAAAATAGTTCACATCAATTTTGCTAAATTGTCTTGAAGGATGTTTATTACAGAAACGAGGAGAACAAAAACACAATATCTGCAAAAAAACACTCTTCGAGGAAATTTATAGAGACATGTGGCAGATCAGTTTTCAGCCAGCAAGAGTCATATCCTTACAGACAGCAGCTGAGGTTGCTTAATTTGAGCAAATTTGTAGCTGTAAATATAAAATACCATTCTGTTCGACTGCCTTCATCTCACTGCATGTCAATAACCTGCCAAAACTGGTCCCATTCCTCTTCCAATTCACTTAACTTGCAAAGCAAAGCTCCTAGTTTACGGCAGCTGGATGCAAATTCCCAGGGGGGCAATAAAGTCGTCCATTCCCCATTGAAAATAATGGAAAGAGGATGCTCCTGAGCATACTAGGAATGAGAGTATGGTGCCAGGCTTAAGGTGATGTGATGAAGGAGTGCGGGCAATGTAAGTCACCAGCTGTGTTGTTATCACAATAATACAGCATTTTCAAGTATGCAGCTAATAGTGGAGAAAACTGATTTGTCATATATTTCTCCCATCGCTCTCAATGTGCCGATAACAGATTTAAATCTTATCTCTATCTCACTTGCCTTTGGGAGTAATGTCATTGGGAAGCAATCTTTACTGACCGTAATGGATTCCATTTTTCTTCTAGCTCATTATTTATGAGAAAGAGACAATACAAAATGCTGGACTGATTGGCAATTCATACAAGCTGGTCCCAGCGACCGAGGTGATGAGCACACAAAATAAGGGCCTGTTGATATTGTTACCCGATCTTCAGCGACGAATTAATACATAATGAATGCTGCAGCATTTTTACAAGATCTGTGCTTTTTTTCCTCCAAAATACAAATCTATTTTAGATTGAACCACGAGCTAGAAAAGCAACAGTCAGCAGTATAAAACAGAGCCAGTCCAAAATGTATAATATCAGTCCGACACGGCCAGGAACAAATGCTGCAACATAATCATAACTACACTCCTTCTTTGTCCACTCTGTGTAGCTCAGTAAATGGTAGAAAAAAAGACAAAAGAAAAGGGGGCCTCTGCTCCACCCCTGGATAGGTCCAATACTGACCACCCCCTATTCCAAGCCCAATAAAGCAGCAATTCCGCCAATGAAACCCAGCTGTTAAAGTCTAGCGCCTGGAGTTTTCGCATAATTTCTGCCTATAAATCAGTGTAATCTGGGCAGAATTGAATGAAATAGCGCTGAAGATCGTGGAATTTTAAGCATAAGCGAGTTGTGCCCGTGACCTCTTTTCACTCAAGTATCCTTGATCTTTTATGCTGGTTCAAAAGTCTATTCGCCTGAAGCAGTCCCTGCTCGCAAAGCTGGCCATCATATTGCACCCAGATTATCGGGTGCACAGGCACCCTTGGTCACCTTAATCCAGCTTTAATCACTTGACTGGGAGTGACCAGCAGTCAGTTGAAGCTTGACAACAACAAGTTGCATTGATATCATAGAAATGGTTATAGCACACAGACAGAGGCCATTCAGCCCCTCGAGCCCATGCTTGCTCTCTGCAAGAGCAATCCAGTTCGTCCCATTCACCTGCCCTTTCCCTGAAGCCCTGCAAATTTTTTCCTTCCAAATACTTCTCCAAGCCACGATTGAATCTGCCTCCACCGCCCTTTCAGGCAGTGCATTCCAGATCATAACCACTCGCTGCATAAAAAAGTTTTTCCTCATGTTGCCTTTGGTTCTTTTACCAATCACCTTAAATCTGTGTCCTCCGGTTCTCGACCCTTCTGCCAACAGGATTCACCTATTCTGTCAAGACCCCTCATGATTTTGTACACCTCTATCAAATCTCCTCTCAACCTTCTCTGCTCTAAGAAGAACAACCCCAGCTTCTCCAGTCTATCCACAAAACTGAAGTCCCGCATCCCTGGAACCATTCTAGTAAATCTTTTCTGCATCTTCTCTAAGGCCTTCACATCCTTCCTAAAGTGCAATGCCCAGAATTGGACACAATACTCCAGTTGTGGCCAAATCAGTGTTTTATAAAGGTTCATCATAACCTCCTTGCTTTTGTACTCTATGCCTCTACTCATAAAACCCAGGATCCTGTCTGCTTTTTTAACCGCTTTCTCAACCTGCCCCGCCACCTTCAACGACATGTGGACATATACCCGAAGGTCTCTCTGTTCCTTCACTCCCTTTAGAATTGTATCCTTCAGTTTATATTGATTCTCCTCGTTCTTCCTACCAAAATGTATCACTTTGCACTTTTCTGCATTAAATTTCATCTGCTACGTGTCCGCCCATTCCACCTGCCTGTTTATGTCCTCTTGAAGTCTATTATTATCCTCCCTCACTGTTCACTACACTTTCAAGTTTTGTGTCAACTGCAAATTTTGAAATTGTGCCCTATACACCCAAGTCCAAGTCATTAATATATATCAAGAAAAGCACTGGTCCTAGTACCGACCCCTAGGGAACACCACTGTATACCTTCCTCCAACCCGAAAAACAATCGTTCACCACTACTCTCTGTTTCCTGTCTTTTCACCAATTTCGTATCCATGCTGCCACTGCCCCTTTTATTCCATGGGCTTCAACTTTGCTGATAAGCCTATTACGTGGCACTTTATCAATGCCTTTTGGAAGTCCGTAAACACCACATCAACCTCCCTGTCCTCATCAACCCTCTCTGTTACCTCATCAAAAAACTCATTCAAGTTAGTTAAATACAATTTATCTTTAACAATCCATGCTGGCTTTCCTTTATTAATCCACACTTGTCCAAGTGACTGTTAATTTTGTCCCAGATTATCGATTCTAAAAGCTTCCCCACCACCAAAGTTAAACTGACTGGCCAGTAGTTGCTGGGTTTATCCTTACACCCTTTTTTGAACAAGGGTGTCACATTTGCAATTCTCCAGTCCTCTGGGACTACCCCTGCACCTAAGGATGTTTGGAAGATTATGGCCAGTGCCTCTGCAATTTCCACGCTTACTTCCCTCAGCAACCAAGGATGCCTCCCATCCAGACTTGGTGACTTTTCTACTTTAAGTACACCCAGCCTTTCTCGTACACCCTCTGTCAATTTTTAGCCCAACCAGTATCTCAACTACCTCCTCTTTTACTGTGAGTTTGACAGCATCTTCTTCCTTGTTAATGACAGATGCAAAATACTCATTTAGTACCTTGGCCATACCCTCTGCCTCCATGAGTAGGTCTCCTTTGTGGTCCCTAATCAGCCCCACTCCTCCTCTTACTACCTGTTTACTATTTATATGCCTATAGAAGACTTTTGGATTCCCTTTTATGTTGACCGCAAGTCTATTCTCATACTCTCTCATTTTCTTTTTCACTTCCCCTCTGAACTTTCTATATTCTGCCTGGTTCTCACTTGTGTTATCAACCTGACATCTGTAATGCACCCCCTTTTTCTGCTTCATCTTACTCTCTATCTCTTTCATCATCCAGGGAGCTCTGGCTTTTGTTGTCCTACCTTTCCCCCTCGTGGGAATATACCTGGACTGTACCCAAATCATTTCCTCTTTAAAGGCCGCTCATTGTTCATTGCAATTTTACCTGCCAATCTTTGATTCCAATTTACCCAGGCCAGATCCATTCTGAACCCAAATACAGTGCCTTTAACATAGCAAAATGTCCTAAGGCACTTCACAAGTGCAGAATCAAACAAAAATTAACACCGAGCCACACAAGAAGATACTAGGACAGTCAAAGAGGTAGGTTTTAAGAAGCGCCTTAAAGGAGGAGAGAGAGAAGTAGAGGGGCGGAGAGGTTTAGGGAGGGAATTCCAGAGCTTCGGGCCTAGGCAGCTGAAAGCACAGATGCCAATGGTGGAGCGATTAAAATCTGGGATATGCCAGAATTGGAGGAACGCAGAGATCTTGGAGAGGTGTAGGACTGGAGGAAGTTACAGAGGTGGAGAGATGTGAGGCCATGGAGGTATTTGAAAATGAAGGATGAAAAATTTAAAATCAAGGTGTTGTCGGACCGGAAGCAAATGTAGATCAGCGAGCACCAGTGATGGGTGAACGGGACTTAGCTGCCTGTATCCTAACTTGCAATAAGTTTTATACGAGCTCAAGTTGATAGAGGGTGGAAGATGGGAGGCCGGCCAACAGAGCATTGGAATAGTCAAATCTAGAGGTAGCAAAGGCATAAATGACAGTTTCAGCAGCAGATGAGCTGAGGCAGGGGCAGAGAAAGGCAAAGTTATAGAGTTGGAAGTAGGCGGTGTCGGTGATGGAGTGGATATGGGGACAGACGCTCATTTCAGGATCAAATAGGACGCCAAGGTTGCCAACAGTCTGGTTTAGCCTCAGACAGTGTCCAGGGAGAGAGATGGAGTCGGTGGCTAGGGAACGGAGTTTGTGGCTATTTCCTGGCAATCCCACTCCTCTGTGACATTGGAGGATGCCCTGTTCCAGTCACGAGTCGATTCCGATGCTTGATTGCGGTGATCACGGGTGATATTACGTTCAAGTTTATGCGGAAACTTCAGCGAAACTTCACCTCAGCAAAACTTTCGCCATTGCATTTCGCCAATTGTGCCCCTAACAGAAAATCCACGCCAAGCTGTTTGAAGCCCCCTGTGTAAAGCGATAGAAGGGGACAACTTATAATAATTTTTTTTCCCCAGTGTTTCTTATTGTTTAGTTATATTCAGTGTCTCGATGCTATAGCTTGCCTACATTCTGCCAACCCATAAGCAATGCATAAACAGTGGAGGACATGCATCCCTCAGCCCTGTACCCCAAGGATCTTACTCTTCCCTTCCATGATCAGTGGGGTTGCAAAATGATGTGATCAGATTACACCAAGTATTTCACAAGATCCCCAGGCACGTGTGCGACCATCCAAATATCACGTCTGCTTCTATCTATAATGCAGGGGATGCTAATCTGAGCCCAGCTATCAAAGGGAGCTGGTGATTGCAAGTAATACTCTTTCGGGGGGGGGGGTGGAATAGGGGGAAGAGTTCAATAATCTGAGTATCCATTGCATACTTTCCCCGAGTGCTGGCTACATTGAATTTTCTGTGTTGCATTTCAAATATTTAAATTTATTCAGGAGAACTCTCAACCCATATTGAGCCTGGAGCCTGGACAGACTGACAACAAGGAACACAGAGTGAATTTTAAGGGACAAAAATATTCCCAAAGACTGTTTTGGACAAAAAAAAAATGTATTTGGAGAAAACTCAGTGGTTGGTGCAGTATATGTAAAAGCAGGAATCCAAGCTTGTGGAGGAGCAATGGAACTGTGCAGCATTGAAGTCCGTTTGATGGCGAGCAAAGTGCAGCCTGCAGATGCAGTTGGTGAGAGGGTACTCCAGGATCCCCCTGAAGATGACAGTGGGACAGCATGCCTGGCAGAAGGTAGCAGGCAAGCTCAATGCTACATGCACCACCAGTAAGACCTGGGAACAGAAGTGAAGCAGATGGGACACATTAAACAAGCTACCCATGTTAAACCTAATTAACGGTTCCATCAATTAGGTAGATGATCCACATCTGCATGCCACAAAGAGTTACTGAGCAACATACATACGTGTTTAATGCTGACCCATGCCAACCTTCGCACACCCTATTGTTGACTATGCATCGTATTAAAGCTGCAACTTACAATTGAAAGCCTTGGTACACTCACATTTTCAGAGAGATTCACACATCAAAGCACTGTAAGACAACCTAGCTACATGAACGACGTCACTTAATGACACTCAGTATGGGCTGCAGCTTCGGCCACCATCATATCATTGTGCCTATGCTCCTTCAACTTACATTTCCATCTGCTTGCACAACAAGATGGCACCTGATACAAGGGAACAGACGCAAACTGGAGGAGGGCTCAGAAATTACAAACCCTTGACTCCCTTGGATGATAACACCTTGGTCAATCTTGCTAAAAAGAACAAAGGACCAAATAGATGGTGAAGTTCAGGCCTCTTCCACGTTATATGCTAATCTCATTCAATCCTTATGTCTTAATCCCCTTCTCAATTACTTCCACACAGATACATACGCAGCCACAGAAACAGTGTACATAATTTGTATCCTGTGATGCAAACTCTGTTGAGAGGTGTCTCTTGGACAGCACATCCAAACATCTGTCATTGTAGGCTCAGAACAGTATCCTGACAGTGGTCCAGGACAAGACAGCATCCTGCATCTTTGCAAGCACCTGCCCAGTGACATACATGTCAGAGGATGCAGTTAGTGAGCTTGAAGAGGTAGCAATGGGTGAGTCGCATGGTATAGGTGCAGGAGGAGCAATTGGTGGTGTCAGAGAAGGAGCAGAATGCTACTGGCCATGAGTCAGACCACCTTTGTTCTCTGGGAAATATAGTAGTGCCAATACATTGGACACCCTGTTACAAGTCAGTAGGAAAGGAGATTAAATAGCTGGCTATGGAAATTGATGTATTGGCTAGTTGGTGCATACATCTATGTGCAGCACATTGGCAGATAGTTGAAGATCATGCCAATAAGAGACTGGAAGGAGATGGAATCAAAAACGCTGAGTGTGCTGGTAACCTTGCCTGCTATTGACAATGCCAATCCGATGTTGCAGGTTGGCTGCAGGTATCATTGCAGCATATGGCACGCCTCATAAACTGGCTCCCTGCTGGCCTGCAGTCTGTGGAGCCAGTTCCCCATGGTGATAGCCAGGTAGGCAATCTGGCTAGGGCTTGCAGATAGGATTAGTGACATCATGGCAGGTGCCTCCAATTTGGCAGGGGAGCCTGCTGATCTCCCTCTCATGCCTTCTTTCATCACTTAAAACTTGAAATGCTATTTTCTCAAAGCACCCCCAGCAGCAAGGTAACAACAACTAGCTGAAGATCACTGCACTAGGTGTAGCTTCAAGTTGGATGCCACGGTTCACCCTGAGGTGGTACAAGTATTGGTGGAGTGGGATACACTTTAAAGATGCAATTTTCTTTAAGGATCTTCTGGATCTGCAGAACTCTTGGAAAGAGTTTCTGTACTGTCATTTTCTTTGTGATATTGAAAGTAAAGGAATAACTTGCATTTATATAGCGCCTTTCTTGACCTTAGGACATCCAAAATGCTTTACAGCCAATGACTACTTTTGAAGTGCAGTCATAGTTGTAATGTAGGAAAATATGGCAGC